>NC_090443.1:439274192-439878880 GCF_031143425.1 Pleurodeles waltl | reverse complement strand
GCCAGTCCGCTGAACCCCAAGGTGGTATCTTGAGATCATGGAACGCACCTTCCCCTGTAGGTCGATCCACCTCTTCCTGATGTCATCCCGATTTCTTGGGTGCTGTCCCACTGCGTTGACCCTGTCCACTATTCTTCGCCATAGCTCCATCTTCCTAGCTATGGAGGTGTGCTGCACCTGTGATCCGAATAGCTGTGGCTCTACCCGGACGATTTCCTCCACCATGACCCTGAGCCCCTCCTCAGAGAACCTGGGGTGTCTTTGCTGTGCCATGGGGTGGTGTGGGTGATGTGGGGTGGTGTGTGTAGTGATAAGTGGGCTGATATTTAGTGGTGTGTTGTGTGAGGTGCGTGGAAGTTCTGTGGGTGATGGTATTGTGTGCCTGTGGATGCTTTCTAGTTGTTTGTGGTGTCTCTATCTGGCCTTCATTCGGGATTTTGGTTGTAGGGGTTTGTGGGTGTGTGTTTTATATTGTATTGGGTGTGTGGGTGTGGTGTGTGTATGTGTATCAGGTGTGTGTGTTTTCAAATTGTCCAATGTGGCTGTGTATTGTAAATGTGTGTGTATTTTGAGCGCGGCAGTGTGTACCGCCAAAGGAATACCGCGGTTGAAAGACCGCCACGTGGATTCGTGTGTCGTGATAGTGTGGGCGTATTTCTGTTGCCGTGACGGTGGAGGTTTTGTTTTCACCAGTTTATCACTGACCTTTGGTGTGGCGGACTTGTGTGGGTGTCTGAATTTTGGCGGTTTCCGTGCTGTGGGTCATAATAGCTGTGGCGGAATTCCGCAGCCGCGGCGGTGTGTTGGCGGTCTTCTGCATGGCGGTAAGCGGCTTTTACCGCCAATGTTGTAATGACCCCCATTGTGTTTTGTGCTGAAGGCACCGTACCAAATCTATGCATAGAGCCATAGTACACTGTCACTGTTTGTCACTCATGAATACATGAAACCCAGACAAGGGATGGGGGCTGGATTTGGCTATTTGAATACATGTCCCAGACCATAATACGATAAGTAAACTGATTAAACCATACCATACAGTTGAGGATTCATCATAGATCTACCAGACACAATACCCCAGAAGGAAAGAGACTGCATGGAAAGCAACTATGTGACAAATGTAGCCACAGGGTACCTCTATGGTAATGCAAAGACAGGAACCAGTCAGGCTAACAGGATGCAGGGTCAGTCAGGAACAAAAATGAACAAGGCAAATACACAGTGAGCAGACTCTGACTGGGAAAAGCTGGAACAACACTGTGGGAAGTAAAACCTCTACTTGTGCTGTGGGCTGCAACGTTGGACAATACCCCAAGGCCTGTGTTACACAAGTGATTTATACGGCAATGCACAACAAGAATATTCAGAAAATGTCAGCTTCTAAGCAGTTCCAGGCAGCAGCAAGTGCATGGCAGAGTCAAATGGCTGGTCTGCATGGAAGTGCTCATAGGCGTGTGCAGCTTCAGTCTCTCACAAGTCCTGTAGGTGAGAATCAAGTTCAAAGGGCCCACAGTACCTTTCACATGGGAAGCAATGGACAGCTGATTACAGGTCCTACCGAATACCAGGCAGTGCATTATCGGACCTGAAGCCCATGTAGACAGATGAACTATGAGTATGGCATGCCATACTAAAGAGGGAAGCACACAGCAGTCAGAATGGGAGTCTGCGCAGGGCATGTCTTGTGAGCAATGCTTGTCATACGTAGGGCACTCGTGCTATCTATTTTCAGCTTAGATGGACTTCTTGTCACACATGCTCCTTGCAAAGATAGCTGATGTCACACTTACTGCTATCAGGGGCGTAGTCATACATTCCTGTTACCAATGCAATAGTACATCCACTGCCTCATGTATGAAACACCATTTAACCTTATGATTCATCGTGTCTTAGTTCGTATGTCATGTGCTACAATGGCCCATGTTGGCAACATGGATGTGTCTCAGAGATGCAGTCCTCTGATTTTGCCCTTCACATGTGAAATAGACACGACACATGTCATTTCCACTGTGTGTGATGTGGGGTGTACATTTATACCCATCAAACGTGATGTGGCTTTTTCAGTATCCTAATCTGTATTTCTGCAATACTCCATGAGGCTAAACTCTGATTATGATTCCTACGGATCATGTGATGCATAAATAATTACACAGACCATGATTGAGTGATGAAGTGAGGTGTTTAATGACATATGGTAAGAAAGTGGTGATGGTGACTATAGTTAAAAGACATTTTGTACAATGTGTTGTCTCCGACGCAATCCTGCTGCAGTGTTTGGATGGTCCCCTTCATGTTACCAAACAGCATCCTCCTCATCCTCCTCTTCAGGCATTTGTGGGTCTGGTTCATAGAGGGGAATGTTCCTCCTTACACAAATGTTGTGCAGGATGGCACAGGTCAAAATGATCTTGCGCACCATTTCAGGGAAGTATAGGAGGCTGCCTCCGGTGATGTCCTGGCACCTGAATCTTGACTTCAGGATGCCAAAAGTCCTCTCTACTATGGTGCATCTCCTCCAATGTGCCTCATTATAGGCACGCTCTGCTGCAGTGCTTGGGTTTGCAAATGTGGTCATGATTCAAGGCTGGATCCCATACCCCTGATCAGCTGAAAGAGAAAATGAGTGTAAATATTTGGATGTTGCTTCCACCTTGAATAGAACTTTGCACGGCAGTTGTTATCTTGTGTCGTCTGTGACTCATTTGTGTTTGTGTTATTGTGTTGGATCCTAGGCTTCTAGGATGTTCTATCAGCATTGGGTTGTTTCTTTACCTAAACTGGTGTTTGGCTGATTGACCGGATATCAGAGGTATATTTGTAAACTTACAGTACATTGTGTATCTCCCATGCATTATGTCATGTGAAAGAAGTGTCCATGTGTCTTCACTGGAGGTGACATGATACTTCCACACAAAGAATCAATTCCACTGTGGTGGTAACACGGTTGCACTATGTGGCCTGAACATCCCATCCAATTCAACATATGTAATAGCATGTGAAAAACAACATTGAGGCCCTTTGATTTGGGTAGGTGACAATGTACAACACATTTCCATAAGTTTGCAGCACTGAAGTGTTGACAACTGACAAGGCACAAATATCCCATGTGCGACAAGTTCTGTGCAAACCTATTTTTCTGCCCTCACCGAGTTGGCTCATGTGCAAACGTATACCTACACTACTTAACCTGGTCCAGGTAACCTGGCTAACTTTGTTGTGGGGTGAAGGTTTAAGTGTCAGAAGGTCCATATGCCTGTACATCTTTAGTGTATATGTGTAATTGTCTCAATCTGTATGTGAAGCAATGTGCACTTTGCAATAATGTCACATCAATATGTGTTCTTAGCACAGTCCACTTGCTGATTGGTAGCGGGCAATGTCACCCCAGGAGTGATGTGAGATGTTGGTACTGCCTCAATGATTCCATGTCACCTTCACTAGAGTCATCACCATCATGCAATGTGTCTCATGGTGTTTAACCTGCAGCGAACCACATTACACATCCCTTACACAGTACGTATTTGTTGGAAGGGTGTGTGATTGAGTGTTATTGATGTGATATTGTAAGATTCATCTTCCAAGATGTACTGCCAGTTAAGGCCATGTCATTGTCACTGTGTGGTTTTAAATTGGTCCCTTGTGGCTCTGGAGTGGCATCTGTTGGTTTTTGCATCTGTAATTTGTTCGTAGGTGGGTATCCCATTGGGTCAGGATATCAAACATGACTATCAGTGTCACAACCTCAGTGTCTTCCTGACCACATGTTAATGGAGTGGTGTATGGGTTGTGTGTCCTACAGGGTTGCTGGGCAGTGTGTATATTACTAGGTTTCTATACTTACCAACAAGTAGGCCATTTCCATATCGTCCATCCTGGAAGTGTTGATTGATGGTGCAGTGGCGGAAGCTGAATAAATCATGTACACTCCCAGGATACTTTGCCACAATGTTGGTGATCAATCCCCGGTGATCCACAATGGCCTGCACATTGATGAAGTGTGTGTGCTTCCTGTTGCGGTATAGATGCTCGGTTGCAGCAGGTGTCACAATCCGTACATGTGTGCAGTCAATGGCACCAAGCACGTGTGAGAAGCCATTGATTTGGTAGAAGCCCTGTTTGGTCTTCTGCTGCTTCTGCTGTGTGTTGGGGAAGCTGATGTGGTGGGTTGTGAGGGAGATGATAGCGTTCAGTACCTTGGGTAGGAAGACAGAGAATGAGGACTGTGAGATCCCGGCAACCAGTGCACCAGTGGTTTGAAAAGAGCCAGTTGGCAACATGTGGAGGACAGCTGCAGCTTGGTCTCTGGTGGAATGATGTGGGGTGTCTGCAAGCTGGGTGCCAACTGTGGCTCAATGTGGCGCAGCAGCTGCTGTATGGCTTGCCAGTTTAAACTGTACCTCTGGATGGTGTCATGTTCCCGGAGGCCCTGAAGGGTTGTCCTGGTCGGGAATATCCTGTCCTGCCTTCTGCGTTGCCTTTGGGGTCTCTGCTGGTGTGGTGGAAGCTGCTGCTGTTGGTCCTGTGCTCTGCGTCTTTGTGCATGCTGGATGAATAGCACCTCCATGTCTTCCTTTTGGAGCTCTGATGTTGCTTCAGTGGGTTTTCCTTAAGTACTGGTGTGTTTGCCCCATTTTAATGCCTGCCCTGACCCAGGCGTTAATTTTTGACGTAAATCGGGCTGTGTGTCATTTTTCGCCTCCGCCTCCCAGCCGTGCGGGATTTTTGCACATTTGGATAAATATGGCGCACAAATGTTTAAGTGAATTTTTGGATGGGAATGCCTACCTTGCATGCCATTAACGCAAGGCAGTTTTCACGCATCCAGAAAATGACGCACACTGCGAAATGTTGATGTTCGCGGGGTCGGGCGTCAAAGTATAAATTTGGTGTTAGGTTTGCACTGAATTTGCGTAAAAAAATTATGCAAATCCGGAGCAAGCAGAGTATAAATATGCCCCTTAGGCCTTTGTGCCTTATTTATCCTGCAGTGCAAAAATCATGCATGGGAGGAGGAGGGCCTTAAATAATGGCGCTAAGCCTGCTTAGCACCATTATTTAACGCCTGGGTATCGGCAGGCGTTAGGGGACCTGTGGGCCATTTTCTATGGTCAGAGACCATGGAACCAGCCCACAGGGGCCCTTTCCTATACCCAGGGACACCCCCAGCCACACCTGGAGGACACCTAAGAATGGGGGGACCCATCCCAGGTAAGTCCAGGTGAATTTTCTGATTTATTTTAAAAGTGCCATAGGGGGCCTAACTTGGGCCCCCCTACAGTGGTGCCCAATGGCCATGCCCAGGGGACATAAGTCCCCTGGTCACGGCCACTGGGCTGGGGGGCATGACTCCTGTCTTTACTAAGACAGGAGTCATGTCCATCGGGGTTGTGCACCAAAACAATGACGCTAGTCAGGTTAGAGTCATTTGTTTGACTTTAACCTGCCTAACGCCATTCATTCCCGCACAACCTCCAGTTTGCCCTACTCCTCCCTTACCCAGTTAGCTTCATTTATTTTCCTTTACATTCCTTTAATATAGCGCCTGGAGGCGTCCTGGAATGGTGCTAGCCGGCGCTATACTTTTTGACGCAAACCTGCGCAAATGCAGGTTTGCGTCAAAAAGTATAAATCTGGGCCTCAATTGTTAACACAGTCCTTTTACAATGCAATGGTCCAATCGTAAAAATCAACTAATGTTGTTGTGCCACAGAATATATGTATTGTCATTTTTCAGTGTCATTTCTCAGTGAGTGTCAGAATATTTTCCTTACAGTTCCTGTAACAGAGAATTATTTTCCTTAGAATGGTAATTCTTCTTATAATTTTGAAGGATAATTGTTCTTGTCACAGTAACTTACAGTGGCAATTAATTATATGGATTATTCTTGTGATGCCATAATGTTTCAAATAAGTACTCATTTTTCAATGGCTCAGTCATTTTCTGCTGGACACAATATGGCATACACGCTTGCATGATCCTTTTAGATGCACATTAAAACATACAGAATTGTGTGGGCACACTCACAGACACACAAAAACCTTAACTCAACAGTCCTCATTGAATAGACCTTAGAAGGATGAAAAGCATAGACAGCCAAAACGAGGTTCAAACCAGCAACTTCAAACCACATAATGAACATGATCACCATGCAGGACTGTATTGAGCGGGACCCAGACAAATTTACGTTCCAGCCACTATTTTTGAGCCGGATCCACAATCCGTTCCAGCCCCTGCCTTGTGTCCCTGTTCAGTGTACAAACATGAGGACACATGTAACGGCACATGGACATTCAGGAGCAGATTTAAGGGCCCCTTGCGCCACTTTAGCTCCACCTTAGCATCATTTTTTTGATGCTAAGACAGCGCTAAGGTGGCCTTTTCCCCACAACATATTTACAAAGTGGCGCAATACATGCATTACGCCACTTTGTAGCCCTTGTGCCACATTATGCCTCTGCAAGGCATGATGTATGCAAGAGGGGGTGTTTCCTTATAAGAAAGCCTGAAAAAACGATGCAGTGAAATTTAAAAGGTTTCACTGTAGCATTTTTTTCTGCAATTTTTAACTCCTGCTACACTAGCGTGAAAATGTTTGACGCTAGTGTAGCAAAGCGCCACAATAGCGTAATTTTTTTTGACGCTATTGTTCTAACAGCGCACACGGTGGCATTAGGGAGATTTAGGGGGGTGCAAGAAAAGTGGTGCTGCATTGGATGCATAGCCACTCCTCTTAATTCGGCCCCCAGTGTTTTGGAGGTTTTGTATACGAGCAATCTGCAAGGTACGCATAGATTCTTTTTTTCTTCCCAGAATGGTTTGGAGGCCAGTATCTGACTACAGTGACTATTAGTAATTCCTTTTATCCAAGTAGTTCATGGACCTGTACCAAGTGCTGGAAGTCAAAGAGAGCATAGCCAGATTCTCACACCTTGTTTCCAGATGCAGCAGTTCAATATGGCAATAAAGCCCACGCTCCATAAATTACTAATAGATAAAGTGATAGGAAAGTGCTTTCTGTCTTTCTCAAGCTCCATATTTGCGTGAACTGTTGTATAGGAATGTCAGGTGTGGATGCACATTAATAATAACTAGCTACCTAGATACAACTTTTTTAATACAGCACTCCAAATCACACTTCTGCCTTTTCTAGTAGCATACTTAACAAGTGCTACTATTATCATATTTAATGAAGTAATTGTAACCCAAATGAATTAGCTAACAGTAACATAGGTTACTGAATAATGGTACTTTGCAGAGTCTGCTTTCAAACTTTTGACTTTAAGATTATACTATGTTTCACTCACCATTTCACTCATCATTGGGCCATTGTGGCAGATCAACTGGTGTTTGGCTTTTGATATTAGGCATTAGTATTACCAAGTAGAACTTGCTTTACCAACGTCACTGTCATGAAAGATTAAGGCCCATATTTATACTTTTTTAGCGCCGCATTTGCGCCGCTTTTTGACGCAAAAACGGCGCAAACTTACAAAATGCAATTGTGGGGCATATTTATACTCTGTTTGCGCCGGAATTGCGTCGTTTTTTTTTTACGCAATTCCGACGCAAAACTAACTCCATATTTATACTTTGGCGTTAGACGCGTCTAGCGCCAAAGTCCATGGAGTTTGCGTCATTTTTTTGCGTGGACACCTACTTTGCGTTAATGATATGCAAGGTAGGTTCCCGTCTAAAAAATTGACTCCGAGGCATGTGCGCCGTATTTACACTCCCGGGCAAAATTCACGCCCGGGAGTGGGCGGGTCAAAAAAAATGACGTACGGCCGCTTTTGCGGCGTTTTTTACCGCCTGGTCAGGGCAGGCGTTAAGGGACCTGTGGGCTCGGAAGGAGCCCAGAGGTGCCCTCCCATGCCCCCAGGGACCCACCCTGTCACCCTTGCCCACCCCAGGAGGACGCCTAAGGATGGAGGGACCCATCCCAGGGACATTAAGGTAAGTTCAGGTAAGTGTTTTTTTTTTTTTTTTTGTGGCATAGGGGGGCCTGATTTGTGCCCCCCTACATGCCACTATGCCCAATGACCATGCCCAGGGGACAGAAGTCCCCTGGGCATGGCCATTGGGCAAGGGGGCATGACTCCTGTCTTTGCTAAGACAGGAGTAATTTCTATGGGGGTTGGGAGTCGAAAAAAATGGCGCAAATCGGGTTGAGGCAAAAAATTTGCCTCAGCCTGACTTGCCCCATTTTTTGGCGCCCAAGCTCCAGATCCCCCTACGCCGGCGCTGCCTGGTGTACGTAGTTTTTTTTCACGCACACCAGGCAGCGCCGGCGGCTAACGCCGGCTAACGTCATTGAATAAATACGGCGCCCGTATGGCGCTTCAGAATGGCGTTAGCCGGCGCTAATTTTTGGGACGCAAAACTGCGTTAGCGCAGTTTTGCGTCAAAAAGTATAAATATGGCCCTGTATTTTGTTTGTTTGCGCCGTTTTTGCGTCAAAAAGCGGCGTAAATGCGGCGCTAAAAAAGTATAAATATGGGCCTAAGTTACTTTGCAGATTACGTGCCATGGGTGCATAATCCACTGAGCTACTGCACCAAGAATGTGACCAGTGGGTTTAATGAGGATCTCTCAAACAACCACATTAACCCATTAAGTAGTCTTAAAAATAATATGGCTCTGAGCCCTACAGATTATGCTCTGCTTTAGGCACATTAACTCTCTAAATTTTTGTATGATTCAAATCTGTTACTCGCAGTTACACAATGATCTCTCCAGCAAGTGTAGAGACACCTGAGCTACCTTACTAGTATTATACCCTGACACTTGCTGGATTCACATGCATCTGCAGCAGGTTCCTTGACTCCAAACTATCTACAATGCAGCATGTTTGTGACAAATTAATTAGGGCAGAACAGCTTCACTATCACATTTTCAATTTCTTGACAGCTTATTTTTGGGAGGAAAATGTACAAATAGCGAATTTATGCTGACTAACCATAGATCAACTTTCACTGTCTTCATAGTGCCACCCAGTCAGGACTCCACCCCTCATGACTGTGCCCTATTTTGTCAATGGTAACAATCTCTGGCTCAATCCATTTGGGAGGTTCCAAAATAATATTTCTGTGTTGCCACCAGTTGCGACTGCTACCAGGAAGGGGTGGGGGATAGGGGTGAGGAGGGCAGAGCGCGGGAAGGGCAGTTAAATAAAAAAAATAATAAACTTACCTGTCTCTCTGTGATGCGCCACTCCACTCCAGCCGCCTGGTCTTCTCTACCCAACCAATCACAACGCTTCTTTCATGTTGTTACACAGCATGAAAGAAGTGCTGGGGGTGACCTGAGCAGGCAGAATTGCCGCTCAGGGTAATAATGGGGCACTGCGCTTGGTCTCCACCTAGCTGTAAAATACAGCCGGGTTGAGAGTTTCTAAGTGTGCATACCACTCCTCCTCCACTGGACATAGAGGAGGCTGGCCCCGCCCTGCCCTATGAAGGCGGAAAAATAAAGGGATAATAAAATACTTTTATTATCCCTGTATTTTTCTGCTTTTCGTCAGTGGGGCAAAGCTTCTTCAGCATAGTGGAGGTACCGCTCCTGGTTGCCACATTGGTCCATTAAGCTCTAACACAGGATAGATCTTTTAGTAAAGTGCATCCACCAGAACTATAGCTCAGTGGGTCAAGGTTCAGGCACAGGTCTGTGTGTGTAGCCAGCATGTCTGAGAATGTAATATTGGTAAAGTACATCAGGTGGTTAGTGTGTTTACTGTAGACATCTGCGAGTAATCTACAAGTCACAGGTTTATAAAAATAATGCTCATAAAATCTCAGAATGTTACTAGAGAATACCAATTCTCCAATTATCATGCAGCAAGAAACTTGATTTCATTAAAGACAATGGAGGCTAACATTATGCATTCATCCTTTACTGCTGCCCCAAACTGTAGAAAGTGGAATTTTAAAAGTACTATCATTTTGTAACAACCAGGCACATTCCTCTTAGTGCTGCGACGAAGCAAATGAAAAACTTCAGACTTGATGGTGAAACTTTTCTTTTTACAAGGAAGCGTCTGAAGGAGAAAATACATGAGGTAGTACCATAACTCCTTACAAAAGCAGAAAAACTTCAATCTGTAAATGGAGAGCAGCAAATACATGGATTTAAACAACAACTCTTTCTTTCCCCTTTTTCTTTTCTTTTTTTAAAATCTGTTACACAAGGGTGTGGTGGGAGGGATAATGTTAGCCTCTGTTGTCTTTAATTAAATCAGAATTGTCTCTTCATGATATTTGGAGAATCGTCATTTCATTAGAAGACCGGAGGCCACCATTATGCATGTTTAAAGCTCTCTAGCGCCAGACTGCTCACATGCTCCACTGGTTTAAGATAAACCTTTGCATAAGTGCTAGCACTTGACCAGTCGGCTGCCTTCAAAATATCAGTAAGTGTTCCACCAGCCCAGAAAAGTTACTAGACATTGCCCCCCTAGAAGAGTGAGCTCCAAACCTGGATAAATCAATTCCAGCTTCAGACATCACTGCTCTTACCCACCAGGAAATAGTAGTAGTTGATACAGCCCTATAGGATATCACATATGAAATTAGTAACTGATCCTCACCATCCGCTCTATACTCCAGCATCCTCTGCTCGTAGACTTTCATACAATTCACAACACAATTTCTTGCACTCATTGAAAAAGGTTAGAAAATGTTCTCAGATGTCGTCTTAGTCCTTTTCCAGATGTCAAACTGAACCCCATCTGGGGAGTAGAACCTATTGCATATTTTGAAAGCCTTAACATCAGACACTCTTCTGAAAGAGATACGACAAAGCAAACTTGCCAATTTTCAAGATATTTGTCCCAAAGAAAGGTAAACATTATATAGCCAAGAGATGAAAAGGTCAAAAACTTTATTAACATTCCACAAAGATTCTCAACCGGCCTTAGGAGGCCTCTTAAGCCTAACACCTTTCATAACTCTGTGGACCAAAGGGTCACTGCCAATAGCAAGGTTATTAACTAGAGAATGCCCTGCAGAAATACCTGACCTGTAACAGTAAACTGTTCTGTAGGAGAGACCTGACCTGAAATGTTCAGCAAGATAGTTTGCAACCTCTACTATAGGAGCCTGAATGGGATCCAGATTCCTCTCAATGCACCAACAACACCACTTCCTCCATACTCCTCTGTATCTTTTCCTGGTAGCTTGTGCCCAGGATTCATCTAATAATTCTTTAGCCTGTCCTGAAAGGCCCATGTATCTAGAAGATCCCCTTATGTCCTCCACACAAGAAGGTTCAAAGTCTCTTTGAGTACCAAAGGATGTTCCTCCCCGTCCTGACCTTCCAACAGGCCTGGATACACCGGAATCAAACAAGGCATTTATACTGTTAGCTTCATCACCCCAGGAAACCACACCTGATAAGTCCAAAAGGAAGTTACCAGGACAATATTGCAACATTCCCTTCAAACTTTTAAAAACACTCTCTGAGCCAGGGCAAACGGTGTGAATGCATAACAATTCCCTCCTCTCCAGCTCTGTACGAAAGAATCCACTGCTAACGTCCTGGGATTGGGCCTCTAACTGTAATAGTTTGTTACCTGGAATGGCAGTCTGCTGGCAAATAAGTCTACCGGCAAAGGGCTCCAGAGATTCTGAATCTGATCAAAATACACCGGATTCAGCTTCCAGTTGCTGGAATCCCTAAAAACCTTGAGTTCTAATTTGCTCTCTGGTTCTGTTGACCTGAAATGAACTTTCAGCACAACCTTCTGATCCCAAAAAAATACAAAAGTTTCTTGACTAGGTACGATAAAGGCCTTGACCTTGGTCCCCCTAAACAATTGATGTAAGAAATGGCAGTGAAATTGTCCATCCTGATCAATACTACACTGTTTGTTAAGGTGGATTTGAAACTCATTAAGGCATTCAGGCCTGCTAACATTTCTAAGAGGTTTATGTACAAAGTTTGTTCTTCCCTGGACTATCTCCCTACAGTCTCTACCTCTCCTTGTCTTGCACCCCAACCAAGGCTGCTTGCACCCGATTCCACAGTAAATTCCGGGATATTCCCAAATGTAGCCTTGCCATTCCAACGTCCTAGGTGGTTCAACAACCATTCTAGATCCTCTTGAGTGCCCTGGGATAGAGGGACTGTATCTGCATCCCAAAGACCCTTCCTCAGTCCCATTGTCTTGAGTCTCTACAGAGCCCTGGAATGCAAAGGACCCAGAGAAATAGCTTGAATAGCGCAACACAGGAGTCCTATCATCCTTGCTAGATCCCTCAGAGTCATCCTTTCTTTGTGAGGACATGACCCACGTCTTTCTTTATTTTGGAAAGTTTTTTCGAGGAAAGCATAGTTGGCCCAGATTGGTATTCACCTGAAAACCCAGAAACTCCAGAACTTGTGAAGGGGACAAGACTGACTTCTCTAAATTGATAATAAATCCTAAGGATTCCAAGAGTTTTCTGGTCCACCTCATGTGTTTCAATAGCTCTTTTTGATCTTGAGACATCAGTAATGTATCATCCAGATAAAGACTGTGATCACATAGCCTATTTCTGATTCCAAAACCTCGGCACTCGTCATTTTTGCAACATGAGAACAACCTTTGAATCTACCAGTGTAATTTGCTCCTGATCCAAAGATAACTCTCTTGGTTGACAAATTTGAAGAGGGGTATCCCAAAAATCTATTTTGAAACCTTTCATGTTGTGTAATACCCATGAATCTTTTGTTATGGTTAGCCAATTTTGTGTGAAGATTCGTAATCTCCCCTACCTTTGTATGGGAAGAACCAACTAAAGGAGGGACACTTCTTGTTATCCCCAGCTTCTTACAATTTTCCTCTGCCAGAGGAACAGGATGCTCGGCCTCTTTAAGGAGTCCTTCTGTAGCCTCATTGGTCTTGGTAATAGGATTTGGACTTTTGCATACCACAGGCGACAGCCAGTCCCCTCCTGTCAGCCCTTCCAAAATCTCTACTATTGAACATGCAATGCATGATATATTGGGCTATGTTGAAGGCAGTGAAAGTTGAAACGTACTTGTCTAGGGTCCTAAGAAAGCTTTCCTCAAAAGCAGACCATTAGGATCACTTGAGGATTCTTTGTTTGCTAAATCCCCTAAATTTGGATTTATTCACATTAGAAAAGCCCTCCGTCTTTTGGCTATAAGGCCAGCATTAGAATTGCCAAGCAGGCATAAAGCCCTTTGGCCCCATTCTCTAAGTAACTCGACATCAATGGGGACTTGTTTGAAACTAGCTTCCTCCACCATATTCAAAATCCTGGAAAGAGGGCCCAGGATGTTTAGTCCTCGGTCCTGGCATTGTTTAAGGGAATGTTCCAGCCCTTTCCTAGGATCTTTTCCTGATTTGAACAAGAAGGTGGATAGCTCTGGATTCAGATTAGGGGTGATTCCGGCTTTGTTATCCAGGAAGGGTCTAGGGCACTTCACTCTCATTAAATTACGAGTCTCTCTGTTCAGAGGCTTGCGGATCCACAATTTAATAAAATAACTAACATGGTACTTAGGCCACCAGTTTGATCCCCTTCGGTGTGTAATAAGAGTAGTGTTAAACATATCTGCAGCCCTTGGGTCCTTAATAGCTTTGGAAGTTGAAGGCTTTTCCAAGTCAACCTCAAGAAAATCAGTATATAGGACTTCCTGTGGATCAAAGATATATTCATCCACCAGATCCATATTACTGTCATAAAATTAAATCATCACTAGATGTATGTTGGAAGTACAAGACAAAAGGATGATGGACGGAGTGCTGACAATGCAAACACTCACCCCCAGTCACAGATCTGGGTTTAATCCATTGTTCTTTTGCTCACCATGCCACCCCAGTTTGGATCCAGCCAAATGCAAACCAGTCTTGACCCTGTTCCTCATGGGGACAGTCCAGCACGAACTGCCAGGCCAGGTCCTCCCTGGACCGGAAACAAGCATCCTGGAACTGGTTTCAGGGTATCACCCTTCATCAGCCAGGCTAGCTTGAATCCAGTGGCACAGTGAGCAAGGGACCCACATCTGGGCATACCCTTCCCACTTAGGGCAACTTTAGCAACTCAAAAGAACGATGGACGGAGTGCTGACAATGCAAATACTCACCCCCAGTCACAGATTTGGGTTTAATTCATCATTCATTTGCTCACCATACCACCCCAGTTTGGACCCAGCCATATGCAAACCAGTCTTGACCATGTTCCTCATGGGAACAGTCCAGCCCGAACTGCCAGACCAGGTCCTCCCTGGACCAGAAACAAGCATCTTGGGTTTCAGGGTATCACCCTTCATCAGCCAGGCTAGCTTGAATCCAGTGGCACAGTGAGCAAAGGACCCATGTCTGGGCATACCCTTCCCACTTAGGGCAACTGTGGCAACACAAAAGAATGATGGACAGAGTGCTGACAATGCAAACACTCACCCCCAGTCACAGATCTGGGTTTAATCCATCGTTCTATTGCTCACCATGCCACCCCAGTTCGGACCCAGCCAAATGCAAATCAGTCCTTACCCTGTTCCTCATGGGAACAGTCCAGCCCGAACTGCCAGGCCACGTACTCCCTGGACCGGAAACAAGCATCCTGGGACCGGTTTCAGGTTATCACACTTCAACAGCCAGGCTAGCTTGAATCCAGTGGCACAGTGAGCAAGGGACTCACGTCTGGGCATACCCTTCCCTCTTAGGGTAACTTTAGCAACACAATCAATCAATCAAAAAATTTATGAAGTGCGCTACTCACCCGATAGGGTCTCAAGGCGGCGTTGGGGGGTGGGGGCTGCCGTATTACTGCTCAAAAAGCCATGTCTTTAGGTGCTTTCTGAAAGTCAGGAGGTCCTGGGTCTTGCGTAGGATGGTGGGGAGAGAGTTCCAGGTCTTGGAGGTGAGGTAGGAGAAGGATCTGCCTCCGGAGGTGGTGCGTTGGATGTGGGGGACTGTGGCATGGGCGAGGTCAGCAGAGAAGAGGAGTTGAGTGGCTGCGTGGAAGTGCACTCGTTCGTTGAGGTTGGCTGGTCCAGTGTTGTGGAGGGATTTGTGAGCGTAGATGAGGACTTTAAAGACGATCCTCTTGCTGTTGGGCAGCCAGTGAAGGGATCTGAGGTGAGCGGAGATGTGTTAGTGGCGTGGGAGGTTGAGGGTGAGACGTGGGGCTGTATTCTTGATACTCTGGAGTTTCTGCTGAAACTTGGCTGTGGTACCAGGGTAGAGGGCGTTTCTGTAGTCTAATCTGCTGCTGATGAGTGCATGGGTGATGGTTTTTCTGGTTTCTATGGGAATCCATTTGAAGGCCTTCCGTAGCATGCGAAGGGTGTAGAAACAGGAGGATGATATGGTGTTGATTTGCTGGGCCATGGAGACAGATGAGTCTAGGATGATGCCGAGGTTGCGTGCGTGGGTGGAGGGTGTTGGGGGTGGTCCAAGGGCAGTGGGCCACCATGAGTCGTCCCATACTGTCTTGTTGGGGCCGAAGATGATGAATTTTGTTTTGTTGGAGTTGAGTCTGAGGTGGCTTGCTGTCATCCATTTGACGGTGTCGAGGAGTCTGGCGTGGAGGTTTGTCTTGGCGGTGGAGGGGTTCCTGGTGAGGGAGATGATGAGCTGGGCATCGTCTGCGTATGAGATGATGGTGATTCCGTGGGGGCAGAGGCTGTTGGCGAGCGGGGCCATGTAAATGTTGAAGAGGGTAGGGCTGAGGGAGGACCCTTGGGGGACCCCCCAGATGATCTTGGTTGCTGGGGACTGGAAGGAGGGAGGCGGACTTTCTGGGTTCTTTCGGCGAGGAAGGAGGTGAGCCAGTCTAGGGCCTTGTGCCGGATTCCTGCGTCGAAAAGGCGTGCGCAGAGGATTTTGTGGCAAACAGTGTCGAAGGCTGCGGAGAGGTCCAGGAGGATGAGTACGACGGTCTCGCCCTTGTCGACTCTGGTTCTGATGTCATCAGTGCAGGCGATGAGGGCATTCTCAGTGCTGTGGTTCTTGCGAAATCCAGACTGGGAGGTGTTGAGTCCATTGTTTTCCTCTAGGAAGTGAGACAGTTGGGAGTTCACTATCTTCTCACCGACCTTGGTGGGGAAGGGGAGAAGAGAAATGGGGCGGTAGTTGGTGAGGTATTCCGGGTCTGCTTTGGGTTATTTGAGGAGTGCAGTGACTTTGGCGTGCTTCCAGGTGTCTGGGAAGGTTGTGGCGTCGAAGGAGCTGTTGATTACGGCACGGAGCTGGGGAGCGATGAATGGGCTGGCCTTGTTGAAGATGTGGTGGGGGCAGGGGTCTGTGGGGGAGCCTGAGTGGATGGATTTCATGGTTTGTTCGGTATCTTCGTCATTGGTGGGGGTCCAGTTGTGGAGTTGGTTGGGGTGGGGGGGTGTTGTGTTGTTGGTCATGTCCGTGGTGTCGGTGGTGGTGGTGGGTGCGGATGGAGTGAAGCTGTTGCGTATGTCTATGATTTTGAGGTGGAAGTAATTGGAAAGGGAGTTGCAAAGGTTTTGTGTGTGAGGGGGGTTGATGGTGCAGGATTTGGGTTTGGCGAGCTCTTTGATGATGGTAAAGAGTTCCTTGCTGTTATGTGAGTTACTATCTATGCGTTCTTTGTAGTAGACCCTTTTGGTGGCCCGGATGAGTTGGTGCTGTTTGCGTATAGCAGTTTTGAGGGTGGAGAAGTTGTTCATGGAGGGCTCTTGGCGCCATGCTTTCTCAGTTTTGCGGCATTCACGCTTGGAGGCTTGGAGTTCAGTGGTGAACCAGGGGGCGGTCTTGATGTTGCGGGTGTTGTTGTTACTTTTCAGTGAGGCGAGGGAGTCTACGCAGGTTGTTAGCCAGTGCGTGAGGTTCTGAGCAGCGATGTTAGGGTTGTTGGTGAACGAGGGTGGAGTTTTTGTGAGCTTGGCGTTCAGGTGTTCTATGGGGATCTTGTCCCACATTCGGTAGGGTGTGGTATGTTGTAGGTAGTGGGTGGAGGGGTTTCGTGAAGGAGAAGTGGACGCAGTGGTGGTCAGTCCAGTGGATTTCGGTGGTGGGTGTGAATATGATGTGGTTGCTGGAGGTGAAGATTGCGTCCAGCGTGTGTCCTGCTGAGTGACTGGGTGAGGTGACCAGTTGTTTGAGTCCTAGGTTTGTGAGGTTGTCTAGCAGGGTTGTGAAGTTGTGGTCGTGGGTGTTTTCCAGGTGAAAGTTGAGGTCACCAAGGATAATATAGTCTGTGGAGGTGAGGGCGTGGGAGCTGATGGTATCAGCGATGGCGTCACAGAAAGGGGGGCGGGGGCCTGGTGGTCTGTAAATTAGGGTTCCTCTGAGGGTGGTGTTGGCGTTTAAGTGAATTAAGAAGTGTAGGTGTTCTGCTCTGTCTAGGGTGTCGAGGGTGTTGGTGGTGATCTTGATGGTGCTTTTGTGTATGATGGCGATGCCTCCTCCTGGTTTGTGTATGCGGTCTCTGCAAGAGATTTTGTAGCCTTCTGGGACTGCTATGGCTATGTCGGGTTCTGATGAGGGGTTCAGCCAAGTTTCCGTGAGGAAGGTGATGTCAGGGGAGTGTGTAGTGATCAAGTCCCAGAGCTCTATGGCGTGCCTGTGAACGGAGCGGGTGTTTAGGAGTATGCAGTTAAAGTGGTTGCGGGGGCTGTTGTGGTTGTGGTGCGTGTTGGTGTAGTTGTGGTGCGTGTTAGTGTTGTTGGTGTTTGTGGGAGTGCAGAAGCGGCATACGTGACATGTGAACGGTCCGTGTGTGTGCTTGGGGTTGGCCTGAGTGAGGTGGGGTGTTGTCCTGGTTTGAGGGTGTGGAGTATGGTGGAGGAGTAATGCTGCCTTGGTGGGTTGGGGCAGCGAGGGCCAGGGGGACCGGCGCTGGGCGCGGTCCAGGCAAGGACGGGCGCAGATGGGCTTGCCTCTGGCGCGCCTTTGGCGCGGCTGCCATTAAGAAGGGGAGGTGGGAGGGAGGAACAGCTGGGAGGCGGGAGGTGGGAGCGAATGGGGGTGGGAGGGGGTGGGGCCGCAGGGACGCAGTGGCAGGGAAGAACACAAGAGGATGATGGACGGAGTGCTGACAATGCAAACACTCACCCCCAGTCACAGATCTGGGTTTAATCCATTGTTCTTTTGCTCACCATGCCACCCCAGTTTGGACCCAGCCATATGCAAATCAGTCTTGACCCTGTTCCTCATGAGAACTGTCCAGCCCAAACTGCCAGGCCATGTCCTCCCTGGACTGGAAACAAGCATCCGCGTTGGACACCCTGGTCTTTTGTTGTTCCCAGGCTACACTGTCTCATGTCCTTATTGACATAAGGCATCTCATTTGAAAAATACTTGCTTTTCTTTAATGCTTTACCCACTTTTTTGGTTACAACAGGAGATTCCTCCTAAGATAGGGAAAATGATCCTCCTCTGAGAAAGGGCCTCTTTTTCTCTTACTAATCTAGCTTCAATAGTGTGCTTAAGAGTACTTTTAACTCTTTATCCAAATAGTTTCTAATAACATCCTCACTGAGGGGAGGGGCAGAGGCCACTTGAAAGGATGATTGCTCAGACATAATTAGCAAGAGGTTTGAAAAACTCAAAACCAGCTTATTTCTAAACAAAATCCCTTGGAAGCTCTTGCTTACAGTCTTTAGTTTTAATTTGTTTGACTAAAACGTCAGCAAGCCCTTTGATGCCAGTTGCGTCTCTTTCGAGCTAAAAACTGCATCACTTTTAATATGAGTTACCATAGTAACGCTCATGAGGCATCACAAAACATATTGATGCCCAAATAAATATGGCCATAAGCAGCGAGTCCTCTTTCTATTTTTAACATGGATTCTGCCATCAATACCTTCAACCACAAAAAAGGCGCCCTCAGGCGTCGCTCTATGCTGGACGTGCTCCATGGAGAAGAGCAATCAAAGTAAGTGGCCCGCCCTTAGGCTTCGCACTCTAGGAGCATCCTGCTGGCTGAAAGGAGACCTGGAGCTAGGGAAGTGAGCCAAGTAACTCACTCCCCGGTTTCAAAAAGACGGGATTCAAAACGTGAGGAAATGTTTCCTAATTTGCACGCTTTAATCGCTTGTTTTGGCCTCAAAGAACTCGCAGACAGTGCAGGCGCCTTTGAAGACGTTGCAGAAAATGATATGAAAAAAGAAGGACATGATACCAAAAAATACTAGAAACCCGATCATAAATCGGGACACACTTACAGTGACACCAGTCAATTTAGTGTAAAAGGTCATCTATTTAGGACAGGATTTACCAAAAATACAACATATAACTTTTTGAACATTTCCCCAAACCTTAAAGAACCCCAACTTTTCAATATTTCCTTGCTCATCTTGTTTCTTCAAATCCGTACTTCGTTTCCCCTCCCCTAGACACTCCCCTATTCCTTTTTATGCCCTACTTTCTACGTGCATCACCCCCCACTCTGCTCCTTCTCCTCCTTGTTTTTCCCCTTGGAAGGGTGGTCAAGCCCGCATCTGGATCTCCACCCCCCCCATCTACTGCCTTAACTCTTCTACTCCACCTGCCCTAACTGACTCCTCACAACCCTTGCCTGTCCGTCCTCCTGACTCTCAGAGTCTCCCTTATACCCCATTCTCCTAAAGATTGCCGGGTGGGTGGGCGGACAAATTCTGCTCCGTAAAACAGTCGGCGCGGAAAGAGGTTGTTCCTTTCCCCCACCCCCCTTTTAAACCTTCCCTAACTCCCTCCCCCACTTACCTGATACCCAATCCTGTCCTCCTTCATCACTTCCACTCCAGAAAGAGCCCGCGGAGACACTAGCGCAGTGCTCTCTTCTCCGCGGGCCCCTTCATCGGGACACACTTACAGTGACACCAGTCAATTTAGTGTAAAAGGTCATTTATTTAGGACAGGATTTACCAAAAATACAACATATAACTTTTCAACATTTCCCCAAACCTTTAAGAACCCCAACTTTTCAATATTTCCTTGCTCATCTTGTTTTTTCAAATCCGTAATTCGTTTCCCCTCCCCTAGACACTCCCCTATTCCTTTTTATGCCCTACTTCCTACGTGCATCCCCCCCACTCTGCTCCTTCTAAACCTTGTTTTTCCCCTTGGAAGGGTGGTCAAGCCCGCATCTGGCTCTCCACCCTCCCCTATCTACTGCCAACCAGCAAAACCCGCTAGGCGTTTTGCTGCCCCACCCCAGGCACAACATTTTCCTGACCAGTTTGCTTCCTTTTTATTTTTATAAACCTTATACTTGTTCTCTAACCCACAAATTTTCTCCCCATAACTCTTCTAACAGCAATCTCAAATCTGTCAAATAATACGCATTGCCCAACTGCGACAGGTGCACTCCGTCCGCTCTGAACAGTGCCCCCTCTTGCTCTTTTATGTCCTCGTGCTTCAGGACCTTAATCCCTTTTGCCCAGCAAAATACCCTCATTGCCCTGTTCAGTTTTTTCCGAGCCCGTTCCACTGCTGCATGTTTAACCGCCCCTCTCCAGACTCTCCTGGGCACAAACTCCATCCACACCAAACATGTACCCTGTAGATTCAGTTTTAGCAGCTCAAGATCCCTCTGCATATGCTGTATTAGTGTCAGCCCTGATAATTTCACCATGTCATTTTCACCTAGGTGAATCACCAGCAAATCCGGGCACCCCCATACTGGCAAGTTAGCAGTGATAAATGGTAGCAAACTGCCCCACCTCATGCCGCTTTTTCCCCACCATATGACTTCATGGCGACTGCTGGGGAGTCCCAATGATCTACCGTAAATTTGCTTCTCCGCAAACTTCGCCACCCAATGCATGAAGGAATGGCCGACCAGCCATGTCACCGTCTTATCCTTCTGTGGCAAGGCCACACATCCTGTAAAGAAAAAACACTGTAATATCTGTTCCAAAACCCCCAAACTCTCCCATAGCATCCTTCAACCACCAGCCCCACCCCTTATCCCTGTACCCCTCATGGCCTCACATAACGCTCGCAGCATCTAGATTTCCATCTGCCTATAGCCTTTATTCTGGCCCAATCCCACCCCAAATGCGCCGCTGCTGTAGCTGCCCCAATTCTAAAGGAATGCGTACCAAAATCCATCGGTCTTCGACCTATCCTTCTTAGCGCCATCCTCAACACCTGCAAGAGCTGTTAGCTTGTAACCTTGCACCCTCCCTGTGTACAAACACTCCATTATCCCCTGCCCCGATTAACCTTTTTCTAAACGCCAACCATTCTCTCACTGGGCATGCTGCTACATTCCCCCCCCTTGTCCAGCCACACCCATCTTCCTTTTCCCAACTGATCAGTCTTTGATCGCCTAATCCAAATTCCCAGCCTCTCCCCATGCATGCAAACCTCCCTGACCTTGACCCCTACCATCTTACCTACCCCCAACAATCCGGACACCTGAAATGCCCCAAAAAACATCCACACCATACAAAGCCGGAACAATGCCAACTCATTCTCATCCCTACAGCACACTGGCAACACATGCAGGAGTTCAAGAAGTAATTCGAAAGTGATGGGCTCCCTGGCTGCTTTACCCGCCTCCGTCCTAACCCTACCCCAACCTTTTAAAATTTTTCCCAACAAATCGTTACGCGCTGGATCAATACCAAAGAGAAGTTTTCCATAAAAGGGAACCCCTGCCTGTTTTCCTCCAATTGTCGCCGGGGATAAGCCCTCCTTAATGAGGAACAGCACAAAACGCAACGCGCATGCCTCAAGGTCCTGCGATCCTTGTGACCAAAATCCACCTACACACAACTCAAAAGATTGGAACTCCCACCATGCAAGCCTGTAAGTCCGCCTTGTAGACACCGCAATGGACTTCTCCACCAGCCCCGTTATCATCATGCCCCCCCACTCCCAAATGTCTGGCGGGACCGCAGTCTTGCTCCATTCCGCTGCTGGGGCCAATTTGCGAAAACGCTGCCACTGTGAAGGAGACAGGGAATCTGCAATCTCGTTATATATGTGTGCTGCTTTAAAAATAACATTTAATGATAAACAACGCAGCATAAATTGGCGCAACAAGCGCAGTACCCTGAGATCCCTTGCTCTCTGTCTATTCACCAACTCCACCCTTCCGGCCATGACAGATGGTGAATCAGCCGAAATTCCCCCTCTGCTTTTTTGGGTACGACCCCCGGAGGTGATATCATCAATTGCTTACTTGGCCAGTCGTAAAAGGGGCCTACAATTCTCCCAAGTGATACCTCCTTCGCCAATTTTTCTCGCACCACGTGTGGCTGTTCTTTTGCGGATCGCAAATTCTCCGCCCATCTCCTACGCCGAGGACCTTGATATCCCACCGACAACCTTCTCTAAAGCCCCACTCCAGCTTCCTGGCCTTATCCTGATCTGGGTAAATGCTCAACCAAGGCAGCAGAGTCTCTAGCCTAATTGGCGTAGGACCCCTTTGACACAGCAGCGTTTTGCATGCCCCGTCCTCTGGCCGCCCTCCATTGTTCCGCTGGACTGGAGAGGGAAAAACATTGAGTGACTGGATGACGACCCCCGCACTTGGAGCAGTTCTGTTTGAAACGGCACTGTTGCCATGAGCAGAAACCTTTGTTAAAGTTCCAACAAGCCCCCGTGGTGGGCACTGGGGTCTTGTTAACCCCACCCGCCCCTCCCTGGGCGGGACGAGACTGAAAAGGTTTATATACCACCAGCACCTACCACTTGCTGTGTGTGTGGACGCTGAGGATTGCGCCGATGCCATCCATTGCATCCATAGCTCGGGGTCTACATCCCCCCAAGGCTTGTCGGGATTAACGCTCACTCTGGCCCTAAATTCCTCATCATAACTGAGCCATGCAAAACCCCCAAAGTGCATCTGTGCCTTCCGTATAATGTCCATATATTTGAAAAGCTCTATGGCTCTGTCCTGGTATTTTTCGTAATATATACTAGCAAAAATCAAAAAGGCTGACGTCCAATTGTCCATCGTGATGGGTACCCTGGGCCTGCGTGCCAGCTCCCACTCTTCCTCCTTTGACCCTTCCTTTGCCTGGATGTCCCTGTGTAGTAGTTTAAAAACGTCTACATACTCATGTTTCCAAATCTTTGTTTTAGTCTTATCCGCCACATGTGACCCCAGTGGCATGGCCTGGCCCATATAGGGGAGCCGTTTCCAATGTCCTCCCCCCTCCTTGTCTTCTGGCCCTGTAGTTTCCCCGGCCTTCTGTGTGTCCGTCTCCTTGCCTGCCATGGTAGGTACGTCTTTTGCCTTAGCTGTGTCACCCTCTTTACTCGCCCCACCCATGGCTGGAGACAAAACTGACCCATCACTCACACCTATGGATTTTCGCGTGCATGCGCCCCTGTCAGCTGTCCCATCACCCCAAACTGACCACCTGCCACCTTTACCTTTTTCCATGTTCCGGAATGGCCTAGCCGCCTTCCTCATCACACGGCCGCGTGCCGCCATGTGGCGCCCTCCAGATGGCCCTTCAACTGCCCCGGCATCCTGCAAAACAAAAACAGAAGAATAGGTTGCGCCACTCTTGCGCCCTCGTCCCGCCCTCCCGTGACTCTGCTCACCTCTTCCTCCCGGAGCTCTCCTTCTTCCCACTCGTCCCCTTCCTCCTCATAATCGAGTTCACACTCCTCATCTCCCTCCCAATCACATCTATTTGAGCCATAGCCCTTGTGCTTCGCTGCGGTCTCAGCTGTAACTTCATGCCCCTCATGGCGCCAACCATCTGTGTGGTGCCCACGATCCCTCGGTGTAGAGAAGGCCGCCGCAGACCCCTCTATGGCTTCAGACCAACGTGATGGGACCGTGTTGCACCCCGCTGGTATCCTTTTCTTCCTGCCTGCCTCCACTGCCGGCATTGATCTGCTACTTCCCCCGTGACCGTGTGCGTCACTGGGGCTTCCCGCGCCGGCCGCCCCTCCGGCTGCCAAAGCCTCCTGACCCCTCCCTGTTTCTACCTGCGGTACCCACACCCAACTCCCAGCTCCTGAGCTGGATGGCGGCGGCCCCATAGCGTCACCAGGCTCCCTGAACCTCTTACTCAT
Organism: Pleurodeles waltl; assembly: GCF_031143425.1. Classification (NCBI taxonomy): domain Eukaryota; kingdom Metazoa; phylum Chordata; class Amphibia; order Caudata; family Salamandridae; genus Pleurodeles; species Pleurodeles waltl. The sequence goes on along the minus strand of NC_090443.1, from coordinate 439,854,935 downwards.
CTCACCCCTGGCCCCGTTTTCCTCCCGGTCCCAGCACAATTGTGCCCACCTGGCTTCTGTTTCCGTGACGACCCTGCGTTGCTCCCTGATCCTGGCCTCAAGGTCCAAGGCCTCTGCGGGGTCCCAACCTCCTAAAACCATGGGGCCTGGGTGGGGGAACGCCCGTTGCCCCCTCTGCCTCCTTTGCCTTGCTGGTCTTGCCCAAACTGGGCACTACTTTTAGTTTGGACGCTCCCCCCCTGCCTTTAGCTGTGTACTTCCCCCGTTTTCTGGCTGGGGCCCCGGGGCCTCCGATGGGGGCGGGTCCCCCCTTTGGGCAAGACAAGTCCAAAGGCGTCCAGGCGTTGCTGGTGCCGGGCAGGGGCTGCCCCTCTGCCTCTGTGTAAAATTCAGGGCCCGCGGGCCCTCCCTGTACCATCTGCTCGGCTTGGGGCCCTTCAGGGTCCTTAGTAAGGGCCCTAGCCACTGGGGTCTCCTCCACTATTTGGCCCCCTTCCGTCCCTACCTCTACCTACATGGGGGCCTGGCGTGCCTCGCACTCGCTCCCCTGGGGTGCTGACCCTCTCGTGGCCCCCCCCTCCTCTCCTGCCTCTGAATTTGGGGATTGACAAGCGGCAATAACAGCCGCTATCCGGCTCGACGCAGCCCGCGTCGGCCGTGACATACCTACCCAGGCCTGGTCTAAAACCCCAGGCCTGAGCAGGTCGGAACGGCCGGCTTCGCCAAGAACACGAAGCGCGGCCTTCACGCCTCTGCGTCATGGCTGGTTGCCATGGCGCCCACGCGGGTAACAGCGGCTCAGCCGCGTTCAATTCTTTTTACAAAAAACCCGCCACGATGGGGGGAGGCTTTCCCGCCCCTTCCGCGTCGCGCGCGACATTAATTATTTTAATAGAATGCGTAGGCGAAAGCCTCGTGACAGGGGCTTCCCTACGTTCTCCCTGAGCTGCTGCCTTACCGCCATTCCGTTGGAGGCGGCACGTTCCTGCCCGCCTCCGCGCTAATTCCCCACTGTCCGCCCGGCTAACTGGGAAGGCCGCACCCTCGCCGACCAACTTTCCCCCGGATCGACCAAATCCCGCTCCGTAAAACAGTCAGCACGGAAAGAGGTCGTTCCTTTCCCCCACTCCCCTTTTAAACCTTCCCTAACTTCCTCCCCCACTTACCTGATACCCAATCCTGTCCTCCTTCGTCACTTCCACTTCCAAAAGAGCCCGCGGAGACACTAGCGCAGTGCTCTCTTCTCCGCGGGCCCCGCCATTGGAGGGGTGAAAGTTATATTCATCTAAATCAGTAAGTAAATCTAACAGTCATGGAGGCAGATTTAAGAGCCCTCAGCGCCACCGGAGCATCACTTCTGGTTGTGCTAACCATGGCTCCATATTTACAAGGAGGTGTAACGTCACTTTATGTGGCGTTATGCATCCTTGTAAATATGGGCCCCTCAAATGCAGTTTCCTGCACCTGAGGGGCGTGCAATGGGTGTTGCTGTGGGCGTTCCATCGCAACACTCATTGCTTTTTTTGCTGCCCCACATTTATGAGTAATCGTAAACCTGTGGCAGAGCCAAAAACGAACGCCGCCCCAGGGGTGGCATTAGCATGGCAAAAAGTGGAGGAATGCTTTTATTCCTCATCATTTTTTTGCCTTTTCCATGGGTGCTGCATTCTGCAGCACACACAGAAAGAGCAAAATGCAATGGGTGATTGTTTATGTGCAGTAAGGAGTCCCTTCCAAAATGATGTTTTGGTACTTCTAAATGTGCTGCATTTTGCAGCACACAAAGAAGTGCCAAATCGCCATTATAGATTGTTTATGTGCAGGAAGGGACATCTTCCTGCACATAAACAATGTATCCCCTCTACACAGGCAGCTTAATTGAGAGCCGGCAGAGGGGGAAATGCATAATACGGTGCATCCCTGCATTTCAAAAGTGGTGCAGTACGGCGCTGCTTTTTTTGGCGCAGCACTGCGTTGCGCCACTTTTGAATAAATCAGGGCCTTAATATGAAGCGGTACTCACCTGTTTATCAGTAAATCAGGATAACATTTATAATACCAGCAAAATATATATAATGAATAAGCACAAATGAAAAAGACACTTATCTTGTTGAGGAGCAGCCAATAAAAGAGGAATGTGCCTAGTTGTTATGGACCGATATTACTTTTAAAATTCCACTTTGGAATTTCCTGTTTATGATGTATTTATTGTTCTGTAAAGGGCTGCAGTTTGGGGCAGCAATAAAGGATTACTGCATAATGGTAGCCTCTGGTCTTGTAATGAAATTACTTATAACCTGTGGGTCATAAGTATGAACCCAAATAAGAAGGTTTAGTGGGAATGTGAAACAAGAAATGCAAGGGGATGGGTGTGTGTGATGCAGGTGGCATGGGACAGTAGCTACCTAGGGGTAGGTAGCGGGTACTCCCTTACATAAATTTGCAGTGGCACCCCTTCTGGTTTGTTATGCCCCTGGTTTTAGCTGAGGCACCTGTTCCAACTATGAAAGGCAGATCACCATTATGATGTTTCAAAATGGGTGTAATGGTAAAGGCGGATTGAAAGGCTAAACATGCTTGTTCTTGTTCAGTGCTCCAAATGAAAGGCACCCCCTTCTGGGTGAATCGAATAATGGGTGAGATTAGTGAAGAGAATGACAGAATAATTTGGAGACAGAAGTTGGAAAACATTTCAAATCTTTCAGTCTCTTTAATGGATTTGGATAGTGGGTCACTGTAAAACTGCATGCACCTTTGCTTGAGCCGTTTATTTTCATTGCTTGGGCAGAACTAGCGTATCCAAAAATATGCCTAATGCAAATTGAAGTTCACAGTCATATACCTTACCATATAGTCTGATTCGTCTGAAATGTAGTAAAACGTCACTGTCATGTTCTCCATGGTCTTGCAAGTAGTTGGAGAAGATCAAAATGTCATATAATTAGACTACTACATATTGATCTACTAAGTCTCCTAAAAGATCATTAATAAAGTGTTGGAAAGCAGCTGACACATTACAAATTATTCAAGAGGACTATATTTTGTGTTGAATGCTGTCATCCACTCATCTCCTTGGCCAATAAGAACTAGATTGTACCAAGGAGGTCTAGTTCAATGAATACTCGAACAGTCTGTAGTTGGTCTATTGCAGTGAAGGCATTGCATTTGTGGTAACAATGGAAGGTAGTGTGTGTAGTAAATATATACGTTCAGTCAAAGCAAAAATCACCAGTTCTACAAGGTAAGTATTTTTATATTTTGCTTGTATTGCTTTAATTGATATGCATGTTAATCACAAGTATGTTACATAATCACCAATTTGATTCCATTTAAAAGTTTCACAAACTCAAGAAAAAAACTAAGAAATCACAATTCATGAAATGTTTACAATGCAAAGTAGTGATACACAAACGCAGGAGATGCAAACAATACATAGTTATTAACCAAAGATGCTGGATATACCACCACGTATTTCATGGACTTAATCCGCTTCTCCAGAGCTGAAAGGGATATGATGGTAGGACTTACTGAAAGGAAAATAAATTGAGCACAGACATTAGGTTAAAAAAAGTTAACAAATTTTATAGCCTGAATAGTGTAACTCAAAATCGGAGAATGGCCTAATACAGAATACAATGTCAAAGACCACCAGAAACCCAGAGAAGTAAAGGAAGCAATGGTAATAAAAAGAAGAAGATAAAAGTTAAAGAAAAAAGCAGATACAGATCAAAGATAATATGTAAAGATATAGAATGAAGACAAAAGAAAGTGTAAAAAGGTAGACAGATGTGTGTAGTTATGTCAGAACGAGGGTAACCTATAAATCTCATGTGACTAGTGTCCTGAAGAAGTGACAGTTACTTCACTGAGTCGTTAGTTAGATTACTATCCTACATTCCAAAATGATATATATTACACTCAAGTGAGACTCACCATAAATTACTCTACAACTGTCCCAAAATGCTTAAATGTCTCAAGAGAATCGTTACTTATCCCCAAAAGATTCCTATCTGAAGATACAAAATAATCATTACATAAGAATGTAATATGCAAAGATACAATAACATCTTAAGTAGCCTAATAGATATTACCAGCATCTCCAACTGAGCCTGAACCAAAAAATCCACAGATAGGTTTGCCTCTCAGACCATTGCTTGTAAAATGAAAAGGTACGCATTCACTGTCCACATTCTCATCAAAATTCACCTATAAAATAACAGATAACGCTTCAATTTGAGATAACTAGTATTAATCACATATAGAAAAAAACAAGTATTAAACACTGTTGCGTTTGTGCCAAATCACTTAAAAGTGATTCTTTAGCCACGCTCACACCTTGCGACATGATCGCTACTCCTAATATCCCAAAATGAAGTATAATCTAAATGTATTATTGCTAGCCTCGCCCCATGCCAGAGGCCCTTATTTTTCTAAAACATTAAGATGGACAGCTTCATTTATGAATCCCTACTCACCATAAGTATTCAAAAAATATCCTCACTAGATTGCTTCTGCAATGGCATATTTATACTTTATTTGCACCTCCTTAGCATCATATTTTTGACGCTAAAACATCGCAAACTTAACTCCATATTTACATTTTGACGCTAGACCTGTCTAGCATCAAAATACTGAATTTATCGTCATTTTTTGGATACGTGAACCCACCTTGGGTCAATGGATTGCAAGGTAAGTGTTCCCATCCCAAAAATGAGGCTAAGCCCTTAGGGCCATATTTATCCCCACCTGCAAAAATGGCAAGAGGCAGACCAAAATATTGACGCTAAGCTTGTTTAACGTCATTATTTAACAGCTGGGTCAAACCAGGTGTTAAAATACCGGTGGACCCATATCCATGGCCAAACACCATGGAATGGGCCCACAGGTGCCCACTCCCAAGCCCCAAGTCCCACCCGCACCAGAGGGACACCATAGGAAGGGGACCCCATCCCAGATGAGTAAGGTAAGTATTTATTAACATTTTATTACAGTGCCATTGAGGGCCCTTGCATGGGGCCCCCCTGCCTGCCACTGGGTGTAATATCCCTGCCCAGGAGACAATGGTCCCCTCTGCTGGCCATTGGGGTGGTGGGCATGACTCCTGTCCCTCCTGCTAAGACAGGAGTCATCTTTGGGTGGTTGTGTGTCTAGAAATGACGGTATGCTGGTTACCGTCATTTTCTGTCGCACAACCTCTTTTCCCATACCGCCACTCATCACCCGGCTAGTGACTTTTTTTGTGACGCTAGCCCACGCTTAGCGCCGGCTTCTGCCATTCCTTAAATATGGTGTGTGGGTGGTGCTGTAGAATGGCGCAAGCCGGCGCTAAACTTTTTGATGCAAAACTGCATTTGCGCAGTTTTGTGTCACAAAGTATAAATCTGGGCCCAAGTATCCATTCTCATTTCACTAAACCAAGCAGAAGACACCCTGTGATTTTCATTGCAAAACACTCACGCTACTCCTAATGTCCACAAAATGAACTATAATCAAAATGTATTATTGCTAAACTTGCCCCATGTTGGTGACTGTTAGGCCCATATTTATACTTTTTGACGCAAAACTGCGCTAACGCAGTTTTGCGTCAAAAAAATTAGCGCCGGCTAACGCCATTCTGAAGCACCATGCGGGCGCTGTATTTAATCAATAACGTTAGCCGGCGTTAGCCGCCGGCGCTGCCTGGTGTGCGTGGAAAAAAACGACGTACACCAGGCAGCGCCGGCGTAGGGGGATATGGGGCTTGGGCGTCAAGAAATGGGGCAAGTCAGGTTGAGGCAAATTTTTCGCCTCAACCCGATTTGCGCCATTTTTTTTCACTCCCAACTCCCATAGAAATGACTCCTGTCTTAGCAAAGACAGGAGTCATGCCCCCTTGCCCAATGGCCATGCCCAGGGGACTTCTGTCCCCTGGGCATGGTCATTGGGCATAGTGGCATGTAGGGGGGCACAAATCAGGCCCCCCTATGCCACAACAACAAACAAAAAAAATGACTTACCTGAACTTACCTAAATGTCCCTGGGATGGATCCCTCCAGCCTTGGGTGTCCTCCTGGGGTGGGCAAGGGTGACAGGGGGTGTCCCTGGGGGCATGGGAGGGCACCTCTGGGCTCCTTCAGAGCCCACAGGTCCCTTAACGCCTGCCTTTTGCAGGCGCTAAAAAACGGCGCAAAAGCGGCCGTACGTCATTTGTTTTGACCCGCCCACTCCCGGGTGTGAATTTTGCCCGGGAGTATAAATACGACGCACATGCCTCGGAGTCAATTTTTTAGACGGGAACGCCTACCTTGCATCTCATTAACGCAAAGTAGGTGTCCACGCTAAAAAATGACGCAAACTCCATGGACTTTGGCGCTAGACGCGTCTAACGCCAATGTATAAATATGGAGTTAGTTTTGCGTCGGAATTGCGATACAACGCAATTCCGGCGCAAACGGAGTATAAATATGCCCCTTAGTGCTCTAAATCATTAAAGGTAGGCAGCTTCAATTGTGAATCCGTACTCACCTTAAGTATTAAAAAAATATCCTCGCTAGATTGCTTCCACATTGGCATGATTCAGAGCATCCATTCTCATCTCGCTATAATGTTACAAATCCACAGCTCTTAACATGGCTCTCCACGTTCATGTTTCAATCTTCTTGCGATACAGTGTCATACCTTGTTGGGCACTTTATCACTAAAGAAAAACAAAATATACACAACGTAATTTCTATAATATGTAATTTATCTCAAACTAAATTATCTATTATAGCCTTAAATTACTCTTTATTAGAACATTGGAATGCTTGGGGCTCCATTGAAAACAATGGAGTGCTGTGGGCTTTTACTGGCCGGTAAAAGCCCGCAGCGCCAACATTCCAATGTTCGCTTTGTTCACAGCAACAGCTGTGAACAAAGCCTCACGGAGCCCGAGGGGTTTTTAATTCCGTCGGGCTCCGTGAACATTTTTTTTTTTAATAGAACATTCTGTCCTGAGTGGCAGAATGTTCTAATAGCCTTAGAACCCGCTGTAGCGGGCTCTACCGGCTATTAAAGTCCCTCTCCCTTGGCTTCGAGCCTTCGGCTCGGGCATTTAACGCGGGGAGCGGGCCTTTAATAGCCGGTAGAGCCCGCTACGGCGGGTTCTAAGGCTATAGTAATTCACACGCTAACTAAACTCTTGCAGCCTAGCTTTTCAATAAATACCTATCATCAAAGAGCTTCCACCTTCATCTTCAAGAATCCCATGAGATGCCCTGCATTCAACAGAGCCCTTTATATAGTTACCGTAATCATACAACTAATTGCACCTGGAGAAGTGCCTTATTGTCCCTAGGGGGCCACGGACCACAGGTTGGGAACCACTGAACTAAAGTATTAGGTTAGGTTTATGCCACTGTGCTACAGAGTCATCTTAAGTACCACACCACAACTAGCGAGAGATATGCCAATCCTTAATTCAAGGGTACTGTTCTTCTTGCACATTGAATTGTTACCACAACCTTTTCATTCTAAATTATGATTTAACAAATACAACAAATATGTGTCTTTAGTACAACCAAAAGTACAAAATGCTTTGAAAGCACTCAGGTGATTGAAAACTAAAATAGATGTTGTTACATAGTGGCTAATGACCTTGGTCTCAAACCCTTGTATATTAAGAACTTAAACACTGAATGAATACTGCTACTCTATCAATTAGCCTTGAGTACATCACCACATCTAATTAGAAATAAACAAACTTCAAGCTCAGTCTCAAACCCATATAATTAAAAGTATTATGGAGTCCCTTCAGTGGCTTAAACTAGGATAGCAATTCCTCTAGCACATTGTTTTATATCAAAACTTAAAAGATAATATAGAACAACGCCGAACAAAAAGGTTTGAGCAATTTTGACAATAAAAATGTATTACCTAGGTAAATCGTAAGGATTATCATTCACCATACATAATCACCATTAAGCTCACCATTCCAGTTGGTCACTATAAGAATGACCCTATCAAATATTGATAAAAGTCATTAGTCCATGCCCTTTGAAGAATTCTTGTTTAGTTTAATCAAGATTAAAGAGCAAAATTACAGAAATATTCACAGAAAAACCTAAACATTGTACAAATCCTATCATAACTCTGGCCACTGGGTTACCTCACAGATTTCGGAAACAACATGAAAATCATATTACACCAAGCAGCACAGCAAATTCCCATAAGGCGATAAGGCCTGTAAATAAATGTGTATGTACCTATGAATATATTGGATTTCTAATATTCAAGCGTCAGAGAATAGTATATAAATTCTAATCAATATTCAAACTGAACCTAACTGTTTGTAATTTATTAATCCACCAGTTTTCTTTGCACCTCCGTTGAAGTTCTTTGTCTCCATTTCTAAGGTGTTTGGGTATATGTCCAGTGCCTGTCAAGGAGATGTGACTGAGTTGTATGTGTTGATGTTTATCTCTAAAATGCATTGCAATAGGAAGTTTTGTATGGCATTGAGGTGTTCTTTCCACCTCTCCTTAAGCGGTCTTATCGTTGAACCTGCATATTGTAATGAGCAAACAATTAACCATGTAAACACAATAGACAGTGTTACCGTTCATAAAGGTTTGGATATTGAATACTTGGGAGTGATCATGATTCGGAAATATTACAGTTTTGTCTTTGACATATTTGCAACAGATACATCCACCACATCTATAATATCCTACAGGTTTGTTGCCCAGCCAGGTCTTAGATTTGACCTCTCTTTTTCATGCCTAGTCACTGAGACTAAGGGTACAGTGGACTCTCCCTCCCATTAGAAGAGGTGGATTTCAACAGTGCTCATGGTGGCAAAAATATGCATTGTACAACACTGGCGACCCAGGCCATACCCATGCATGTAGAGTTAATGACTGAACTATTCAGGATAACCACATATGAGAGGCACATGTATAAACTGCAAGACAAGCTTCCCTTGTTTGACAGTGTATGAGGACTATTGTATACCTCATTGAACAGTAGCACATAGTCTGTCTGATGCCTCCCTCCACAACTCCTATTGTGAAAGGCACCATTATAGTGAGGTACGAGTAGGAGGGGATAAGGACAGCCAATAACTGACCCTTAAACACAATGGCAGGACCAGCTAAAAAGGGTTGCTTTTGTATGACATGAGAGGGGGCGAGAGCTGACGCCTGCATTGAGTTGGTGTGAAGCACTTGTTAAGGGTATGGACGGGGCACTTGGTGTGATGTGTGATGTGGTAGCTTTCTATGTTTCTTCTTATTTCTGTATGAAGTTGGATTTTATATGTCACAAATATTATTTCCTGTGATATAATATATTATTATTATATTTTACTGTACTGTTATGTATACTCTCACAAATGGTGATCATAGAATGGCTGTACATTGAAAGATGAAGAATTCAAAACAATGTGTTTATATTCCTGTTGTAACTTTGTTAAAATATTGTAATATTGGATGAAGATATCTGTGTGTATTCTAAGAACATATCCCATTGTGTAGATTAATTGGAAACTCAATAAAGAAAGAAACAAAAATAAAGAAAAGGTAGGTCCTGCTATGATGTCAGAATGCATCTATTCCAGATGGGCCGTTAAACATAACATGAATAAAGATTTAGGCCCTCATTACAACCCTGGCAGTCGGTGTTAAAACGGTGGTAATACCGGCAACAGGCCCACGGTAAAAGAAATGAGATTTTGACCATGGCGGTTACCGCCATCCAAGACCGCCACTTTAACACACCGACCACCAGGGTAGTAACGGCCGCTGGGCTGGAGACTTTGGTCTCCAGCCCGGCGGATGTCACAATCCCACCCTCGGGATTACGACCCGGCCTACTGCCATGGTTTTCGTGCCAATCTTACCGCTATGAAAAACCATGGCGGTAGGCAGTATCAGTGCCAGGGAATCCCTTCCCTGGCACTGATAGAGGTCTACCCCGCTCCCCTCCCCCTCACTAGAACCCTCCCCAACCCTCACCCTCCCTCTCCTGCCCCCCCACACATATACACCCACACGCGCACCCATATACACACATGCACACATGCATACTCACTCTCACCCATGCATGCACACATACATACCCACACACTGCAACACACACCAACATAACTTGTCACACTCATGCATTCACAACACACAACACTCACAATCACTCATTCACGCATGCATCCTACGTGACCCACACCTGCATGCATGCATACCAATACATACACCCCCCCACATACATACAACACCCCCCACCACTCTCTCCGGTCGGAGAACCTGACTTACCTGCTTGCAGGGAGTCCTCCGGCTGGAGACGGTCTGCAGCCCTGCTGTCAGCAGCAGCGTCCGCCAGCAAAACACTGCCAGACCGTATCATTGGTCATGATATGGCCGGCGGTGTTTTGCTGGCGTGGCGGTGCTGCTGTCAGCAGCGCGACCTTACCGCAGTCCGCCGCCACGACTGTCAGCGGTGTTCTGCCAGCATTCTGGCGGAATACCGTCGGCGGTCATGATACTCGTAGACGGCTGGTAGCCACGGCGGTGGTATGTTGGCGGCCGTTGCTGTGGCGGTAGGCGGTCAATATTGCCAATGTTGTAATGAGGGCCTTAGTATCCTTTGTCATATCCCTGGGCGTCACTGGATTTCCATCAACTCTCTCGACTAGCTGTGCCTTTTCTTTGGCAACCAATGGCATATCAATGCTCATGTCAAAGGAGTAATCTATGAAGGATCCATAGGCTCCAGAATCATCTTAGAATTCAACAATTAGTGTACCTGTCAGAGAGGAAAGAATCATGTCCACAACAAAATGTGCTTTACTTATAGTGGGAATAACTGCCATCGAGCTTGAACCAGTCCTCCTGATCAAGAAAAAGCTAGGGAGTTTTCCAATAGCTGCGGACAATTTCTTTCGACATGACCAGGCTGTCTGCAGTACATATGCAGGGGCTCCTCCCTTCTTCATTCTTGCTTCTCATTAGATCTTTTTTTCATAACCCATCCAATGTGCAGTACCTGTTTAATTTCTGAGGCACAAGAGTGAGCTAATATTGAGGCCTGTACACCATTGCAGGTCTTACTAAATGTATTTTCAGTTCTCTCTTCCATCCCATTAACTGCTGATCAATTTGCAGAGTTAAGTTGATTAACTGTTGATTAGCGACAATAGATGGTATGGGGCATATTTATAAGCCGCTAGAGCCACCTTGCGCCACATTTGCGGCATTTATTTTGACGAAAACGTGGCATTAAGGTGGCATTTCCCACAAGCCATATTTAGAAAGTGGTGCAATGCTTGCATTGCATCACTTTGTAAACACTTGAGCCACATTATGCCTGCGCCAGGCATAATGTGTGCAAGGGGGCGTTCCCCAACTTAGGGGCCTGAAAAAATGTCACAAGGAAATCTAAGAGATTTCCTTGTGCCATTTTTATCAGCACATTTAATGCCTGCTCGGAGCCGGTGTTAAAAGGGGGCATACCATTATTGATAATGGGCTCCTCTGGGTCAACATTTTGGCGCTACTCCTGCAGGGCACATCAAAAGCTTCACAAAAATGATGCTATTGCCCCCTACCCTACACCATGGTGCACTATAATTTAAATATGGTGCACACATGGTGGCGGTAGGAGGGAGCTAAGGGGCACAAGGAAAGAGATGCTGCACTGGGTGCAGTGCCATGTCCTTTAAATCTGCCCCAATGTTCTTAAGTTCACCCTCTAAATCATGGTAGAAAGTGCCTGGAGCCGTTTTGGAGGTTCAAGAGACTTCAGATAATGATCACTGGAACTAAGCACTATAAGCCACAATCTCCACTGAGTAATCTAGCACAAGGGTTGACCCAATATGCAAATCAGAAACCAAGGGCAGCTAAACTGATAACAACAAACAGTAGTTCATCTAGAGAAGCATAATCCACCCAATAAAAGGAACAAATTACCGGAACATAATGTCCAACCAATCAGAATTAAATTGTTAAAAGTACAGTTAGTAGCATGTATGCTATGTATTGGCATTCAAGTGCTCTGAAAAGTGACACAGTATGATAAACGTGAAGGAGTGATGTATGTAAACAGAGAAGTACGAATGGCTCTTGACCCAAGAAAGTATATACCATCGGGGGTCAGCGAGCCTATGCACCGGATTACAGGTCAGGATTTATTTTCTGACTCATGCGTACCTCCTTTTTCACGCACAGGTACAAATCAGAAGTTAAGTGTTATTTCTATCCGATGCCTTAAATACCTCAACCTTTGTTAAAATTTGGCAGGTCAAAACCTGTGGAATATAACAGGAGAAAACCATACAGTAATTACCATATCATGCAGATTTTGGTCCATTGAAAACCAAAATCCACGTTATCCCCCAGGAGCTCAGAATAGGTGCTATTTATCAGACTCGATAAATAATAAACCCCGTGGTATGAATATTTACCAGGTGTGCTAAATAGCATCTATACTTGTAATCAGGCCCTAAGTGTTTTCTATTCAATGGCATTTCAACCTCTATGATGAGTTTGAGGCCATCATTAGGACAAGGAACAGTGCAGTGTGCCCTTCAAATTTTTTGGTTATTAAATCCCAATGGCTACTATTGCACCAATATGCAATGATGTAATTCAGTTCAGTTCGCCTCTACAGTAACATATGAGGCTATTGTCTGCCACCGATTGAGGACACTTCACCCCAACCAACTTCTCCTCATAGGACATATGGACATTACTCATATTATTGACCTTAGGGGCCAATGCACCACCCCTTCTTCCCTCACATTTTAGATAAGATACATTTCTCTCTTCCTTTTGTCTATCTCATATCACTGGATTTTCAGCTAACCTTGTTCTCTATGTATCCCCTCTCAGAACCCCTAATCTACTTCTCTGTCCATGAGTATAGCATGTTTGATAATTAGTGGAATTCTTCCCCTTTCTTTTTCTATGTCAATTTGACAAATACTCTACTATTTATTACTGTACATAGAATGGTCAGCTGGACTGTCTCTTACCTTAATTAATTTTTCAGACCATAGTGCTCTGCACCGTTCCCCACTACAGTTAGTTGATGACCTCCCACTAATCATAGCGGTCGAAGTGCCATTAACTACATAACACATTCTCTGTATGTGTACATCACTCCTGCAAGTTTGTTGCACCGTGTGAACACTTTTCAGAGCATTTGAATGCAAATATATAGCATACATGCTAACAAATATATTTATTACAATATGTTTCTCATTGGTTGGACATTATGTTTTGATGATTTGTTCCTTTTTAGGTGAGTTATGCATCCATATGTTGTTAAAATTATGATTTAAATAAATATGCACTGAACCATTTTCAAACACTGCTCAGAATCTGTTTAAGAGTGCCTCAAACTGAAAAAGACATGGGTCTTGTTTAGTAATCAAAGCATCCTTCATCAGACAAGACAAAATAAATGAAATCTTGTCTGCGGTAATGCTAAAGAGTGATGAACAACTCATAAAATGTAATGACTCCCTGCTGAAAAAGCAGAAAATGATTTTGGTCCCCCATATATTTTCAGGTGGGGCTAACCCAAGATTTACCACGGATGAATTTCTGGGTGGGGATGTTAGCTGATTCACCTCTAATCTTTTGAGTTAAATACAGACCCCGGAGAACCCATTGGATTGAGAAGAGCAGATGCTGGTAAAGCCATAGTTTGACTTTGAAACTTGTTGAGTTTGTCTAAGAAGAGATTTTGATCAACTTTTGCTGTCTCTATTTCTTTCTGGTAGCCTTCAATGGCTTGTAAAAGTGAGGGAAGGAATTAACACCGGGTACCTTGTGTAGCCTGGTAAGGTGTCAGGAGTTTCTACTTTTCAGATACAACCCCAAGGCACACCTTGAGCCTGATTCCAAGTACTCACTGTTAAAAACCGCTAGGCCCTAGGGATATCAATGGAGATGGGTGGGGAAAAAAAGGCCCTTTGGACTTTGAGGACACCATCACTCTCTCTCTGTACTTGTCTACCAACTGTTGTGAGGCACAGAATATTAGATACAGTGATATCAGGATTACCACAGTACTTAATATTTGTGCTAGGTTTTGTACTTATAAATGGTCCTGAAAAGAATGTTGGGATTGTTGTCAAACACAGAATTTCAGTCTATTTCTGAGTTAGCAGCCTCGCCTTTGGCTTATTGTACTTTTGAATCCTTAGCTCAACAATCTCTGTGGGCTTTGCTATCATAGCAAGTACACTGGTAAAGAAACATCCCGTGAAGGAAGTTGATGAGAGGAATCTCTGTGTCTTTTCCCCATGAGCCTAGGTATTCATCTTTGTGGAATGTCAACAAAGCCTTAATGTTTTTTAAATTTAAAATTGTTACCCTCAAATGCTGATCTTTCCTGTAAACAGTTATCAACCAAATTAACCATTTGACTTTGTTAGTTACTTTGTTTCTGGGGTGCAGATGTGACTGCCCTGGACCATGAAGGAAGAATCTTTAAACCAGACGGTTTGTTGTTTGTTGTGGCAAGAAGAACTTAAAAGCATAAAAGAACTATTTCCTAATCAGCCTTTCCAGACAATCCAAAATTATATTTTGCCTAATGCTGGATAAGAAGATAAAACGCAAGAATATGGGCCCAGAAGAGCTAAGTATCTCTTTATCTCCTTTGTCCAACCCTTTTATTGTTTCTACAGCTACACTGACTTGTAATAGTATTTTGGCGATGGCACAACCAGGGATTGATGTGTAGAAATTCTCAGGTCACTCGGTTAGAGGCACTAAGACTACTAAGTTCCTCTTATCAGGAGTCAGGTTAGAAGATGGTATGAAGATTCATCTAAATATTGCACATTTAAGAAGTTTTACTTTAAACCCATTCCATCCATAGTTTTACAGGTGGCCTCTAAGCTTTGAACTACCATAGTCCTCGTATCTGGTCATGTCATCAAACACAAACTTTCCTGGCTTTCGTGTCTAAAACTTTTAATTCTGTTAATGACATAGAAACATGGATACTTCCTGTATCCAGCCTTGTTGTGGTTTAAATGGAAACAACTGGATTTTGTTCTTTAATGTTTACTTATTTGTTTTATTTTTTCTGGGAGGTGACGAGAAACAGGATCATTCTTGAGTCTTAGAAGTTTGATCTTCGCAGCAAAGAAATTATGACAAAATGGCAGTGATTGATTACTGAGGTTGCATATTTTGAATACTCAACTTTAACAAACCGAGGGCCCCTGCTACAATCCAAGGAGCAGCTCCCAGGGGAATATCACATATAGAAACAGAAAACAGCCGCTGCTCCAAACTTTTACAAAATGGTAATAACTCCTATGGATATAACTTCAAAATAGTAAAGGAGCCATATATAAAGAAAACATGTTTACAGAATTTATTTGATAAACCACTGTAGGAAAGAACCATCTTGCCTGGCATGTTACCCCCATATTTCACTGTATGTATGTTGTTTTAGCCCTTGTGTCACTGGGATCCTGCCAGGCAGGACCCCAGTGCTCATAGTATGCGTCCTGTATGTGTTCCCTGTGTGGTGCCTAACTGTTATCACTGAGGCTCTGCTAACCAGAACCTCAGTGATTATGCTCTCTCTGCTTTCTAAATTTGTCACTGCAGGCTAGTGACTAAATTTACCAATTCTCATTGGCACACTGGTACACCCATATAATTCCCTTGTATACGGTACTGAGGTACCCAGGGTATCTATGGGATGCAGCATTTCTTTTGCCACCCATAGGGAGCTCAGTCAATTCTTACACAGGCCTGCCACTGCAGCCTGCGTGAAATAACGTACACGTTATTTCAGAGCCATTTTCACTGCACATTAGTAACTTATAAGTCACCCATATGTCTAACCTTCACCTGATGAAAGTTGGGTGCCAAGTTACTTAGTGTGTGGACACCCTGGCACTAGCCAAGGTGCCCCCACATCGTTCAGGGCAAATTCCCCAGACTTTGTGAGTGCGGGGACACCATTACACACGTGCACTATACATAGGTCACTACCTATGTATAGCGTCACAATGGTAACTCCGGACATGGCCATGTAACAAGTCTAAGATTATGGAATTGTCACCCCAACACCATTCTGGTATTGGGGGAGACAATTCCATGATCCCCTGGGTCTCTAGCACAGAACCCGGGTACTGCCAAACTGCCTTTCCGGGGTTTCCACTGCAGCTGCTGCTGCCAACCCCTCAGACAGGTTTCTGCCCTCCTGGGGTCCAGGCAGCCCTGGCCCAGGAAGGCAGAACAAAGGATTTCCTCTGATAGAGGGGGTTACACCCTCTCCCTTTGGAAATAGGTGTGAAGGGCTGGGGAGGAGTGGCCTCCCCCAGCCTCTGGAAATGCTTTGATGGGCACAGATGGTGCCCATGTCTGCATAAGCCAGTCTACACTGGTTCAGGGATCCCCCAGCCCTGCTCTGGCGCGAAACTGGACAAAGGAAAGGGGAGTGACCACTCCCCTGACCAGTACCTACCAGGGGAGGTGCCCAGAGCTTCTCCAGTGTGTCCCAGACCTCTGCCATCAGAGACCCCCTCTGATAGGCTCTTACCTTTCTTGGTAGCCAATCCTCCTTTCTTGGTAGCCAAACCTCCTTTTCTGGCTAGTTAGGGACTCTGCTTTGGGGAATTCTTCACATAACGAATGCAAGAGCTCACCAGAGTTCCTCTGCATCTCCCTCTTCGACTTCTACCAAGGATCGACCGCTGACTGCTCCAGGGCGCCTGCAAAACCGCAACAAAGTATCAAGACGACTACCAGCAACATTGTAGCACCTCATCCTGACGGCTTTCTCAACTGTTTCCTGGTGGTGCAGGCTCTGGGGGTCGCCTGCCTTTACCCTGCACCAGAAGCCAAGAAGAAATCTCTTGTGGGTCGACGGAATCTTCCTCCTGCTAACGCAGGCACCAAAAGACTGCATCACCGGTCCTCTGGGTCCCCTCTCATCCTGACGAGCGTGGTCCCTGGAACACAGGAACTCTATCCAAGTGACTCCCACAGTCCAGTGACTCTTCAGTCCAAGTTTGGTGGAGGTAAGTCCTTGCCTCCCCACGCTAGACTGCAAACCAGTGTACTGCATGATTTGCATCTGCTCTGGCTTCTGTGCACTCTTCCAGGATTTTCTTCGTGCACAGCCTAGCCTGGGTCCCCAGCACGTCGTCCTGCTGTGCCCAACCTGCTGAGTAGGCCTCCGAGGTCGTGGGACACTCCTTTGTAACTCTGCGTGGACTCCAGTTCACAAATCTTCCAAGTGCCTGTTCAGGTACTTCTGCGGGTGCTGCCTGCTTCTGTGAGGGCTCTCTGAGTTGCTGAGTGCCCCATCTGTCTCCTCTTCCAAGAGGCAACATCCTGGTCCTTCCTGGTCCTCAGCAGCACCTAAAAACCTCTACCATGACCCTTCCAGCTAGCAAGGCTTGTTTGCAGTATTTCTGCGTGGGAACACTTCTGCAACCTTCATCGCAACGTGGGACATCTTCCTTCCAAAGGAAAAGTTCCTAGTCCTCTTCGTTCTTGCAGAATTCCAAGCTTCTTCCATCCAGAGGCAGGTTCCTTACACCTTCATCCGGGGTTTCCTGGGCTCCTGCCCCCCTAGACACTGTCGCCACTATTGGACTTGGTCCCCTTGCTTTGCAGGTCCTCAGGTCCAGGAATCCGTTTTCAGTGCACTGCTGGTGTTTGTGGTTCTTGCAGAATCCCCCTATCACGACTATTGTGCTCTTTTGGGGTAGCAGGTGTACTTTACTCCTACTTTTCAGTGTCTTCGGGTGGGGTACCTTGGACACCCTGACTGTTTTCTTACAGTCCCAGCGACCCTCTACAAACTCCCATAGGTCTGGGGTCCATTCGTGTTTCGCA
This sequence comes from Pleurodeles waltl, assembly GCF_031143425.1. Lineage (NCBI taxonomy): Eukaryota > Metazoa > Chordata > Amphibia > Caudata > Salamandridae > Pleurodeles > Pleurodeles waltl. Next base: position 439,837,104 of record NC_090443.1, on the reverse strand, counting down.
TTCCACTTTTGGAGTATATGGTTTGTGTTGCCCCTAGACCTATGCTTGCCTATTGCAACTTACTGTAATTCTACATTGTTTGCATTACTTTTCTGACTCTTACTTACCTATTTGTGGTTTGTGTACATATAACTTGTGTATATTACTTACATTCTTACTGAGGGTACTCACTGAGATACTTGTGGCATATTGTCATAAAAATAAAGTACCTTTATTTTTAGTAACTTGAGTATTGTGTTTTCTTAAGATATTGTGCATATGATATAAGTGGTATAGTAGGAACGTTGCATGTCTCCTAGTTCAGCCTAAGCTGCTTTGCTATAGCTACCATCTATCAGCCTAAGCTGCTAGAAACACCTCTATTCTACTAATAAGGGATAGCTGGACCTGGCACAAGGTGTAAGTACCTTTGGTCCCCACTACAAACCAGGCCTTTCTCCTACAAACACACTAGTATATGATTACATTACATAGAAACATATTAATTCTGGGTAATGTATATATAGATAGATAGATACACACACACACACTACTCAGAATTGATATGTTTTCATGTAATGTAATCATACATTAATGTGGTTTATCAAATACATTTTGTAAACATTTTTTCTTCATCTATGGCCCCTTTTCTATTTTGAAGTTATATCCTTTAGGAGTGGTTCCCATTTTTATAAATTTCGTAGCAGCGGCTGTTTTGTGTTTCCACATGTTTTGCATGTCATTTGGGTTCTGGATATTGTAGTTTTTGTGTAACATTAGTATTAAGCTGCTGTGGAATAAAGACAAAGGAAAGTAAAACATAATCATCACCTGCTTCTCTTTAATAGAATTCACAATTTCAGATGCAAATGGAAGAAACTGAGTTGTTTGCAATTCCTCTTCACTTTTATTTGTTATCAACAAAGCACAGAATACATAATAAAAATTTATTTACACTCAAATGTTAATTTGAAATAGTACTCATTAACCCACACCACATCAGTTAACAGCATAATCTATAAATGAATGTCCTTCATTTGCTGCCCTATCAGTTAAGTGTCACTATGCAACTTTATTAATTTTTATTGTATATATAATTATACATATTTTATTTCTCTGTAGTTGTCTGGCGTACACGGGTACAAAAACACTGGTGTTTTGTTTATTTGTTTTTCAAAAACTTTCTCTCTTCAGTAGTTCTGCGTTCACACGATCCTAGGGGGCTCAGTGCCAGGGACCTGACGTAAGCGTGGATCTGCTCTCTCTTCAATGTGCATGCTTGTAATTCTGCATTGCCCGTGGGTATTTCATTCGGCTCTCCAGCAGCTGTGAGTTCCTCTGTCTTTAGCTCATGGAACATGTCTGAGATAGAAAACATGAAAACTGACTGGCAGGCCTCTGACATTGCAGCAGCACTTTGTTTTGTGGACTAATGTCCGGGACCACAAAAATGGAAATATCTTTGCCTTCCCTTGAAGTCTCCTTGACTCCATGGTGTTTCAGTCAACTGATTAGGCTAATAGGTGTATCACTGAGAGTCAGAGGCATTTGTCTCAATGTGTATGTAAAAGCATCCTTCTTCTATCTCGGAGCAGGCTATTATGTTGCACACTCACATAAGTATAAACATATTATAAAACTCTTGGGTTCCTTTATAAATTGGGAAAAGTCTCACCTAGCACCAACTCAAACCTGGGGTTTCTAGGATTTCCATCAGTCCTGGTGAGGTCTTCAAGATGTGCATTTACAGTCTTCGCAATGGTTCCACAACTTGTGTGGTCGATGATGGTGCAGAACACTTCTGTGTTTTTGTGACTCGCTGTGTTTTGTGTTCACCATGGAATCCATCACAAAGGATGGCTTCTTTCTGTTTGCAGGTTTCCCTCTTCTCTACATGGATCCAAATGGAAATCCGTAAAACATTCTGGTTAGGCCCTTTTTCTAGATGCATTAGGAGTGTCATAGGAACCATGAATGTCCCAGAATTTTCAATATTAACTATTAATATTGTTAGAGAATCTTGGACCCTAAATCCTCGAATGGTTATCAAGCAGCTAATCTGAGCAGCAATCTGAGGTTTGCTGGTGTCTGGGAAAACACCTGGATTATGTTACAGTGATTGCTGTAGATGTGGTACATTTTCTTTCATCCCTCTTGAAGGGGAAAATCATTTAGAGCCATCACTTAGTTTCAGTGAGGAATATCTAAGGGTCATGAACTGGTTGATGGAGTTTCAGTAAGGTCCCAAGCAATTGTATGTAAGTTACAGTGTTGTCTTAATACTTTTTGGTTCCATGAGCAATAAATATTTTGAGAGCACCTCTTCAAAAGAACTTTAAATTCTATTACCCATTTTCTGCTAATTCAAGCCTGGATGATGCCAAACAAACTTTCATAAATGGGGGTACTGGACACACAAATGATTAAGATGACATTGGGCAAAGAGAGACAGAGGTAGGAGCAGGCTAAGGGGCGAAAAGTAGACAGACAGAAATAGACAGAGGTGAGGCCGAGAGAAAGTTTACTTTTCCAGAGGACCCTTGGTAGGTAGGGACACTAGGCAATTGCTCACTTTGCCCAACCATAAAAGGCAGGAAATTGTTCACATCACCTGCAGCTAAATATAATTCTGTAAGCTACAATAATTTGGTTGTGAATTTTCTTAACAGGTGGCCAAAAACAAGACTCTGTCATTGAAACGAAGCTCAGCAAAATTATCTATATGTTTACTTTCTGGAGAGTTTCTGATGTAAATGTTTTGTATACCAATAACAGACGTTTTACTGCTTATGGTAATGATAATGGCAAACTTTATGTGAGTAAATGTTTGAAAGTCTATGAGGCCAAAACAGTTAATTTCAGAAATCCTGGTTCAGCACCCCTTGGCCCAGATTTACAACAAAGTGGCACATCAGCTGTGATGCACCACTTTTCTTGCGCCCCTCCCACACCCCCTAACGACACCATGTGTGCGCTGTATTTACAATACGGCACACAATGGCATACGTTAGGACAATAGCATCAGAATTTATTATGATATTGTGGAACTTTGCAGGATTAGTACTAATCCTACAAAGTAAAGGGAGGCCCATTGAAAGTAATGGGCATGTCATTTTAACACCTGCTCTGACCAGGCACTAAAAATGACACTAAAAATGGCATAGTGAAATGTTGTAAATTTCACTGCAACATTTTTACAGGCATCCCTGCGTGGGAACGCCCCCTTGCATACATTATGCCTCTCCCAAGCATAATGCGGCACAAGAGGTTAGAAAGTGGCACAATGCAAGCTTTGGGCCACTTTGTAAATATGGCTAAGGAGAATTGTCTCCTTTACTCCACATTAACATAAAAAAATTACGCTAGTGTGGCGCTAAGAGGCACTAAGGCTCTAAGACTATGACATAGTAATAGTTATTAACAAAAGCTTTTCCCCACTGGTGCAATGTCATAAAGAATATCCAATGTACTCTGGTAGAGCTGTCGCAGAGCCTGTCAGTTCAATGCTGACAGAGCAGATAGCACCTCATTGGGAGAGGAAGAAGGAAAGCACAGAGGGTGGTGAGGATGGTTGCCAGGGGCTAGTTTTCTAAATATTTGGGATCTGGAGGAGAGGCGACTTTATGTGTGGCTCTGTCACAGCTATAGATACTTATCGTGCATGGGGCCCTTATTTACAAGCAGGCTGTGCCGCTGGTGTGTCACTTTTTTTGATGCACTGGCGGTGCAGGCTGCAGGGCCTTATTTACAAGGCCAAGCAAAGTCACTTGCGTGGCTTTTCATGGGCTTGTAAATAAGGTCCCCTTTCACGCATGACTCTGCGTTCCATAGGTATGGAATCTAATGCACTCCAAGATTTGCAAAGTTTCGTAAACCTGGGAATGCATCAGTTTCCTATGCCACCCCAGGGATGGCGTAAGGGTAGAGCCACGGGGAGCCATACATTTATTTCTCCCTGATTTTTCCTCTTTCTATTTGTGCTGCATTCTGCAGCACAGATAGAAGTAGGAAAATGGCGCTGGTGATTGTTTTTGTGCAGGAAGGTGTCCCTTCCTCCACAAAACCAATTATACCCGCAACACAGGCATCCTTGCACCATTGTGCAAGGGTGCCTGCGTTGGCTCATGGCAGCAATTTGTGCGGCAGCCCGGGGGACAAGGACAGGAATGCACTGTATCTTGTAAATTCAGTGCATTCCTGCCTTTTTGTTTTGACGTGTGCCAAAACTTTGTAAATGAGGCCTTCAATTTCCACCGTAGGTGTTTGATGGACTTCTGAAGAACATTCACACCTTGCCCCATTGAATCTCAACCTCCTCTATGTTAGAGCGCAGAGACCTCCGGGATAAAGAGAAAAGGGGTAAAAAGACAACAACCAGTAATGAATCCGATCCGGTCAATTAGTGGCACCTAAAAGAGAAGATAGGAACACTGATTACTGCTTCTCTATTTCTTTAGTGGTCATGTACACCTAGAATAAAAACCCACCTATTGGTTGACACATTATTTCTTGTCTGACTGCCTCCCTGTAGAAATGTGTACGTACATATAAGTAGCTGGAACACAAAAGGTGCCAAGGAAGCATGAACTTAGAATTTAGGGTGACATTATTATATTCTTTCAAATCATGTGTGCCAATAATCCTTGAGTACAATTACCTGGAAATTAAAACATCAATGTCCATGACATTCTTTTCATGCCACATAATAACTTCGATCTGTTTAGTGCACCTCTACTAGTCTTTCATATGAACAATTATAAATAGATGCTGCTTTTATGTTCAATTAATTCATTAACAGAAAAAACTACTTTTAGTCACCAGACGGCAATGTTGAACCTTCATTAAGCACCATTGAATCAACTTGTGTCAAACATTTTATGATTTACTGTCTCCTTAAAGTATACAAGATAAACACAAAAATTAATTAGCTTCTGTAGAGCAGCATTCCTTAAAACAGTTATCAAAACACACAAAACTTTTTTCTTCCAGACTAGCAGACAAGAGTCCTGAAAACAGTATATCAAGAAAAGCGGAGGTTATGCGCCCGGCCTCCGTGGCTACCACAGTAACAACAGCTGGGAAGCACAGATCTCTGTTCGGTCTGTTTAAATACTCACCACTGTTTTGCACGTGACTGCAGTCTCAACCATTAGACCATTAATCCAAATGTACACACGTCTGCCAAGCATGCTTAGAAGTTCAGTTAAGTCCAGTCCTTTCTTGTTTACTGCAGTAACTGGAGGGACGCTGCAAAACTTGTGTTAAGGGAACACCCATCTATGATTCCACCCATCTATTTTTTCCTCTCTCCGACTGTAAGAAAGAGTATTACTCCTCAGCACCTGTGTATTAGTTTAAAGCAGGACAGAAGAAAAGGGGGGACATCTTGTATTCCATTGGCGCAAGAGTAATGAAGACAAGAATTCTTCCATTTAATTATTCATAACTTTGCACGAATAAGCTGACAATTCCAAAGCGTGAACCAGGTGCTACATGTGAAGGTGCAGTGAAAGTGAAAATAAGTTAAGAATGTGTAAAAGAACATCTTGCGAGCATACCGATAGAGTATCTTAACCAACAGGATGTACATTTCAGGGTGAAAACCTTTTAGATAGCTAAATAGATTGAACCAACTTCCCAAAGTCCGGCAATCAATGCAAATTCGGTTAAGATTACAAGTAGACGTTTCAACCCCCTAAAGATTATTTGACAGGGACTTCATCAGGACAGAAAGTGTAGCAACCTAGAAAGGGAAAGGAATTGTCAGAATGTAATATAGATGGGTAAAACATTGGAATCTCATGATAGGTCCCATACTACTGCTCACCTGACGCAAGAGGTGACCTGAAACAATTATTATGTTAAAAAAAAAAAAAGCAGACAATTATTGTCCTATGAAAAGGCAAAATTACATAAAAAAGGAAACAAATCAAGGATAACTTACGGATATAAATGCCGGGCCAACAAACAAAGATGTTTAACGACAAACCCAAATTGTGTCCCCAAATAGTTATAACAAAGCTACCCACAGACAATTTGCCAAAAGTAAAAAAAATGCATTGACCAACATCCAAGGTTAGCTCATAAAGCCAAGTGCAGGACAGAAAGCTGTGGCGATAGCAAAATAGAGAATGTCACCAAAAGTATAGTTATTCACGGTCAAAACCAGTTAGTAGGACTGAAAAGTGACCCAGTCACAATACAAAATAATAACGACATACATAGAGTAGAGCCTACTGACAAGTGCAAAGGAAGTCAAAAGCAGGCAGAGGATGTTGCATGCTGAGGATAGATCCAAAGATACAAAAAAGATTATGTTAAGGCAAACTGGGGGTATCTTCATTATCGACATCCAAATACCTACAGGCATAAAAGCAGCCAGGACCTAAGTCAAAAAATACATATAAAAACTGTTAGAAATGGGGTCTTTGGTTGACAGTCAGGTTACCCCCTGTTCAAGCAAGGACCCTCACTCTAGTCAGGGTAAAAGAGAATCACCCTCAGCTAAACCCTGCTTACCCCCTTGGTAGCTTGGCAGAGCAGTAGGCTTACCTTCAGAGTGCTAGGTGTAAAGTATTTGTACCAACGTACACAGTAACTTAATGAAAACACTACAAAATGACACAACACAGGTTTAGAAAAATAGGAAATATTTATCTAAACAAAACAAGACCAAAACGACAAAAATCCACCATACACAAGTCAAGTTCTCAATAAAAATGCAAAAAGAGTCTTTCAGTAGTTTTGAACACACACTAGCGCTGCTAGCGTGAAAATTTACCTGGTGCGCGTCAACAACAACCCCGCACGGGTGGGTTTGCTTCAAAAGTAACCCCGCACGTCGGTATGTGAGTTGGTAATCCAGCTGCACGATGATCCGAAATCCCCGCAGCGCAGGTTGTGATCTCACAGCCTCCGTCAGCGAAGCTGCGCGTCGTTTCTCCTGCTCCGTGCATTGATTCTTCGGTCGCGTTTCCTGCGAGCGTCGTTTTCTCAGCTGCGGAGCCGGCGGCGAGTCGTTTTTTCAGCCGCAGATCGGAGTCGTGTCAATCTTTTCCCCGCACAGCGCTCTGTGCATGCATTTCCTTGTCTTTAGGCTGCCAACTTCTCCTTTCAGGGTCCCAGGAACTGGATGGGCACCACAGGGCAAAGTAGGAGTCTCTCCAGAGACTCCAGGTGCTGTCCCTGAGACTTCAAACAACAGGAGGCAAGCTCTAGATCAAGCCCTTGGAGATTTCTTCTCAAGATGGAAGGCACACAAAGTCCAGTCTTTGCCCTCTTACTCTGGCAGAAGCAGCAACTGCAGGATAGCTCCACAAAGCACAGTCACAGACAGGGCAGCTCTTCTTCCTCAGCTACTCAGCTCTTCTCCAGGCAGAGGTTCCTCTTGGTTCCAGAAGTGTTTCTAAAGTTTGTGGTTTTGGGTGCCATTATTATACCCAATTTCTCTTTTGAAGTAGGCCTACTTCAAAGTAGAGTCTCTTTTGAATGTGAAATCCTGCCTTGTCCAGGCCAGGCCCCAGACACTCACCCTCCCTCCTAGCACAGATGGCTCATCAGGATATGCAGGCTACACCCCAGCTCCCTTTGTGTCACTGTCTAGTGTGAGGTGCAACCAGCCCAACTGTCAAACTGACCCAGACAGGGAATCCACAAACAGGCAGAGTCACAGAAATGGTATAGGCAAGAAAATGCCCACTTTCTAAAAGTGGCATTTTCAAACACACAATCTTAAAATCAACTTTACTAAAAGATGTATTTTTAAATTGTGAGCTCAGAGACCCCAAACTCCACATGTCCATCCGCTCCCAAAGGGAATCTACACTTTAATCAGATTTATAGGTAGCCACTATGTTAACCTATGAGAGGGACAGGCCTTGCAACAGTGAAAAACAAATTTAACAATATTTCACTGTCAGGACCTATAAACCACGTTACTAAATGTCCTACCTTAACCATACACTGCACCCTGCCCTTGGGGCTACCCAGGGCCTACCTTAGGGGTGTCTGATAGATAAGAAAAGGGACGGTTTAGGCCTGGCAAGTGGGTACACTTGCCAAGTCGAATTTACAGTTACAACTGCACACACAGACACTGCAGTGGCAGGTCTGAGACATGATTACAGAGCTACTTATGTGGGTGGCACAACCAGTGCTGCAGGCCCACTAATAGCATTTGATTTACAGGCCCTGGCACCTCTAGTGCCCTTTACTAGGGACTTACTAGTAAATCAAATATGCCAATCATGGATAAACCAATTACATACAATTTACACAGAGAGCATATGCATTTTAGCACTGGTTAGCAGTGGTAAAGTGCTCAGAGTTCAAAAGCCATCAGCAACAGGTCAGAAAAAATAGGAGGCAGGAGGCAAAAAGACTGGGGACGACCCTGCATAAGCAAAAAAGTCCAACAAAAACTATGTGAACTATCAGAATAATGAATAGATTGCCCTACAAACATAAAGACATACCAGTGTGCATCAATAAAATAAATTCTAGCTGTCACAATAAGAATTTTCAATTCTATTAAGGACATGGAGGCGAGAATTATGCTTCTCTTTCTTTCTTTACTGTAATTCAACAGCAGCCAATCAAATTAAACATAAGAAAAAAACTACACCCCCCTTGAACCCAAGTCCACATATCACAGGGTCCAATAACCAACTATACAGCCCCTTAAGACTCATTGCCACCATTTTAACTCCTCTTTGTTTGCTGCTCTACAGCCAGATAAGTACACCTTTGCTCTCAATATCATTGTTATTGCACTGCATTACTGTTTTTCTTACTATGATTATTGCTTAGCGTTATGTTCAGAGTGTCCAGCCGGTATCTTGCGCCATAGAGTTTATAACAGTATCTCGGCACAGTTTTTTCCTTTGGGCCTCTGGTAGAAACTTACCTTTGTTTTTGGGAATTCTGTTGTCTATTTTGTTATCAATTTTGCTGTCTATTTTCCCTTTGCAGGGGAGCGCGCTGGGCCTTTGAGGCCACGAGTCACATTGTAGGCCTCTTTTCTGTGCAGCGAGAGAGGGAGCGGGACGCGGCCGCCATCTTGGTTTGGCCACAACACCCATTCTAGTCCTTCGGGACGTTAACAGCACATGGGCATACGTGCATCCAGCGCGCTTGATTTCAACACGTGACAGAGGTTCGGACAGCGATCTGTGGTGCGCTTTACAGCTGTCGGGCACAAATCCATTAAAAAATTTGCCTCCAGTGTGCATAGTCTGCTCCCCACACCCTGAGGTATCGAAGTGTGCCCAGGGTTGTAAAATTGGCATAGGCTCTGTCTAAAGTGATCTTGTAGGCACCTGAGCGAGTCTATTCTAGACTGTTTCTGCCAGGGTTGCTCTTCCCCCTTCATCGCAGCTTGTTACGTTGGCTATTTCCTGCATTGAAAGTGTGTGCCAGCACTTTTGAGTGAGCATCATGGCTCAATACAATCCCTATGAGGAAGATATCAATGAGTATCAGGAGTTACCTACTTCCTTTGAGGAGACTCTAGTAGAGGCACTGGACAATGACGTCCAGCTGCTTGCCAACAAGGCTTTGGCCAAGGCCCTAGGCCCCTAACTTTCCACTTTAAGGGATTCACACGGCAACAGGGTTGGCTTCTGCCCCTCGCCACGTCTGTGGACCTTGCGGCCTAACCTTATGTTTAATTTGATTGGCTACTGTTGAATTACAGTAAAGAAAGAGAAGCATAATCAGAGCCTTCGGTCCCGACATAGAATCACCAATCTAAGCAGCACATGAAAGGTCTATGTGTATGAGCCTTAGGATGTATTCAAGATGTGTATATAGTAGGGAGATAGAGAAAGGATTAATAATGTAACTGACTAAGTGGTAGGTGCCATGTTGGACTGTGACAGCCCGCATTGTTACCATCCAAATCCGGACAAGCATCTTTACAAACATACAGGAACAAGACCCACATGAAACTAGAAATGAAACGCAATATAAATGTAATTATAAACTGTCCTACAAAAATTAAGACATGCTGGTGTGTGTGAATCACAAATCCAGGTTCCACATGAAAGATCTACCCGGTGAAACCTCAGGACGAACTTGTGACGTATATGTACTGGAGGGATCAAGGAAGGACTAACAAATTGTTCTTGACTGTGTGGAAAGTGCCATGTTGGACAGTATCAGTCCTCATTGTAACCATCCAAAATCTGACAAAAGACTCTTCAGCATACAGGAAAATGAACCGTAAGTCAAATATACTGTTATACATAAAACACCATTCCAAATGTACCATAAGCGAATACCACGTTCATGCAGTGTAACATGCTCAGCAGTGATAATAGCAAAAATAGGACTTGTGATATCTTAACCTTCCAATAAGTCTGTTCTAACATCAGCCCAAGTCAGCATATCAAGGATGTGAGGGAATCAGGGAAGGACAGAGATAGAACAGAAGGAAAGATGGTAAGAGGGAACTAGATAGCAAGACAATTCAAATTTTTCTCCAACAGTACTCCAAAATGATAATCCACAGAAGTGATACGTATTGAGGAAAGCACCAGTTAGGCAATAATTTGCATCCCCCTTGGAATCATTAAACATACACTTAGAAGTTTGTTTAAAATCATCTTGAGTGTACAATAGGTGGCAGACGAAATAAAAAAAAATAACAATGTTAGAAAATAAGAGGAACATATCATAAACCAAACCTAATTATAGAAACATATCCACTGATTAACTTGCCATTGCTGTAGATAGTTGACTTCATTCATCATTTGTGTTCAGACCAATGTCCATTGACTTCAGACTTTTGAACCATCAGAAGCCGACATTTGGTTTGATGATTGCCACCTCTTGGGTTCCGTGTCAGTACCTCTACACTTGCCATCTTATTTCATCAAAAGAATGTCCATATACCTTGAAATGTTCAACCAACAGAGCTCCAATGGTCCCACCATTGATTTTCCAGTGGCGATGGAGTATTCGTACCTTGACCTTTTGTGATGATTGTCCAATGTAATTTTTTTGACATGGGCACAGGATGGCATAAATTATCCCACTCGTATTGCAATTGGAGAAGGCATTCAATTCAACTTTAACATTTTCATGTTCAAAGGTCTTGGTTTCAAAACAGTATTTACATGCCATACAATTGCCACACTAAAAATGTCCCTATAGAGGTGGAAGGCCCCACTGTGATTGCATTGATGGGGCATAGGCAGGGGGAGAGCAACCCTGATTTTCTTTATCTCTGATATTAACCCCTCTTTTAAATGAACAAAGTAGTACGTCAGTGCAGTTCAGAGACCCCTGGATCAAATGCCAATGTTTATGTACAATCATTTTGATGGCATTATTGTCTGTACTGAGATGTTGAAGCGATCCTGTCCAACCTGATGGGTTTTCAAAACCAACAGGGCATTACGTTTGGTGTGCCATGCCCTCTTAAATGCTTTTTAAAGGAGTCTTATGGGGTAGCCATGTGCACTAACTGAGACATTAAAGAATCAGATTCCCTAAAAAAATCACTCTTTAAAGTACAATTCCTACGTACTCTCGGAAATTGTCCCTAGGGCAAGTTGTCTCACAGCCCTCTGAGATGATGACTGGAATACGTCAATAGTGAGTTCTCCAGAAGCATTCCTTTACAGTGTGATATAAAGTATACCCTCACTCACTTTGCTATTCAATTCAAAGAAATCAATGTTATTCATGTCATACTGCATGAGGAATTGTATGTCTGGTGATGTGTTATTGGGCTACTGTAAAAACGTCTCAACAGATGTGATGTGCACTTCCTAAATCATAAAGACGTAATCTAACTAGTGGCACCACATAGTTATATTTAGTTTGAAAGGGTTTTCTTCATTGTAAAAATGTGTCCATTCGTAATCAACCATGAACAAATTAGCTAGATCCGGGACAAATACAGCTCCCATCGCAACTCCTTTGCTTTGGTAATAAAAAGTGTACATGAACTGAAAAACATTTTTGAGAGATCGATTTCTGTAAGTTGAACTATAAACTCTGAATGGGGATGTTCCTTTGATTCCAAAATACTAGAGACCACCCACATTACCTCTTGTTGGGGCATGTTAGTATAGAGCACTTGTATATCTAATGTGACTAAAGGGGGTTGAAAGTAGCTGAAGAGTGTACCCTGTATGAGTTGAATCAAGTTCATACTGTCCCGAACATAGGAGTGAGTTAGAGGAACAAGAGGTTTAAGGAAAATGTTAAAGTATTGACACAGTGGTCCCAATAGTGATCTGTAGCCAGAGACAACGGGTCAGCCAGGAGGTTTAGTCAAATTTGTATGTTTCATAGGTAAAATGTATATCGCTGGAATTCTGGGGTGTTTGAGATTCAGTAAGATATATTCATTCTTAGTAGAAAAGCCTTCTTGCACACCTCTATTAGTGTGAGCTGGGAACAGAGATTGTACCTCTAATGAAATATCATATTTTTTAACCCACTATAGTGTTCTTCAACAGAGAGTTTCCTGTGAAATTATGTGCAGTGTGAATCTTTGTCCTGGACCACAACCCCACCACCTTTCTCCGCAGGTTCGATTATAATGTCAAGATTGGCTGTCAAAGCTTGTAGTGCAGCGTTTTCTTCTTTGGATAGGTTGCATTTGATGTACTTGTGTGTGCTGGCAATCTTATTATTGTCTCTCAGGACAATTTTCTCAAAGGTAATAATCTCTGCATGAATGATACTAGAAAGAGGGTTAAAGGTAGAGGTGGGTCTTAATCCAGTGCTACTGTGATCTCTGAGAACTCTTTGTTGGCAAAAATGTCTTCGCCTTATTTTTAGAAAACATCTTTATTTCTAGTTTAACTCGTTATCTAGAAAGGGTTGTGTTTAGTTGTGGGAACAAAACGTAAACCCTTACTTAATAAGAATCTTTTGTGTGAAGTCAAAGACAGAAGTATGAGTGGTGAGTTCTAGATTGGGTCCGACTGTGACACCTGCACTCCGTATACTTAACTTATCTAGACACGCATTGACTTCGCACCACAGTTGTGAACAGATCCGAAATATGTTTGCCACCCATTGTTCACATGACATGAACCAATTTATTTTTTCTTGTAAAACTCATAACTGTCAAGGCAACAATGGAGTCTCACTGCATGTATTGTAGGAGAACTTTATGTCACCCAAATGCAAACGATTTATGAAAAGCTGGGTGGAGACCCATAATTAATTACAAAATACATTAAAAACTGCCAACATAAGGTTAGCATCCTTCCCATCTCATCCTGGTATCTGTGGCTAACCTAGCATGTATATTTTCTCAATCCAAGATGGCGGCGGGTAGCACTTCTAGAGTTAAGGTGGGAACGGATATTATATAACACTGTACCATCCAGCACTTTTACCTGGATGTCCACTCTGTTGAGTTTCTCCCGTGTCCTAGCAGTTTGCACCTGGCTCCCCACCTGTATGCACCTTGATTGTTTTGCCACTGTTTCGGTTTCCTTTGGTGCCTACGTGCTTGTCCTTCTGCATCTACACTCCTGCAATTTGCTGCTACCAATCCTGCTTATAAATAATTGACATTCTCTCTATACCATTGTACCTAAGTCTTCCGCAGGAGGTTACTCACACAATGGGTGATGTTGCACTCCCAACCTACAGTGGTGAGTACAACAAATAGTGCAAATATTACTCACTGTAACACTCCTGAATTCTCTGTGTCTGATATGTACACTGTGTATTAGCACACATGGTGGATGAGTAAAGAGAGAGCGGTACTGTCCTCCGACGTCCTCAGGGACACTACAGTATTTATCTCTTCGCTTCCCTTTCCCCTATTTCCTCCGAAAGCCTTTTGTGTAGTGCTTGTTTACAATTAAGGCCCATACTTATACTTTTTGATGCAAATCAGCGCTAGCGTAGATTTGTGTCAAAAAGTTAACCGCCGGCTAACGCCATTCCAACGCACCAGCTGGGTGCCTTATTTATGAAATGACATTAGCCGGCGCTGCGGCCTGGTTAGTGTCAAAATAAATGACTCTAACCGGGCAGCGGAGGCGAAGGGAAGAATGGGGGTTGTGCGTCAAAGAGTGGTGCAAGTCAGGTTACAGTCAAAAATACTTTTTTGACGCACAACACCCATGGAAATGACTCCTGTCTTAGCAAAGGCAGGAGTCATGCCCCCTTGCCGAATGGCCATGCCCAGGGGACTTCTGTCCCCTGGGCATGTAGGGGGGCCCAAGTTAGGCCCCCCTATGCCACTTAAAAAAATAAAAATAAAATACTTACCTCTACTTACCATAGATGGGTCCCCCCCATCCATGGGTGTCCTCCGGGGGTGGGCGAGGGTGGCAGTGGGTGTCCCTGGGGGTGGGGAAGGGCACCTGTGGACTGCTTCCATGGTCAGAGACCATGGAAATGTGCCCACAGGTCCTTTAATGCCTGCCCTGACCCAGGCGTTAAAAAATGACTCTAAACTGGTTTAGAGTAATTTTTTAAGGCCCTCCCCCTCCTGTGCGTCATTTTTGCACAGGAGTATAATTAAGGCGCATAGGTCTTAGAGTCATTATTTTGCCCTGGAAAGCCTACCTTGCATCTCAGTAACGCAAGGTAGGTTTCCACAGTAAAAAAATGACTCAAACTCGATAAATTTGGTGCTAGACGGGTCTAGCCCCAAAGTATAAGTATGGAGTTAAGTTTGCGCCGGATTTGCATAAAAAAAAAGTGATCCAAAACCGGCTCAAACAGAGTATAAATATGCCCTTAAGTATTTGCACTCAGGTCCAAGGGGAGGCACATGGTCGGCGTTGGCATCCTCAGTACTAACTATTCAGAGTTTGCCAGGCCATACATGGATCCTGCTGTGATTCCTTTCTCTTTCTTGTACAAATTGAAAAAAATGGAAATGACAAAAGCCAAACAAATTCCCTTGTTAGACAGACTAAACCATTTTCAAAGTCAAGCTACAGCTTTCCCAGGATGCTCTTCCCAATCCACCGGGTCCTCGGGTGTCTGCATTTAACTCACAAATGAATGGATTGGGGTTAATTCTGCCTACATCCCCACCCATAAACCTGTCTGTGCCAATTCGTGTGTTAGCTCCTCCTCACGAATGTACACAAAATAATTCTCTGCTTTTCCAGATTGTCAATTGCGTTTCATCACTCTTTAGTACTTATACAGACAAGATTTTGCTTATTCTGTTTTATCTGATGAAGGAACCTTTGACTTGGGTCACACCTTTGATTCTTAAACAAGATCCATGTCTTTTTCAATGTAAGGCATTTGAAATAGATTCCCAGCAGTGTTTGAGAGACGTCAAACAAAACAGGAAGCTCACACTGTGAAGGATAATTGGATACTGTGGATTATATTGCCCAGTTCCAGCAATTATTATCTAAAGCCACTGAGACCGATGAAGATGCATCCACCACTTTCTACGATGCTAAAGAGTGAACTTAAGGATGCATTGCCAATGAATGCTAATCACCCCACAATTTATGTGGCATTAACCAACTTATGGGCATATTTAAGAGCCCCTAGCGCCATCTGCCGGCACATTAGCATCATTTTTTATAACGCTAATGTGGCGTTAGATTGCCAAAATCCCCGTGCCATGTTTACAAAGAGGCGCAATGCATGCATTGCGCCAATTTGTAACCCTTTGCGCTACATTATTCCTGCGCCAAGCATAATGTATGCAGAGGACGCATTCCCCTGTTTGGGGGTGTGGGGGTGAACAAATGGCGCAAGGAGGTCTTACAGATTTCCTTTCATCATTTTTTTGGGGAACTTTTAACACCTGTTCAGAGCAGGCGTTAAAAAGGGGCACACCATTGAATACAATGGGGCCCTGTGTACTCTGCAGGATTAGCGCCAATATTTTGGTGCTACTCCTGCAGAGTACATCAATAGCATCAATACAATTTTCGCTATTGCCCCCTACCTGTGCCATGCTGTGCAGTATTTTAAATACGGCACGCACATGGTGGCAGTAGGGGGTGCTAAAGGGTGTCAGAAAAGTGGCACTGTGTGCAGCGCCACCTTTCTTAAATAGTCCCCTTAATGCTGCAAATCGACCTACAAGTAATGGGACAGACGAGAGAATGGAAAATACATTTTGCAAGACCTGCAGTGGTCTACAGGTCTCCTACATTTACTCTCTCTAAGACCTCAGCATTTGAATAGCTAATGCAAATAGGATTAGTTAGGAAAAAATATCTAATGGGGGAAAAATAATGAAGAAGGAAGGAGCGCCTGTGCATGGATTGCAGACAGCCTGGTCATTTCATAAAAAAGTGCTCACAGATTTGGAAAACTCTGTAGCTTGTCATAGTGTAGTGGGACGGAGTCGAGCTTGATGCCATTAATTCCTGTTACAAGTGAAGCACATTTTTTAATGGACATGATTCTTTCCTTATTAACAGTTCCACTAAATGTTGTGGTGCTGGTGTATTTTGCAGCCTTTGATTCCTTTGCGGATTACTCTTTTGCCATAAAAATGGATATTCCATTGGTAACCAAAAAAGGCAGAGCTCAACAGAGCAATTGATAGAAAACGATTAACCCCCAGGAATTTAACAAAGGAAATGAAACAATTGTTCATTATATCTTTAACTGGCCATCTGGAATAGATTATTTTCGACATAGCAGTACCTACCATTCCTATCATTCTGGGAACAACCTGTTTTAAAAACATAACCAGGTCAATACCAAGGAACTATTTGCTTTTCCTCATGGTAGTGTCAAGAAACATGGTTTCAGACTCCACTCTCTATAGTTACTAATACCAAGGAAGCATAGATAACGACAGAATACAAGCAGTTTGAGAATGTCTTTTTGAAAAGGCACTGATCAATTACCTCCGCAGAGAACATGCACTTACACAGGAAGAAAAAGAACATAAAAAGTATATTGCTGACAACAAATGATAAACCTGTGACATATTGTATACTTTTTGTTGAAAAATTCTGTCTAGTGGCATAACAAGTGTGCTATGGTCCTTAGTGCAAGCAAGGAAAATGGGATCCTGACTGCTGTTTGGTAATAACAAGCATTTGCAATGCAATATGGCTTGAATTTGCTTGGGTTAGAGCTATTTGCATTGTAAATGCATAACTGGACTTTTCTTGCACATAAATTGGTCAACCCAACCTCATAATTTTGTCTTTTCCTGCCACATAATTCCAGTGGTCCTGCATATAACTTAAACACTTCGATTTACCATTTCCATCTATCTGTAGCCAAAAAATGAAAATGTTGCCATTTAGCATCCTAATTAAATCTGCCATGCTAATTCCAATAGAATACCACTTTCACCACTCCACCATCAGAGTTGCTGGCTGGCTGACACAGTTCCCCAAAAAAAGACACACGACAGTCAGGGGAGAGAAATAAACTAGAAGGGTCACCCAAACATATCAAGAGTGTTCAAACAGTCATAGTGTAATAAGGATGTTAAGTTGGCTTGTATCATGGTCATAACTGCAACAAGGAGAAATTAATAAAACATGTAGAATTTTCATGTAAATCCAATCAGAAGACTTTATCAGAAATAAACCTTTGGTATTGTACTGTAATGCTCAGAATAGACTAGCAAGCTTACTACAATGAAAGTGCAAACCAGTCCTTTAAAACACAAACTACCCCCAAGTATAAAACAAAACTTACAACCATGTGAGCACTTAAAAAGGCACTGAATGGTGGGAGGGGTTATTGTTTTGGGTCCCCACTAACCTAGTGTGGGGACCGAAAGATGATGTAGACAGAAAGAGTACATTGTGGTGAACGTTATGAGCAAAAATGTTTTGTCAAAGTAATGCCCTGAAGCATTATGGGGCAAGTTTTCGTGCCTGCAAGTATTGTAGTATGTTGACTGTAATGCTTATAACAGCTCCTAGAGGACCCCACAATAAAAATAGCATTTGTAAGAAACATGCTCATGTAACCATATAGTTAGTCCCTAGAGAACATAATCACATGAAAAGAGAATGGCTGTAAGTAATGCCACGTAGCCATATATTTAGTCCCTAGAGGGTGTAGTGCACTATACATTTTGAAGACTATCAGGCCTACTGAAATGATATAACAAACAAGGCCCTTAAAATAAAATTACTGTCAGCTGCAAAACAAAAGTTCCAGCTATGAATTAACTTTAATAAAAAATAAATAAAAAAAAACTGAATGGTGGGAGGGGTTATTATTTTGGGGTCCACACTGACCTAGTGTGAGGACCCAGAGATGATGTAGACAGAAAGAGCATGTTGTGGTGCATGTTTTGAAGGTGGTCCCATTGTCCTAGAACCACCACAGGCTGAGTTATGAGCAAAAATGTTTTGTAAAAGTAATGCCCTGCAAAGCATTATGGGGTGAGTTTCCATGCCACAAATATTGTACTATGTTGATATGTTGACTGCAGTGCTTAGAACAGCCCCTAGAGAACACCACAATGCAAAGCTAGGTTGTAGCAAATAAACATCCATGTAGGAAAGTGCCTCTTTTGACATGGTTACCCCCTTCCACTTTTTGCCTGGTATTTGATGTGGTTCCAAATTTGTTAGTGCCCACGGCCCATGCTAATCAGATCTGCTGGGCCAGATCTCTTTCCCAAAATTGTTGTGATGCATCGGCACAGTAACTGGGAAAACCATTATGTGCCACTATAAGTCCCTAGTAAATGATACTAAGGTACAAAGGACATGAGGTACTAAGGGTAGGCCTTTGAGGGCAGCAGTACAGATTGTGCCGCCCTCAGAGACCATGCATCCAAGGGCACACAGCACTGCCATTGCAGGATGAGTGTCCTGGTGCAATTCTAAATTGCAAAACTGACATAGCACACAACCTGTGTGCCCTGTCCACTATGCACTGCGTGCAATATATATAAGTCCCCCCTCTGGCAGGCCTTCCAACCCTAAGGCAGGGTGCCCCATAGTACATGTATGGACCCTACGGTGTCCCTGCCAAAAAGCCATTTTACATGCATGTGTTGGACACTGGTCAGTATGAGTTTCACAGCTACATGATGGTCACTCTGCACCGTAGGTTGCTTGGTATCAAACAACTCAGAATAATAAATCCAAACTGGTACTAGTACTGGATTTATTACAAAATGTAACCAGGGCCACCTTAGAGGAGATCATTGCAAAAACTAACTACCCTGGCATGGTTGCTGTCCGGACACAACCAGCCTGCCACCACCAGACAGGATTCTGGAACCCTGGAGTGAGAGCCTGTCCTTGCAAGGTCCAGAGAATAAAGCCCTTCCTAGGCAGAGGTGTTACACCTCCTCCCCCAGGAATGTGCACTGTCCTGCCAGCGAGCTTCAAAGGCCTTGCTGCCCTTGAAACTCAAACCCCAGCCCTACTGCTAGCAGGAGATGGCAGCCCCTGTTGCAAACCCCCACTTTTGGCAAGAGCAGTGGTGGGAAAGCACAACAAAGAAAGGAGGAGTGGTCACCACCAGCTTGCACCACCCCTAAAGTGTTGCATGCGAGGTGACCTCTTCATTTCATTTTCCTCCAACTTACATGGTAGGAAAATAGACTATCAGGGATAGGGAAGTGACCTCTGCCCACAAGAAATGGTCACATAGTGGGTGTAGCCACCCTAAGGTAGATGACCCATTGGTCACTACTAGGTACTCCCCTAAGCCCACTAAATGCAGAACATAGTGGGCACCCCTAGACCTGCAGATCAGATTCCAAATACACAAGAAGACCAGCAACAAAGAAGACCCAAGGCTCAAGAACTGCATTCCTGCCACACAAAGTAAAAGGCACCAAACCCAGCCTGCTGCACCCAGGACTCGACAATCGCTGCTGAGGGGTTGCTCGGACATCTGCCGGACTCTAAAAATCCCCAGAGCACCTCCACTATTCTACAAATTACTGAAGAGCTCCCTCCAGAGCGAAGGCATGACTCTCCTGCAACAAAGACTAAAAGACCAGTAAAGTCCAGTTCACTGACCGGTTGCTGACCAAGGAATTGGATGCCGCAGCCAGACCAAATTTCACCTGATGGACCGTGAGGATAAAACCTGCAAGTGTGCCCAGTTTGGTGGCAATGCAACCCTCCAGTGGCTGAACTGTGCAATAGCCCTAGGTACTGTCACTCAGCGACGGACACCAGGAAGAAAAGTTCACTTCGGACTCCAAAAGGACCAGGAGGAAGCCCCAGTCAAGGGACTTCAGAAACCATCAGAATCACCCACCAGAGTGGCCTTGTGACCTGCAAGCGGCCCTCAAAGTGACCTCCCTACTGCTTCCAAGGGCACCTTTGCGCACAGCCCTTGGCTTATCTGTCTGCTCTGCACTGAGCCTCCCTGGGCCCTGCACTAGAGAACCAGCAGTGCTCTAAGGGTCCCTCATCCCTTGCAACCTCTTCACTCCAAGGGGAACCACCACACTCACCTTGAAGTCCACCTGTGCATTGCTGTTCCAAGTCGTCCCCCGCAGTGGTCCTGCGTCAGCTCCAAGGACTTTTCAGCAGCTCTTCCCCCCACAACCGGGAACCACCTAAACTCCTCCGGCTGGCTCACAGGACTTCTAGATGACCTTGACCTTAGAACAATAGGAGACATTGGTAAACGCATTGCCTGATTCTATAGACATTTTAATGTTTTCTCCCATTGATTCTTATGGTGCGTAATTAAGCACAAAAGACTATTTTTGCTAAACTTTGAAAAATTATAGCTTGAAAAATACTTACCCAATTCTGATGATCTTGGTCTTAAAAATTATATAAAAATCTGAAGTAGTTTTGTAAATTGGTCTTGAGTTATTCCTTTGAGTGTGTGTCTTCATATATTGATACTGTGAGTACAACAAAGGCTTTGCACTTCTCCAATATTGGCCTAACTGCTCGACCAAGCAACCATAAAAATTAGAGCATTAGCTGGTCTAGTTTTTACCTCTGTAAACCAAAGTGTGGTTGCATGGACTCTCTGCACAGTGTGCCCAGCTTTGTAGACTACAAAGAGAGCCAGCCTCCTACAATCCAAGTCGCCAGTTATATGTCAAAGTACCAACTTTAGGTCAGGCTGCAATGTCCAACCCAGCACAGAGCTCAAACAGGAGAGTATCTTTTCCTAGTATGGATTCAGGACCGGACAACTCCATGTAGTGTGTATGAAGTCTCTACCTCGTGCAGAGCAGGGAAGACAAGAGGGGGGAGCCACAACACCCATCATTCATAATCTGTGCCATGTGAGTTATACCCAGTGGCGGTATTTGGGTTGCATGAGACAAAACTTAATCTATAATGCCTATTCTATTGGGGAAGCCCGAGCCTCCCTCTAGTATTCATATGCAAGGGGGCCCAGATCCCCCTCCCATGCCAAGCGCAGTTTTTCAAAGGAGTCAGCCATGTTTTTAATTAAAAAGCGATAAACATGGGCAATTTTATGGTCACCCAATTCTCCTACAAGTAATTTCACCTCTAGGGGATTGAAACAAAACTCAGGAAGCACCTTCAGTACCAAGACAAGATTGTAAGCAACAAATAATTGATTACGTTAGGGCTGGCTTTAGGGGAGTGTGACCGGTGTGTTCACACTGGGCGCTGACATGCAAGGGTGCACTGTGTTTAGCAATAGCTTACGAAGTCCAGCTTTCAAACAGCAATACAAAAGTCAAGATAACTCTTGTGATTAATGTTCCTGCTAGAGAGAGAAATCGGAGTTTTGTCAAATGGCAGTTTTGACTTACCATAAATTAGCGCATCGCTATCACACTTAGTAAGGAGATTCTACAACATTGCTTGTCCCTTGACTATGCCTTACACATCCCTTGATTCAAGTATGTTAAGGCCTCCTTTCAGGAACTAGGTAGGAGCAGTGCTTAATTTGCAAACAAAAACACATGCCAATGCCCAGAGCTCTCCTTTGAAGCACACGACTGCTGCAATTAAATGTGCGAACACAGAATACTCAGGCAGCGTAATCCTAAAGCCATCTCGGGGCTCTTTAATCCATTTACAGGCACTACCTGCCCCTTCAGCTCACTCTTTCAGCTTTCTGCTTTCTACCTTTGTGACGTTTTTTTGTTTTTCTCTTCCTCTGTCTTTCTCATATCTGTCTTTTGCTTGCAGTAAAAGCCTGATGCAGAAAAATAACTGCTGGCCCTCAAAAATAAGTGCTGGTACCCCAACTGGAAACCACAGGCTCAAATTGAGCACTGGGTAGGAGTGAGCTTTTCAGTTCCCCGGAGGGGATTTGTAAGGCTGATGATGCCTGGGTTAAAGCTCACTTCTTTAGACAAAGGCTTTTGGACAGAGAAGGGTCTGCTTTAGCCAAGCGCTGTGCCCATCGACATATCATATTGAAGGCAGTGTCATCCAAACAACCCTATCTTCTAATCTTTAAGAACAGACATAAGGGATTCCTGTTATTCAGGTTTCGATTGGATTTATTACTGTATCCGGTAGCTTACCCTGCGGGCAAGTTCAGGGGGTACAAATTTGCACCCTGCAGTTGTGACACTAAGGGCCAGATGTAGCAAATGTTTGCGAGTCGCAAATGGCTTGCAGCGCTATTTGCGACCCCGCAAAATGCAAAATGGGATGTTCAAATCCCATTTCGGAGTACCAAATAGCGATGCGACCCATTACCGACTCGCAAAAATTGCAACCTGATTTTGGGACCCGCAATTAGGAAGTCGCAAACCGTGTGCAAAAGCCAGTCGCAAATTGCGACTAGTCGCAAAAAGCCTGTTTTGCACACCCAGATTACCACTGATTCAGAGCAGGTGGTAACCAGAACCAAAGTATAAAAGGAGACATAGAAGGCATCTGGGCCACTCAAAATGGCTGCACTATATGTGATTGCATGGAGGAGGAGAGTCCAGGCTGCCCAGCAGAGGAGGAGGAGGCAGAGTCAGGAGAGGAAATACCGAACCAGGCAGACACTATTTCAACAAACTGAGGAGGAGATTTATGATAAATACTGACTGAACAGCGCTGTTATCTTAGAGATTATTGAACTGCTGAAACCTCAGCTTGAACGCCAGACAATGCGCGGCAGCGCCATCCCCACACATGTGCAAGTGCTATGCTCACTGCACCTCTTGGCCTCGAGTAGCTTTCAGGGAGTGATTGCTGTGGCAGGTGGGGTATCCCAAAATGCACTCTCACGATTCTTCAGACGTTTCCTAGATGCCATACTCGCACACATGTCCAGATATATATACCTTCCCAGAAATGAGTCAGAAATGAACAGCACCAAGTTGGACTTCTACAGAATTGCCAACTTTCCCCATGTAATAGGGTTTGTGGACGGGACACATATACCAATTTGCCCACCAGCAAATCTGGAATATGTGTTCCGCAATAGGAAATGTACCCACTCACTAAACATCCAGGTGGTATGTGATGGCCATAATGTCATTACTGACATTGTGGCTAAATATCCAGGGAGAACACATGATGCATACATATTCAGGCACAGTGGGATACACCAACGCCTAGAATGTGGGGAGTTTGGAGAAGGATATTTTTTAGGTACTGGCGAGTACACTCTGAAGCCTTACATACATGTCACTGCGTAACCCTGTGATGCCCTTCTA
The DNA here is from genome assembly GCF_031143425.1 of Pleurodeles waltl. Taxonomy (NCBI): domain Eukaryota; kingdom Metazoa; phylum Chordata; class Amphibia; order Caudata; family Salamandridae; genus Pleurodeles; species Pleurodeles waltl. The sequence continues at coordinate 439,813,607 of NC_090443.1, read as the reverse complement.
AATTTGCCTCTTTTGTCAAACAGGTGACAGTGCATCTGCCCTGAGACCATGGATACTCACCCTATACCTAACACCTGGCGATCAGAATGAGAGGCGATACAACATTGCACATCGGCGGTCCAGAACTGTAGTCGAGAGGACGTTTGGCTTGTTGAAGTCAAGATTCCGATGCCTCCACAAAAGTGGAGGAGCACTTCAGTATGCCCCAGAAACATCATGCAAGATATTTGCCACCTGTGCCATCCTACACAACATTGCCACCAGACATGGGCTATATCTCACCCCTGAAAACACAGATTCGGAGGATGAGGAGTAAGAGCTACCAAACCAACAGCCTGGGGATAGAAGCATCGCAATGGAGGGCAGACAGAGACGGAACCACATTGCAACCCACTACTTTGGCAGGTACGTAGGAACTGTGACAACACTCACTAATGTAAGACACACATAGCCCAGTTGTGTAGTCAAACAAACTAACCCTTTTATTGCAGGACTATAATGTTGAAATAATTGTGAACTATAGTACAGTGTGGAAAAAAACAAGTGTAATCTGACACATTATGTCCATATGCCTCTGTAACAGTACGTGTCAGTAGCTCACAGCCTCCTGCGACTGCGGCCCCCATGGCTCACTCCAGCTTGGTCCCCTGAGCCTGCCGTGCACTGCTACTCTGCAACACATGTGCATCAGTGGCAGACACACTACTCACAGTGGAGCCCTCTTCACTCTCCTGCAGGGTATCCCCAATGCCCCTTGCAGCCTGTCTGGTCTCCAGCAGATCCACCACATGGCTGATGCGGCCAAGTCCTCGTGCCACATCTCCTGCAAAATGCCCCAGCTCCACTTGCAGGCTGACAGTGCGCCTTGACAGGCAGGTTGTATTGGTTGCCAGGTGCCCTATGGACACACCTAGCCTGTCTAAACAGGCAGCAGTGTTGCGCTCCCTGCGCCGTGCCTGTGCCCTGTCAGCCACCAGTTCCCAGACCAAATTGTCTATGGAGTTAGTCAGGTTACCCAAGTGAGTGTTCATTGTTGTGAACTGGTTGTCCACATTTGCCAGCCCATGCGTGATAGTGGTCTGCAGTCTTGAGAGGTTACGGTTCATTAACCTCATTTGTCTATTTTGCAGGCGCTGACTCTGCAATAAGGATGCCTCAATTCCCACAAAATCCCCATAGGACACATCCTCCCTATCAATCAATCAATCAAAAAAATTTATAGAGCGCGCTACTCACCCGTGAGGGTCTCAAGGCGCTAGTGGAGGGGGGTGAGGGGGGCTACTGTTCGAACAGCCATGTCTAGAGGTTTTTTCTGAAGAGTAGGAGATCTTTGTTTTTTTTTAGGTTGGTGGGGAGGGAGTTCCAGGTTGTGGGGGCGAGGTAGGAGAAGGCCCTGCCTTCTGTGGTGGTTCGGTGGATGCGGGGGACTCTAGCTAGTGCGAGGTCGGCTGATCGGAGGTTGCGGGTGGGAGTGTGGAAGTTCACTCTTTCGTTGAGGTAGGTCGGGCCGGTGTTGTGGAAGGATTTGTATGCATGGATGAGAATCTTGAAAGTGATTCTCTTGTCTATGGGGAGCCAGTGAAGAGATTTGAAGTGTGGTGAGATTCATTCGTGGCGGGGGAGGCCAAGGACGAGGCGTGCGGCTGTGTTCTGGATTCTCTGGAGTTTGCGTTTGAGTTTGAGTGTGGTGCTGGCGTAGAGGGTGTTACCGTAGTCAAGTCTGCTGCTGATGAGTGCATGGGTGACTGTCTTCCTGGTCTCTGGGGGAATCCATTTGAAGGATTTTTTTAGTTTGTGGAGTGTGTGGAAGCAGGAGGAGGTTAGTGCATTGATTTGTTGTGTCATGGAGAGGGAGGGGTCCAGGATGATGCAGAGGTTGCGTGCGTGGTTTGCGGGGGTGAGTGCGGGCCTAGGGCGGTGGGCCACCAGGAGTCGTCCCATATGGTTTTGTTGGGGCCGAAGATGATGATCTCAGTTTTGTTGGAGTTAAGCTTGAGGTGGTTAGTTGTCATCCAGTTGGCGGTGTCGAGGAGAGCAGCGTGTAGGTTAGTTTTGGCGGTGGTGGGGTTGCGGGTGAAGGAGAGGATGAGTTGGGTGTCATCTGCGTAGGAGAGGATAGTGATTCCGTGTGGTCGGAGGATGTTGGCCAGGGGGATCATGTAAATGTTGAAGAGTGTGGGGCTGAGGGAGGACCCTTGGGGGACTCCGCAGATGATCTTGGTAGCAGTGGAGTGGAAAGGTGGAAGGCGGACTCTCTGGGTCCGGTCGGTGAGGAAGGAGGTGAGCCAGTCTAAGGCTTTGCGGCGAATTCCTATGTTGTGTGGGCGTGTGCGGAGTGTGTGGTGGCAGACAGTGTCAAAGGCTGCGGAGAAGTCTAGGAGGATGAGTGCGACGGTCTCGCCTTTGTCGACTTTGGTCCTGATGTCGTCAGTGCATGCGATGAGGGCGGTTTCCGTGCTGTGGTTCTTGCAGAACCCGGATTGTGAGGGGTCAAGAGTGTTGTTTTCTTTGAGGAAGTGGGACAGGCGGGCGTCAATCTTGGCGCGGAAAGGGAGGAGGGAGATGGTGCGATAGGTGGAGAGGATCTCCGGGTCGGCTTTGTTTTTTTTTAGGAGAGCGGTGAATTCTGCGTGCTTCCAGGGGTCTGGGTAGGTGGCGGAGTCGAAAGAAGAGTTGATTATGTCGCGGAGTATGGGGGCGATGGTTGGGCTGGCTTCGTTGTAGATGCGATGTGGACAGGGGTCGGAGGGGGATCTGGAGTGGATGGAGTTCATGGTTTTTTCGGTTTCTTCGTGTGGGGTGGGGGCCCAGGTGGTGAGTGTGGTGGGGGGTCGTGAGTGGGGGTTGAGTTGGGTGAGTGAGGGGTGTGTGTGGTGGGTGTGTGTGGTATGAAGCTGTTGTGGATGTCCAGGATTTTGTGGTGGAAGTGGTTGGAGAGGGCGTCACATAGGGGCTGTGTGTGTGTGGGGTCTATGTTGCTGGCTTTGGGTTTGGCAAGTTCTTTAATGATGGTGAAGAGTTCTTTGCTGTTTTGAGAGTTGTTGTCAAGGCGTGTCTTGTAGTGATCTCTTTTGGCGGTGCGTATGCGTTGGTGATGGGTGCGAATGGTGGCTTTGAGGGTGGAGAAGTTGGTTGTAGAGGGTTCTTGTTGCCATATTTTCTCCGCTTGGCGGCATTTGCGCTTGGAGTTTGGGGATGAACCATGGGGCGTTCTTGAGGTTGCGGGTGGCGATGTGTTTTCTGAGGGGGCTAGTGTGTCTGTGCAGGTAGTGATCCATTTAGAGAGGTTGTGTGCTCCTGCGTTGGGGTCGTTGGTGTGGGGGGGGAGGTTGTGAGCCCATTGGGAGTTCAGGCGTTCTGTGGGGATCTTGTCCCACATGCGGTAGGGTGTGGTGTGTTGATGGCGGTGTGTGGGGGGTTTGGTGAAGGAGAAGTGGACGCAGTGGTGGTCAGTCCAGAGCAGTTCGGTGGTGTGGGTGTAGGCTATGTGTTGGCTTGAGCTGAAAATTGCGTTGAGCATGTGGGTGGGTGCGGTGACCAGTTGTTTGAGTCTGAGGTTGGTAATGTTGTCTATGAGGGAGGTAGAGTTGTAGTCTTGAAGGTTCTCCAAGTGAAAGTTGAAATCACCGAGGAGGATGTAGTCTGTGGAGGTGAGGGCGTGCGAGCTGATGTTGTCGGCGATGGTGTCGCAGAAGGCAGGGCGTGGTCCTGGTGGTCTGTAGATTAGTGTACCTCTGAGGGTGGAGTTGTTGTTAATGTGGATTAGGAAGTGCATGTGTTCTGTGTTGTCGATAGTGTCTTGGGAGCTGGTGGTGACTTTGATGGTGTCCCTGTGTAGGATGGCGATGCCACCACCTGGCCTGTTGAGGCGGTCTTTGCATTGGAGTTTGTATCCCTTGGGGGTGGCGATGGCTATGTCGGGTTCCGAGGAGGGGTTGGTCCAGGTTTCCGTGAGGAAGGCGATGTCAGGTGAGTGTGATGTGATGAGGTCGCAGAGTTCTATGGCATGTTTGTGAAGGGAGCGGGTGTTGAGGAGTACACAGTTGAGGTGGTTGTGGTGGGTGGTGTTGGTGTGGTGCATGAGGGTGTTGTTGCGGGGTGTGTTCTGGTTGTGGGGTGGTGTGCTGCGGGGCAGGTTGGTGGGGGTGGGGGCAGAGCAGGTGTGTATTACATTGGGGGTGCTGTGTTTGTTGTCTGGGGGGTCGCTATGGTTGGTGTGTGGTGTGAGGGATGAGGAGCAGGAGAAATGTCAGGTGTGGCAGGTGAAGGGGCCATGAGTGTGTGTGGGGCTGGAAAGGGTGCAGCTGGGGCGAGGGCTTGGGTTGAGTGAGTGGAGGGTGAGGGGGGAGTAGATTTGTCTGAGGGGGTTGGGGGGCTGGCGCTGGGTGCAGTCTTGGCGCGGATGGGTGCAGACAGGCTTACCTTTGGTGCACCTTTGGCAAAAAAACAAAGGAAAACGGACGGTGAGGAGGTGGGGGGAGGCCGGAGGGGCCCCTGGGATGCAGCGGCAAGGGAAAGGAGAAAAAGATGGAAAATGGACGGTGAGGAGGTTGGGGGAGGTAGGAGGGGCCGCGGGGACGCAACGGCAAGGGAAAGGAGAAAAAGATGAAAAACGGACGGTGAGTAGGTGGGGGGAGGCGGGAGGGGCCGCGGGGACGCAGCGGCAAAGGTAAGGAGAAAAAGATGGAAGACGGATGGTGAGGGGGTGGGGGAGGCGGGAGGGGCCGCGGGGATGCAGCAGCGGGGATTTTAAGCAAAAGGGAATGGCCAAGTGGAGGTGGCGTGGGGCGGTGGTGCGAGGAGCGACCAAGGGTTGTTCCTTGTTACAGTGCCACGGCTGCCATAAATGGGGAGGAGGGAGGGAATGGCAGCTGGGAGGAGGGAGGTCTGGGCGAATGGGAAGGCTGGGGGGGTGGGGCCGCAGGGATTAGCCGCGGCGGGAAAAAAACAAAAGGAAAACGGATGGTGAGGAGGTGGGGGATGTGGGAGGGGCCGTGGGGACACAGCGGTAAGGGAAAGGAGAAAAAGATGGAAAACAGACGGTGAGGAAGTGGGGGGAGGCGGGAGGGGCCGCGGTGACGCAGCGGCAAGGGAAAGGAGAAAAAGATGGAAAACGGACGGTGAGGAGGTGGGGGGAGGCGGGAGGGGCCGCGGGGCGCAGCTGCAAGGGAAAGGAGAAAAAGATGGAAAACGGATGGTGAGGAGGTGGGGGAAGCGGGAGGGGCCGCGGGGACGCAGCAGCAAGGGAAAGGAGAAAAAGATGGAAAACGGACGGTGAGGAGGTGGAGGGAGGTGGGAGGGGCCGTGGGGACGCAGCGGCGGGGATTTTAAGCAAAAGGGAATGGCCAAGTGGAGGTGGCGCGGGGCGGCGGTGCGAGGAGCGACCAAGGGTTGCTCCCTGTTACCGCGCCGCGGATGCCATAAATGGGGAGGAGGGAGGGAGTGGCTGCTGGGAGAAGGGAGGTCTGGGCGAATGGGAAGGCTGGGGGGGTGGGGCCGCAGGGATTAGCAGCGGCGGGAAAAAAACAAAAGGAAAACGGACGGTGAGGAGGCGGGGGGAGGCGGGAGGGGCCGCGGTGACGCAGCAGCAAGGTAAAGGAGAAAAAGATGGAAAACGGACGGTGAGGAGGTGGGGGGAGGCGGGAGGGGCCGCGGGGACGCAGCGGCAAGGGAAAGGAGAAAAAGATGGAAAACGGATGGTGAGGAGGTGGGGGGAGGTGGGAGGGGCTGAGGGGACGCAGCGGCAAGGGAAAGTAGAAAAAGCTGGAAAACGGATGGTGAGGAGGTGGGGGGAGGCGGGAGGGGCCGTAGGGACGCAGCGGCGGGGATTTTAAGCAAAAGGGAACGGCCAAGTGGAGGTGGCGCGGGGCGCCTGATGATCCATGTGTTTGCCTTTCCATAGGCATTGGCCCTGGTGTCCCAAAGGCTGCCTCCATACCCAGAGCAGGGTCGTCCATGGTCTCCTGTGCCAATTCCACGGGTGGTGTTGTCCTGCACTCCCCTGTGGTGTCTGTGCCATGTTCCTCTCCCTGCACAGTGGCGCTGATGGGGGGGGCCTTGTGGGAGACCTGTGGGACATAGGGGATACACTGTCAGTATCGCACATATGTTAGATGCCTCAAAATAAACATTTGCCTATATTTTGACTATTGTACTACATTGCCCATAATGCACTATTCTATAGGTTGCAAAACTGTGAATGCAGCTACTCAGTAGGTGCCTGCTGATATCTACTGTGATTGTGTGCATAGTGCATATGCTGGTGTAAATGCATTTATTTTGGTACTTACTTTTTGATGTTCCTGGTGCAGAACTGTCTACGTCTCCAATGCCCAGTACAGCCTCCGGCTCCAGAGTTGTCTCCACCATGCTTTCGATTGCTGTAGGGGCTGGAACAGTAGATGGCCCTCCTCCAGTGCCATGCATCTCCCTCATGCGCTCCACCACCCTCTCCTTGGTCCTGGAGCGAAGGTCATACCACCTTTTGCGGATTTCATCCAGGGTGCGGTGGCTGACACCAATGGCATTGATTTTGTTCTGGATGTCCTGCCAGATCTTGTTTTTTTGGGTGTCAGGGACACTCATTGCTGCCTTGCCAAATAATTCTTCATGGTGCAGGCAGCACTCCTCGGTCAGCACCTCCAACTCCTCCTCAGAAAACTTGATTTTGCGTTTTCTGCCTTCACTGGGTGTCTCCTTGTCCTGTGTAGCCATTGTTGCTGCAGCTCCTCTCACCTGGGTGTGGCTCTGCAATTTGGGCTGGGTGGGCTCTTCCCTCTTCCCTCTTCCATGTAGTTACTTCCTGGTTCTGATGTGATCACTGATAACCAGGAAGTGGATATTTCAAAAGTTAAATTCCACCTGCATGCAATTTGCGAGTCAGTCGCAATTTACGACACCGGACCACACCCTTAGTGCAAATTGCGAACTCGCTAAAAGCGAGGTCGCAAAATGTGGTGCGACTCCGCTGCGATTCACTATTTGGAATAGCAATTTTGACTAGAAAATCGTTTTGCAAGTCAGAAATAGTGATTCGCATGGCGTCACTATTTCCGACTCGCAATTTTTTGCATTCCTACATCTGGCCCTAAGTCCCCGCAGGATACCTTGCATTTCATTATGTTTTGCAATTTTTATGCAATACCCCCCAGGGTCTATCTCATCCCTGCCTTGAAGAGAGCAAACCTTTCTCAAGTAAGACCAGCTCTTATGTATCTGCAGATGCTCTCGGGGGACATTATTTTTAAAGTACTTAGCTTCCTGAAAGTTGCTGTAAGACTGAGGAACAGTAGTGATTAAGGTTTGAAGCGTTTTACGGTGTTGTAATTTGTTATGACGTAGTGTACCATTATTTTAGCACATTTAGGCTGTATTAAGGCTCGCTGCCATTTTATGTAGTGCCTTGCAAATATTTATTGCTGATTTTATTAGCTGCTCGTTGCATAGTCTTGCTTTTATGGATTGTACATTCACAACTAAATAAAGCTAGTTTGATTGATTTATGATAGAGGGTTAATATTCCTGCTGCAAAGAACAGCCCTATATTTTATGTTGGTACCTGAGTAGACTAGTAAAGGCAGCCTTTACTAGGGCTTTAAAACAAATTAATGCATGTGAGAGAGAGGCACTGGAGAGATGAGGGGCAGTATTCCTTGGTGGTAGTAAGGTCATCTGCGAAGGAGGTGATGGGGGGGGGCACCAAAAAAGATTGTTGCACCGGGCACCACCAGTGCTAAAGCCGGCCTTGAAATACGCTGTAAATTGTATTCACCTTAGAGGTTTGGTAAGATTTGAGGATCGTCATATCTCCAAGGTTGTAGATCCCTATAGCTTCCCACTTTAAAACTCCCTTAGTGTAGTGACCTGTTGCAGCACAGTTCTCACCCAGTGTGGTGTTTGTTTAGTCAGTGAAACACATCCAAGCTCAAATACCTCAAGGTGACTTTCCAAACAGTTAATAACAATTTGGTTGCCGGGGAGCAAAGAAAACCCTGCTTCCATATAATATATGTTGCACAGAGACTGCACTCATCACCCATTTTTCAGCAGTGTATGTGGGGGTCTCCCTGGCTACTGCAACACCATTCATTTTCTGATCAGTCAATGAGACGCTCTATGCTATATAGTAAGACTGGATCTGGATGTCCACGGCCGTGATCCCTCACTCATAAGTAGATTTAAGACACTTTGGGGGTCATTCTGACCCTGGCGGTCACCGACCGCCAGGGCCAACGACCGCGGAAGCACCGCCAACAGGCTGGCGGTGCTTCCTGGGCCATTCTGACCGCGGCGGTAAAGCCGCGGTCAGGAAAGGGGAACCGGCGGTTTCCCGCCGGTTTCCCGCCGGTTTACCCCTGGCCCAGGGAATCCTCCATGGCGGCACTGCTTGCAGCGCCGCCATGGGGATTCCGACCCCCTTCCCGCCATCCTGTTCCTGGCGGTTTTTACCGCCAGGAACAGGATGGCGGGAACGGGTGTCGTGGGGCCCCTGGGGGCCCCTGCACTGCCCATGCCACTGGCATGGGCAGTGCAGGGGCCCCCTAACAGGGCCCCACAAAGATTTTCAGTGTCTGCTTTGCAGACACTGAAAATCGCGACGGGTGCCACTGCACCCGTCGCACCCATGCAAATCCGCCGGCTCCATTCGGAGCCGGCTTCCTCTTTGCAGGGGCTTTCCCGCTGGGCCGGCGGGCGATCTTTTGGAGATCGCCCGCCGGCCCAGCGGGAAAGTCAGAATGACCGCCGCGGTCATTTGACCGCGGTGCAGTCTTTTGGTGGTCTCTGCCCGGCGGGCGGCGGCCGCCGCCCGCCAGGGTCGGAATGACCCCCTTTCTCAGAGATATGGGTGGGAAGCCATGTTTCCATAAGAAGCTCTTCACGATAGTCTAGTTCAGTAAATAATGAGTGTAGTAACTCAAACTGGACATTTTGCAAATGGTAAAGAAAGCAGGGCAGCACTACCATTTAGAAAATGGCAGAGCTGCCTAAAAGAGATAGGTGGTGCTGTGGCCGAAACTTGATAGCAGTGGCACCAAGGAGGGGTTCCAGGGGCAACACTGTCTCATTCCTCCATGTCTGGGGAAGGGCTCAGATGTCTTGCAGCCCACTCAAACTTTGGCTGTCAGGCCTGTATATAGAAGTCGTACATAGGCAATAAAAGTTGGGTCCAAAGTTGAGCCATTGAAGGAGAGTGATCAGGTACCCCCACCTCATAGAGTTAAACACCTTCTCAATATCTGCAAGCAAGACCACAGTCGTACTCAGCAGATGATCTGCCAAGGACACAGGGCACTATACAGTCGACAGATATTGGGTCTAGTAGCTCGTCGGTGCATGAACCCCGATTGATCTTAATGGACTAGTGAGAGGATCACTGTGATCTGACGATAAGCTAGTGCTTTTGCTACACTCTGGATCTCTGTATTGAGGAGGGAGATAGGGTGCTATGAAAAGCATAGGTGGGCGTCCAGGCTTTGAGAACATAGCGATTTCCGCTGTACGCATGTGAGGGGGCGATAGCTGCTTCTGATTGGCCTCCCACAGAGCGCCCTCAAAGGAGTCCATAAGCGTATTAGCAGAGCGTTTAAAGAGTTCAACTGGACCTTTGGAGGTAATGACCCCGGAAGTAGAATCTGTATCCCACCCTTCACTACTGTTTAACATCGTGGTACTGTTTCTCTTTTTATGCCACCGTAGTACAAACTGTATTATGAGTTGTATGAAATGTGAGGTGCTCTTACGCACTCTTAGACCTTGAATTATGCTTATAGAAAACGTCAAAATAAAAAGTGAAAAAAACCAAGCATTTTCAATGCACTAGGGCAGTGGTTCCCAACCTTTTGATTTCTGTGGACCCCCACATTAACATTAATGGAACCCAGGGACCCCCACTGAATCATCATGGGAATCCGGGGACCCCCGCCTGAGTCATTACCGGAAGCTGGGGACCTAATTTGTCAATATTCGAAATATGTTTTAATTTTCTAGGCTCTCGCGAACCCCCTGAGAAGGCTTCGCGGACCCCCAGGGGTCCCGGACCACAGGTTGGGAACCACTGCACTAGGGTCTCACATTTCTCTGTATTACAGCTATTAGCAGTTGTAAACTCCCAACCAGATTTTTCTTGCCACATTGAAAGAAAAAAACAGCGCGATTGCGCTGCTATAGTTCACTCGTAATGAAACCTATCGGCAAAAGTGCAATTATCTACGTGACCGGCAGAAGTGAAATTAACTATATAACAGGGTCGATGTTATGCAAAGCGCTGGACTTATGCCAAGCGAGATCGCGCTGCGAACAAAAGATAAAAAGTAGTCCACAAACATGACAGGAAACAGCGAGCCTCACATGTTTTCAATACTTGGTCGCTGCGCTCGAGGAGGGCTAACCACCGGAAAAGGCATGACCTATGCGTGCCTTCCACTAATGAAAGCAAGCAGATTTTAATAGGCAAGCCCACGAACCAATGAAAGACACTGACTTGATGTGGACAGGGCTCCGAACCCTTTTCTAACTCCTAAAGCGCCTCGCAAGCGAAATGCATGCGCAAGCGCATGCGACGCAGCTCGACCCTAAAAACTGAGTTAGCCTTATCCTTATTTACTGTCAGATAATTATTTTTACAGTATTATACGGAACTATCTGATCTGCTCTGCATCTCAGCTACCGATTTTGAAAACTGTACGAAATGCTAGTACTTTGCCCATGTTACCTAAAAGCTGCCAAACACTGCGTCCATAATGAGTTAGGAGGAATGTAATTTCAGATTTTTTGTCAATAATGCTTCTAGATAATTTGGATAAGGAAGTCATGAAGGATAATGAGAGGGTTTGTATGGCTAGTACTCAGAAAAAACATGTCCTGGATTGTGCAAATTTGGCATAACTCCAAGAAGTTAGGCACGTATCATATCACTAGCGGCAGCTCCTCCGCTATGGCGCAGGAACATCGCCCCCGCCTGCAGGAGCAGCTGCGAACCTTGTACAATAAAACGATAATAAACTGTGTTTATTATCGTTTTATTATTAAAGGGGCAGGGCCATGGGGCATGACAAGGGATGGGTGCTCAGTTCGCAAGTATGTTTGGCCAGCTGTTTTGGGCTAGCCAAACACACATGCGCACAGGGCTCTCTCCAACCCGGCATTGTGTTGCAGGGTTGGAGACAGCAGGCAGAGGTGCCCACTCTGCCTCGCAGCACCAAGGCAGGGCGCCCTGGTCAATCCTAATGCTGCTTACATGGTGCGAGCAGCATGAAAGCAGCATTAGGATTGGCTGAGGGGCAGGCTGGGAGCCTGTGCCTACTGTGAGTGAGGACTGAAGAGCGGCGCGGAGGAGGCAGAGAGAAAGGTATATATTTTTATATTATTGTATTTTTTGTTTGTCCTTCCCCACCACCCGCCACGGGCCCCCGCAAGCCGCACCTGTATATGACACCATAGACACACCATTTCACACCACGTACAGAGAATGCAAGAACCCATCAGAATGTAATAGAAAGAAGCAGTAATGCAGTACTTTATTATCATTTGTATAGTATTTCCCTAATCCTTTAGTGATACAAAGTGCACATATGACTGAAATGATGCTTAATTTCTTTTCTTAATGCTTTGAACCCCTTCATAACATCAGGCACCATGTAAACAAAAAGTGAATGACATTATATATTCTGGCATCAGGTTTTATAACTGATTCTAATGAATGCCTCAGCCCTGCACACATATCCTCTTTCCTGATCACGTGTTGCCTTGAGGAGAGTATCGCATGGATGCTGTGGGCCCCATTCACTGTGAACTTCATATGGATATTTTATTCCGCAGATGCTGTTTTGAGATTGGGTGGATGCAATCTCGGGCCTCATAACAGCCTGGATCCCTAGGTTTGCATCTACCAAGGGTACCTTCCTTTATCCCAGTGAACTTTCTTAGCCCTCTTTTCTATGTGGCTCAAACTCTATATGCAGACCACTTAATAGGAGGAAATGCCTTTTGCAGCCCGACTATCCTGACTTCTCCTCTACACCTATGAGTAAGTGCAGCAACATGCTTGTTTATCTCACAATTCGAACAGTTTCAGTCATATCCAAACACCAAAATATCAGGGGCAGTGGCAATTTTAGAAGAAAATGAGCAGAAAAGATTAGTTGTGGCCCCTGCCCATTGGCAATGGAGAACTGCCACCTAAGGGATAGCTCAGGTGTTTGGTGCTGGCCTATGGCTAGACTGAGAGATGGCTCAGCTACGTGGAGCCTGAACACATATTTTTTGTATAACATGAGAAATAACTCTGCCGCATAAATATGCAGTTTCTCTGAGTGTATCATAAGGCAAATGTGGGATTTTATTTTACAAAAGCTTTGTGTGTTTTTCTTCGGGATGTTGTCTATGCAGAGGAAGTACACAAGCAGTCCCCAGGTGTATACATTGTATTGCTTTGTCTTGCTTCATAAAACTATTGTAGTTTGGCAGCAAAATGTTTCAGGAACCTTTTTGTGCTATCAAACTAACTCTGGGTCTGTCAACAGCAGCACAACTCTCAATAGGCTACACATGCAAATGCATTGCACAGTGAATGTAATCTTTGGGCATTACTTGCTCCAATGACAAACTGGTAACCATGTTGTCTGCCTAGTATCTCACTTGTGCTGTAATCATGGTTGTCCCTTTCTCTACACAAGTCAGGCTAATTCCTATAAGTAATATAATCTTTTAGAGACAGCCATGAGTGAGAATATGGTTATTCTTCTTGAAGGAATTTTGGAAAAAATATGTTAACACGTGTTGCATTTTATATTGCACATTGCCGCTGCAGGATTTGAAAACAACAGATTTTTTAGTGAATTTGACACTTTATGTTGGGAGCTTCAGAACGGAACTGAAAGCATGGTTATTATTATAACCTATGCTATTAAGTGCCTCAATTTATGTTTCTGTGGGAGTGATCTCTTTGCAGAACATTGGCCGTCAGACACATATTTTAGATGTTGTGAGGATTTCGGTGTAATATATGATGTGGTTGTGGGGGTCTGATCATGGAATACACTTGCTAAAACTGTCTTGGGCACAGTCAGCCTCATTTCAACAACCTTAAGCTCAACTCTGTGTAACTACGGCTTTCAAGCAGCAAGGCTTGCACAAATGTACTTAGTGTAAATCAGTTAACAGTATCATATAACAAAATAAAAAAAGTCACAAAACAGGAAAGAACCAGGACACCAATTTATAAAAATAGATTATATTTGTATGACTTTTAGAGACCTTGATGAGGAAAATCCATGGTAGGGCTCCGGAAATACAGATTGTATCACTTTTAAATCCAACCACAAACAAGCATTGGTCAACAAAAACTTTGGAAACTTTTCAAAAGTTTGTAAAAGTTTGTTCGGTTACTGCAGCCTGGTTTGGGTGCCCAAATCCAACAGGATGAAGGTCTAGGGCCCATGGGGGTTGATCTGAACATTTACCTGGCCATCAGAGCATTTTCCAGTCCAGTTCCAAACTTTACAGCATGACTGTTTGTTAGAAATGGGGTCTCTAGTTGGCAGTGGTTTGCACCATGTTCAAGTAGGGACCCTCACTTTAGTCAGGGTAAGGGAGTCACACAGCTAAGATAATCCCTGCTTACCCCCTTGGTAGTTTGTGTAAAGTATTTGTACACACACACAGAGTAACACAGTGAAAACACCACAAAAGTACTCCACACCAGTTTAGAAAAATAGCCAATATTTATCCAAGTAAAACAAGACCAAAGCGACAAAAATCAAACATACATAAGTAAAGATACACATTTTCAGAGATTAAGGCCCTCATTTTGACTTCGGTGGTCTTTTTGAAAGACTGCGAAGCTGCTGCAACCAGCAGACTGCCAGTGCTGGCTGTCTGCTGACCACCATGTTAGGCATCATAAGACTGGGCGGAGGTCTGACTCCAAAGAGGCAGCTGCATCGCCAGCACTGCCTCAGCAGCAAGACTCTGCCCTCTGTATTACGAGGCGTAATATGGCTTGGCGGAGTCTTGCTAGCATGGTGGTGCTGGCGATGCAAGACCGCCAGGACCCATCCCCTCAAAGACGACCTTCTCGACGGAGAAGGTAAGTGATCTTCCGAAAGGGAGGGGGTGGGGTCAGGGGTGGGGAGGGTTGGGTGCATGTGTGTGGTGTGTGCGTGTATTTGTGCGAAAGTGGGGGTGTCTATGAATGTATGCGTATGCTGAGGGTTTTGTATGTGAATGCATGCCTACATAAAGAGGTGGGGGGTGTTTGTAAGTGTGTGGATGGATGGGGGAGGTGTGTGCATGTGTGTGGACGTGTGGGGGTCCATGTGCCGGTGACAGGAATGGAGATTCCTGTCGCCAGGTGCATTTCTGCCAGGGTTTTCATGACGGGGTGACTGCCACGGAAAGCCTAGTGGTCTGCAGCAGTGTAGTCCGGCCAGCAGGCTAAGACCTGCTGCAGGGTTGGAGGTGCTCCTTGCCGGCCGCAGTGGTGCAATCGCACCGGCAGGCCAGTCGCATTGTAGAGGTTTGGTGTCTGCCAAACTGCACAACTTTTGATGTGGTGGTCTTTACTGCCGCGTCCATGGCGGTAAGACTGCCACGGCGAGGCTGGCGGTTTGATGACCGCCAGCCTTGTGATGAGGGCCTAAACCTTAGTATAAAGCTTAGAAAAACAATAGCTCCAACTGGGACTATCACAGCATCTTGACGGAGTCATTCCCAACAGTCCAACACCACACACGAGGGAGTGTGGCCTGGACATGGAGTCACACGGACCACAGGTATAGTATCTTGGAAAATGATGAGTAAACAAAGACGATGCAAAGAGTCCAGTAGGTGAGGGGTCATTGGTGCCGGTGGAGCGTTGGTTCCTTACTGCCACCAGGAAGGCGAGGCGTCGGTTTGTTACTGCTAGGCAGGGGAGGTGAGGCATCAGTTCCTTATGATAACAGGGGAGGTGATGGGGCATTGGTTGTGAGGCGTTGGTTCCTTACGACCCAATGGGTTAGATGAATCCAACAGGTCAAGACGCAAGCCCTAGACTTTGCGGTGTTGTGATCACACCACAGGCCACAGATGTTGTGTGAGGAGTCAGAGTCAGGTGTCCCGAATGTCGGGGACACAGCACTCGGGACTCACACTATGGTGGGACTTTGGAGGCGCTGCGGTGGAGTAGGGCCTGTGTTGCTGGTCGCGGTCTTTGCACTCAGTGGGGACCATGGCTTTGATGCAAGCAATGGCGTGGAGTCAGAGAGCGGGGCCTTTTCGGAAGTTGCTATGGTGTCGATGTGCTTAGTTTCTTCTTGGTTGCACCAGAGCTCACTTCCAAGGGTCCAGGAACTGGATGTGGCACCACTTGGCAAGCCAGGACTCTCAGCAAGATAGGCCAAGTGCTGGCAGGTGAAGACTTTGATGGCTGTGAAACTTCTTAACAGGAAAAAGCTCAGGATGTAGAAAGCAAAGTCCACTCCTTTCACTCCTAGGACAGAAGCAGCAAGCAGCAGGCAAGCATAACAAAGCAACAGGCAGAGTGGCAGTCCCTCCTAAACTATCTAGCTCTTCTTCCTGGCAGAGCAACCTCAGTCCAGAAGCATTCTAATTATGTGGTGTCAGAGATCCAGTAATTATACCCTTTTCTGTCTTTGAAGTAGGCAAACTTCAAGGAGAAGTCTTTGAAATGCACAATACCCTGCCTTTCCCTGCCCTGGTCCCAGACACACTCCAGGGGATTGGAGATTGATTTATGTGAGGACTGGCACAGCCTTATCCAGGTGCAAGTGTCAGCTCCCCACACTGCTCTAGCTCAGGAAGACCCATCATACTGGTGATGGGCCATTAGGAATTGTGGGGCACATCTCAGCTCCCTTTGCGTGACTGTCTAGAGTGATTGCACAAACAGCCCAACTGTCATTCTGACCCAAACGTGTTTTCAGCAGACACGCAGAGGCAGAGAATGGTTAAGCAAGAAAATGCCCACTTTCTAAAAGTGGCATTTTTGAACTCAGGGTGCAACAACCAACGTCTCCAAAAAGAGTATTTTTAAATTACGAGTTCAGAGACCCCAATCTCCAAAGCGCTATCTGCTCCCAATGGGAAATTACACTTAAAAGATATTTAAAGGCAATCCCCATGTTACCCTATGTGCAAGATAGCCTTGAAAACCAAATTTAGCAGTATTTCACTATCAGGACAAGTAAAACACACCATTTCATGTCCTATCTATTAAATACACTGCACCCTATGCTGGGGCTGCCTTGGGCCTACTCTAGGGGTGACCTGCATGTAGTAAGAGGGAAGGTTTGGGCTTGGCCAAGTGGGTGAACTTGCTGGGCCAAAATGGCAGTTTAAAACTGCACACACAGACACTGCAATGGCAGGTGTGAGACAGGTGGCACATTAGGTGGCAGAATCAGGGCTGCAGGCCCCTTAGTAGTATTTGATTTACAGGTCCTGGGCATACATAGCGCACTTTACTAAGGACTTACTAGTAAATCAAATATGCCAATCATGGAGAAACCAATCACCAATACATTTTAAACGGAGAGCATATGCACTTTAGCACTGGTTAGTAGTGTGAAGTGCCCAGACTCCTAAAGCCAACAAAAACAGGTCAGACAAAATAGGAGGAAGAAGGCAAAACGTTTGGGGATAACCCTGCACAAAGGGCCGGATCCTGCACTGCCATAGACTACAATGAAGTGTTCTTGATGCTGGGGATGCAAGATGAAAAGATGCTGAAGGATGTTCTGGTTGCTGTGCGGTTGATGGGGTCCCCTTTGTGGTGATTTTGCAGTCCATGTGAGATGTGGGGGGACTTTGGCCACAGATGTTGGGATCCTACGAAGTCCTCTTCGATCCAGTAGGACAGATGCGGCTGGGCTACTTGTCTCCGGGCACAGCACTTGTAGTGAAAAACCTTTGGTGGAGGCTGGTGCCCCTCTATAGCAACTAATCTGGACTCTTGATGATACTTCCTGGTCTGGCTGACTTGGGTGCAACTTTTGACCATCAAAATTCGGCCTCTTGGGGGACCCAGTGGCTGGGAGCTGTGGATCTTCTGCTGTGGCTGCCAACTCGTCGGTTTGGGCGTCTTCAGCTCTTTTGTCCCTGGAGCTGGTTCCTGAGGATCAGCTCACTGGTCCTTGGAGTCACGATTTTGGTCTGGCGCTGGAGCATGACTTTCCCCCACGCCAGGACCCACAGGCACCCAGGTTCACAAGCTCAAAGTGCAGAAGGTGCAATCCAGCTGACAGTGCAGCCTCTCTTTGTGCAGGTCCAAAGAGCAGCAGGGCAGTCCTTCTTCAGACCTTGTTGCAGTTTTGGTGTGATCTGAGGTTCAGGGTGCCAGGGGTGCCATATTTATCCCCGGAAAGTGCCCCGAGGGGACCCCAGGGTCTCTAGCCAATGGGCTACCAGTTCCTCTCCCTTTTGGGTGACAAGTTTCCAGAGAAGTGCTGTATGTGGCAATCCCAGGGTGCACTTTATAGCCACCATTAAGATGTTGGAGCCTTCTGTTGACTGTAAGGAGCTTAGTTGCCCACCCTAGAGGTGTAGCTACCTTGGTGCAACATGCCCACAGAAAAAACGATTTGGGCACTAGACTTCACTCTCCATCTGGCCCTGTCTCTAGCATGTCTATCTGATCAAAGCGGAGTCTCTCAGGAATGTTATTGCCATTTGTCCACCAAAAGCGGCTTCCCCCTTGAAGCTCACCTTTTTGGCTAACACACAGAGTGGCTTCCTACCAAGGGGAGATAACACCTCGCCCTTTCATAAAAGTCTATTGTTCCTTGGCATGCAAGTCATTCACACTGCTCTCCAGGTGGGCAGAAAGCTGTCTGTTGGCCAGTGACCATGTGGAGATACTGTACCGGCTGAGTCACAGAGTGGCAACTTTCTAAAAGTTGCATTACTTTAATAATGACATTAAATTAAACTTGGGCATCAGGTCAGGTTTAATGACACGATTAATTTGATGCCTTACAGTAGCCAGGTAGGTAGTCCCATTCAGAAGTTAGCCAGGCTTGGATGCCAGCCAGTAACCCTGTTCTAGCCAAAGGGGCTAATAACCTTTCCACAGCAAAACAGCAGTTTACAGGTGTTGATGCTAAGACATATATAAAAATATATATCTTATTTAATAATATACAGCTCCCTGCCATAGAGCTCTGTAGGCCTGCCTTAGGAGAGACTGACATATATTGTTAAGGGAAGTGGAAAGTTGAACTAACAATGTAGACACTGCCCTTCCAGTCTGCAGTGGCAGACTAGGAGCTATTTTGTACTTGGTCACACTCAGAGTGGCATAATCAGTGCGGCAGCCCTGGACATGCTGCCTTACATACCTGTGGTACCATGGGTACCATATACTATGGACTTATAAGTAAGTCAGTACTTACCAATTGGGTATAGCCGATTCGACGTACACTTTGTAAGGGATTAGAATGCTGACCCTGGGGTCTGGTTAGCAGGCCTCAGTGCACTCTCAGAGTGGAAAAAACCAGCAGCATCTGTCCAAATATGTGGGAGTGAACATACAAAACGAGGCATTTCCTTGCAGATGTTCTGAACTTGTAGGAATACGTAATCCACTACATGCTTGAACACAATCTGGTGAAATGCTATTTCAAAGCAAATATACTTTTGCCGGTTCTTTATGCCTGGTGGCTTCCTGCATGGACGTAGCTCAGTTATCCTGTGGAATCCCAATTTTTCTATGTAATATGGAATCCATCTTATTTTTAATAAATCCTGTGATACTCAATGATAATACCGCCTGTTGTTGAACCATATGACCTTGATGAGCCATTATTTTTCTCAGTTTATGCTTGAAATGCAATATGATGCAAGGCTTGCTCAAGAGACAGCACTCGTGATGTACCACAGTATGCTAGCACAGCATAATTGTTCTATTATTGAATCAAGACACCTACCATTGGCTAACGTATTTCTCTTTCCCAAAAGTCCCCAGCTGATATTGTGGGGAACATGTGATTATTACTGTGTAGCTGCTTATAATGCAGTATTACTGTATGGTTTGATTGGATATTGTATATAAATGTTATGAAATCTTGCCTGGAGATAGCTGAAGATGTGATATGTACGTTTGTGATTTATGAGAAATAACCATGTACTCAATTCTTATTGGACGATCAACGGAAAGACCCTTTGTGGTTTGCAGGAATAAAAGATTATGGTGGTCATTATGACCCTGGCGGTCTTCTAACCGCCAGGGTTAACATGGCAGTATCACCGCCAACTGGCTGGCGCTAATGATCGTTAAATTATGACCATGGCCACGATCCCTCTCATAGACATCCAATGTACCACACCAACCACCAGCGCGGTATGAACACCGAACACAGCGGTAGCCACCTATAGGCATGCGGAAGACAAGGATCTGCCCACCATATAATGACATAGCACACAGCCTTGATTTCCGGGGCGGTAGCAACAACACCAAAAGCCTGGTGGAAACACATCATTTAAAAAGAGACACTCACCTCCAGGGACACACAGGAGTCTGCAGCCGCCATGGAGCCAGAACTGCAAGTAACCCGATGTTGTACCACTCCATGGCTGTCCTGGAGCACCAACGCTGATGAAAACGATGACTGTGAGTACAGCTGCCTAGCACATAAGTGTGGTATGGCGGAGCGACACACACATGTACAACACACACTATACACACTCCACACACCCAGAAACACATGCACAGGAAAATACCAGTAACAGAGCCCCTGAGTAAATAAACCCAGGACACATACACAGTCCCAACTACTGTATTCCTTTTGTATGAATATGTAAAATGCAAAACATGCACAACTGCAGAAATAAATAAATGCAGGCCCAAATGCCAGTCCAAAGACACTAATGCCCACAGGGCAAAGTCCAAGCCCTAACTTGACTCCTGGCATGGGGACTCCACTGTTCAGGGGCATCATATTGGAAATGGGCAGGCAACTCAGGGGGCTGGGGGGTTGGGGTGGGTGGGGGTTGCAAATCATTGTGAGGGGGCCTCCTCCCACTGGTTCTGGAGTGGGCTTCCTGCCCACAGGTTGAGTAGGGGGCTTCCTGCCCACTGGTTCTGGAGGGGGCGTCCTGCCCACAGGTTATGGAGGGGGCTTCCTACCCACAGGTTGAGGCGGGGGCTTCCTGCCCACTGTTTCTGGATGGGGCTTTCTGCCTACAGGTTGAGAAGGTTTCTGCACACAGGTTGAGGAGGGGGCTTCCTGCCCACTGGTTCTGGAGGGGGCTTTCTGCGCGCAGGTTGAGGAGGGGGCTTGCTGCGCACATGTTGAGGAGGGGGCTTTCTGCCCACTGGTTCTGGAGGGGACTGCCTGCCCACAGGGTGAGGAGGGGGCTTCTTGCCCACTGGTTCTGGAGGGGGCTGCCTGCCCAAAGGTTCTGGAGGGGGTTGTCGGCCCAAGGTTTAGGAGGAGGCTGCCTGCCCACTGGTTATTGATGGTGCACCTTTGCCTCTGGTTCCGGATGATGCTCCTTGGCCTCTGGTTCCAGATGCTGCTCCTTGGCCACAATTTTGAGTGGGGGCTCCTTGGCCATAGTTTCGAGTGGGGCCTCCTTGTCCAGGGATTTTGTTGGGGCCTCTTTGTCCAGACCAGATATTTCTGTGGGGCCTCCTTGGCCTTGGATATCTGGGGGACCTTCTTGGCCTTGGAAGTCTGGGGGGCCTCCTTTGCCTTGGATTTCTGGGAGGCTTCCTTGGCCTTGGATTTCTGGGGGGCCTCATTGGCCGTGGATGTCTAAGGGGCATCCTAGGAGCTGGATTTCTGGGGGGCCTCCTTGGCCTGGGATTTCTGGGGGATCTCCTTGTCCTTGGATGTCTGGGGGGTCTCCTTGGCCTTTGATTTCTGGGGGGCTCCTTGACCTGAGCTTTCTTGGGGTCTCCTTGGCCTGCGATTTCTGGGAGGCCTCCTTGGCCTAGGATGTCTGCGAGGCCTCCTTGGCCTTGGATTTCTAGGGGGCTTCCTTGGCTTTGGATTTCTGGGGGGGCTCCTTGGCCTTGGATTTCTGGGGGGCCTCCTTGGCCTTTGATTTTTGTGGGGCCTCCTTGAGCACGGTGTTCGTTGGGGCCTCATTGGCCCTAGGTTTTGGAGGTGGCCGCATGGTCTTGCCAGTCGTTTTATGAGGGGGTCGCACATTAGCCCTCCGTTTTGGGGAAGAGGAGTGTCCTTGGTGTGGGGGGCTGGCTTCTCACTCATGCGCCCCTTAGTGGCAGCTGGAGACTTTGAGGGTGGAGCTGTGTCAGATTGGGTGCTTGAGGTACTGGGCTGGGGTGGTGTGACCTTCTTATGAGCAGGACGGGGGGAAGAGGAGGGAA
Organism: Pleurodeles waltl; assembly: GCF_031143425.1. Classification (NCBI taxonomy): domain Eukaryota; kingdom Metazoa; phylum Chordata; class Amphibia; order Caudata; family Salamandridae; genus Pleurodeles; species Pleurodeles waltl. The sequence goes on along the minus strand of NC_090443.1, from coordinate 439,792,276 downwards.
GGGTTCAAGGTGGGCAAGGAAAAGCTTCTTAGGGACAATGGTGCAGGATGTGGGAGGAGGGATGGGAGAAGAGGCAGAGGAAGTGGTTGTAGGAGGAATAGGTGTGCTGGACTTGGGTGTAGGTGCACGGACAGTGTGCGTGTGTGAGGTGAATGGCTGTTGGGGGTCTGAGTGCGAGCACATGTGTGTTACTGGAGGGGGGCAGACTGGGTGGGGGAGGTCAAACATGACGTGTGTATGGATGTTGTGGTGTCTGCAAGTGAGGTGGGTGTGCTGCATGAGAAGGTGGTGGTGGTGACTGCACATGTGGTGTGTGGGATGTGTGGTGTGTGTCTCCGGGTTTGCTGTTGTGGTGAATATGGGCAAGGCTGTGCAGGTGGCAGGATCTAGGACTGACGATGCAGTGCATACAGGTGTGAGTGCAGATGTGACTGTGAGGGAGGGGGGAGACAGTGGAAGCAGTGGATCATGTGTGTACGAATGCTTGAGGACTTAAGTGTGCTGCTTGTGTTTGTGCGTGCATGCTTGTCAGAATCTGTGCGTGGGATGGGTTGGGGGTGAGAAGACTGGGACTGGGTAGTGGTACTTGGAGGGGGGACGGATGAAACAGGATCACTGGCCGCTGTCAGTGAAGAGGCCAGAGCCTGAAACGATCTCTGTAGGGCCGCCAACTCACCGTGGATGCCCTCCAGGAAGGCACTGCATTGCTGCATCTGGGATGCCAGCCCCTGGATGGCATTCACAATGGTTGACTGCCCTACAGAGATGAATCTCAGGTGGTCAATAGCCTCCTCACTGAGAGTAGCACCTGAGGTTCCTGGGGCGAAGGAGATGCCCACCCTCCTGGGTGAGCATGCACGGGCAACTCGGTTGGGGGCAACTGGGAGCACGGTGCTGGTATGGGGGTGGCAGTAGAACCTGTAGCTGGGGTGGTCCCAGAGGGGTCCGCCACCACTAGGGAGCTCCCATCGGAAGACGAATCAGAGTCAGTGTAGACACCTCCTGTCCCCGGCGTGGTGCTCCTCTCGCCCTCTGTCCCACTGGTCCTCTCGGCATCAGTGGACTCTGCCTCCTGGGTACCGTGGGCTGCTGCTCCCTCGCTCGCTGGTGTCCCTGCTTGTCCACCAGATGATACTATTGCACACAGGGACAGGATCTCAAAAGGAGAGAGTGGGAGAGAGAGAGAGAAAGGGAGCACAGGGTCAATCTCAGCACCAACAGCACAGATGGCAGACACATCAATGTCACACACTGAGACTGAGAATGGGCAGTATGGACCACATTGGCATAACACTGCCAGCTACACACCAACTGGGACCAGCTAAGCCCTGTCTGACATGGGAAGCCACCTACCTGGCTAACTAATACATTATTTCCACCCTATTAACCTGAGCTGGCCCACGCAACAATACCTGAACTGGCATATTGGGGTATCCACTGACTAGTACCCTGCACCCAAATTCCATACCAGTCAACAAAGATGGTTGACAAACACACTGTACTCACCCCCATATGGCTGCTGTGATGCCCCCAAGCGCCCATCCAGCTCTGGATAGGCCACCGCCAGTATGCAGGCCATCAGGGGAGTCAGGTTCCAACGAGCACCCGTCCCTCATTGGGAAGCCATCCCCAGCTAGGTCTCTGCGGTCTTACGGGCCCAGCCTCTCAGGTCCTCCCACCGCTTTCTGCAGTAAGTGCTCCACCTGCTATAGACCCCCAGGGTCCGCATGTCCTTGGCGATGGCACACCACAAACCCTTCTTCTGATGGGCGCCGACCTGCAGAGGAAACACAGAAAGCAGGACACCATGAACCTGACAATCCAGCCTGTCACATATGGCCCACAAAAAGCATTTCACCTCATCAGGCACACACATGACCTGCATTGACGCTGCCACCAGCCATACCCCCCCAACCTGGCACACTGCCAGCACACACAGACATTTCCATGCAGTCATGTCGCATGCAACATACCCATGGTGTACTCACCTTTTGGTCTGGAGGCTCATACAACTGGCCATACTGGGGTAGGACCATGTCCACAAGGCACTCCAACTCCTCCGATGTGACGGCTGGGGCCCTTTCCCCTGTTGCACGAGCCATGGCAGGTTCAAGACACAGGTCACAGCAGCACACGCAGTAGAGATGTCGTCCTGTGGAAAGTCAGGAATCAAGTGAAGTGGTAGAAAGGAAATGGCGGTCACGTCCGTGGCGGTGAACACTGTCACTATCGACGTTGATCATCACTGGTTCCCATTATCCATTGAGGACCAAGTTAGCCAATGAGGAATTGCACGGCGGTGCAGACCGCCTTCCGCCATGACGTGAACACCAGGGGAGTGAGGTCACTTCCACCTGTCCTTGAACACAGGACAGGTGAGTGCCATTTTTTAATGCTGGGACACATGTACAGATGAATTAGAGCCTCATTGTAGTCAAATGTACTCACCTACACTCTCCAGTGTCCAACATACAAACATGCTCGGTGTACACTGCTGTAGTGTCTCCATGGTTCGTGTTGTCACTCCTTTCTTACATTTGGGTCCCTTAAGTACTAACCACTGTGGAGGAATAGAAGGAAGCACACACCTGTGTACAGACCCTTTGTGGACTTGGCTACACTGGAGGACCAGCACATCATACTTACCTATCGTCTGGACAGGTCCACAATCACAGAGCTGAGTGAACAACTGGAGCCTAACCTGCTACATGCCATCCATAGCCCCACAGCAATCCCCCCTTTTGTGCAGGTACTCTCAGTGCTCCATTGCCTGGCAACAGATTCTTTCCAGATGACAGTGGGCTTAGCTGCAGGGATGTCACAGCCAATATTCTCTATTGTGCTGGCAAAGGTCTTGTCTGCCTTGCTCAAACACATGTGCAGCTACATCGCATTCCCCCAGATAGATGATTTACCCACTGTGAAGGCTGGATTCTATGCAATGGGACATATACCACATGTTATTGGGGCCATCAATGGGACCTATATTGCCTTAGTCCCTCCCAGGGCCAATGAGCAAGTGTACAGGAATCAGAAGAGTTTACACTCACTCAATGCGCAGATGGTGTGCCTTGCTGACCAGAACATCTCCCACGTCACTGCCAAGTATCCAGGGTCGGTGCATGATGCCTTTGTCCCGAGGAATAGCAGTGTCCCAAAGCTGGTGGCACAACTACAGAGGCACAGAATGTGGCTTATAGGTGAGCCTGTGTTCCCCACCCAATGTTTCTGAGTGTATGCCTTCACGAGTCATAGCCCATGAGATTGTGCAGGGCTAATGTGTGTCCCTTACTTCTTGCAGGTTAATCCGGCTACCCAAAACTGTCATGGCTCATGACCCCTGTTAGAAATCCTAGAAAAGGGGCTGAAAATCGGTACAATGGTGCTCATGGGCGTACCAGGAGGATTGTAGAAAGGACCTTCGGGCTCCTGATGGCTAGGTTCAGGTGCCTCCATATGACAGGTGGATCCCTATGCTACTCCCCTGAGAAGGTCTGCAGAATCGTTGTTGTGTGCTGCATGTTGCACAATTTGGCCCTCAGACGGCATGTAGCCTATCTGCAGGAGGAGGGGGGTGACAATGCAGCAGTGAACACTGAGGACAGTGAGGAGGAGGTCGAGGAGAAGGATGTGGACAACAGGTCACATTTGATCCAGCAGTACTTCCAATGACACTCAGTTAAGACTGTTGAAGTAAACATTTCTACATTTTAGTGTTGTACTGTGTGACTGCAGCATAATGCCGGTCATTCCCTTTGCATTCCACCTGACTATCCCCTATGCCTTCCCTTATTGCAGATGTTGGTGTTGTTCCAACAGTGTACTGCTGTGATGTGTAAAGACTGCTGAGACACATTTGTTGGATGGATCAACATGTTACTGGACATTTACACAGGATCATGCCGTTCATTACATTGTACATTACCTGTAGATAAAACACTATTACTCAAGTTTTGTCCAAGGGTGTTTATTGAAAATTATTCTACAATGGAGTGGGGTGATGGTTGGGAATAGTCCAGGGTAGTGGTCCAGTCTGTTTGTAGCACAGGTCCAGTGCCCAAGGGGCCATAGGAAGAGGAGCAATGGTAGTTCAAAGTGGACAAGGTGACACAGTGGAACACAAGGGGGACATTCAGGAGGGGCTCATTTCCTGGCGGTGGCCTTTGTCTTGGCAAGTGCCTCTGGTGCCTGTCTGGGTCTCAGGGAACGTTTGTGGGGTGGTTCATCTTCTGCAGGGGGAGGGGTGCTGGTGGCCTGTGGATCCTGTGGCAGGGCCTCCTGTCCACTAGCTGCAGCAGATGTGGAGGTCTAGTCAGTAGACTGGCTAGTGGAAGAGGCCCGCTGGTGTGATGTGTAGTCCCTCATGATGTTGGCCATATCACCCAGCACCCCTGCAATGGAGACCATGGTGGTGTTCAGGGCCTGCAATTCTTTCTTGATCTCCTGGCGGTATTCCTCCTGAAGCCGCTGGTTCTACTGCATGATGTCTATCACCTGACCCATCTTGTCCTGGGATTGTTGGTAAGCCCCCAAGACATTAGTGAGTGCCTCCTGGACAGTGAGTTCCCTGGGCCTGTCCTCCCCCTGGTGCACAACTGTCCTCTGAGTATCCCTAGCCCCCTGTGCCTGTGTCCCCTGAACAGTGTGCCCACTGCCACTAACCCCAGGACTCTTATTGTCTTGCCTGTGAGGTGTGGACTAGGGTCCCTGTACAGGTGGTCACACTGCTGATTGACGTGTCCTGGGGACAGAGGTCTGGGGATGTTGGGTGGCTGCTGTGGTGTTGGGTACTGAGGGGGAGGCTCTGTGGTGGACTGGGTGTGGGCTGGGGTAGCCGACTGACCAGTTGCACCTGATGGGCTAGGGAGTTCATCCAGATCCAGAACTCCAGAGCTGCTGTCATCACTGGGGGCATCTTTTGGTGGGGGACTGGGTAGCCGTGGCACCTCCTTGTCACTGAGATTGTCTGGGGCACCAGTGGGGATGTAAGTGGTGCATTATGCTACATGTCTGTGACATATTCTGCATTCCTAGCTTCCCCTATATTGTTGATATTACCCTGCCACCTTTGTTAGTGTATGGTGATGTATTGTGGGATTGTTAGTTCTCTATGCTGTGCATGCATTGGTGGTGTGTGTACATACAGGGCTGGAAGGGATGTGTATGCAGTGGGCATAGCATGCAGGGCTTGCCGTTTAGGTGTGTTAATTGTGGTGGTGCACTGTGTGGGACGATGTGGAGTGATAGGTGTCAGGGTGAGGGGTGGTGGTGGCATGCGGAAATGGGGAGGTGATAAGTAGTAAATGTTGACTCACCAATGTCCAGTCCTCTGGCAACTCCAGTGAGTCCCTCAGGATTGTCAAGACTTGGTCCTCCCATGCTGTCAGCTGTGCAGGAGGAGGTAGGGATCCACCGCCAGTCCTCTGGTTGGCAAGCTGGTGCTTTGCAGCTATAGAACGTGCCTTCCCCCGTAGGGCGTTCCACCTCTTCCTGATGTCGTCCAGTGTTCGTGGATGCTGTCCCACGGCATTCACCCTCTCCACAATCCTCCGCCATAGCTCCGTCTTCCTGGAAATGGATATCTGCTGGATCTGTGCTCCAAACAGCTGTGGCTCTACCCTCACTATTTCCGCAACTCCTCATTAGTGAAACGGGGGTACCTTTGTGGGGTCATGGGTATTGTGTGGTGTGTGTTTTGTGCAGAGGGTGTTGAGTATTGCTGTGGGGTGTGGTGTGTGTGTGAAGTTGTCTCTGTGATTTGCTACTGTGGTCTTTTCATGTTAGCAAAGGATTGTGGGTGATGTGGGTGTGTGTTTTATAGTGCTGTTATTGAGTGTGTGGGGTGTGTGTAATTGTGTCAGGTGTGGGTTTTTTGTTCTGGCCACTGTTGTATTGTTTTGTCTTTGGGTGGCCTTATCCACTGCGCTGGTGTTCACCGACAATGGTTTATCGTTGTTGGATGTCTACTGTGGTGATTGGTAGGTAATCATTTGGAGGGCGTGGTATTGGTGGCGTAACAATATGGGTGGTAGTACCGACAGTTTATCACATTCAGTGGGTCTGGCGGATTTGTGGCTGTGGCTGTTTTCTGTCGATTTGGTATGTATGTGTCATAATGTGGTTGACAGATGTCCGCCTCGCTGGCGGCAGTCAGCACGGCGGTATTCGGTATTTACTTCCATGGTCATAATGAGGCCTATGTGTTTGTTCTGCAGTTTAGACATTTGGCTTTTGAGTCAGTTGACCCCATGCCACATTAAATACATTTTTCCTATCTACTATAGCTGGATGGTCTGTGTCTTTGATTGGGCCCGAATTTCCAGGCACCTTAACAGGTGGTGCAGAATGCACCCCTGGGTGTGACCTGTTACCTGGCTTGCCCTGCGGACCTCCAGCCTTCCCCTATGCAGCCCTCGCCTTGGAGAGTTTGGGGAAGCCGTGAGTAGACGTCACCTCCTCGGAGCAGGTCTTGCTTCTGTCCTCTCTTTCTCTCTCTTCTCTACCCTTTTCCTCCCATGGAGTTGCATGTGCCAATTTAAATTGTCCTGTGTATCTTTTTTCCCTTTGGCCGTTTGGCTTTTTTTTGGCCCTCTTTGTTTATTGCCTCCTTTGTCATGATAAGTGTCTGTGTGGGACTATTTCTAGGGCCTCAGAGTTGGTGGTCCTCGGCCTCATTAAATATAATGCAGAGGAACCTGTGAAGGTCCTGATGTGTGTGTGGGGGAGGGGTAATGCTCTCCCTGGGTTTCACAGCTTGTGGTGCTGTGGGTGGGGTTTGTCAATGTGGTTTTGGGTCAGTGGTGGACCATCCAGTCGGGCAGGCATGGGGTGCTCTACTGGCTTTTTCTCCCCTCCTCCTCTGACTGTTCTGGTGCCGGACGCCAAGTACCTAGGGTGGCCTCTAGTTGTCCCAAGTTTTAGTGAGATCATGGGTACAAGAGGAGGGGCGGTATTCTCAGTCTGGTGTTTCACTGCATTATGTGCATATGTTTTATCTTGCATTTTGCTAGTGCCATGTTGTTAACAGTGTTGGAGATTGTAATGTCTTGTGTGTTCTGTTGAAGGCCTCTTATATTGGGGTAATATGACATTTTCACGAACTGACAACATTATGCTACTACCTTTAACCATGACATTCAGTATTATTGCATTGTGACTCTTATGCGCCATGTCAGGACTGTAGAATATTCCCTGATTTTTTATTCATCTTTCTGAATAGTACATTACCATTAGACTACATCACGGTCCTTCTCTGGATCAATTCCTTCCCCACACTACTCATATTTCACATTACCATCATTCGGGAATACATTCCCGGGATACTGGTGCATGTGTAGGGAGTGCCAATATATTTAGGGATAGTCCCTTGCTTATTATGTTATATGTGTATGACTGCAAGCGCATGCACAGTTCACCCCTATCTGCATAACCTGTGTGCAGCTGCCTGTGGATTCAGTCAGCTTCATTTGCATCCAGCCGCAAACTCCCCAAAGGGGAGGACTGCAAGGGGACTTATTCATGCTCTCCTATCACCTTGTTTTCTGGCTGTACAAGGACGCCGAGGGAAAAACTTAGCACCTTCAGTCTCTTCTTTCTCCTTCCCATTGGTGAATGCTTCATGGTGAACTGGCAATGAATGAAACATTTCAAGAATGAAGCACTGAACGCTTCACCTGCACTAACAAACAGGCTGCTGGCTGATTGATTGTGATGGCTGTAGTGCACCGTATGCTTTCCCATTGTGCACCTTGGGCATGAGTGGTGGAACAAGTTCACTGACCCTTTCTAAGGATAACTGAATTATCTGTATGAAGCAACAGAGTCAGTTAACTGCACACAATGGGGAACCCATTTTGCAAAAGTGACAACACCAGTCAACCCACTCCCCCAAAAGAGTCTCCAGCCTTCCAGGAATCTACATGATAAGGGCTTGGGGCACTCCTATACCTTGATAAATGGCATGCACTGACAGCAAAAAGAGCAGGCTGACTGACACATGTGACATGGCTAAACTGTCTTACTTGCGACAGATAATGATTTTAAAGGGAAAGAAAAAGATCAGACCACTTGAATGGGAAGCATTTTGGATGTGGGATGCGACCTTGCGGGATTTTAGGGCAACCAGTGATGTGAAGGAGAAGGTGCATAAGGAGCTTCTCGAACTAAAAAAGGCCTTCCTTCAGAGTATGGTGGAACAGAAGGTCAAAGAAAACTGGCGGAGAGCACAGTTAGAAGAAATAGGAGTTTCCCTCACTCTTCCTGTGGTAAGTGCACCACCACAGGAACAGGAGAACCCATTGCTCGAGGATACCTTGATGGGTAGAATGGGAAACATTCCACAGGTGACTATCCCCACTAGTGATCAACCACCTGACAGCTCCACATCAGGGGCTGAACCCACTGTGCTGTCTTCGATGCACCATGCAGAGAAGAAATGAGGAAGCTGCACCCTAGTGTGGCACCTGGTGGATGAGGAAGCTGCTAAAATAGATTACGAGAAGGAGTTAGACATGGAATGTTTAGCTGAAGTGAAAAGGGAAGTGGCCCACGCTGTGGAAAAATGTTATAAGGAATACGAGCGAATATCTAAAAATGCGGAGACAAGGGTCTAATGCAGCCGAAGTTCATCAGTACTAAATGGCAACAGATGTTTCAGGACGATTCAGCTGATGAGGGGATGGGATGTGGAGGAATTTATGACTTAATATGTGATATGTGCACATATGCACGTAACTTTGCACATACAATCAAAATGTTTCAGGAAGCACTTAGCAACCTGAACACCCAGTCAGGGAATTGAAGGCACAATCTCTCCACACCTGGCTCTAGAACACCCACCTCACACAATCCCCCCACCTTCCATAGAAAGATGTTTACTAAGGGAGATGCTTCTAAATGCCTCTCCATTCTACAGGAACTACTGGAGGGTGGCCAGTCGGTAGAAAGTTTCACCTCTAGACACAACAGGTCATACCAAGAAAATGTGTTGCCTTTTGCTCTTTTCGAGGGTGATGAAAAAAGCCCCCTCAGATCCCCCTGACAATGGTAGAACCCCCCCACCCATGCCACAGGAATATACACGGGGCAGGGAAGGCTTTCTTTCATGGATGCAGACTTACAAAGTTGGGAGGACAAAAAAATATTTGACCCTATCAGAAGCCCCTCACCCCTGCAGGCAGAGACCCCCCGGTACCCGTACTGACCCCACCAACCCCCAATCCACATACGCACACACCACAATTACATACATACATGCACACATCCACGCTCACTCATTCACACACATGCACACATGGCTACAAAACCCCCCCACCACCATGGACATGCACACATACTTCCCCTACCACCACATACACGCACACATGTTCCCCCATCCCCGCATACACGGATTCACACAAGCACACAAACAATTGCACACACGCACACAACACTCAACATCCCCCCTCCCCTGTTGGACGATCACCTTACCTGGTGGTTGCGGTGGTCGCCTGAGAGGGAATGGGGTCCTTGGCGCTTGCTCCACTGTCAGCACCCTACCAACACAACACGGCCATGCCATTTACAATGTTGTAATACGGCAGGTGGTGTTGTGGTGACATGGCGGTGGCGGCGGAGCAAGCTCCACTAGACTGCCGGCTGCTAGTATGGCTGCTGGCGGCTTCCCTGCCAAATAGTGGTGGAGAGCAGCCAGCAGCCATAATACGGCGGCCTTCAGACTGCCAAACCTGGCAGTCATATGGTGGCGGTGACTTTGGTGGTCTATGAAATAGACCGCCAAAGTCATAATGAGGGCCTATGTCTCACAAGGTAATGCCTCCATTGATGGTGAGGCAACAAGAATTGCTCTGACTGGATGTGAGTTATAAATGGTTCAAATGGTATTCGCCCCTCAAATAAAGGAGATTGTCTATATGTTGACGCCAAGTACATTCAACAACATGCTGGGAGGAACAGGAAGAATGGAAAAAAGGAGGTTGTGCAAAGACAGATTGGGTTTGGACAGGTCCGAATGGTAAAATATGTCTACCTCTGGCAATGCTCCTTTCTATGGCTCGCCTTTTCCTCGGCCCTTCACATGTGAGACAAGATGGTATAATTCGGTTGTTTTCCCAGAGTTGGTACAACACAAGATGTTGTCAATGTGCTGAACACCTATGTAGGCAAGTACTGTTTGTGCACAATACAATACAGGGAAGAGTACACCAACTGCACCAGGCTACTTTCCACCGCTGCGTGGACCCTTTGAGAATTTACAAATGGATTTCATTGATATGCCTACTACACGGAAGTACAGATACATGCTGGTTATAGTGTGCATGTTTAACAAATGGACTAGGGCCTATCCAACAAAAAAACTGTGATGCACAAACCATTGTTAAATGTCTTTTGAAAGAACTTATCCCACGGTTTGGGATACCAGTACTTCTGAGTTCTGACAATGGACTGGGATTTATTTCCCATGTGATTGAAGGCATATGTAAAGAGCTGGGGGGGTCACACAAAAACTACATTGTGCATATCACCCTCCTGTGGCAGGAGCTGTTGAAAGGAGGGAAAAGGCATTGAAAAACAAGGTAGGGAGAATGTGTGCATCCACTGAACTGTCCTGGATTGATGTATTTCCACTAGCCTTTTTGGCAATGAGATGAACCCCTGACAGAGTAACCAGACTCAGTCCTCAGTCACAAAATGTTGTTTGGCCGCTACATGAACATACCAGGCCACCTGTCAATCACTCCATTGTCAATAACCGTTGACCTCTTGTTGCAATATTGTAAGAATCTAACAGAAGCATTACATTGTCTTCATTGCCAGGTGCTGCAGGCATTACTAGACATCACCCTCAACAACTGGACCCACATCAACACGGAAGAAACCAAATCCATCATGAACTCTATCCACTCCGGCGCCCCTTCGGACCCCTGCCCGCACTTCATCTTTAACAAAGCCGACGACATCATCGCCCCGCACCTCCAGACCGTCATCAACTCTTCTTTTTCTTCTGCTACCTTCCCCGAATGCTGGAAGCACGCTGAAGTCAACGCCCTACTAAAGAAACCTACGGCTGACCCAAGCGACCTGAAAAACTTCCGCCCCATCTCTCTTCTACCTTTCCCAGCCAAGGTAATAGAAAAGACCGTCAACAAACAGCTGACCACCTTCCTGGAAGACAACAACCTGCTCGACCCTTCACAAACCGGATTCCGAACCAACCACAGCACGGAAACCGCCCTCATCTCAGTCACAGACGACATCAGAACCCTGATGGACAACGGTGAAACAGTCGCCCTCATTCTCCTCGACCTCTCGGCTGCCTTTGACACCGTCTGTCACCGCACCCTAATCACCCGCCTGCGCTCCACCGGGATCCAAGGCCAGGCCCTGGACTGGATCGCCTCCTTCCTCGCTAACCGCTCCCAAAGAGTTTACCTCCCTCCGTTTCGCTCAGAACCCACCAAGATCATCTGCGGCGTACCTCAAGGCTCATCGCTCAGCCCGACACTCTTCAATGTCTACATGAGCCCCCTCGCCGACATCGTACACAAGCACGACATCATCATCACCTCCTACGCCGACGACACCCAACTTGTACTCTCCCTCACCAAGGACCCCGCCAGCGCCAAGACCAACCTACAAGAGGGTATGAAGGACGTCGCAGATTGGATGAGGCTCAGCCGCCTAAAGCTAAACTCTGAAAAAACGGAAGTCCTCATCCTCGGCAACACCCCGTCCGCCTGGGACGACTCCTGGTGGCCCACGGCCCTCGGCACCGCACCGACCCCCGCAGACCACGCCCGCAACCTCGGCTTCATCTTGGACCCTCTTCTCACCATGACCAAGCAAGTCAACGCCGTGTCCTCCGCCTGCTTCCTCACTCTCCGCATGCTCTGCAAGATCTTCCGCTGGATCCCCGCCGACACCAGAAAAACCGTGACCCACGCCCTTGTCACGAGTCGCCTGGACTACGGCAACACCCTCTACGCCGGGACCACCGCCAAACTCCAAAACCGCCTGCAACGCATCCAAAACGCCTCGGCCCGCCTCATCCTCGACGTACCCCGCAACAGCCACATCTCCGCACACCTGAGACACCTGCATTGGCTCCCAGTCAGCAAAAGGATCACCTTCCGTCTTCTCACCCACGCACACAAAGCCCTCCACAACAAGGGACCGGAATACCTCAACAGACGCCTCAGCTTCTACGTCCCCACCCGCCCCCTCCGCTCCGCTGGCCTCGCACTTGCTGCCGTCCCTCGCACCCGCCGCTCCACGGCGGGTGGGAGATCTTTCTCCTTCCTGGCGGCCAAGACCTGGAACTCCCTCCCCACCAGCCTCAGGACCACCCAGGACCACTCCGCTTTCCGGAGACTCCTAAAGACTTGGCTGTTCGAGCAGCGATAACCCCCCCTTTCCCCCCTAGCGCCTTGAGACCCGCACGGGTGAGTAGCGCGCTTTATAAATGTTAATGATTTGATTTGATTTGAAGAGAACACACTACCAGAACACAGACTACAGCCAGGAGACCTAGTGTGGGTAAAAGCACATTCTCAATGATACTGCCTTCAGCCATGGTGGAGGAGACCATACCAGGTCCTCCTGATAACTGCCACAGCTGTTAAGTGTGCAGGGCAACCATCTTGGATCCACAGTTTACACACTAAGAAGACAGTAGACCCAGAACACCAAAAGCAGGAGCTACTGGTGGTGTCTGTACCAATTTCATCATTGGCATCAAGATGCCACCTCTGGTCAACAAGGGCTGCTCATGCTGCACCTCTTTCAGGAGTACAGGATGCAAGCGGGTCCTGTTAGGGCTGCTCGTGCTGCATACCCTCAGGAGACAGTGGGTGTAAGCCCCCCCTATGTCCACACTGCAAAGCACCCAAGTGGGCACTAAATGCTGGTTTACCTTTGATGCCACACTAGAGAGGTTCCACAGATTCTGATGCCACCAACTTTCAGTCCATTCTACTGTGACCAATGTTGCTGATCCGGTTGGATAAATTAGCCAGCTACACAGACTACCACTGCCACATTGAGGATTTCAATGTTTATCCAACTGCGAGGACAATGCGAAGAATGAAGGAAGAAGAAAAAAGGCCATGGGTGCTGACAGCTATTTGTACGCCTGGCCCAGGAATAATAGTGACAACAATAGTAACAGTATTTGCTAATGAAATATATATACCTTTCTTGGATAACCCAAAGGCCCTAAATGAAACCAAAATTTTATATCAAGAACAACCACATTTAAAGATCCACAATTCAGTGGTGGCAGCTTGGTGCATAAGGTACTCCAAGGATAATGGTTCAGTAAATACCAACAAAAAACGATGGGCCTTGCACAATACTGAAGGTGCTTAGTTATGAGAGGTCGGCGGCACATTTGATATGTGAGGAGCACCCACTAGGATAGAAACCTAGCATATGTGTGGGCACTAGTAAGTGCAGCATGTATGCAAACTTAGACAGGATAAAGGATGGACCGATGCAACTGTCACTCCAGTTGGAAGGGCCTGAGGGACTCTTCTTTATATGTGGAAGTCAGCATACTTCTGGCTGCTTGCTGGATGGTATGGTAGCTGTTACCCTTTACTGGTACTGCCACAGATGACCCATATTACTAATATGTCACTGACAAGTCGTTTGATGAGCTTAGGGGCCCGGAGCAGGAGGATGGCCACCTGCATAGACAATACCTTCAAGGTTATCAGTTTGACGACACCCCCTATAGGGGATTTACTCAACATCAAAAATATGCCAACTGCAGAGGTTAATAGAAAAATTTGCAGATTTCACAGCAGCGGCCCTAGGGAACATAACAGAAGAACTAACTGCCATGAGGGCCGTGGTGGTTCAAAACCATATTGCGCTAGATATTCTCCTGGCAAAGGAGGGCGGGGTATGTCAGGTGATTTACCAGGCCTGTTGTGAGTATATACTGGATAACAGCAGTAGTATCACTAGTGCCATAGGGAAAATCAGAAAGGTCCAAAAGGAGGCAGGGGGAATACATACAGAGAAACGTTGAGAACATGGCTTAGCAATTGGGGATCCTGGTTGTTAGAAGGCCATAATGATAGGAATTGTAGCTGTGATAACACTGTGGGGGTCATTCAGACCCCGGTGGGCGGCGGGAGCCGCCCGCCTGGAGGGAACCGCCATTCTGGCTTTCCCGCTGGGCTGGCGGGCGACCGCCAGAAGGCCGCCCGCCAGCCCAGCGGGAAACCCCTTCCCACGAGGAAGCCGGCTCCGAATGGAGCCGGCGGAGTGGGAAGGTGCGACGGGTGCAGTTGCACCCGTCGCGAATTTCAGTGTCTGCTGAGCAGACACTGAAATTCTTTGTGGGGCCCTCTTACGGGGGCCCCTGCAGTGCCCATGCCATTGGCATGGGCACTGCAGGGGCCCCCAGGGGCCCCACGACACCCCATACCGCCATCCTGTTCCTGGCGGGCGAACCGCCAGGAACAGGATGGCGGTATGGGGTGTCGGAATCCCCATGGCGGCGCAGCAAGCTGCGCCGCCATGGAGGATTCCTGAGGGCATCGGAAAACCGGCAGGAGACCGCCGGTTTTCCTGTTCTGACCGCGGCCAAACCGCCGCGGTCAGAATGCCCTGCGGGGCACCGCCAGCCTGTTGGCGGTGCTCCCGCATCCCCGGCCCCGGCGGTCCTTGACCGCCGGGGTCGGAATGACCCCCTGTGTGTCTTTATACAGGTATGCCCCCCCTGCATTGACATATTCTTCGCAAATTGCTGCAGTAGAACAAGGCCCTCCCTGCATTGTAAATCAAAAGAACATAGGAACTAGAATACAGGGGGGCAGTGAGGAGGTATTCCCATTGAATGAGTTTGTGTAGGGTGTCATTGAGTGTCAGAGAGTGGAATGTGGAATCCTATTTTTCCTATATGATACGGAATCCATCTTGTTTTTTATTTTATCCTATGATACTCAATGATTATACTGCCTGTTGTTGAACCATGTGACCTTGATTAACCATTGTTTTTCTCAGTTTATGTTAGAAATGCAATATGATGCAAGGCTTGCTCTAGAGACAGCACTCGTGATGTACCACAGCATGCTAGCACAGCATAATTGTTCTATTATTGGATCAAGACATCTGCCATTGGATAACTTATTTCTCAATCCCGAAAGTCCCTTGCTGATATTGTGGGGAACATGTGATTATTACTGTGTATTTGCTTATAATGCAGTATTACCATATGATTTAATTGGATATTATATAACTGTTATGAAATCTTGCCCGGAGATAGCTGAACATGTGATATGTACGTTTGTGATTTACGAAAAATAAACATGTACTCAATTCTTATTGGACAATCAATGGAAACACCCTTTGTGGTTTGCAGGAATAAAAGATTACAACCCTGGCGGTTGGTGTTAAAGTGGCGTTAATACTGCCAACAGTCCAGCAGTAATTACCACCAAATTATGACCATGGCGGAAAGATCTCCGATAGACAGCCAATGTACCCACCGACCGCAAGGGTGGAAATAACAGCCAGCACTGCGGTAGCCGCCTACAGCCAGCGGAAGTCAATGTTCCACCCACCATATTAAGAGACATCAATCTGCCACCTTTTCTGGGGCGGTACCAACAACATCAAAAGCCTGGCAGAAACAGACCTGAGAAGGGAAAGGACTCACCATTGGAGACACAGGGAAGAACCACACCGCCATGGAGCCCAAGCTGCATGTCTTCCCCATGATCTTCTACGTGCTGCTCCACCACGAACACCAACGCCGGTGAAGACGACGACGGTGAGTACAGCCGCCTAGCACACAAGGGAGGGAGGGAGGGAGGAAAACGAGAGTGACACACACACGCACCACACAAACCCCAAACACCATACACACAATCAACTGCATTACTAAAACATTTCTACCCTGTACCTCGGATGCAAGGACAAAATGATTTTGCAAAAGTGAATGTAATGAGAGCAACACATCAAGAAAAATAAGTTAAGCAAGGTAATAGATATATACATATGTACACAAAAAGAGACACACCCCAGTCCACAATGTTTGTAGGCCACAGGGCCACAGGACAAAGTCCAAGGCCACACATGTCACCTGCCTCAACATGGAGAGAGCACTGCAGGGGCATCAGTTGGTAAATAGGCAGGCACCTCAGGGGATGGGGACGGGGGGAACCTCAGCCGGGAGATGGAACAAGACCACTTGTTCTGGAGGGGGCAACATGCCCTGTGCTTGGTCTGGGGAGTGCAAGGCCACAGTCTCTTGAGTGGGTGACTTGCCCACTTGCTCTGGAGGGGGCAACATGCCCTGTGCTTGGTCCTGGGGAATGCAGGGCCACAGTCTCTCGAGTGGGTGACTTGCCCACTTGCTCTGGAGGGGTCAACATGCCCTGTGCTTGGTCCTGGGGAGTGCAAGGCCACAGTCTCTCAGGTGGGTGACTTACCCACTTGCTTTGGAGAGGGCCTCATGCCCTGTGCTCATGATCCTGGGGAGTCTTGGGTATGTGGGTGTCTTACCCACTGGTTCTGGAGGGGGCCTCGTGCCCTGTGCTCTTGAACCTGGGGAGTGCAAGGTCCCAGTCTCTCAGGTGGGTGTCATACCCACTGGATTTGCAGGGGGCAGGCCGTACAGCAGACCATGGAGGCAGGATTACATACTGTCCGCCGGCGGTGACGGCTGCTCAATGGAGGTGGTGGTGCTGCTGGTCTGGGGAGGCTCCTGCCCATTCCCTGCAACCTCAGACGGCTGCTCAATGGAGGTGGTGGTGCTGCTGGTGGGGGGAGGCTCCTGCCCACCCCCTGCAACTTCAGACAGCTGCTCAATGGAGGTGGTGATGCTGCTGGTGGGGGGTGGCTCCTGCCCAACCCCTGCAACCTCGAACGGTTGCCCACTGGAAGTGGTGGTGCTGTTGGGGGGGCTCCTGCCCATCCCCTGCAACCTCGGACGGCTGCCCACCGGAGGTGGTGGTGCTGCTGGGAGGGGGGAGGCACCTGCCCATCCCCTGCAACCTCGGTTGGCTTCTCAATGGAGGTAATGGTGCTGCTGGGGGGGAGGCTCCTGCCCATCCCCTGCAACCTCGGACAGCTGCCCAATGGAGGTGGCGGTGCTGATGTGGGGGGGTGGAGGCTATGGTTGAGGGTGGGGGCTACGTCACAGTTACTGCCCCAGACCCCTTGCTCTTCCTGCTTGCTGGTGCAGGTTCCTTTGTCTTCCTGGCAGCTGGGGCATGCTCCTTTCCCTTCTTAGCAGCTGCTGGGGCAGGCTCCTTTCCCCTCTTGCCTGCTGGGGCAGGCTTCTTGCTCTTTCTAGCAGCTGAGGCAGGCTCCTTTCCCTTGTGGCTACCTGGTGCAGGCTCCTTCACCTTCAGGACATGTGGCCTGGATCCTTTTCCACCACAAGTGGATGTGGTGACGACTGGGTCCGTGGACTGGGTGGCTGAGGTGCTTGGCTGGGTTCTTCCCACCCTGGCCATACGTGCAGGACAGTGGGGAGGAGGGGTAGGGAAGAGGTCAATGGTGGATAGGAACAGTTTTTTAGGGGCATTGGGGCGGAAAGAGGGAGAAGGAATGGGAGTGGAGGAAGAGGGAGTGGTTGTTGGAGGTGTCTGTCTGTTGATTTTGAGTTCAGGTGCATGGGCTGGATGCAGTTGTGAGGTGGATGGCTGGTGTCTGAGTGCTTGCATTTGTGTACCTTAGGAGGGATGGGACAGACACAGTGGGGGAGGACACAGGAGACATGTGCATGGCTGTTGTGGAAGTGTCTGCCAGTGAGGTGTGTGTTCTGCTTGGTGTGGTGATGATGCTGGTAGTGAATGATGATGTAGTGCATGCAGGTGGTGGAGGAGGTGGAAGAAGGGGAGACAGTGGAAATAGTGGATGTTGTTGTGTATGGATGGTGTTTGTGTGAGTACCTGTGTAATGAAGTGTGGTGCTTGTGTTTGCCTCTACCACTCTTGTGTGTTGTCTTGTGTGCATGCTCGTCTGCCTGTGTGCTTGGGATAAGTTGGGGTTGAGGAGAACAGGACTGGGAAGAGGAAGCTGGAGGGGGGGCGTGGAAACAGTGACAATGGCTGTCATCAGAGAGGAGGCCAGAGCCTGGATCGATCTCTGTTGGGCCGCCAATCCAGTGTGAATGCCCTCCAAGAATGCATTAGTCTGTTGCATCTGGGCTGCCAGCCCCTAGATGGCATTCACAATGGTTGACTGCTCTACAGAGATGGATCTCAGGAGGTCAATAGCCTCCTCACTCAGGGCAGCAGGAGGCTGCCTGGGGCGAAGGAGATGCCCACCCTCCTGGGTGAGCGGGCACGGGAAACTCAATGAGGGGCTGCTGGGAGGGTGATGCTGGCACAGGGGTGGTGGCTGTACCTGTAGCTGGGGTGGTCACAGAGGAGTCCGCCACTACCAGAGAGCTTCCATCGGAGGAGGTATCTGTGTCAGAACTGTCCCCTCCAGTCTCCGCCATGGTGCTCCCCTCGCCCTCCATCCCACTTGTGTCCTCGGCGTCAGTGGACTCTGCCTCCTGGGTCCTGTGGGATGCAGCTCCTTCTGTTGCTGTTGCCCCTGCTCCTCTGCCAGATGATGCTAATGCACATAAGCACAGGATGACAAAACAATAAGGGGGGAAGAGATAAAGGATACACTTGGTCAGTGGCTGCACCAACACCACCATTGGCGTACACAGCACCCTCACACACAGGGAACAGCCCTACGCAATATGCCATAGCACTACCAGAGAAACAGTTAGCAGCCAAGGCATGGGGAGGGGCACACACCGCCAAATGCAGCACACCTGGGACCCACGCAGCCCTGACCAGTAGTGGATGCCTATGAGCTAGGTAGCAGGATTATGCCTTCAGAACCTTAGCCACCAGGTGACCTACACTGCAATGTCAGGCCTGGCCTAGGGGCACCCACTGACACACATCCCCCACCCTAATACCACCCTACCATGCGTACGTTGTAATGATGGGCACTATACTCACCCCCTTGTGGCTGCTGTGATGCCCTCAAGCACCCGTCCAGCTCAGGAAAGGCCACCCCCAGTAGGCTGGTCAGGGTTTGACGGGCACTTCTTCCTCGTTGGGAGGCCATCCCCAGCTGGGCCTCTGCCGTCTTCCGTGCCCAGAGTCTCAGGTCCTCCCACTGTTTCTGACAGTGGGTTCTCCGCCTGCCGTATACCCTGAGGGTTCGCACGTCCTTGACAATGACACACCATGTACTCTTCTTTTGATGGACGCTGACCTGCAGAGGAAATACACACAGGAAAATAGAATTAGTCAAACAGTCCTGCCTGTTACACTTATTGCCCACCATACACCTTCACAATACCATTTACACACACATGGCCCAGCACACAACAAATACGCCGCCCAGAGGACATCCACCCACCCCCCTTACACGAGGCTTTCACACACACCACTCTATGCATTCATGCCACATGCATCGTGCCCACAGTGTACTCACCTGTTGGTCTGGAGGCCCATACAGCAGTCAGTACTGGGGTGGGACCCCATCCACGAGTCTCTCCAACTCCGCCGAAGTGAAGGCTGGGGCCCTTTCCGCAGTCACAGGGGCCATGGTAGGATCCATACACAGGTAACAGCAGCACACGCAGTGTAGGTCCTCTCCTGTTGAAGATCAGGTAGCAAGTGAGGAATGAGATAGAAAATGGTGGTCCGGTCCACAGCGGTGCATACCGCCACCGCCGGCGTAGATCACCATTGCCACTGTAACCCATAGGGCCCAATGTTATCCAATGAGGAGTTGCGCGGCAGTTTCTGACCGCCTCCCGCCATGGCACACAACGTCAGCGGAATTACCTCACTTCCACCTGTCCCTCCACATAGGACAGGCGGACGCCATTTCAGGGGAGGGGCAGGCCCTGGATAATTGCTGCGTCACTGGTGAAATTAGGACATATTAGACAAATCACACTTACCCATTACAAGTTAACAGCATGCAAAGTTTTGTTGTAGCCCCATTGTTCAGTTTGTGACCAGCTCCTCACTCTTTTGCCCCCATTGATTGCTACTGCTGCAGATGAATAGGAGATGGAGACATACCCCCATGTACAGACCCCTGGTGGACTTGGCAACAATGGAGGACAGGCACATTATCCTCACATGTAGACTTGACAGGGCCACAGTCACAGAGTTGTGTTCCCAATTGGAGCCTGACCTGATATCTGATATCTGTCACCCACTGGGATCCCCCCACTTGTGCAAGTTCTTTCAGTGCTCCATTTTCTGGCAGCTGGTTCTTTCCAAGTGACAGTGGGCTGGGCAGCAGGAATGTCACAGCCAATGTTCTCAATAGTGCTAACAAGAGTGTTGTGTGGCCTGATTAAACACATGGATATCTACATTGTATTTCCTCAGGTTTAAGATTTGGCCACAGTGAAGGGAAAGTTCTATGCAATGGGACATATCCCCAACATAATTGGTGTGATTGATGGAACATGTATTGCATTTGTCCCCCACCCCCCATCAGAATGAACAGGTGTACAGAAATCGGAAGAATTTCCACTCTATGAATGTACAGATGGTGTGCCTGGTGGACCAGCACATCTCCCACATCAATGCTATGTATCCTGGGTCAGTGCATGATGCTTTTTTCCTGAGGAATAGCAGCATCCCAAATGTGATGGGCCAACTACAGAGGCACAGGGTGTGGATAATAGGTGAGCCCTGGTTCACCCCCAGTAGATGTTGGTGTATGGGTATGGTGTGGGCCATATGGGATAATGTGTGGCTAAATGTTGTCCCTCACAATTTGCAGGTGACTCTGGTTACCCCACCCTATCATGGCTGCTGACCCCCTGTGAGGAATGCCAGGACAAGGGCAGAAGAACGTTATAATGAGGCTGATGGGCGAACCAGAAGGATAATAGAAAGGACCTTGGACCTCATGAAGGCCAGGTTCCGGTGCCTCCATCTAACAGTTGGATCCCTGTGCTACTCACCCAAGAAGGTCTGCCAGATAGTACTGGCTTGCTGCATGTTGCACAACCTTTCCCTGAGATGCCATGTGCCTTTTCTTCAGAAGGAGGATGCTGGAGATGCCCATGTGGCAGCAGTGGACCCTGTGGACACTGAGGATGAGGAGGCAGAGGATGAGGATGAGGACAACAGAACATCAGTGATCAGACAATACTTCCAGTGACACACAGGTAAGACAGTGTTACTTCACATTTCAATTACATTTGTTTGGATTTCTGTGGCACTGGCATGCTGTTAATTTCCACTTCTATGCCCACTTACTGTACCCTCTGGCAATTCATTTTGCAGATGTTGGTGACCTGACATATGCTCCTGGTGCGATCACTGCAGATAGCTACAGGTCATTAATCTATGCTCATTTTCTGTGCAGTTGAATTGCAATGTTTGTACATGTTTAAATGAATACATGCTTGATAAGTTTGACTCCAAACTTATTTTTTATTGAAGTGCTAAGATATAGATGGGTAAGTGCAATGGGATGGGGTGATGATGGAGGAAAGTCCAGGGTATTGTTCCAGTCTGTTTGTAGCACAGGTGCACTGTCCAAGGGGACATAGGAAGGGGACCAATGGCAGTTTAAGGTGGACATGGTGACAGAGTGGGACACAAGGGTGACAATCAGGAGACTGTCATTTCCTGTCCGGGTCTTGTCGATAGTCTCTGGCTTCTGTCACGCTCGCAGGGAACGTTTGCGGGGTGGTTCTCCTTCTGCAGGGGGGAGTGTAGGATGCTGGCCTGGTTTGTAGTGGGTACCTTGGGTACTTACACCTTACACCAGGTCCAGTTATCCCCTATTAGTGAAATGTAGTGTGTTCTAGCAGCTTAGGCTGATATAGGTAGCTGTAGCAGAGCAGCTTAGGCTGAACTAGGAGACATGCAAAGCTCCTGCAATACCACTTATAGTTACACAGTACCTATACACAAGTAAAGACCATATTCAGTGTTACCAAAAATAAAGGTCGTTTATTTGGGTGACACAAGGCCAAAAATATCTTAGAGTCAATATTCCTTCTGGAGGCAAGTATTATACACAATATATACACTAGACACCAAAATAAGGTAAGTAATTAGACATAGGATAGTGCAAACAATAGGAAATGCTATAGAATGCAGTGGGAGAAAATAGGTCTAGGAGCAATACAAACCATATACTAAGAAAGTGGAATGCGACTCACAAATTCCCCCCTAGACAAGTATAGTGTGTAGAGAATCACTGGGAGGGTAAGAGTACAGTAAAGGTAAGTAAATTACCCCACCCCAGAGCCCAGAAAAGCAGGAGTAAAGTACTGCAAATTTCCTTAGGACACACTGCAAGTCGTGATTAGAGTTATTGCTAGAACCAAGCAAGATTACAAACAACAAATGGTGTATTCCTGGACCTGAAGACCTGCAAAGGAAGGAGACCAAGTCCAAAAGTCGAAAGAATTTCCAGGAAGGACAGGAGCCCCTGTCAACCCAGAAGAAGGTGCAAGGGAAGAGTCCCAGGTTGGACGAAGACTTCAGAAATGCACCCAAGGAAGATGTCAGCGGGTTCCTGCACGATGCACTGGATATCCCACGAAGAGAAGTTGGATGCAGGCAAGTTTTGGCGCTGGATTCCTCCAAAATGCCTTGGTTCCGGCAAAGTTGCTTTTTGCATCAAAGTGGCACTATCTGGACCCAGGAGGGACCTGGGGGCCTCAACTCTGTGTGAGGAGGAAGAGGGGGCTTTCAGCACTTTAGAGAACCCTCAGAACACCAGATAGCAACCCACGGGAGTCCCAGGACGCAGGGACAAAGGAGGTGCAAAATGCGGTTGGTGCAGCACTACAAAGGAAGGTCCCACGCCTCCGGAGAACAACTCAGTGAGTTGAGCGTTACAGGATAGAGTGCTAAGGAACCTGGGCCAGGCTGTGCATGAAGGAATTTTGCAAATAGTGCACAGAGGCTATAGGAGGTAAAGAAGACGCAGTGCACAAGGGTACTGTCGTTCTCGGGGAAGGCAAGGTTTTACTTCCTCCAAATTGGGACAGCAGGACCTCAGGACATTCTGTGTCAATGGGGTCCACCCTCTGTGTTCCAAGGAGCACGCTCGTCGCCAGCAGAGGAGTCCAAGAGAACCAGTCATCGACTTAGAAGGTGCATGCATGAGCAGGGAAGTGACTCCGTCACTTCACAGGAGATTTCTTCGGTCCTTCTGGTGCAGGGTGAAGACAGGGAGTCCCCAGAGCGTGCACACCATGGAAACTGTTCCAGTTGCTGGCTGGAGCTGAAGTTGCAGAGGAAAAGTAGCCCTTCTGGATACTTTGTTACTGTTACAGTGGCTCCTGGAGCAGTCTGCGGTTGATCCAAGGTCAGAGGATGAAGTAGTAGTTGCAGAGGATTCCTGCTGGAAACTTGCAAGTACAATCTGAAGAGAAACCCACGGAGAGACAATAATAGTCCTGAGAGGGGGATTGGCTACCTTATCAGGTATGGACCTATCAGGTGGGGTCTCTGACGTCACCTACTGGCGCTGGCCACTAAGAGGCCTCCAGAGTGTCCCCACACCGTGCAAAGCAAGATGGCTGAAGTCTGGGACACACTGGAGGAGCTCTGGGCACCACCCCTGGGGTGGTGATGGACAGGGGAGTGGTCACTCCTCTTTCCTTTATCCAGTTTCACACCAGAGCAGGGACTGGGGGTCCCTGAACCGGTGTAGCCTGGCTTATGCAAGGAGGGCACCATCTGTGTCCTTCAAAGCATTTCCAGAGGCTGGGGACACCTTACATGGCCATATTCGGAGTTACCATTGTGAAGCTACATATAGGTTTTGACTTATATGTAGTGCACGCGTGTAATAGCGCCCCCGCACTCGCAAAGTCCCGGGAATTGGCCCTGAACTATGTGGGGGCACCTTTGCTAGTGCAAGGGTACCTTCACACTTAGTAACTTTGCACCTAACCTTCAGTAAAGGAAGGTTAGACATATAGGTGACTTATAAGTTATTTAAGTGCAGTGAAAATGGCTGTGAAATAATGTGCGCACTATTTCATGCAGGCTGCAATGGCAGGCCTGTGGAAGAGTTTGTCTGAGCTCCTTATAGGTGGCAAAAGAAATGCTGCAGCCATAAGGATCTCCTGGAACCCCACTGCCCTGGGTACCTAGGTACCATATAAAAGGGACTTATAAGGGGGGTCCAGTGTGCCTATTGAAATTGGTAAATGAAGTCACTAGCCTATAGCGACAAATTTAAAAGCAGAGAGAGCATAAGCACTGTGGTTTTGGTTAGCAGAGCCTCAGTGACACAGTCAAGCACTACACACACACACACATTAGGCCATAAACTATGAGCACTGAGGTCCTGACCAGCAGGATCCCAGTGAGACAGGCAAATACATACTGAGATACAGGTAAAAATGGGGGTAACATGCCAAGAAAGATGGTACTTTCCTACAAGGGGTGCTGGTGGCCTGTGAGTCCTGTGGCGGGGCCTCCTAGCCACTAGCGGCAGTGGAGGTGGAAGGCTGTTCAGATGTCTGGCTAGTGGCAGGGGCCCGCTGTTGTGTGACTGCCTCCCTCATAATGTTGGCCATGTCTGCCAGCACCCCTGCTATGGAGATCATGGTGTTGTTGATGGCCTGCAAGTCCTTCCTGATCCCCTGGTACTGTCCCTCCAGCAGCCGCCTGTTCTCCTGCACATTGTCCAGGATCTGGCCCATCGTGTCCTGGGAATGTTGATATGATCCCAGGATCTCTACAAGTGGCTCCTGGAGAGTCGTTTCCCTAGGGCCTGTCTTCTCCCTGGCGCACAGTAGTCCTCCCAGTGTCCCTGGTGGCCTGTGCCTCTGTCCCCTGGACCGTGTGCCCACTGCCAGTGACCCCAGGTCCCTGATTGTCATGGGTATGAGGTGTGGCCTGGGGTCCCTGTAGAAGTGGACACACTGCTGATTGACGTGTCCTGGGGACAGAGGTGTGGGTACGCTGGGTAGGTGCTGTGGTGGTGTTTCCTGATGGGTAAGTCTCTGTGGTGGTGTGTGACTGGGCCTGGGTAACCGGCTGTCCAGAGGTCCCTGATGGGCCAGGATGGTCATCCAGATCCTGAAGACCAGAGTTGCTGTCATCACTGTGGGCCTCTTCTGTTGGGGGACTGGATATTGCTGGCACCTCCTCTCAGCTGACATTGGCCTGGGTACCTGTGGGGATGTAAATGATGTGTTATGGTTTCTGTGTCTGACATATTGTGCATCCGTGGCTTGCCCTCTTTCGTTGTATTTGCCCTGGCAGCTTTCACTTGTGTACATTGGTGTATAGTGGGATGATTAGTTCTCTATAGTGCACATGCATTAGTGATGAGTGTCCATGCAGGGCAGTGTGTGATGTCCATGCATTGGTAGAGCATGCAGGGCTTGGCATTGGGATGAGTGAGATGTGATGGTGGGGTGTGTGGGTAGTGGTGGAGTGATTGGAGTGAGGGTGGAGGTATGTGATGGCATGCATGCAGGGGGGTAGTAGTAGTAGAGAGTTGACTTACCAGAGTCCAGTCCTCCTCCTACTCCGGCCAAGCCCTCAGGATGCAGTATTGCCAAGACTTGCTCCTCCCATGCTGTGAGTTGTGGGGGAGGAGGTGGGGGTCCACTGCCAGTCCTCTGTACAGCGAGCTGGTGTCTTGCTGCAATGGAACATACCTTTCCCCACAGGTCGTTCCACCTCTTCCTGATGTCATCCCTAGTTCTTGGGTGCTGTCCCACAGCCTTGACCCTGTCCATGATTCTCCGCCGTAGCTCCATCTTCCTAGCTATCGATATCTGCTGCACCTGTGCTCCAAATAGCTGTGGCTCTACCCTGATGATTTCCTCCACCATGAGCCTTAGCTCCTCCTCTGTGAAGCGGGGGTGTCTTTGTGGTGCCATGGGTGTTGTGTGAGGTGTGTAGGTGAGGGTGTGTTGGGTAATATGTTGGGGTGTGTAATGTGGAGTGCATGAGTGGTATAGGTGTGAGTAGTGTGTGGCTTTGGTTGTGTCTGTGGTCTTGCTGTCTCTCTGCTGGCAATTGTTTGTAATGGTAAAGGGTTGTGGGTAATGTGGGTGGGTGTTTTATAGTGGTGTGGGTGTGGTGTGTGTATGGGTGTCTGGTGTGTGTTGTTTGAATTGTCCAATGTGGTGTTGTTTTGTTTGTGTGTGTCCATTTTGATCGTGGCGGTATGTACCGCCAATGGTTTACCGCCTTTGAATGTCCGCTGTGGTGATTCGTGGGTCATAATGTGGTGGGCGTAGTTCTGTTGGCGTAACGGTGTGGGTTTTGATACCGCCAGTTTATCACTGACCTTTGGTGTGGCGGAATTGTGTATGTGGCTGAATACTGACCGGTTGGTGTATGTGTTTCGTAATATGGTGAACGGATATCTGCTGTGGCGGCGGTAAGTTGGCATCCGTCAGCGTGGCGGTAAGTGGGATTTACCGCAATGTCATAATGAGGGCCTTTGTGTTACTTCTGCAATTTGGACATTTGGCTTTGGAGTCAGTTGTCCCTGTGTCACGTTAAATACAATTTTCTTATCTACTATAGCTGGATGGTCTCTGTCTTTGATTGGGCCTGATTTTCTAGGCACTTCCACAATCTCATACAAGAACTGCTAAATGCTAACAACAAATGTTTTATTGTGATTTAGTGCAGGATTCTGTCATAGACATTAACAGATGGTAGGTAATAGTACCAATTACCCATTGATTGGTGCTCACGTACTCAATCTCAAAAAGAAAGAAAGATGCACTAAGAATCAAACCTGTGAATTGCCAGTCACAGAATCAGAATTGTTGTGTTAACCTGCTAAGCTCTCTATTCTGAGACTTATGCCTGTGTGCGGCCTCAAACAAGTGGAAGTTGCAATGTCCCAAAGAGCAGACCTAAAGCACACCTTTGGTCAACAATCAGGCAGCAGCTTTTCTCTGAAGATGGAAATAAAACAATTTCATGAGCTCACTGTCATTTCCAAGAAGGCATTGTAAAAAGGGTTGCGGTCTTGAACCACCATTTTTTGCAAACTGGTCATAAAGTACTTTCTATTGAAATCTGTAGAAGCTCCTTCTTAGCTGTCAAATGGTGCACCCCATTTAAAGAGCTTTGTCAGTAGCAAATAAACATTGCCAAATTTCCTAAAGCATGTTTGTTATACTTGTCTCGGGTTTTTTTGCCAGTATGTTTAAAATGTTCAGTTTATCAATCTAGTTTCTTGTATTGGCTCCATAGATAGTTCTGCCACATTGTTGGTAGTGTTAGCCTCACCTCCATTGGCTAACGAGTTAGGTAGCCCCATCTAATTCACCCACTTCTTGATGTTTGTTGTTCCCCTGTTAGCTGTCAGGCCAGGCCCGTAGCCAGGAGTGTACGTTGACAAAGAAATGTTTTCATGATGGAGGAGGGGCGAGTTGAATGTGGTAGCTTCCAAAAAACAAACTGTGATATTTTAAAGCCCAAATTATTTTTGTTCTATGCTGTTGTCCCTAGAGGTGAACTTGGGAGACAAATAGTACATTTGAAGGATGTTAGTTGAAGCTGAACTTCCTTTAAAGGCATCATTATATGAAGGATATCAGATTCCCTCATGAAATCTGTCAGAACAGGAATTTCCATAGTTGCACATATAGCACATTGGGCTACGATATTGGCGTAAAACTAACCAGAATATGAAAACAAGTTTGCATGGGACTTGGATGTTCTCTTGCAATGGACTTATGCCATAAGTAGTGCAATATAGAACATTACAAAGCACACTGGAGCAGTTAAATTAATTAAAAGAGGATCAATTTGAAGACAACTTTACAGCTGGAGAATCTCCCCCATGGATTATTCGAGAGTATTTAAGCTAATAACACATTTTGATGTGCAAAGGGTCAGCAACACTGATGAAAACTCAACATGAAAAGATAACCTAATTGGCAAGGGAGTAGCCAGAAAATTAACATATGTCCCGCTGTGAACCAAAGCTCTTATGGCACCATGAAGCAAGTCATAGCGACCTTCCCCCCAGCAGCTATCTTGTCTCTTTCACCCAAGCATCTATCCATCTATCCATTCATCCTTGTACCCACCCGCTGACATCCACCATTTCACCTTTACTTTCTGTAATCCATTGAAATTTACAGCCATCATTCAGTCTGACACCCTTACGTCCATCCCTCCACCCATCCAAATCCAAACCTTTCTATCCTTATTCAAACCTATCCATCAAAACTATCTATCCATCCATTCACTCAGTCTTCCATCCTTTCACTTATCCATCTTCCATTCATCCATCCATTCATCCTTTCAATCCTCCATCCATCCTTTCATTAATCTATCCAACCTTTCACTTCATCCACCCTTTCTCTCCATCATTCATCTTCCCTTTCATTCATCCATCTATCCACCCTTTTACTCAGCCATCCGTCCTTTCACTCATCCATCGATCATTTTATCCATCTATCCACTTATCCATCCATCCGTTCACACTTTCACTTATCTATCCGTCCACCCTTTCTTTCAGCCATCTATCCAACCTCCCTTACACGCATCCATCCATTCTTTCACTTATCCATTCTTACAGCCCTTGTTTCACTCATTCATCCATCCATCCATCCATCTATTTGCTCATCCCTCCATACTTTCACTCATTCATCTACCCACCCTTTCTCTCATCATCCAGCCACCCTTTCACTCACTCACCCATCCATCCATTCACCCTTTTACTCAACCATCCATTATCCTTCCTTTCAGTCATCCTTCCTTTCACACATTCATCCATGCATCTATCCATCAACCATTTCACTCACTCATCCATCCATCCATTCTTCCTTTCACTCACTAACCCTTTCATGTTAATTACGAGCCTTTGTCTGCTGAGTTGTAGACAGATGAGACCCATCAAAAACCCCACTCCCACTGTAGCTGCTAAAACAGCGGGTTGACGGCTCCCATGTTCATAGGATTGGGGTTTCAGTCAGAAAATACTTCAAGAAATCCAAGAGTAAAATACAAGTCAAACGGAGCGTTGTAAGCAATGTTTTGGAAAGATATTTGTGCACACTGTTAATGGGTTATTATCAAGTGCTGGGTTTAGTAAATATAATGTTTGTAAGTGATATATATTAGTGCCAACTACCTGCTGTAGGTTCCAATGTATGTGCTAGTATTCCATCAGTGACCACCAAGAGGTCTAAAAAAACTCCAGTCTTAAAAATAATTCCCAGCCCTCATGCCTTTCAGAAACTACCACTACTATTCTGAAGAAAGGTGTTACTTATCAATAACTTATAGCCCATCAATACCCTATAGCTCATACTCTGCAAATGTATATAAATGCAAGGTCTAAGCCAGCTCCAAAATAGTCACAAACCTGACAAAACTATTATTTGTATGTATTCACTTTTTAGATCTCCTCGTAGATCTCCATTACCCTGACCACAATGGCTAGTACTTCCCTAACTAATAAACAAAGCCAGTGCCCTGGATATTAAAATCTTCTGATCGATGGAATAAAGATTCACCAGAGAAAGATACTCTAAGTATGGCATTGAAAACAGATAATGTTTCAATTCAAAATCCTAGAAAATGGGCACCTGGTTCAGAGAAAATGCCCCTTTTTGCATGGCTACCCACATTTTTGTACTGAAATTTATTGCTGGTTTTTAGACTCTGCACACTGGGGCACTGTGGTCTAGTACCAGGTGTATGTGCTTTGACCACTAAAACATGTCCAAATTGGATACTCCCTGATTATTATTATTTTTTAACTTTTCTTTAAGATTATAGTATATAGTGTGGAAGTACACGCATGGCATGAAAAGATAAATGTCACCTGTGGTCAGAAGCACTTATTGTGCCGTCCACTAGAATGACAAAGGAAGACTTGACTTTAGGCCTACCACAGTATCCTGACTCCTGCAGTGTAATTCCTGCAATGTAATAACTGCAGTGTAGCCAACCCAAATTTATTAATGCATAGTTAGTTAAAACCATTGCATGTTGGATATACAGTCGAAAAAACAATTAAAATATCACCATACTACACCATGTAACCATTGTAACATATAGATAAAAACTTTAACTGATTGGATTAATTGGATATTAAAGTGTACCTTGATAACAAGAAATTCGGATCTAGACCCAGTGGATTGGTGGCCTAAGCCTTAAAAAGTGAAGGGGCTGGAGCTAGCTGTTCACTAAAGTGCCAAAGGAAACAGAAATCAATCATGATTGTTCAAGACAAGTTCAGAAAACCCTCCTAAGTGTCTACCAATTGGAAGAGCAATTTTTTAACATGCAAGATAAATTTAGTAGCTCTAGCCACTAGATGAATGTTTTGCCCATCTAAAAGCGCAAACAATGCTGTGTGACAAGTTCTAATTCGTAGGGCTTTCACTGAGGGACGTAACAGTTTCTTTCTCATTAACAGGACCGCCGGACAAACACACAAGAAATGTCAAATACGTTCAGTTGACAAGCTGCAAAGGAGGCAAGAAATGGAATGGAATCAAGTCCTTAGATGGGGAAACACCCATGCGGATTTGAAGAAGAGAATGTTGGATGGGGCCAGCTAAATGGATCGTAAGTAGAGCTGGGGATTCCAGGCAATATAAGTGTGCAAGACTGACCAGCCATGATGTTGACTTGTCCAAGAATGAAGTTTGGAAGCCTTGCTAATACTGTTTTTTAGCAGAGGGAAGGGGGTGTTGGTGTCCCATGCAGCCTATAAGTTTAAGTTAGCCAAGGGTTGCCTGAGTACGTATGATTAGCATGAGCTACTGTCAGGTTGCAGCCCATTTCCTTCCAGCATAGGGCAGCCAATATGCCAGCGGGAGCAGCTCTTAATTTCCAGCACATTTTTTTTATTGCCCCCAAACTGATCAGCACTTGATGGAACAATCCAAATTCCAACCCCACCTGAGCTTGCGATTAATGCTTTGGTAGATGGAAAAGGTGTTTGAACAAGGCTGACTGTAAGCGTTTAAGGAGAGGGGCGTCGCGCCCTTTAAGTAGCTCCAATCCATAGGTTAGCGATGGAAGGAATTTTTCTCTGATTACCTGCAAAAGATAAATCTGCAATGTACCGCTCAGCTTTTTTTTGTAACTGTGAAAGCAAAACATAGTTTGTGAGCCACCCTTTGTATTTGCAATAAATGTTCTTTGTATGTTAAAGATGCGTCCAGCGTTACGTAAAGATATTTATAATGTTTGACTAGCACTATGTGTTTGCCAGCAGCCACCCATTGGTACTTGATGTGACTGGTGTTATGTGTGCCCGAAAAGCAGATCACTTTGGTCTTGTTTTGATTTAGCTCAAGACCCCATGTGGTCAGGTATTTTACCAGTTTGGCAATTAAATGCTGGAGACGCAACTTTGTCTGTCTGAAGAGCACGATATCATCTGCGTGTTGTAGGATGCACACCTGTTCGTTCGCTAGTTTTGGGGGGTTGCTTGCCACTCCTGCTAATCTGGAATCAAGATCTGCCATATAGATGTTAAATAAGGCTGGAGTGAGCACGCACCCCTGTTTTAGTACATTGTATATAGGGATCTTCTGGGCGATTCTATCGCCATTTCCAGTTTTAACCTGTACCCAGGTATCTGTGTGTAGGGTTCTGATTACATCTAGCAGATTTTGTAGTATACCCCAGCTGGCTATTTCTGACCATAGTTTTTGGTGCGGCACCTCATCAAAGGTGGCTTTTAAGTCAACGAAGCAGGCATAAAGTGAATGTGTTTTCTCTTGGCTTTTTCAGCAAGAAATGAGACTGCCAAAAGATTGATTGAGTATTCATTTCTGCACTAAAACTCGTCTGTGTTTTTGGGATGATATTGGAGGCGGAAGTCCATGCTTCCAATTCCAGTAGTAGGTTAGAGGCAAAGATCTTGGCTTCCATGTCTATCAGTGCAATTAAACATTAGTTTGTTGGGTCTAATCTCGAACCAGCTGTGAGTATGGGATTCAAAATGCTGCCTCTCCATGACGGTGGTATAACATTGGCGGGAAAAGCCTGTGTGAATAGTGGAGTAAGGATCGATGCCCAGAAGGGTTAGGCTTCCTTGAATAAACGGTTAGGGAGATCATTCAGACCAGGAGCCCTGTCAGATCTCAACTTCTTGAAGGTTAACTGCAGTTGTGCCTAGGGCAGCCAATGTGTCTCCAAAGGAGATTGAGATTGAGAAGTTAAAGAAGCACGTTCCACTCTAGGCAGGGTGGACAGCGTGTTCCTTACTTCCTGGTCCCCTGAGAATGCTGCCATAATGAAAGCTGACCATTCTGCTTCCAAAATTCCTGCATTATGATGGCTGTTTCTCCCGTTTGCAAGGAAATTAATTTCAGCCCAAAAGAGGTGGCTATTTTTCGTTTTTCATGTGTGAAAAAGTTCCACCAAACTTGGGTCTGGTAAGGCTGCTTAGCAGACCAAATGATGTTCTTGTATTGTTGTCTTAAGGCAATGATTTGTTTTCTGAAATCGTAGCCAGCAGTTGGGACATACTTCTGGAGCTTTCTGACGACAATGTTTAGTTTTCTTTTTTCCAGCCGAAGGGCATTGGTAAACCATGTGGCCCCTCCCTTGGTGGTTTTACAATTTTTTGCTCTGGTTGCTGCAAAGTGACTCTGGAGTGTTGTAGCTAAGGTCTTCGAGAAGTGTATCAAATGTGGATCATAAATGGGGTAATGGTGTCGTGCAAAGTTGAGTATGAAATGAATTAAGGACTCAGTTTCTGCTCCTTTCCATGTCAAACGCCTTGGGTTATAGGCACTTGGGGTGATCAACAGGTCGTTCGCATGAGATGCTTTGGGACTATTTAACAGGAGTTCGATGTGTGGTGGGAGTAGTCACTCTCTACTCTGTCAAGGATACTGTAGTGAGTGATCATTGGAAGTCACTCCAAGTCAACAAAAGTATAATCCAGGGTGGAAGAGGACTTGTTCATGACTCTGGTAAAGGCTGCTGGTTGGTCATGAGGGAGCCGGCCAGTGAGGTTGAGTATGTACAGGCCTCTGCGTTCCAAAGCCATGACGCATTCTTTCCCAGGCCGGTCATTTTTGTAGAATGAAGTTATTACCAGGGGGATTTTGGTATTCGCAATCAACAGTGAAAAGTGATTATAATTGATGTTGCATTCTAACAGGTGCATGTTGAAGCCCCCCGATAGGACCAACCTTACAAGGTAAAATGTTTAGTAAAGATTTAACTAGTTCATATAAAACTTCTAGTTTCCCCACTTTGTCTTTTTTTTGTATGCATATAGACATTGCACAGTAAGAGGCAGGGCTCATGGTCTAAATGTGAGGTAGTTAGGGAAGTAAATTTAGCACATCAGGCCCATGAAAAGGCCAAGTCAATTGGAGCATGTTGCCATAATAGATGTGATCCAACGTATGTTGACATTCCACCTGATGCTCTGCCTGCCTTTGTTAGTTTCTTGGCAGCTAGGTGGTATTCCTTAAAGACTGTGATGGAAGTCGGCTGCTCCGACCATGTTTCCTGCAACAGCAAAATGTTGTATTTTGACAGATGTTTGATGAAATCTTCCTCTTCCACCTTGTTGCCTAGGCTTTTTATGTTCCACGAGCACAGGTTTAATAAGCTGGGGTTGTGGCTGCTTGAGATTCATGCCGCCATCTTGTCCCCCTCCCGAGGCACGTGGTTCGCTAGCAAAAGATACTTGTCTCATGTAACTGGGTGCACCAGGAGCCGTTGTTTGCTGAATCATAAAATTCAAGGGAGTATTGGGAGGCGGTTCGAGAGGGCCAATTGCTACCCATAGCTTCCCGGTGCTCTGGTTGTTACTCCTCATAAATAGACTCTGTTTTGGATGATGGGGACTAGGATAGGGCTCTGATACAGTCTTTGTCAGTTTGATGCCCCATCTTAGAAAACTGTCCCTGTTTTGCCATACTAGTGCGGCAGTCCTAGTATCAGACCAGGTGACCACTATTGTTTCTCTTCCTGGTCTGTACACGGGGGGGATGTCTCCATCTCCTATTCATCCGCAGCGGTAGCAATCTATGGGGCAAAAGAGGGAGGAGCCAGTCTCAAACTGAACAATGGAGATACAACAGAACTTTGCATGCTGTTAACTTATAATGAGTAAGTGTGATTTGTCCAGTATGTCCTAATTTCACCAGTGACGCAGCAATTTTCCAGGGCCTGCCCCCCCTCGAAATGGCGTCCGCCTGTCCTGTGTGAGGGACAGGTGGAAGTGAGGTAATTCCGCTGACGTTGTGCACCGTTGCGGGAGGCGGTCGGGAACCGCCGTTGTGTACCGTTGCGGGAGGCGGTCGGGAACCGCCGTGCAATTCCTCATTGGTTAGCATTGGGCCCTATGGGTTACAGTGGCCAATGGTGATCTACGCCAGAGATGACGGTATGCACCGCCGCGGACGTGACAACCATTTTCTATTTCATCCCTCACTTGCTACCTGATCTTCAAAAAGAAAGGACCTACGATGCATGTGCTGCTGTGACCTGTGTCCGGAACCTACCATGGCCTGTGTGATTGGGGAAAGGGCCCCAGCCTTCACTTCGGCGGAGTTGAGAGACTGGTGGATGGGGTCCTACCCCAGTACGGACTGCTGTACGGGCCTCCAGACCAACAGATGAGTACACTGTGGGCACAATGCATGTTGCATGAATGCATGGAGCGGTGTGTGAAGGCCTTGTGTATGAGGAGTGGGTGGATGTCCTCTGGGCGGCGTATTGGTTGTGTGCTGGGCCATGTGTGTGTAAATGGTGATGTGAAGGGGTATGGTGGGCCGTAATTATAAGAGGCAGGACTGTTTTACTAATTCCATTTTCCTGTGTGTATTGCCTCTGCAGGTTAGTGCCCATCAAAAGAAGGGTATATGGCATGACATCACCAAGGACATGTGGACCCTGGGGGTCTACGGCAGGCGGAGCACCCACTGTTAAAAACGGTGGGAGGATCTGAGACACTGGGCATGGAAGACGGCGGAGGCCCAGCTGGGGATGGCCTCCCAACGAGGAAGGGGTGCCCATCGAACCCTAACCCCCCCCATGGCCCACATACTGGCGGTGGCCTATCCTGAGCTGGATGGGCGCTTGAGGGCATCACAGCAGCCACACGGTGGTGAGTACAGTGCCCATCATTACAATTTACGCTTGGTAGGGTGGTATCCGGGTGGGGGATGTGTGTCAGTGGGTGCCCCTAGGTGAGGCCTGACATTGCAGCGTAGGTCCCCTGGTGGCTAGGGTTCAGAAGGGAAAATCTTGCAACCTAGCTCATAGGCATCCACTACTACGCAAGGAGGATAGCATTAAGCGGGTGCGACTATGAAATGGTACAGGTCATGCCTGCCCCACTGGCTAAGGAAGAAAGTGCATACTTTGATCCCAAACGTGTTCCACAGCAGACTGGGGAGCAAGAATTAGAAGAATGGAGGAGGGGTGGCTGCAGAAAGAATGAAGAGAGAGTTTGGTAGCCCCAAATGGTAAGATATGTTTGCCATCCACATTACTCCCCTCCATGACCCGCCTTTTTCATGATCCCTCACATGTGGGGCGGGATGGGATGATCCGGCTGTTTTCCCAGTGTTAGTTCAATACTAAGGCCCATATTTATACTTTTTAAGCGACGCATTTGCGTTGTTTTTTTATGCAAAATCGGCGCAAACTTGCAAAATACCATTGTATTTTCTAAGTTTGCGCCGATTTTGCGTCAAAAAAACGACACAAATGCGGCGCTAAAAAATTATAAATATGGGCCTAAGTTTTGGCAATATACAGAACATTTGTGTAAGAAGTACACTATCTGTGCACAGTACAACACAGGCAAGGGTACACCCACTGCTCCAGGCCACTTCAATCGCCACACAGACTTTTTGAGAGTCTTCAAATGGACTTCATTGAAATGCCCCCACGCACAAATTCAGATACGTCCTAGTAATAGTTTGCATGTTCAGCAAATGGACGGAAGCGTACCCCACCAAGAACTGCGATGCAGAGAGAGTTGCTAAATGCCTTCTAAAAGAGCTAATACCACGCTTTGGGGTATCGACTCTTTTATGGTCTGACAATGGACCAGGATTAATTTCACATGTGATTCAGGGCCTTTGTCAAGGTTAGGAATAACACAGAAGTTGCACTGTGTGTACCACCCACCTGCAGCAGGAGGTGTTGAGAGAAAAAATGGGGTACTAAAGAACAAAATAGGGAAAATATTTGCAGCGACTGAACTATCATGGATTGATGCACTGGTGCTGGCGTTGCTTGCTTTGAGAAGCACCCTCAACAGGGTTACAAAATTAAGCCCCCATGAGGTGGTATTCGGGCGCTCTATGCATGTCCGTCACGCCACTGGCAGTGACAGATGATCTATTGTACAATATTACAAAAAAATAACAGACATTGCGTTATTTCCACCTCATGGTACTGCAGGCTTAGCCAGAAGAAGAAACACCACCAGATCATGGACTGCAGCCTGGGGATTGGGTCTGGGTCAAGGCCCACACCAGGCGCCACTGTCTACAACCGAGGTGGAAAGGACCCTACCAGATCTTACTGACAACAGCCACAGCGGTCAAGTGGGAAGGGCTAACATCCTGGATCCACAGCACCCACACCAAGAAGGCCGCGGGACCAATGGATCTCCAACAGCCGCCTGCGGTGTTGCTAAAATGCCCAACACCACCGCACCAATACAATCTCCGATCAACCAGCCAGACAAGTCAATACTGAAGGGACTGCTCGTGCTGCACCCCCTACAGGAGCAAGGAGGTGCAAGCGGGTCCTGTGGTGACTCTTCATAGGACTGCTTGTGCTGCACACCTCAGGAGCCACAGGGTGCAAGCGGGTCCTGTCTGCATATATCTACAAAGAACCTTGGTTGGCGTCAAGTGCTAGTTAACCTCTGACTCCAAACTATGAGGTACCACCGAGGGAACAAGAGGAAAGAAGACAGCAGCATAAGGATTACACTTGAGATTCCGGATAACGACCTGGGAGCAGCTGCAGATTGTGAATAGTCTCATCGATAAGAAGAATAATGCCTGGAAGAAAGAAAGAAGAAAGAAATGGCCTGCAGTATTGACTGCCATATGTACCCCAGTTCCAGGAATAATTTTGACAATAATAATAAGAGTATATGCAAATGAAATTTATATACTCTTTTTGGATGAGGACAATTATATAAATAAAAGTGAACATGGGCATGCAAATACTTCAATGGGAAGGGACACAGGACAGCTGGAAGAGGTGAGGAGCAGGGGAAAGACATCATGGGGCGAGAATGAGGAAACTTAAACTGATAACACATTTGTGCAAATGGTTAGATTTTATAAAGAAGCTGCAAATGTCTCTGATTGCTATATATGTACCCACCTGCCCCGTCCTCTGTCTCTCTCCTGTTTTCTAAGGACATTGGGCCACATGTACCAAAGTTTTGAGAGTCGCAAATTGGTCGCAGCACTATTTGCGACCGTGCAAAAAGCGAAATGGTGTGTTCCAATGCCATTTTGGAGTCCCCAATAGCGATGCGACAATTACCGACTCGCAAAAATTGCGACTCGCAATTAAGAAATTGCAATTTGCGAGTCGCAATCCGCATGTACAAGGTAGTCGCTAATTGCGAATAGTCGCAAAAAGCCTGTTTTGCACACCCAGATTAACACTGATTCCAAACAGGTGGTAACCAGAACCAAAGAATAAAAGCAGACCCAGAAGGCATCAGGGTTTATCAAAATGGCTGCATGTGATTGCATGGAGGAAGAGAGTCCAGGCTGCCCAGCAGAGGAGGAGGAGGCAGAGACAGGAGAGGATATACAGAACCAGGCAGACCATTTTTCAACAAACTGAGGAGGAAATATATGACAAATACAGAACGAGCAGCGCAGTTATCTTAGAGATTATTGAACTGCTGAAACCTCAGCTAGAACGCCAGACTTTGCACAGCTGCTCTATCCCCACACATGTGCAAGTGCTCTGCTCACTGCACCTCTTGGCCTCGGGTAGCTACCAGGGGGCGATTGCTGTTGCTGGTGGGGTGTCCCAAAGTGCCCTGTCACGATTCTTTAGACGGTTCTTAGATGCCATACTCGCACACATGTCCAGATACATATACCTTCCCAGGAATGAGGAGGAAATACACAACACCAAGTTGGACTTCTACAGAATTGCAAACGTTCCCCATGTAATAGGGTGTGTGGACGGGACACATATACCTATTTGCCCACCTGCAAATCTGGAAAATGTGTTCCACAATAGGCAATGTACTCACTCACTCAACATCCAGGTGGTATGTGATGCCCATAATGTAATAACTGACACAGTGGCAAAATTTCCAGGGAGTACACATGATGCATACATATTCAGGCACAGTGGGATACACCAACGCCTAGAACATGGGGAGTTTGGCAAAGGATATTTATTAGGTATTGTGTAGTACACACCGATGTCTTAAATACATGTCACTGCATAACCACGTGAAGCCATGCTCATATCTCTGAGGCCATGGATACTCACCCCATACCTAACACCGGCCAATCCGAATGAGAGGCGCTACAACATTGGACATCGGCTAACCAGAACTGTCATTGAGAGGACCTTTGGCATGTTGAAGTCACGTTTTTGATGCCTGCACAAAAGTGGAGGGGCACTCCAGTATGCCCAGAGACTGCATGCAAGATTGTGACAACATGTGCCACCCTACACAACATAGCAACCAGACGTGGGCTACATCTCACCCTAGATGACACAGATTCGGAGAATGAGGAGCAATAACCACCACAACGACAGCCTGGGGATGGTAGCATCACAATGGAGGGCAGACAGAGACGGACCACATTCCAACTCACTACTTTGGCAGGTACGTGGCAACCGTTACAGCACTCACAAATGTAAGACACACATAGCCAGGTTGTGCAAAACAAAAAAATCCCTTTATTGTCAGGAGTGTAATAATGAACTGTTGACATCTAAACAGCAATAAAAACATAAAATGTTAAAACGTATGTCACATTTACATCATATGCCTCAGGCAAATCCCATATTAGCAAAATCACACCCTCCTGTGACTACGGCCACCATGGCCCGATCCTGGTTGGTCCCCTGATGTTCTGCGGGCACTGCTACTCTGCAGGATGGGTGCATCTGAGGCAGAAACGCTGCTCACACTGGAGATGTCCTCACTATCCTGAGGGGTATCGCCAATGCCCCTTGCTGCCAGGGTGGTCTGTATTACGTCCATTGCATGACTGATGCGCCCTAGTCCCCTTGCTACATCACAGGCAAAATGCCCAAGTTCCACCTGTAGAGTTACAGTGCGCCTTGACAGGCAGGTAGTAGTGGTTTGCGAGGCGGCCAATCGACTGACTCAGCCGGTCCAAATGGGCAGCAGTGTTGCGCTCTCTGCGCCTTGCATGGGCCCTATCCCCCACCATTTCCCTGCACAGGTCATTGATGGCGGTGGTGAGGTTTGCCATGTTGTTGTTCATGGTGTTGAATTGTGTGTCAACATTAGCAAACACCTGTGAGGGAGGGTCTGTTGCAGTCTGTGCAGGTTCCTGTTCATTAACCGCATATGTTTATTTTGCAGGTGGTGACTGCTCAGTAAGGATGCCTCTAGTCCTAGGAATTGTTCACCTGTGACATCCTCCTCACCTGCTGACTGTGTTTGACGTTGCGTCTCCGCCCAGACCCAGCTGACCTATGTGGCCGACTCACACTCATCTGTGGCCCCGGTGTCAGGTTGCCTGTCTCAGTGTCCACATCTGTTTCCTCGGTGGTCTCACGTGCATGGTGGACAAGTGGTGTGGTCATGCATTCCCCTGCTGATACACTGGTTTCCTCGTCTGCTTTGATGGTGGCAGATTCATCTCCCTGCACCGTATGGTCATTGGTGGGAACTTGTGGGAGACCTGTGGGACACAGGGGATACACTGTCAGTGCCTCTCATATGTGTGGTGTATCAAAATAAATATTCCTCAAAAGTTGGACTACTGCACTACATTGCCCATAATGCATTGTTCTGTAGGTTGCAATATATGCATGGAACAAATTTGGAGGATGCATGCTTTTGTGTACTGTGGTTGTTTCATGGTGCATTGAATGGTGTAAATAAGTGAGAGTTGATACTTACTTTTGGATGTTCCCGGTGCTGAACTGTCCAGTTCCCCAATTCCTACGACAGCATAAGGGCTCCAGAGTGGTCTCCACCATGCTCTCAATGGCTCTAGGAGGTGGTACTATGGATGGTCCTCCACCAGTTCCGTGCGCCTCCCTCATCTGCTCTGCCACCCTTTCTTTGGTCCTGGACCTGAGGTCGTACCACCTTTTGCGGACCTCAACAATGGTGCAATGGCTGACTCCTATCGCATTGATCTTATTCTGAATGTCCTGCCAGATCTTCTTCTTCTGTGTGTCAGGGACACTCATTGCTGCCTTGCCAAACAGAACCTCATGGTGCAGCAGCACTCCTCAGTCAGTACCTCCAACTCCTTATCAGAAAACTTCAGTTTCCTCTTCCTCCCTGCAGTGTATGTCTCCTCTCAGCTGGGTGTGCCTCTGCTGTCTGTGCTGGGTAGACTCCTCCCAGTTCCATGGGGGGTACTTCCTGGTTCTGATGTCATCACTCAGAACCAGGAAGTGTGCTTCCTTCTTTTTTTTTGGCACCCGCCCGCAAATTGCGACACAGTCGCAAATTGCATCTCCGGGCCACACCCTTGTACAATTTGCAAAATAGCAATTTGTGATTTTGCAAATTGCAATGCGACTCAGCACCGAATCGCAAAATGGAATTGCGATTTCTACTTGCATCCCCTTTTGCGAGTCAGAAATAGCGATTCGCATTGAGCCGCTATTTCCAGCTCGCAATTCTTTAGCTTCGTACATGTAGCCCTAAGACTCTTAGGGCCTGATTCCCCCCCGCCAGCCAAACGGGAACTGCCACTTGGCCGCTCCGCGGTCAAAAGACCGCGGAGGCCATTCTGGCTTTCCCGCTGGGCCGGCGGGCGCCCGCCAAAGGAGCGCCCGCCGGCCCAGCGGGAAAGGCCCTGCAACAATGAAGTCGGCTCCGAATGGAGGCGGCGGAGTTGCAGGGGTGCAACGGGTGCAGTTACACCCGTCGCGATTTTTACTGTCTGCAATGCAGACAGTGAAAATCTTTCTGGGGCCCTGTTAGGGGGCCCCTGCACTGCCCATGCCAGTGGCATGGGCAGTGCAGGGGCCCCCAGGGGCCCCACGACACCCGTTCCTGCCATCCTGGTTCTGGAAACCAGGCTGGCGGGAAGGGGGTCGGAATCCCGCCATGGAGGATTCTCCCAGCCGGGGGTAATCCGGCGGGAAACCGCCGGACCCGGCTGGGCGACCGCGGCTGTGAATACATAAGGAAGCACTGCCAGCCTGTTGGCGGTGCTTCCGTGGTCGTCGACCCTGGCGGTCGATGACCGCCAGGGTCAGAATGACCCCCTTATTCTTTTTTTAATTTATAATTTGACTTGTGTATGGTAGATTTTTATTGTCTTGGTCTTGTTTTGTTTAGAAAAATATTACCTATTTTTCTAAACCTGTGTTGTGTAATTTTGTAGTGGGTTCACTGGGTTACTGTATGTGGTGGTATGAATACTTTACACATTGCTTCTGAAGTTAAGCCTGCCTGCTCGTGCCAAGTTACCAAGGGGGTTAGCAGGGTTTAACTGAGGGTGAGTCTCCTTTACCCTGACTAGAATGAGGGTCCTTGCTTTGACAGGGGGTAACCTGACTGCCAACCAAAGACCCCATTTCTAACATTGGTGATCAGCGGTAGGGATTGGACTTGTATTTGTACTTGACTTACAGTGATTTAGTGTACACTACTGTTTTCAGTGCAGACCATTACGTGACCGCATACTATTGTCTTTGTGATTTGTGCTTTTTTCTATTTTTGGACTTTTCCCTGCTTTCATATTTTGGGTGATCTTCTTTGTTGATTTTTGAAAATCTATTGGGAACTCTCTGTTCTTTTTGGGACTTTGCATCTGTGAATGAACCTTACCAACATGCCTCAGTCTGGGGATGCACCAGCTGTGTCCGCAAAGGCTGTTTTTGAGTTGGATAAGCTGGAGAGTTACACAGTTGCTCAACTGAAACGGTTTTGTAAGGATCTTGCCTGCCCCATCAAGAGCTCCTCCAGGAAGGTGGAGCTGCAAAAGGCATCGAGGGCCTGGGTGGCAGCTAAGGAGGCTGGAGGACACACAGAGGAGGAGGATGAGGGTGAGGAGGTGCAGAGAGTTCATAATGGTGTAGTGGATGTACCTGTTAGGCCTTGGGGGAGGGTCTCCAGGATAGGTAGCAGTGTGTCATCCATAGGTCTGACTCCTGAGGAGTTGCAGGACAGACAGGAAGAGAGGGCTCACCAGTTGGAGTTTGAGAGGCTGAGGATGGCCTTAGAAGAGAAAAGGGTAATCTTGGCTTATGACCTAAGATTGATGAAGCTGGAAGTCATGAGGGCTGAGTCCAGCTTAAATGGTGGCAGCAAAAATCTTATGTCCAGTGCTGATGAAGAAGTGCACATGCCCAGAGACTTGGTGCCCAACTTAAAGGAGGGGGTTTACATGCACCAGGAGGTTCAGGGGTATGAAGTAGCTCCAGTGGTGCGCAGGGTTCCTGAGGTAGCTGGGGGAACTGGCATGAGCAGTCATACGCCTACTGGTATGAGGGACACTCCTCTGGCTCTAGGTGAGAGTGACAGGGAGAGGGGTTCCCCCAGGTAGAGGTCCTGGTTATGGAATATAGAGACATCCCAGACGAGTGTGGGTTATGTGACAGGGACAGTCAGGTACTGTCCCACCAGTCTCAAGAGGGTGATGTGGGGCACTTTTTGAAGGCTGAGTTACTGGATGGTTGGGTGAAGGGTAGTTTGGTTAATTCATGTGGGGGGCTGTGTGATGTAATTGCTAGAGAGCATATGTCCAGTCCCTGTTTTCCAGAGGTACGCCAACACCAGGTGGAGTTTGAGTTCTCTGACCCCAGGGAACTTACACTGGAGGCAGACCTCTGGGTGAGTACCAGAGAGTCTGAAGAGGCATTTGGGGGTGTTCCTGAAGGGAGTGGCCTAGGTGTTTCCCAACCAGGTGAGGTGGGAAAGGCTTGCAGTGTCCCAGGTAGGACCCAGTGTAGTAGGATGGGTGAGGGATCCCATGTCCAGTCTCAGAGGAGAGGGAATGGGGTTGGGCTGAGTCCCAGGGTGCCCGAGATCCAGTCCCAGGTCCTGGAGGGTTCCATGAGTGAACACTAGGAGGGGAGCCTAGCCTGTACCATAGAGCCATCTGCTGATGGAGACCCAATAGTGTCAAGAGAACTTGGCGGTCGGCTGTAGCCAGCGCACCACCAGTTCTGGTGTCTGGCAGCACCACTCCTAGTGATGGGGTGCAAAAATCCAGACAGAAGGTTGAGAGGGGGTTGAGGGCCCCAGTGGAGAACCTGGAGGGTCAGGGGTTAGCTGAGGTCAGAGCGCCCCAGGAATGACCTTGGTGATACCATTTCTGGCCGGGGGGGGGAACCAGGCCCTGCCAGGTGGGCAGAGGTCAGGGGACCAGCACCAGCCAGACTCTCATGTGGCCCTTAGGGAAGGTGTTTCCCTTGAGGGGGATAGGTGTGCTCCCAAGGAAGTTCTGGGTTGTCAGACAATGGTCCAGTCTGAGGGTACAGACCCTAGACTGGAGGATCAGGTGCAGAGGGTAAACTCTGACCTGATGGGGGGGGGGGGGTGGTTGGCCCAAACACCCACCCCGTATGACTTTTAGGGGCACTCTCCATGGTGGGGT
The DNA here is from genome assembly GCF_031143425.1 of Pleurodeles waltl. NCBI lineage: Eukaryota > Metazoa > Chordata > Amphibia > Caudata > Salamandridae > Pleurodeles > Pleurodeles waltl. Next base: position 439,748,547 of record NC_090443.1, on the reverse strand, counting down.
GCAGATCCCTGGGACTAGGGACAGGGGTGGGAGAGACACACCACTGATCCCAGTTCAATCTAAGGTTACAGACCCTGGATTGAAGGGCCAGGTTTAGGGTGTCTCCCCTGACTTTGAGGGAGGGGCTACTTCTAACAGTGCCCCTACTATGTTGTATTCTTGGGGGGGCACTCTGAGGTGAGGGAGGGCAGGGGGAGAGAAGCCACGCCCCTGGCCCTGGTCCAGCCTGAAGGTGCAGTCCCCAGGCTGGAAGACCAGTTGCAGGTTAACATCCCTGCACTGGTGGGAGAATTCTGCAGGTCTGCTTCGTTAGGCATCCTGACAATTCTGGACTCTGGGGGTGCTGCTCCTGGGGGGAGGGTACAGAGGCCCGGAGGGGAGGACCAATGTCAGGCTGTCATCCCTGACCTGGTGGAAGGGGGAGTGGTCAAAGGGTGCCAGGCACCTGGGGCTACGGCCCCCCACTCTCCACAGTCACATTGGTTGGAGAGCCTTGAAAGGCCTGGGGCCTGGCTCTCATACCTGACAGCTGTGAGTGCCCACTGTGGCTTCTTTTCCTTGTGGACAGAGTTTCCCCTGGGGAGGGGGGACTGGAGTCACACCCCGGGGGTGAAGTGGGCCACACCACTGTTGTGGCCATGGTGGTACTGTCTTCCCCCTGGGATACATCTGTGAGCAAAGTAAGGTTAGGTGCTGCATGGGTTAGCTTAGTGGGCCCTGAGAGTATGGACAGAGGGATCCAACTGGAGTAAGGTAGGCGTAGAACTGGAACATGCCCCTGCTGTGTAGGGCTTATGTGTTTTACATGTCCTGACAGTGAAATACTGCCAAATTTGTTTTTCACTGTTTCAAGGCCTATCTCTCTAATAGGTTAACATGGGGGCTGCCTTTAAATATCATTGAAGCGCAGATTCCATTTGGGAGCAGATGGAAATCTGGAGTTTTGGGTCTCCGAATTCACAATCTAAAAATACATCTTTTAGGGAAGTTGGTTTTTAGATTGTGTGTTTGAAAATGCCACTTTAAGAAAGTAGGGATTTTCTTGCTTAAACCATTCTGTGACTCTGCCTGTTTGTGAATTCCCTGTCTGGGTCAGTTTGACAGTTGGGCTGTTTGCACCTCTCCTCTAGACAGTGACACAAAGGGAGCTGGGGTGTAGCCTGCATATCCTGAGTGCCATCTGGGCTGAGGGGAGGGGAGGAGTGGTCACTTACACCTGAAAGAACTGTGCCTGCCCTCACACAATGCAGTCTCCAACCCCCTGGTGTGTGTCTGGGGCCAGGCCTGGGCAAGGCAGGATTTGAAAACAACAGAGACTTCTCTTTGAAGTAGGCCTACTCCAAAGGCAGAAAGGGGTGTAAGAAGAGCACCCAAAACCCCTGAAAATCAGATTACTTCTGGAATCAAGAGGAACCTCTGCCCGGGAGAAGAGCTGGAGAAGCTGGAGGAGGAGTACTGCCACTTGCCTGTGACTGTGCTTTGCTGTGTTGGCCTGCAGTAGCTTCTTCTGCCTGAGAGAGGACAAAGACTGACATTTGTGTGACTTTCCATTGGTGAAGAATCTTCAAGGGCTTGCCGCCTGTTGTTGAAGTCTCAGGGACAACAAATACTTCTCTCTGCCAGAACTTGGGCTTTCTGCTGAGAGTCCTGCCTGCAAAGTGGTGTCCTAACCTGTCTCTGGGCCCTTGAAAGGTGCAGCTGGTGGAAAAGGACAGAAATCTACGCAAAGACCGCCATGTGGGGAAACCTTGAACGCACCACCTGCCTCGCGGCTGCTAAACGACACGCCACCAGCCTCGCAGATAAAATCGACGCTCTGGCTGCATCGTGGCTGGGAGATCCATGGAACACGGCTGGAAAATTACGTGCAACACCCACAGCGGCTGCTGTTAACAACGCAAGCGCCCACGCAGCGTGGTTTCTTGACACCGCACGACCGGATTTCAACGCAAGATCGCTGGGCGTGGAAAATGAAAGCAAAGCCTGCCTGGACCCGAGGTGCCCGTCCAGGATTGACGCATCACTCTCTTGTGAGAAAGAAGAAACGACGCACCCAACCGGAAAAGTAACGATACACGGTGTTGCTTTGAGTGAGAAATCGATGCATCGCTGCCCTTCTTCAACGCACTCCTGCCCGTGAGGCTTTATTTTGATGCTACCAAGGTACTTTTGTGCAATAACAGCATTCTCACTGTTTTCCTAAGGATTAAGACTCTTAGGGGCATATTTATACTCTGTTTGCGCCGGATTTGCGTCGTTTTTTTTAACGCAAATCCGACGCAAAACTAACTCCATATTTATACTTTGGCGTTAGACCCGTCTAGCGCCAAAGATCTTGGAGTTTGCGTCATTTTTTAGCGTGGACACCTTCCTTGCGTTAATGATATGCAAGGTAGGCGTTCCCGTCTAAAAAATTACTCCGAGGCATGTGCGCTGTATTTACACTCCTGGGCAAAAATGACGCCCGGGAGTGGACGGGTCAAAAAAAATGACGTCCAGCCGCTTTAGCGGCATTTTTTAACGCCTGGTCAGGGCAGGCGTTAAGTGACCTGTGGGCTCGGAAGGAACCCAGAGGTGCCCTCCCATGCCCCCAGGGACACCCCCTGCCACCCTTGCCCACCCCAGGAGGACGCCCAAGGATGGAGGGACCCATCCCCGGGAACTTAAGGTAAGTTCAGGTAAGTATTATTTTTTTTTTTTTTGGGTGGCATAGGGGGGCCTGATTTGTGCCCCCCTACATGCCACTATGCCCAATGACCATGCCCAGGGGACATAAGTCCACTGGGCATCGCCATTGGGCAAGGGGGCATGACTCTTGTCTTTGCTAAGACAGGAGTCATTTCAATGGGGGTTTGGGGGTCTAAAAAAATGGCGCTTATCGGGTTGAGGCGAAAATTTTGCCTCAGCCTGACTTGCCCCATTTTTTGGCGCCCAAGCTCCATTTTCCCCTACGCCGGCGCTGCCTGGTGTAAGTCATTTTTTTTTACGCACACCAGGCAGCTCCGCCGGCTAACGTCATTCCATAAATAAGGCGCACGCATGGCGCTTTGGAATGGCGTTAAATTTTTTGACGCACAACTGCGTTGGCGCAGTTGTGCGCCAAAAAGTATAAATACGGCCCTTATTCTTTTTAAAATCTATAGCTTGATTTGTGTATGTCAGATTTTTATAGTTTTGGTCTTGTTTTGTTTAGATAAATATTACCTATTTTTCTAAACCTGTGTTGTGTCATTTTGTAGTGGGTTCACAGGGTTACTGTGTGTGGTGGTACAAATACTTTACACATTGCTTCTGAAGTTAAGCCTGCCTGCTCGTGCCAAGCTACCAAGGGGGTGAGCAGGGGTTAACTGAGGGTGAGTCTCCTTTACCCTGACTTGAGTGAGGGTCCTTGCTTGGACAGGGGGTAACCTGACTGCCAACCAAAGATCCCATTTCTAACAACCCAGGTTTTGTCCTTACAGACTTCCTGCCTCCGGGTTTGTTGTGGGTAGAGTGCTTGGTTCCACCTTCAAATCAAAGCCTCAGTTTAGTGTTGTCTAAGATACTTTTTTTGGATTTGCCCTGACACATTGCATTTTGGGCCTGCTTGCCTGTAAAGCAAGCAGGAACTACTGCAAACAGAGGTTGGCTAAGGTCTTTGGGTGTCCCCATCCACAATCTGATGAACCCTAAAAAGCTTGACCTTCACCCAGCCTTCCTCAGACCTCTGCTGGACTTGCCAAGGATTCCAGAAGGTCCAAACCTGTTGCATTTGGCCTGTGTGATCAGTGAGAAAGACCTGAGGCCAGTGGACCTGTTTACACTTGAAATTCAACGAAAGAAGAGTCTTCAACGATCATTAAGTCTGATCGCCTGGGTGGGTCCAGGAACATAAAAAAGTCAAAGAGGATATTCTTGTGAAGAATCCCAGCTGACCAGTGACAACTGGACTTAGACTGGACTTTCCTGATGCCCTCTGTCTGACACACTGAGACTCTCTAAGTGCACCCCCAGGGGTCCTTTGAGCCTATGGAAGTGTACTCCTATGATTGTTTCTGCGCCAAAAGAAGTTTGGTAATTCTTTCAAAAGTTTTGCTCCTGAGCTTTAAAGGGATCAACCTCGAAAGGTATCCAGCTGGCAGTTCCACAGCATCGGATCTTGTTTCATGTTTTTCTCAGAAAAACAACAAAGCCCCATATAGATTGGAACTTAAAAACATTTTTAAGCTTCTCAATTTCCAGGCCCTAGTGTGGCCAATCTATGTGTTGTATCTTATCTGCTCTCAATTGTGCTTTTGTGTTTGACCTCAAATCACACCTAGGTACCAGACTACAGCGACCATTGTCTACCATTGACAATTTGCACTTTATTCGTTCTATATTCACTTAAATCTTTAAAAATGTATATCTCTGGTTTCCCTTATTGGATTTGTGCCATTTTGATGTAATTTTGCGTATTATGTTTTTCTTTCTTTTGATAATAGTGGGATTTTGACTGTGTTGTGGTTTAGAATCTGTAATTGTATTGTTGCTTTCAAATGTTTTATGATTTTCTCTAAGCTAAACCTGTCTGCTCCGTGCAATATCCACAGGTTTAAATGACTGAAACCTTTGACTGGACCTAGCACGTTAATTACCTTATTACTTGTACTACCATTCATCATAATGAATAATTCACTTTTCCACACTACTGATGTTTTATAGTGTTGTGGTGTATATACTCTTGACCCAAATGGCACAGAGTGTGGGAGGGGATATGCAGGCCCAATGTTCTCCAGATGCCTACTGAGAAAGGAGGCTCTCCACCTGAAAATATTTTACAAAATTAGCTGAACAATGCTCCTTACAGTACAGTGTTCATGTAAATATGCTAAAAATGAGTCCAAACTTCAGTGTGTAAGTTTCATCTTAGATTCTACCTTGCATGACATTTATTACAATCTCATGAAATGGGTGCCCACATCAGAACCAGTATTTTAGAAGAGGTAGGCACTGTCATGCCAATTTCAAGAAATACTATCACAATGTCAGGGTTAACGTTATACTATGAGTAGGTGAGATCGTGCCATAGATGCCCTCAGTAGGGCAAGAATTACCTCCAGTATGCTAAGCTCTTATATGAGCATCAAATACTACAAAATATTTTGATATGAAATAGTTACATGTTCTTGCTTAAGTAGACACTTGGGCCCACAGTTATACTTTTTTAGCGCCGAATTTGCGCCGCTTTTTGACGCAAAAACAGTGCAAACTTACAAAATACAATTGTATTTTGCAAGTTTGCGCAACTTTTGCGTCAAAAAATGACGCAAATGCGGCGTTAAAAAAGTATAAATATGGGCCTTGATTTTACAAAGCAAGAGGAACATGATATGTACTGAAATTGAGTGAATCTCTCCCATTACTAAATATTCGGCATTGTGTTATGGTGTAGCACTGATACACTTGGGGTCCACTAGGAACTTGATTTTGGAAGTTGTGCACCAATCATATGTTACTGTGAATGCAGGGAATACAATGAAGAAAACACACAGCAGCATTTAAGGCCTTTTCATATACTCACTCTGCAAGCAAGTCCCACTTTCCAAATCAAGGTGCTTCCACTCTTTTCCAATTGCCTGGCAGGCCTTGTCTCATGGACTCACTGTGGTTGAAAGTTCAGTGCCTGTAATACAGCCAATGCAGCTTGATTTGCATAGTGGCTGGCAGTTACAGGCCATGCACTGTCAGTCAATTGTAAGCATGACACAAGTCATGTCATTGGCTTTGGAGTGCTGTAGAGAGATGTGTGAAATATTTGTTAGACCTGTTGTCTTTTACAGACCAACAGTGTATCAGAGGTCTTTACAACAAACATTGTGTTTGTGTGTGAAAGTCTGAAACGGGACCCACTGACTCCAGATGTTGGGGACTTTTTTCCACATTACTCTGAGGGTGAGGACCTGCTCAGCTGAGGCTGTTCTGCAAAACTTTACAACTATATTTTAAGTGGAGGCCAGATATGTTAGCAAAACATTCAGGAAAATCTTAATTTGGAATATGTAATATTACATATTAAATAGGTATTTTTAATAGAATAACATGTCATTCACATAAGAAGCTTGATTGCTACAGAAGCGGTTTATTAGCACTGATGGCAGATGTGTATTGTTACTCATTTGGTGTGCTCTTTTTATCTGTCTCGAAAGGATAAATGGTTGAGTGAACCCACTGGGAGTTGAGTCTCTGCACAAGTTCCTGCAGAGGATCTAACAGGGTACTTAATTACCAAACCTCAAAGCACCTTCAGAAATTAACAACGTGGAACGACTTAACACGTGGGGTGATTCCAGCCCTTAATATCATAATAATAACTTGTAATAAAACTTGCCTTTTATATAGCACCTAGTACAAGAGTTTTATACTTTCAAATGGTTGTAAATAACAAGCATTATTAGTCAATTAATTGTAGTCAATTTATAAACCTGTGAAGGATAAAAGGCTGAGCTGACCCAGCCAGATATTCAAACTCATGAAATATCGTGGAAGACTTGAAGTGGCTTAAGAAAGGTCAATAGAGACATAAGATTGTTGGCTTAAGGTGTTGTATGCTCAAATATAATATGATTGATTGGAAAGAAACTGACATCTACTCTGTCCACCTGAATGTTGAATTGATGTTGCTTAACACATGTTTCTCTATAACCATTACCCGTCCATTTGTTTCTCCCTGGGGTTTTCTCACTCACAGTCTTCACTCCTTTTTTCCCTTATGTTCATTCTCTCTCAAGAGATTTTCACGTTCTTTGTCACCATTTTCTCTCATACTTCACTTACCCTGTTCAACTTGCCCTCTTACTAATAGGGTGTAAAAAGTGCTAGTTTATCACCAGACCAACCATAAGCAGCAGCAGGCCGTTTCAGGTCCTATTCTGCCTAGCAGACCAAAGGAAGCAAAGGGCCTTATGGCAGGTGACATTCAATCACATTGAAGGCACAGGCGCCTATATATTTATTTAGCTTTAGTGGTAATAGTGAGTTCATATCCTCAGGGAATGGTGGGGTATTCGGATTACCCCCTATTAAAAAATGGTAATAAATGTAACAAAAATGTACATTTTCTAGCTCAATGCTCCAAATATATGGGCACCCTTACTACACAGCAGCAAAGTATGCAAAGCAAGATGAATGAATGAGAGCACTATGAGACGATGATACCAGACTCTGCTGTACAAATGTCATTAACATAGCATCATGTATGCACCAGTAAGGAAATATAAGCACTCACTGAAAACACTGAGTGTGTTGTTTATTCCATTGGGCATCAACTATTGCCAAGCATTGACCTCTTTGCCTTTTTGTAATGCAGGACGAAATCACAAAATATAAGTGTTAGTGATAGTCCATAAAAAAGGGGCCTGGGCTGTGAGATGGTGAAGTGAAAGTTGTTAGTTCAAATTTTTCATGAATCATTAATCTGTTTTGCATAGCCCTAAAGCTTGAAATGGGTATTTAAAAGCACGGTCTCCATAAATGAAACTGGACATGTTTTGCAAAAGGCTCTCAAGATTACCTAGTCTTCTCCTAGCAGCTGTGTTTAAATTGTTACAAAATAAGTGCAGTGGAGCTCCCAGCCAGTTCTTCTGAATACCAGCTACCCAATGCTGATTCCACCTAATGCTTCATTTTTCCACCACTATGCCCGTCATGTCTCTATCTCACTCTTGCAGGTCCTTATTTTATCCCCAGCCTTTCGCATTGTCACTGTCTCCTATCTTTCTCTCCTGCTTTTCACTCCTCTTTGTACCTTCTTGTTTGCTTTTTTGCTCTCGGTTAAATTCTGATCATGAAAACAGAACCCCCACTGCCCAAAAATTGGTGCTGTGTGACCACTGGATAAATTAGGCACTGCATAACAGTGGATGTCTTTAAAGTGACTGCCAGTTCAAGAATGGAGTTCTGCGAGACACAGAAACAGTAGAATCATGGTAATTGGCTAACTTAACATGCTTCCTAGCAGGCAAAATCAATTGTATTGTCATGAGAGGGACTGGGGATAAAACGGGCCATGACCGGATTTAGAGAACCACAAATAGGCCAAAAGTAGTAGGAAACTAGTGAGGGATTACATCATGGGCATTTACTTGCAGCCACACCTGGACTGGCTGTGGGCAGAAGTTACTGGGTCATGTCACTTACTACATGGTGGTCCCCAGTTCTGTCTGAATGTCTTGGGGAGACACAGGCATTCAAACTCAAGTCTCAGATGCATTAACTCAACAGTGAGAAAGAAGGTCAAGCTTTTGGTGTGACTTGCACCCTCCTAGGGTGGTGGTGTTCAGGCCTTGTGAGTTGCCCGACTGCAGGCCCTTGTGTATCTCCTGCCATGCTGTTGGCCTGGACGGCTGAGAAAACAAGCCGGTAAATCTGTCGGTCACTGTGAAATGGGCTTGGTGTAATAACAGTGCAGAGCACAGAGACGCTGGTCAGCGATGATGGCATCTGTCAGCACCTGAACCCACAAGTGGGTGACACTGGACATCTTTGAAGGTGGAAGTCACTAGTATAAACAATATTCAAAGTTGGGCCAGAGACACTGCTAGGTTGTGGTTCATGCTGTATTAGTGCAACTGAGAGCTTACTGGATGAGCTGCAGCATCACTATCGTGCCCTGTGCAACAAATTGATAAAGGCTATAGGTGCAAAAAGAAAGCTGATGATGCCCAAGCATGGCACATGTGCAGTTGGCAGCAGCAGTAAATTATGTGCACAACTCGATGTCAGTATGCCGAGGGGCACTGGCCTGGGAAGTGCATAGGCAGCCTCTCTAGTGGTGATAGATGATAACTCTGGCTGCAGAGGCCAGCAAGTGCTTGTTCAGGCAGGAACTTGACTTTGCACTCAGCCTCCACCAATCGCCCTAGTGTTTGCTTTCCTGTCTAAAGGTAGCTTCCTGCCTACCCGCACCCCAAGCTGACTTGACATGCATACCATCACACCATGACCTGGCAACTCTTCAGCTTCCAGCAACTGGAGGCAGGGTCAGACTGGGAACTAAAAGCACCTATTGTAAAAATTCCCATACCAGCCATACATTGGAACACTGTGAGTGAACTCAGCGAGTGAATCCAATGCTGTCCAGTGGTGTATTTGAGGGAGGGGGAGTCACCTCTAATCAGTGGTGACTGGTGATTTTGTAGAGGGTTGGGAGGTAAATATCAACCCTGAATTGGACTGACTGAGTGAACAAGCAAGCAAGCCTGACTTCCACATGAGTGCAAGAAGATGTTCTCCTACTCAAAAAGTTTTGAAACCATTAGGCCAAATAGGGTCTTTACAACACTATTCTCAAATAAATTGTAAAAATGCCACAGGTTCTGACGGTGGACTTCTGTAATATTCCACTACTTTCACCCACCCCAAATTATTTTGAGAAAATGGTGAAGTGGTGAATATTTCTAAGAGATGCCACACATAATAAAGACGGTTCAGTAAATAGACTTTCACATGGCATGATTCTTTCCTTCTACAATTTTTACTTCCTGACATTTTGCAATCCTGTCCTTCCTTTTCAGTCACATGCCATGACTTAAATGTGTGTGTGTGTGCATGAGTGTTTGTGGGGGCATTCACACACAGATCTATTCATTTTGGGTAAAACATCGGCTTTTCAATTCCTGATGATACAAGAATTTTGCTAATACAAGTTAATAATTTTTAAATAATAAAAATAACTCTCTAAAACATAAGCTGATCACTTTCTTGAAACAAAATAATTTTGCCCTGAAAGACAAGCTTTTCATTTTTAGTAAATGCCTGGTGTTCAGCTACCCGTTTGTTGTTTTCATCACACATCCACATGTACTCCTGCCACATAAGGAAAGATTTTCCCTTGCATGACAGCATTCAAGTTTTAATGAGGATGACTTTCTGTCACAATAAAATTCATGTTTTGTACAACATTAAGCGCTGCAATGTTGATGCCTCTAAGTGCTGTACATAACAGGTATCGCCTAGATACCCTATCAGGTGATTAGCAGCACTTTATAAATCCTGAATGATTAACAGTAACTCAGTTTACCAAACTCAGAGGGATGGAAAACTTACTTGGTATGCTGAGATTATAACTTATGATTTGGAGATCTTACACAGATGTCAGGGTGAGTGTGAAACTGACAAAGATAAACCAAGTAGTTAAAGATGAATTTTGTTTAAAAGAACCTTGACTTGTCGCAAAACACAATTTTGTCATGAAAACAGGAAAAATGTAAAGTTCTGCAAAACTTCTCAGTGATTGCAATCTGTATTGCATTGCTGAAAAACAAAAATAGTCTCAATAATAAATTTGTAAATGCCGGCAATATAGCAGTTTGCAAAATAAGGTGTAGGTGTTTATACCCAGCACACTGGCTCGTTCACTGTGTGGAGCAGATGAATTTTGTATGTTTACATGTTGCCCATGTTTAGAGACCCCTCATCCCATTCCACTGAGAGCTCTGTAGTGTCTTGGGCCCTATTCCCGCTTACTATATAGAATGACCACACGGACACCAGTAGGTAGGGTAGAGAACTGGCCTCGAGCATGTGCACTTGGGCTCCTTTATTGGCAGGGACACCTGACCGGTGACGCGTGTTGGATGTGTGTGGGTGTAAAGTCCAGCCCTTGGTGAGTGGCTGGCAAACTACTAGGTGCAGAAGTGCACGTGTGCATTGAGCAGGACACTACACCTTTCAACAATAAAAGCAAACTAACTCACTGTCTCATGCTTTCAAGTTACCGAGGCAGTCCTCCTGAATGTGGAAACACCTCTGTGATTCCTTGGGCCCACCAGTGCTTCTAATTCACAGAAACCACAGACAGGAGAACACAGCGTCGTCTGCAAATGCCAACTCTCCTCTTTTTTACCGATGCCCGCTTAACCCTGGTGTGCACCACGCTTTTGCTTTCTAAGCACCAGCACGCAAGCTAGGCATGCGTAGTCAAAGCATGAATTTAAAATGGTGCAGTGGACGGTTGTAATAAACACAAAGCTCGCTTCAACTTTTTAATTGCATGTTTAGACAACTTGTGGGCGACGGCAAGGAAGCATCAGAAAACCTGACCCGTTTAGGATGCCACAATCAAATTAAGAGGGGCCCAGCCCCTCTGGGCCACCCCCCGGCTACGAGCCTGTATCAGGCCAGGTAAAAGTATCGGAGGCAACACACACTCAACTTTTTTTAATGGAAATTAATATAAATTGCCCTCTTCAGTTATTCTTGCAGACTGTTCGCTGCAGTCACGCGGTACAAAATGAGGCTGGGGTGAACACATTTCATGGCTGTTCTTAGCCCCAAGACCACCCCTGAGTTCCCCTCATCGCTAATGGAGCCGGGTGGCTCCCTGCACATGGTTTACTTGCCCCACTGATTGTGTTTAGTAAGAACTAAGGGGCCGTGGGCGTTGTGTGTGTAAATATATTTGCCAATCGGCTTACTAATGGGTTAAAATGCATCAAATATTCTTGTTTGCTCTTGGGCCACATGGAATGAGACAGCACTGGTCGACACCATGAGAATGTTCTTTTTTAGGTCAGAGACCAGGAATTAGTATGTCAATATGAGTGACGGCAATTAAAGTACTGACCTCAGGGTGGCAGCCAAGCTCCATACGAGTATTTCGCTTTCCTCTGCACGCCGGCTGATTCAAAATATCGCATAACAATTATCAACTAGTATCGGCAGACGTCAGTGCTCTGTTCGGAGAAACAGGGCACTGTAATAGGGAGGGGTGGGGAGGAAAAGATTAAGGCATAGGTGTAAGGCATTTCCTGCAGTGGACAAAGTTGTTTAAAATGGAGACGTCTCTCCTGTGGGCATCATGGTTCACTATGAGCAACTTAATAAAAACAAGCACTGGCAAAGCCAATGGTTCTCACCTTTGAAAGAGCTATGGGCTTTGCCAATGTGTTTCACCCATGTTGTACACCAGGGTGGCTGCTGTTAAGCACGGCTAAAAGTTAGAGGCGTAGAGGAGAGTGGCGTGGAGTGCCGTAGAGTGAAGTGGCGAAGAGTGGAGTAGAGTGTCGTAGGTTGAACTGGCAGAGAGTGGAGCTGCATAGAGTGGTGTACAGTGGAGTGGTGTAGAGTAGAGTGGACTTGTGTAGAGTGAATTGGCACCTAGTGTTGCAAAGTATTGTGGCTTAGAGTGTAGTGGCGTAGAGTGCAGAAGCATATAATTCAGCAGCATTCAAACAGCGTAGTAGAATGGCGTATATTAAAGTTCTACATAGTAGAGGGCAGTGCCATAGAGTGCGATGGTGTAGAGTAGAGTGGAGTGGGTAGAGTACAGTGACATGGGGTGCAGTGGTGCAGAGAAGAGTAGAACGGCATAGTGTATAGTGGCACAGAGTGGGGCAGAGTAGAGTGGCGTAGACTGGTGCACAATAGAGTGTAGTGCCATAGAGTGCAGTGGTGTAAAGTGCTGCAGTGTGCTGTGGCATAGTATGGAGTGATGCAGAGCAGAGTGACATAGCGTTCAGTGGCGGAGAGTCCAGTGTTGCAGAGTAGAGTGATACAGAGTGAAGTGTGTGCAGTGGTATAGAATAGTGTAGAGTGTATTTACGTAGAGTACAGTGGCATAGAATAGAGTGGTGTTGAGTAGAGTGACATAGAGTGCAGTGGTGCAGACTAGAGTTCAGTGAGTAGAGTGGTGCAGAGTAGAGTGCAGTAGCACAGAGTGGCATACAGTTGTGTGGCATAGAGTAGACTGGACTGTTGTAAAGTGCATTGGCATAGATTGTTGCAGAGTATAGTGGCGTAGAGTGCAGCAGCACGGAATTCAGCAGTGTGAAATGTTGCATTGTAGAATACAGTGTCGTAAATTAGTGGTGTATAGTAGTAGCATTGGCACAGAGTGCAGAGGTGCAGAGTTGAGTGGTGAAGAGTAGAGTAGCATAGAGTGCAGTGGTATAGAGTACAGTGGCATAGAGTGCAGTGGTGTAGAGTGGCATAGAGTGCAGTCATGGGAGGGAATCGATGTAAGTGGCTAAACAAGGACAGCCCACTTTTAAATGTTGATCGTGTAACGTTTTACAAAAACTGACCACTCATTTAGGAGGTTCTTTTACTTGAAGGAGAGACTGATTTACATTGTAGGTGTCTGGAATTACGATAAGAGTATTCCCTCGCATCTCTGCTCGGTGCTGTATCTGGTGATGGTTCAGATGTTTCAGATGAAAGGACTAGATTTGAGACAGGCAGGCAGGCATCTGCTGTCTGTCATTTGTGAGTCCGAGACACATGCCTCTGAAGTGGGAACAGTGGGGGTTTTATGTGTTCTGTCAGCACCCAGTGCTCCGACGTATAAGGTCCCAAGGAAATAACACATTGGATGTGTGGCCACGGAGGGGGACAACCAGACCCACTAAGTTGCATAGGGCAGGACTTGGAAGTGTTCAGTCTGTCGACCTGTGGGTGGGAGTGTGATGTCCAACCAAGACTTGCATGTTTTGTTCTATAAAAGTTTCAGTGTCAGCTGAACCCTGATTAAAGCTCTTGCGGACATCCTCAAAGCACCCAATGTCTCTTCTTGTGAAGCAGACCAGTTGACCAGTAGTAACTGATCTGGCACTGGAGTTGGTGAATATTCATTTTTGGAACTGGAAAGTGAGTGGCCACTTGTGAGTACTGTGCAGGAACTTTCATTGACCGTCCATGCAGAATGTAGCAGCCATGTGGAATTCAACCGCCTCTTTCAAACTTACAACTTACCAGTGATCCAGTTGTTGTTGTTTTAGCCTTAGTTTAATCTTAAAATACTTTCTCATTTGGGAACTGTCCTGAGTGGCTCCTGGTTCCAAGTGTCACGCTGGTACTGCTAATTCTTAACACACATTCTCTGCACTACTGAAGGGTGGATGAGGCTGTCTTAAAGAAACAATGCCTGGATTTAAAAAGCTCTAGCGCCACATTAGCATTATATTTTTGACGCTAATGTTGTTAGGCTTCAAGAATCGCAGCACTATATTTGCATGCATTGCGCCACTTTGTAACCCCCTGAGCCACGTTATGCCTATGCCAGGTGTAATTGTTGCAAGGGGGTGTTCCCCTATAAGGGGGCTGAAAAAATGGAGCGATGAAATCTAAAACTTTTCTTTGTGCCATTTTTAGCGGCATTTTTTAATGCCGCTCTGGGCAGGCGTCAAAAGGAGTCACACCATTTATTAAAACGGGCCTGTATGTACTTTGCAGGACTAGCGGCAAAATTGTTGGCGCTAATTCTGCAAACACATCAATAGCGACAAAAAGTTTGACACTATTGCCCCTACCCTGCACCATGTTGCACTGTCTATTGAATACGGCACACACATGGTGGCGGTCGGGGGGCACTAGAAAAGCAGTGCCAATGCAGTGCCACTTTTCTCAAATATTCCCCAATGTGTGCCTGGTGAGGGGCTGGGTGTAAAAGAGTAACAGCACAAGAGACAGTGAAGTGGAGAGCTTTACTAAACAAATTCCATCCACCATCAGTTGATGACTGACTGACTGGAATACACAGTCAGCACATATGACAGCATTGGAATCATGGAATGCATCTGAAAGGACTGAACCGTATCGGAGGGGGATTCCTAGGGATGGAAGATACCCCGCATCTTCCTTCAACACAGAGAAGAAAGCTCACAACAGGAAGAATGCATAAAACAACTAATCATACACTCAGATAAACAACACAGACGTTTGCGAGCCTTGTTAGTGGCAAAAAAAGGTGCAGAAACATCTGAAGTTATCTGCCTCTGAAAGCCACAGCGCTGGAATCTAAATAGACTAAGGGGCATATTTACAAAGAACTGGGGCAGTTTGGTGCTGTGCCAAAATTGGCAGTGCCACACTGTGTCAGTTCTGAAACACAGGGATGTGCCGTATTTACAAAAATATTGCACATCCCTGAGTTTCCCTCTGTACTGGTGCTAAATTAGCTGCTTAGCATTAACACAGCCACCCCTGCACCATGGTGCAAGGATGGCTGCGTTGTGAGGGAGAATGTTTTTTGAAGGAAGGGACACCTTCCTGCAAAAAAAGCAATATTCAATGGCAATTTGCTCCTTCTATGTGTGCTCCAGAATGCAGCACACACAGAAAGAGCAAAAAAAGTGGAAAAATAAAAGCCTTTCTCCTCATTGCACTATCCTAACACCACCCCTGGGGTGGCGCTAGATACTGACGCTGCCACAGATTTTCCATTTCTTGTAAATCTGGTGCAGAGTCAAAATGCAATGGGTGTTGCTGTGGAATGGCCACAGCAACACCCATTTCACGCTCCTTCCACACAAAGTGCTGCATGTTAAGGGGCCGTATTTACAAGGTGGTGTTAAGCCACAAAAAGTGGCTTAATGCCGCCTTGTAACCATGGCGCAGGCAACAGCGCCACTGCAGAGTCACAAGAAATGAGGGCTAGGGGCTTGTAAATATACGCCTAAATGTTCCAAACAAGGTCAAATGACGCCACCCTCATAACTCTACTTAAAGAGCCATGGACATTATGGGGCTCATTACAACCCTGGTGGTCAAAGACCGCCAGGGTTGTTTTGGCGATTGTACCGCCAACAGGCTAGTGGTACAATCTGCCTCATTACGACCGCGGTGGAAGCGCTGCGGTCACACCACCGGGCCCGGCTGTTTACCGCAATGGTAGTCCCGGCGGTTTAATCCTCCAGGGCAGCGCTGCTTGCAGCGCTGGCCAAGGGATTACGAGTCCCCTTCCCGCCAGCCTTTCCATGGCGGTAGAGACCGCCATGGAAAGGCTGGCGGGAAGGGGAGTCGCGGGGCCCCTGGGGGCCCCTGCACTGCCCATGCACTTCTGCCCCGCCCTCTGTCTACTGGGCCTGTTCCCCATACCAGCCCCCAAGAAAGTCAGAAATAGATCCCTAGACTTGGCCTTGGTGCTGGCTAGATGCCTGGCAGCCATGGCCTGGAAGTTTCACAAGGGCTTGTCACTGGAGGCGTGCAGAAGAGGTGTGAATGGGTGCGGGTTAAGATGCAGGCTTTACGGAGGGAGGTGGCACAGGGGGTGCGAGCCGGCCCCATTGCCTCCGTGTTGGCCAAGGTGGTGGATGCCTAGGAGATGGGTGGGCAGGTCAAAAACCGGGCAGAGGAGGAAGCGGTACATCCATCTCAGACACGGTCCAATCCGGCCTGCCGGGCCAGCGAGAGCCCAAATGGAAAGAACACCACATTGATACCCAGCCAGTACACACCCCTACGACAGGCGAAAGCGGATAATGAACGGTAACCCACAGACTCTCATCGCTCTCTGGAGTACAGGCAGCGCACAGAGAGGCTGGATGCTCCCCTGGCCGGACTAAAGTAGAGGCCTCTCGACTTGAGTAGATGTCCCGGAATGACACAATACCCCTCCCACACTGACTAACCCCCCCATAGTACAATATGTCACATCTACCACTGAAATAACGAGACACACAGGTGCTTTGCTCGGAGTTTTGTTCAGAGTTTATTTAGTTAATAATGATCATTATAGTACTTAAGACGTTTGGCATGCAATTCTCCAATGTAAGACGTGTATGTGCACGTACAATATGTAAATAGTTCTGAACCACTCTGGCTATTACATTCTTTGGATGTGGGCTAATCCTCACTACTGAGAACACCATGGGATAGGAATCCTTATTAATATATAGATCTAAGAATATACTAAATAAATGACAACAAGATGTGAGATGTAATGTTTCTGAAAATGCCAATAAACAGAGTTTAAAAAAAATCCATGATGACTTGTAGGTAGGCATTTTTCACTTAATGGATGCTTGTAACCAACTAGGCCTTGACCATTCACAGTGTTGTGGATAAGCTCAGGCACCATACACATCCCTTCCTCTAGTTCTTTCTCTTGATCTTCATACTCTTTGGAATTCAAGTCTGGCGAGTTACTTCGTCTAAACATTCGAAATGAGATGCATTCATTGTCACAATTGCTCTTTACTCTGTGACTGATATTATGCTACCTTTAACTGAGTAACTTTCAGGAAGGTACTTTTGAAAGAAGCATCTGATGTTCATAATTGTGGTGCTTCAGCAGTACCAAGTCACCGGGTCTGATATCTGTTTCTGTTGTATAATGACAGGATGCAGCACATTATTTCATCTTCTCTTTTGCAAGACTATTAACAGACTATTTCGTGTTTGGATGGAATATTTTTCGCGATCTGAGCCAGTCATATATTAATTATCCTTCCAAACATCAACTTTAACAGACCTTTTACAGTGGTGGAATAAGGCGTTTCTCTGTAATCACGTGACAGAGGTAGTTGGAAATGATGCTTTCTGCAATTGCTTTGCCTTTCGAATGGATCTTTTTTATCGTGGCCATGATGCTTTCTGCATTGCCATTTGCTTGATGGGACGTTGGAGTAATCTTCGTATGATTTATTCTTAAGTAACAATTCCTTGGAAATTTGAGCCATTAAATGATGGCCCGGTTTCAGGTTTCAATGCTGTACTCCATTCGGTGAATAATTCGACAAGAACTGGAAGGACCATTGCTGCAGAAGTTGTAGACACCTGTTTCCCCACAGGGACCCAGGAATATTCCTCAATCACGACGCATAAATAGTGGTCCGGTTTCATTGTACCATAGAAGTCTACAGCGACCGGTGTCCAACAGTCTCTGCAATGTTTGTCATTAACAATAGTGCAGGTGAATTCTGTTTCCCAACTGTTTGACAAAACTGACATTTTTATATGGTGTGCTCAACCACAAACTTACATTTCTGGAACCAAACTTGTTCCCCCAGTAATTTCTTTATCCAAATTACGTTAATTCGAGACATCAACCACCCATTTTCGCATGGTTTGTGACATTACTACTTATTTTGTCTTAACAGTAATCCATTGCTGATATGGTTACTTCTTCATGTAGCTGCTTAAATATTAAAATCTCATCACATTTCACTAGGATTTTCATGATTTGCTGCGGAGTTAACAAGTTTCTTCGTGTTGTTTTTTATTAATTGTGGTTCCTCTTGGATCATTATATGTTCTTTAGTTACCTTTTCTATATCTTCAATTGTTAGTTTTTAAGGGTTTGACTCTGATAAACAAAAATGTTTATATACTCTCCTGTATCGTGATATGCATTCAGCTGCAATGTATTATTTGCTAGGTTTGTGCACAACTTTAAAATTGTAGTCCTTGAGTCTCATTAACCACCTTTCAATCTGTAGCAGCATTTTTAGGGTCGAGCCTGCGTTGCATGCGCTCGCGCATGCGTATCGCAGCGAGACACTTTAGTGTTTAGAAAAGGGCTCGGAGCCCTGTCAACGTCACGTCAGTGTTTTTTATTGGTTAGTGGGCTTGCCTAATAAAATCGGCTTGCTTTGATTAGTCGAAGGCACGCATACGTCATGCCTTTTCCGGTGGCCAGCCCTCCTCGAGCGCAGCGACCATGTACAGAAAACATGCGAGGCTCGCTGTTTTCCATCGGGCTCGTGGACTTCTTTTTCTCTCATTTACAAGCGTGATCTCGCTTGGCAGAAGTCGAGCGCTTTACATAATTAATTTAACTTTTTCGGGTTATGTACATAAATGCACTTTTGCCCGATAGGTGAAAAGTCGGGTTAGGAGTTTACAACGCGATCAGCTCTAACACGAGCAAACGCGAGACCCGTTGCATTTCAAATGCTTGTTTTGGGGATTTCCACATGTTGCAACAAGGGCCTGACGCTCTGTCACAGTCGTAAACTGTTTTCCATATGAAGTAAATTATGATATTCACATGCTGACATAACAGACAAACCTTCTTTTTCTGCTTGAGAATACAACTTTTCTATTTATGTCAGGCTTCGGCTTGCATACAATATTGTTTTCCTTTGCCAATCTCTTACCGGTTCCAAGAATAGCTCCAAAGCCAATGGGATTGGCTCCACCACTAATTCTGTGCACATCTGTGTTTTGAAATAAGCCATGTTTCCAGCAGCAAATGCCCTTTTTCTTATTTTTTCAAATGCTCTGTCACAATCTTCTGTCCATTCGAATGCATGACTTGCTCTAGTTAGCTCTCATAGTGGAGCACTAAAGACTGTGAACTGAGCTCCTTGTTCCCCACCCCCAGAAATTACAGTGCTTCTTATACATTCTGAGGAACTGTTGATTTTCATATGGTTTCTACTTTGCTTGGGTCTGGCCGCATACCTTCCCTCGCGAATATATGCCCAAAAAAACCCAATTCCTTTTGTTCAGCTCACAATTGTCTGCCTTTAATGTTAAACCAGCTTCTAATATTTGTGTATACACTTATGACAATGCACGGTTGCGTTCCTCTTGTGTTTTTCCACACACCAGTATGCCATTGATGTAGTTCAGGCTAGTTTTGCCAGATCTTACTACTTTCCTGGTGATTTCTTGGACATTTCTGAGCTACTGGTGATATGCCAAAATTTCGAATATTGAAATATACCTTAATGTGTTGAGAAAACTCCAGTGCATCTTGATTGTTTATGCAGTTCCAGCGGAAGGTACCATTTTCATGAATCTAATTTAAAAAAACACAGCATCTCAGTTTAAACAACTGATTTGGTTGGTCAAAGGTAGGCCATGGTGTTGTTGTTCCGGCTCTATGGCCGTGTTAGGAATGCGCATGTCAACATAGATGCAAATTTTTTCTGTCCTCTTTTTGGCACTGCCACAATGGGAAACACCCACAGGGTTGGTAAGGTAATGCGTTCTACAATATCTTGGTCCAGCAAACTTTGGGGTTCTTTTTCAACCTTTTGTTGGAGATGCATTGGCATCCTCCTATGATGTTAGAAACTGCTTTTATCACTTCATTTTAGTGAAGAGTGATTTGCAAAGGCTTAACTTTCCCTAACCATTGAAACAAATATAGGAAAAGCTGCACTGTTTGATGATCCTCCATTTTTCTAAAAGTCATGGCAACCAGTCCCATTAGCTAGGCAGTCATGTTAATCAGCAAACAAGGTGGCAATATGTTTGTTTTCAGCGCACATATTTCCTCTCAAGATAATGTATAACCATATGTTATGAACTTTTCACATTTGCCCCTATTCTCCATAGGACTGTGTGCTCCCTATTGAAATGTTTTGACATTGGATGGCTTAAGGACAGGTTTGTTGCCCATTTTTAGGTTTTGCCTGCACAGCACTTGCGCTGTGACGAAATCCTTTGTCTTCGAACTGGAAAGAGACTTACAGCCTGCCCACCTGCTTACAATCCACCCACAGTCTTCCCATTACTTAGCATTGACTGGCTTCTCCGGTCACTCTCCTTTCTTTGCTTTTCATTGGTCAGCAGGAATCCTCACGTCATCAGGTTGTACTTTCTCTCTCCTCCTCTGGGCTTTAGCTCTTCTCTGGAGTTTTGACCAAGTACTGCTTCCGGTTGGTGAGGAGTGGCTGGTGGCCAGTGTCCTTCTATATGCAGTGGACTGCTGAGGTACTTCTTTTTTACTTCATTCCCAGCCATTGGTGTGCCTGCAACGTTGTCATTTGTCCTTACGCTTGCCAGGCCTTCACAAGTGTGAAAGCTGAACTAATTAACTAATGTTTTACGTTTATTATTGGTTAAGAATTTGCATATAATTAAGCTAATATGGAAAATAACGTGTGACTTACAAAATGTGCCCACTTGAGTGGCAACCATATAATACGTAATGCTTTTATTAAATGCATATTATTATTAGTTGAAGTGCTGGAGTAAAGAAAAATGGTAGTAGAGTGTTATATTAATGCTTTTACATTATGTTTTTAGCTTTATTAATTATAGGCCTTAAGTTAGTGAGGTTTGGGCCTAGTCCGCACAGCCTCATATTAAGCTGCAATGTTTAATACAATTGTGGGAATGTATGTCCAGAGATATCAATGCATTTATCGTTCACACTGTGTTGACCAAACATTTAGCAGATGTCTTTAACTTTCTCATGAGAGCTGCCTGCTACAATGTCTTGTATTAAAAATTGAAACCTTGTAATGTTTGAGGCATGAGACAGTGATGTTCCCAGGAACCAACAATGGATGCAATGACTGGAGTAGGGACTGAAACAAGAAGGTTACCTTACGAGTCAGACAACGGGAACAGGAGAAGAGGAGCCAATCATCAACATGTGAAAGTCAGTTTAGTTATATCTTAGGTTTGGGGTTTCATTTCTATTGGAATATTTGTAAATGTACAATGTTCTGACCAATGACAAAGAGGGAAGTTCTTTAGGACACTCTAACTTAGCCCGACTGCACAGAGGAAAGGGATGCTCCTTTCCATCCTGATTTTCCCTGTAGAGGTTCCATTTGAGCAGCTGAACGGTTCCTGATGACTTTATTTCTATCTTTGACTTTATTGCTTACATTTTCTAATGCTAATCCCTTAGATATTGTGCTTAAATGGTTCAGATTGCTTAGTGTTCCTCGTCTCTGAACCATTTCCCATTCACTGCCTGTTACTGAAGCTGACCAGACAGATGTTCAACTGACGAAGAGAATCGCAACTTGCTGATCCATATTGAGGAGAGGTATAACAAACGCTATTGTCCTTGTTGTAGGTTATGCTCTTTGTTTCTAGGTACCAACCGCTAATTTGATAGAGGCATAGCTAGTTGTTTTCCAAATTAACTTTAACCAAAGTGTTTTGCTTGAAGCCCAAACATGCTATTCTAATCAGAAAGTTAGTTAGGTTGCCCTGGAACTGCTAACCATTTGCTATTAACAAAGAGTTGATGTTGTTCACCTGTTGAATCTAGATGTATGTCATTTCTATTGTGCAGTTATTCTTGCTCTTAATTTGTACCGTGACTCTTGAATGCTTAACTGTTAATGCTTTAGTCAAACTGAGATTCTTTAGAAAATTTGGCCAACTGGTGTTACTCATGTACGTTTACCATTTGGTTTTGAGATTAATTAACATGATATTAGCATTGTTAATATAGGGAAATAAACTTTTTAACTTCTACATAAAGGTGTGGTTATTCATGGCCAAATGGATCATGGTGTGTGAAGATTATTGACTCCAAAAATGATTGTTTATTAATTGTGTTGAAAGGGCTGATGTATAATTGGAGCTTCTGCTGGAATCACTCCAAGCATAGTTAAAAGGTCTGTCGAACCTCTAACGCGTCCCCTTACAAATTAAATGATAAAAGACCAAATAAGGTCAGATGGGCTCACACGAGTACTGACGTTCTGTTTGACTCTGCAGTGACTGCCGCTCGTTGCTACCGCCTCTTGTTTGCTTCTCAAGGTGGATCCAGGGATTGTAAAAATAGCTGATCTGTTACTGTCTCCCAAGCCCTTCTTCCACCCCGGTCTATACAGCTCTGTGCATTGGAGAAGATGGTGGCATGTGAGCTGGATGGGGCAGCACCTGAAAACAATAACAGTATCATGTGAGTGGGGTCACAACCTTGGGTATGAAAAGGGACTGTACATTTCGTGTGCCATTTTCTTTCAAATGAACATGGTGCAAACGGTCTGTAATTAGGAGTTAGTTTGGGTCCAAAACAAACTGAAACCACAAGGACCCCTGCACAGCTCAGTGAACGCGCCTCAGTTATGCCCCGCTGCTCTGCTGCTGAGGTGATCGCCCCGCCTCCCTGTATCCCATCCAGGGTACGTACTCCGCCCCCACAACATTTCGGAGCATGCTCAGGTGGTGACGCACATGCTTGACGACTTTCCCCGCGCTGCAAGCCCACCTTGGGCACGGGCTATATATGTTTGATGCGCTTCAGCCAAAGTCACGGTAATGCTGAATAAGGCGCTTTGGTTGAAGGTGCTCGTTGTCTCTTGCTGAGCAGCAACACATTTGTGTGTTTCCGACGTGTTCTCGATTTTTTTTTAATAGGGCCCTCAATGCTCAGGTTTTTCCTATTCAATGTGCTTTCAGTTTTTTTGGGGCATGGCACAATGAGTTTATTCACTGAGCGTCGGTGACGCGCTAGACCGCTTTGGAGCTTGGAATGGAGTAAGTGGGGTTGGCACAAGATCACACATTATAGCTTAAAAATGGGTCCAGTTTTGTAAAACAGGCCTTTTGTTTCTTCAGTCCACCTATTAGCCTCTAAGTAATTGAAGATGGTGTAAGCATTGTACTCTTCTGGCCTTCGCTGGCTTATGCAGCAGCACTCAAAAGCCGGTTCAACAACTCTGTAAAATACTTCTATCAAAAACAGTAAGTTGACCATTGTCATGTGTGAAGAGTCACAGTGAACTTCACGCGGTCCGGTTTTGCTTTCCTTTTATATATTTAAAACGAAAACTATCAGGATTCGGTTAGTTACTCAAATTTTACAATGGACACGTTGAAATGTCAACTGCATGCTGTAATATCAGTCTAAAGTAATTATAGTAGTAATGAAGTAGTGTAGGAGCGGAGGGCAGCCTTCTGCTCTAAAAGCCAAGGGATATAAATGTTACATACAGATCTCTTCTCAGACGGTACTTGGACTGTTAAGTGCTATTCTGCAGCTTGTCTGAGCAAGGATGCGGTCTGCCCCGACAGGCGAATGTACATTGTTCTTTTCACTGTATTGCTAAATATTGCTGTGATGGCCAACCCAGACAGTAAAAGTCCACTCTCTATCTCTGTCTCTCCTTCTTTCACTCATGGTATACTTCTCTCTTCATCCCTCCATTCTCGCTCTCTTTCTCCCTTTCTCTCTGTCTTCTGCTTTTGATCCATCTCTCACTCCTCCTTCCTGTTTTTCTCCCTCGGCCTCTACTCTCCCCACTCCTTACCCCTCTTTCTCCCTTGTTTTTATCTCTCTCCCTACGTTTATCTCCCTCTTCGCTACTCACTCCTGCTCTCTGCCCTCCCTTTTTTGTCTCTGTCTTCATGTCACTCATGCATATTCCTTTAGTATCTGGGTGAGCAACAAAACATTCTCACAATAAAAAAAGCAGATAATGTTATTAATAAAAGGACCCAAAGGCGAAACCTACTGGATTTGCCAATGCTTGTTTAATACTTAGTTCTTCACATAATGTTGCAGGTTGTGCCACTATCTAATACAAATGTGGCTAAGTGCTTCCCAACTTTGAGTTTTATTTATCTAATTTTTATCTACAACGTTTATTTCCTTTTTATTTTTACCTTCCATCATGTTCATACGTTCGGTAAGTTTCCTTTCAGGGGATACTTCCTTGTTTTTTCTATTTATACGTTGTGCATCTGTCTTACGTGTTGTCCACCTCATTTGTTGCTAATGTCATGGATAATATGATCTCTTGGCTTATTTTCTTTTGCTTTGCTGACAGATGCAAAATGATTATACTTCTCATATTTACGGCATTTTTGTCCTTGTAGTGGACATGTCTCAGGATACGGAAACGACAGCCCACATTTAGGACAGAACTTACTTTCCGATTCATTTTCTTGCCAGGTTCTTCGAATATTTGTTTTTTGTTATTTCCATTCTTCATACTTGTTCTACAATTTTACATCCTCCAGTTTCCCCGTCTGTTGCATAAGCTCCCGCTATGATTGTCTGTTCTATATAATTGTAGTGTTTTTATAAAATCCATTGCTTTCCTCTACAATGTAACCCTGCATTCCTTTGAATAGCATTCTTCTATTACTTGAAGTCTTTTTGCCTCTTCATATTGATCTTGTGAGATTCGCAATAAGTTGCATAGTTGTGCAACGACAGTGGACTCATCCTCTTCATGATATCCCATATTAAAAATGTACCTCTCACGATTAAAGTTTCTTTATGGCTCGAATTGTTATTTTAGACATCGTATTATCCCTTCACATGTCTCTGACCAGCAGGCTACATTAGTAGTAACTCTTAAACATCACCTCCCTCTAAGTTTGAAAACAGATCTTTCTTGTTCATAATTATGTCTGTTGCACTTGGCTTGCAGGTCATTTTGAAAACTGTGCATCATTTATCCCGTCTTGATACTATGGCTTAGGTTTCTGACATATCAAATGGTGGAGGCTTTCTAAACACTCTACTTGCTATGATTTCTTCTTCATTGTGCCATCTAGTTGTACTCTGTCATAGGCACTGGGAGTAGCTGTGCAGGGTGTGTAGCAGCACCCCAAAATAACTTGCTTGAGTTCAGATTGTGAATTAACAACAAAGATGTTTTTAAATTTTGTTTTTATCTTGTCACCTTTGCTGTGTGTTTAAAGATAGAGGTCAAATGTCAGACTAAGGGGGTCATTATGAACTTGGCGGTCGAGACTGCCATGCCGGCGGCAGTGGAAATCTCTACCATTGGCATATGAACACTGTGGGGACCGCCACAGGCGGCCCTCCACCACCGCCGCCAGGCAGGCTGACGATGGTGGAATTCTTCATCCGACAGGGCAGCACTGCAAGTGGCGCTGCCCTCCGGATAAAGAACCTGTGTTCTGCCAACCATTCCCTGGCGGTTTCACCCACCAGGAAAAGGCTGGCAGAAGGGGTGCTCTGGGGGGCCCCTGCACTGTCCATGCGCTGGGCATGGGCAGTGGAAGGGCCCCCGTGCACAGCCCCGTCATGCAGGTCACTGCCCGATTTACAGGCAGTGATTTGCGCGATGGGTGCTGCAGCACCCGCCGCACTGCGGCATTGACGACGGCTCCATGTGGAGCCATCGGCAATGTCCAGGCCCAGTATTCCGCTGGGTCGGTGGGGTCCTCAACAGGCTGGCGGTCTGTTTATAATGAGGGCCTATGTCATCTGACAGATTACCGATTGTTCTTTTACCTGGAGATTGGTATTTACTTTTCTTTCCCTGACTGCAAATTGAGAGGATTTTGTAAAGAGAGCTATTTGTTAATCTTGGTGGGATAAAGGCAATTTGAAATATAAGGCTGTAAGATGTCATTTTTTAACACACAAAAAAAATAAATGCCTTTAAATAAACTGTAAAAAAAAATCAGATACATCAGCTGTTAGTAAAGCTAAAATTAAGCACATTTGTTTGTAAGTCTAAAGTGTGCTGGAAAGATTGTAATAAGATCAAAACAAATTAAGATAGTTTACTTGACAATCCGCAAATGATAAATATGTGCTTAAAGGCAATTTACATACATTATAATTTGTGCTCTATATAGTTGTACAAGCAAAATGGGGGGGGGGGATCCTTGTAAATTTAGATACAATTTCAACGGAAAATGCTCTGTCTATAAATCACAATGTATGACCATAACATGCTTTAGTAATATATTTGTAACAGTGGGCTCCAAAATACACCACAGGCTACATCCCATACCCTTACCGTTTGCCTGTTGAATGGGCTCATTTGCTATACTTGTGCTTTGTGTGATGCTTGGATTTTTCACAATCTGTATGACTTCAGTGATGTAACACTGGTTGCAGTACCCCCATTCTGAAAATGGTTCCAGCGCCAATGTATTGCATGACATTATTTGATTAGATGACCCAGATTTGACATAATTTCCTGCATTTATCACTTCTTCTTGTGACATTTTTTTATTTTCACTTATGTATGTTTTTGTCCTTATTGTAAGAGATCAGATGACTAATACATGTTTTTACTTTTTGATTTTTTGGGATAGACTCAGAATCTGAAACATCACAAATGTACTGTTTGTCCACACAAGTCATATACACTATTGATCAGGCACTTCTCCTGTTTTTCTTCTTCTTTCCTTTTTTAGCAGTTTTTTCCTTGCGCAACCTTTCCACTCATTATCACTGTCAAAGAGCAATTATCATACAAGCCATTAGCTGAACAGGTTCTTTATTAACCAAAACAGGGTGCACAAACAACTGATGTTTCCGACTCTTAACAGACACGGCACCGAAATGTAAACATCCCAAACTAGGTCATAAGGAACCCACCTTCATCATAGCTCAATTTATCCAGTAGGATATCGAGCTGGTCTCGTCCTCGGCCACGGTCGCCATATGCTGTGGATGAGGCCAGCTCGTCCTGCACCCGGCCCACGGGGGGGGCTTCCCCTTCCACCCCCGACCTTCTCCAGCAATCTGATGACATCAGGGCGCTCACAGTGCGCCAATGTCATCAAATGCTGCCGAGGACGTGCTGGAAGCCATTGGCTTCCAGCGCGTGGAGAGAGAGGACGCACAAAAGGTAAGTCCTTCTCTTTGGGTTTTTTTTTGGGGGGGAAAACAGACACAGGGGGAAGGAAATAGTTTTCCCTTTCCCCCTGTGCCTGTTTTCAATGGATTCCTGCTCCATGATCGCGGGCGAGGCCTGCGATCATGGAGCAGGAATCCACCACTAGACACCAGGGATGATTTTTTTTTTTAGTTCATTTTGGGGAGCGACCCCTGAGGCAAGGGTCACTTCCCTGGGGGCATAATTATATCCATGTTTCGGCCCCCCCAGGGGGCAGATTGGCCGTTTTTTCGGACGATCTGCCCCCGGGGGGGTCAAAACCCACTAGACTCCAGGAACTATATTTATGATAATGTTTTAGGGCAGCGACCCCTTAGGCAAGGGTCGCTGCCCTGGGGGCAATATTTTTTTATATGTTTTGGCCCCCCTGGGGCTAGATCGGCCATGTTTTCAGCCTATCTCGCCCCCAGGGGGGTCAAAACCCACTAGGCCCCAGGGATTCTGTTGTGTGTGTGTTTGTGTCTGGGGGGCACCCCTTGGGCAAGGGTCACCCCCCCCCCCCAAGGGGGCACAGAACTGTTGGCTATTTCAGCCCACTTTGGGAGCAGATTGGCCTATTTTTTTAGGCCCATCTGCCCCCAAGGGGGTAGAATCCACTTAGGCACCAGGGATCTTGTGTGTGTGTGTGTGTGTATTGTGTGGGGGTGTGGCCTCTTTGGTAAGGATTGGTCCCCCAAAGGGGGCACATTACTGCCCATTTCTGCCCCCTTGGCCCCTTTGGGGGCAGATCGGCCTATTTTTTTAGGCCCACCTTCCTCAATGGGGGCAGAAGCCACCAAGACGCCAGGGATTTTTTTCCCCCTTTGTTTTTTTTTGTTGGGGGGGCTTCCCCTTTAGCAGGGGTTGCCCCCCCAAATGGAGCAGAGAACTGTTGGTCATTTCTGCCCCACTTTGGAGCAGATCAGCCTATTTTTTAGGCCCATCTGCCCACAAGGGGGGGGGGGGGCAGAATCCACTTAGGTACCAGGGATCTTGTGTGTGTGTTTGATGTGGGGGGGCACAGAACTGTTGGCCATTTCTGAGATCAGCCTATTTTTTGTAGGCCTATCTGCCTCAAAGAGGACAGAATCCACTTAGGCACCGTGGCAAATTTTTAAATGCTTGGCGGGGGGGTGTTTGCCAACTGGCAAAAGGTTTACATTTGTGATTATAACAGTTTATTTCTTCTTTTCGATCTAGTTCAAAGCTTTTGCTTCCTTTGCTGTGGCTCCTTGCGGTTTTGGCACTGGTTGACCTGCGGTTTGCGTAGTTGCATGTTTTAGGTAAGTAAAAACAATTTACTCCAAAGGAGTAATGTTGCCATGCATGAATGACATGTGTGTAGGTGGTGTCCTAAATGCAGGATTGTGTGTGAAAATGTCCTTAGATTTGTGCACAATGATGTTTGTGTTGTCGTATGTCTAATTTGCTTTTCGTTTTTCTTTTTAGTGGGATATCATTGGTGATTGCTGTGTCTGTGCAGAGTAGTTGCTGGTGAGTCTAGCTTTTTCAGGCAAGTGAGTGGTATAGTTTTTGAGTACATAACTCTTTTGATAAAGCCACACTTTGTGTATTACTTATTTTAGACAGTTCTGGTTGTTGTTGGCACATTTGTCAAGTTACACTTCTTGTAAGGATCATGGCTAGCCGCAGAGTGACCGTTCAGCAGGTTGTTGGCATGCTTTTTGAGTCGTCTTCTGACCATGATTATGAGACTGACTCTGAGGCAGAGTTGGAAGCGAGAGATCCTGGCAGTAAGTTTTCTGTCCGAGAGGAATCTTCTGATGACGATCCCACTCTGAGTGCAGATGAAGGGCCTGTTTTAGAGGAGGACACTGATGTGCCAATAGTGCAGCAGCCTGGGTCTGAAAGGTTTCCCAATGGAAGACCTGACACATGGGTTGCCCCAAACATGAAGTATCCACAGTTGCCTGCCTCTACTGGTCTCCCAGGGTGTAGCGTAAATATGGAAAACTTTTTGCCTGTCAATTTCTTTGAGTTGTTGATGGATGATGTATTTTTGGAAGAGATTGTTGAGCAGACTAATTTGTATGTGGAGCAGTATTTGAGGGACAACGCTGCCAGACTTAGGCCTCAGTCTAGAGCTACCCAGTGGGTTCCCACAAATCTGGAAGAGATCAAAAAGTTCTTGGGTTTGACTTTTACAATGGGGTTGATAAGGAAGCTGTCACTGGCTTCTTATTGGTCTACTAGTCCCTTGATGGCAACGGCTATATTTCCTGCAACCATGACTCGGAATTGGTATTTGCTTCTTCTTCGGATGCTGCACTTTGTTGACAATGCTTTAGCCTTGCCTCAAAATCACCTGATTGCGACAGTCTATTTATTTAAGATTATACCTGTACTTGATCATTTTGCAGATCGATTTTCAGAGGGGTACGTTCCAGGCAAAGAAATAAGTGTGGACGAGCCTTTGGTCCTGTTCAAGGGACGTTTGGTTTTTAAGCAGTACATTCCTAGCAAGAGGGCACGTTATGGAATAAAATTGTATATGCTGTCAGAAAGTAGTACAGGATATGTTCCGGGTTTTCTCTGGTAGAGATGCCAGTATTGACCCCCCTGGTTGTCCACCCACTTTTGGAGTTAGTGAGAAAATGTGTGGGAACTTGGTAGATGACTGTTACCATTTGTACGTAGATAACTTCCACACTGGAGTGCAGTTGTTCAAGGAATTGTTCAGAGTGTACACTGTTGCTTGTGGCACACTCCATTCTAACTAGAAAGACTATCCAAGGGAGCTTGCGTGTAAACAATTTGAGAGGAGACAGTGTAGTGCCTTGCATAGTAATGAGCTGCTAGCTCTGAAATTTACAGACAGGAGGGATGTGTACATGCTAAATACCATCCATGATGAGAGTACTTCCCCTGTGACTGTTTGGGGTCAGGTTGTGGAAGTGTGCAAACCTGCATGCATTTTTGACTACAATAAGCACATGGGTGGTGTTGATAGAGAAGATCAGAGGTTCAAACCTTACATTGCTCTTTGTAAGCCTTACGTGTGGTATAAAAAGTTAGCCATCCATTTGTTTCATTTGGAAACTTTTAATGCTTTTATTGTGTTCAAGGATTGTTCCCCTGAGTCAAGGATGAACTTTTGTTAAATTTCAGGAGTCAGTGCTAGTGAGTTTTATTGTGGCGGAACAGGCAAGAGTTCCTAGAGTAGCAGTGGTGGAGGATGTGGCTAGATTGAAAGATCACCACTTCCCTGATCACATTCCTCCCACTCCCAAAAAAGACTTGCCCACTCAGAAATGTAGGCCCTGATTTATACTTTTTGATGCAAACCTGCGCTAATGCAGGTTTGTGTCAAAAACTATAGCGCCAGCTTGCGCCATTCGAGGACGCCAGCCAGGCGTCATATTAATAGAATGGCGCAATCCGGCACAAAGGGTAGGCTAGCATCAGAAAAATGTACATTAACCGAGTGGGGGTATGGGAGATGGGTGTTTAGCACCAGAAAATGACGCTAGGCTGGTTAGAGTAAAAAAAGACGACTAACCAGATTAGCATCATTTAATGGTGCCATGCCACATGACTCCTGCCTTTGAGAAGCCAGGAGTCATGCCCACCAGCCCAATGGCCAGCACAGGAGATGAGGGTCCCCTGGACATGGCCATTGCACCCTGTGCCATGTATGGCATTTAAAAAAAAGGTAAATACTTACCTTTACCTACCTGTACTTAGCTGGAATGGGGTCCCCCATCCTCCACTGTCCCTCTGGTGTGGGTGGGGGTGTCCCGGGGGCCTGGGGAGGGCACCTGGGGACTCATTCCATGGTGTTCCACCATGGAAATGAGCCCACAGGTCCCCTAACCCCTGCCCTGACCCAGGTGTTAAATAATGGCGCTAAGCAAACTTAGCGCCATTATTTAGGCCTGCCTCCCTCCTGTGCACAATTTTTGCATGGGAGGATAAATAAGGCGCAAGGGCCTTAGAGTCATTTTTTGCTGGGGAACGCCTACCTTGCATCTCATTGATGCAGGGTAGTTTTCTGTTGGCAAAAATGACTTTAACTCCAATATTTTGATGCTAGACAGGTCTAGCGTCAAAATATAAATATGGAGTTAAGTTTGCACTGAAATTGTGTAAAAAAAATGATGCTATTTCAGCTCAGAGTAGAAATATGCCCCATAGAGTCTGTGCCCGAAGAGGTATCTGGAGGGAGAGCCGGATGTACTGCCCGCCTGGACTGTCCTTCAAAGCCTTGGCTGTGTGTGGCTGGCTGTTTCAGGAGTTACCACACACAGAAGAATTACTGGGAACTACTGTGAGCGTAAACTGGCGTTTTATATTTTCATATGTCCAGTTTCACGGTTGGCATTACGGTCATGTATTCAGTTAGAACTTTTGTGTCTGTAGAGTTGTACTTATTTATAATTAGTTAGTGGTTTCTTTGTTGTTTAAAAACAAAAAAAAGTGATGGCAGTGTGCATGGAGTGGCGCTTGGCTGGTGGTGTGTGTGGAGTGGAGCTTGGCTTGTGGTGTGCGCGGGGTGGCGCTTGGCTTGCAGTGTGCGTGGGGTGGTGCTTGGCTGGCGGTGTGCGTGGGGTGGCGCTTGCCTGGCGGTGTGTTTGGAGTGGCGCTTGGCTGGCGGTGTGCGTGGAGTGGCGCTTGGCTTGTGGTGCCAGCCAAACAGCAGTCTCACACTCCTATCAGCTGGTGTGATTGCTGTATCAGGCATGTGGGCGTATGAAAGTGGTGGGCCCTTGACTGGCACTATCTGTCGATGCGAGTGTTATAATGTGCTGGGCCCATGGCTGGCGGCGTGAATGGTCTTGTGCATGTCATGTATGAAAGGTATGTGAATGGACTGAATAGCGGTTGGTGCCTTGGTGCTCCTTTACAGCTCATGAGCTGTGAGTCATTGGTTCAGTTTTTTGGCTTTTCAGTTATTAACAGTGCATTTCATTTTTGTGAAATTTCTTGGTAATAAAATTGGATCTACTGATCCATCACTCGCCCTCGTGCCAAATCCAACCAGTATGTGTGGTAAAAATGACAAAACCTGCTCCACTGTCATCCGGCATCGCAGCACACCTGTGACACGCCAGGTGTTTCGGGTGGGACCCCGATGATGAAGCATGCCACCAACTTGGTTGGTGGGTGAGGTATCTTTCTAACATAACCTAAGTGTGTTTCTTTTCACAATTTTAGTGTTTGGAACATCACAGAAGTATGTGGATACATGAAAATGATCTATTACAAAACTACCTGTGTTTGGGGGGGGGCACTTACGTTTTTGATCCCGGGTGCGGCCTCCATCTAGGGAAACATACCAAACCCAGACATTTTTTTAAACTAGACACCCAGAGGACTCCAGGGAGGTGTGGCTTGCATGGATCCCCCAACATTTTTCTTACACAGACTCCTCTGCAAACCTCAAAATTTGCTTAAAAAAGCATATTTTACTCACTTTTCTTGGTAGGATCACCGCTCCGTCACAAATTTCCTCACTTGTGTGGGTCCCAAGGCAGAGTCAGCCTAAAGATGTTTGAAAGAACAATATGTGCTTATCATCTTGCTGTGCTATCTCCTCAATCTCTGCAGGTTTTTGGCCTTTTTCTTTTGCAGGCACCTGGGCCACCCACACAAGTAGGTATCATTTTTATCGGGAGACTTGGGGGAACGCTGGGTGGAAGGAAATGTGTAGCTCCTCTCAGAATACAGAACTGTCTGTCACGGAAATGTGAGGAAAAAGTGTTTTTTTGGCCAAATTTTGAGGTTTGCAAAGGATTCTGGGTAACAGAACCTAGTGAGAGCCCCACAAGTCACCCCATCTTTAATACCCCTAGGTGTCTAGTTTTAAAAAATGCACAGGTTTGGTACATTTCCCTAGGTGCTGGCTGAGCTAGAGGCCAAAATCCCCAGCTAGGCACTTTGCAAAAAACAGCTTTGTTTTCTTTGGGAAAATGTGATGTGTCCACGTTATGTTTTGGGGCATGTCCTGTCCCGGGCACTAGGCCTACCTACACAAGTGAGGTTACATTTATATTAGGAGACTTGGAGGAACGTTGAGTGGGAGGAAATTTGTAAGTCCTCTCAGATTCCAGAACTTTCTGTCACGGAAATGTGAGGAAAAAGTGTTTTTTTTGGCCAAATTGTGAGGTTTGCAAAGGATTCTGGGTAACAGAACCTAGTGAGAGCCCCACAAGTCACCCCTTTTTAGGTTTCCCTAGGTGTCTAGTTTTAAAAAATGAACAGGTTTGGTAGGTTTTCTTAGGTGCCAGCTGAGAAAGAGATCAATATCCGCAGCTAGGCACTTTCCAAAAAACACGTCAGTTTTCAATGTAAAAATGTGATGTGCCCATGTTGCTTTTTCTGTTGTGGGGCATTAGGCCTACCCATGCACGTGAGGTACCATTTTTATCAGGAGACTAGGGGGAACACAGAATAGCAGAACAAGTGTTATTGCCCCTTATCTTTCTCTACATTCTTTCCTTCCAAATGTAAGACAGTGTGTAAAAAAGACATCTATTTGAGAAATGCCCTGTAATTCACATGCTAGTATGGGCAGCCTGGAATTCAGAGATGTGCAAATAACCACTGCTTCTCAACACCTTATCTTGTGCCCATTCTGTAAATACAAAGGTTTCCTTGATACCTATTTTTCACTCTTTATATTTCACCAAATGAATTGCTGTATACCAGGTATACAAGGAAACCCCATTGCAAGGTGCAGCTCATTTATTGGCCCTGGGAACCTAGGGTTCTTGATGAACCTACAAGCTCAATATATCCCGCAACCAGAAGAGTCCAGCAGACGTAACGGTATATTACTTTTGAAAATCTGACATCGCAGGAAAAAGTTACAGAGTAAACGTGGGAAAAATGTTTTTTTTCACCTCAATTTCGATATTCTTTTTATTTCAGTTGTTATTTCCTGTAGGAAAACCTTGTAGGATCCACACAATTGACCCCTTTGTGAATTCAGAATGTTGTCTACTTTTCAGAAATGTTTAGCTTTCTGGGATCCAGCATTGGTTTCACACCCATTTCTGTCACTAACTGGAAGGAGGCTTAAAGCACAAAAAATAGTAAAAATGGGGTGTGTCCCAGTAAAATGCCAAAATTGTGCTGAAAAATGCTGATTCAAGTCTGCCTGTTCCTGAAAGCTCGGAAGATGGTGATGTTAGCACCGCAAAAACTTTGTTGATGCCATTTTCAGAGAAAATAACACAAGCCTTCTTCTACAGCCCACTTTTCCCATTAATAAAAAATCGCTGTAATTTGGCTAATTTCTTGGTCTCCTCAAGGAGAACCCACAAACTCTGGGTACCCCTAGAATCCCTAGGATGTTGGAAAAAAAGGACGCAAATTTGGCGTGGGTAGCTTATGTGGACAAAATGATGTGGGCCTAAGCGCGAACTGCCCCAAATAGCCAAAAAACAGGCCTGCCACCTGAGGGGGGAAAGGCCTGACAGCGAAGGGGTTAAAGATCCATGGCAATACATCCACAAGAACAGGAGAATAAAAAATGCAATCTGAAAAGGAAGGAATGATAGTGTAGAGAGAGATTACAAAAGGACAAAAGGAAGATAATACAATTATAAATTTACAATGAAACATTCCTTGAAATAGCACATTTTCCTACATAGCCTAACTCTTCTAACCTCAGTAGCAAGTCTCCCATTTCCAACACCATGTACATAGGATTAACTGTCCTCCAGCCAATTAGGTTTTTTGTGTCATTTGATCCTGCATAGAAGCTTCACTCTCTACCTCCTTTTCAACCACAGAGGCATGACTCAAATTCTAGATGTACCCATCACCATCCTTTACTGTTTTGTAGAACAAGCTTATCATCCTGACAGGGTTGGTAAATTTGGACCAAGCAATACATCCCAGAGGAGCTTTTTTAACATAGTGCCTCCAAATTCCACTTTGGACAGACAAGTGGGATGTTTCCTATCACAGACGTTGTTTCTGTACCAACATCTTATTTCTTCCTTCTTCCTTCTTCCTCCATGCACCCTCCACAGACATATCCACTCATCCTTTATTTCACTGCATCCAACCAGTCACAAATCTCTTATTTGGTCTCCTACCACAAAATAATATAAAAGGTGATATTACACTTGTCGTATGGGGAGACATTCTGTGGTTCAACAGTAAATCCAGCACTTTCTCCTTTCAACTTATCCCTTTAACCCAGGCCAACTGAACACATTCCTTTAACATTCTACTAAACCGTTCGATGCCTTAATTCAACTGAGGGTGGTGTAAAGCACACTTTCTGTACCCAACATTGTTTTTTAAGAACCCTTCCATTTTCTCAGAGTAGAACTGTGTTCCATTGACTGTCAAAGGGTTATATGGCAACCCCTCCTCATGAACATCTCCTCCATAAACTTACTTACTCCTTGAGAAGATATCTTATTCACCCAAGCAGCCTCAGTCCACCGGGAAAATAAATCAACCAGAACCAACAAATACAGAGTGGCACTTTCCCCCTTTATATTTTCCACTACATCAAGAGCAATTTCATTCTAAAGCTGAATGGGAATAACGGGACTCACCAGTGGAGGAACACAAGGTTTGGTAATGTTATCGCTATTCATAGATATACTACATTCCCCGACTGCTCTCTCAATCTCCATGTCCTTCCGGGCCACAGCTAGCGACACCACGCTTTCTCTTTGGATTTTACAATTCCTAAGTACTATTCATGGACTAGTTTAACTAAATGAACCCTCCAACATTTAGGTGGAAGTAAACATGTCTATCTAAATAGCAAATCATTAATCATAGTTAACTCATCTTTCATCAGCCAGAATGGTCTCACTTGCTTCCTAATGTACTCTTCTTACTAGACCATGCTTTTCCAAATAAAGCTGGATCTCTTTTAAATATGTGTCATTCCCCAGTTGCTCCCAACACCTTTCCTCCAAAAACCACTCCCTCGGTGACAACACAAACCTTCTCCTGGACTCCCTTCAGCTTCACAATCACCTCCCTCTGTG
This sequence comes from Pleurodeles waltl, assembly GCF_031143425.1. NCBI lineage: Eukaryota > Metazoa > Chordata > Amphibia > Caudata > Salamandridae > Pleurodeles > Pleurodeles waltl. The sequence continues at coordinate 439,712,531 of NC_090443.1, read as the reverse complement.
ACTTCCATGCTGCAAAAGTGTATTTTTGCAGAGCCACCACCCATTACGTATCCTACTTGCCAAAGAGTTCTATTCTTTTTTGTGAAAATCTCTTTCAGAAACTTGTGGGCAGTTTTTACCATGAACTTTTCACCCCACAAAACACACCAGAGGATATTATCAGGGGCGGCTCCTTCACAAGGGTGGAGGAGCGTCACCCTTTCCCACCCCCCCACAAGCAGCAGGAGCATATATGTTGGGCCAGCCGTCTGTGTTACTGGGCTGGAGAGAGACTGCACAGTCTGCCTGGTAGCGCCCTGGCTGGGTGCTCCCAGCCAATCATGACGCTGCTTTGAGCAGCATCAGGATTGGCTGCAGGCTGGGAGACTGTGCTTGCAGCCTGGAGCAACGGGAGAGGAGTGGATGGAGTGGCGCAGCGTGGGAAAAAGGTAAGTTTGATTTTTATTTATTTATTTATTTTTAGCCCTGCCCCTACCCCCTCCCCGCCACGCGCCATGCCGCCCCTTTTCCCTCCCTGCTGCCGCGACTGATATTCATGGCTCAGTTAGTCACCATGGGATCTGTTTCAACTTTTGAAGAAAACGTGATTGTCACCTCATCTCTATCTTCCCTCTACAAAATCACCAATCATATTCTCTTAAAACTGGCACTGGCATTGGTAACAATTACTGACCCTCTTCCAGGAACATATGCCTGGAAAGAAGGCTCTGCCTTGAGATTACGCTTCAGATCTCTCTGGCCATACAAAATTAGTATTTCTTTTAAAAAAAACGTTTGTTGACTCAGGTTTGACTGCAAATTCTCAACAAACCGCTATAGTGTTAACCTTACCTAAGAAGGTCAGTGGTTAATTGTTATGTGCCGGAAGCCCATCTAATGGTTTTCCTCAAATCATTCTTGGATTTCACTTCATCTGCAGTTACTAGATGGCTCAAATAATTGAACTCTGTTCTACCTAAGAAATGTTTCCACATCTTGAGTGTTATCTCCCTTTCCTTGAACTCATTCAAACCCACCTCTACATGCTCATCATGGTCTCTTCTCACCTGCCCAAAAATCAAGATATCATCTTGAAAGAATCTTACTCCAAGCAAATTTCATAACATGTTGTGCATATATTGTTGGACAAATGATGTGCCAGATATTAAATACATTGTTATGGATGGATGGGCTTCCAACTGGGTGATAAAGGCATTAAGGGCCAGATGTACAAAGCTTTTTTCTTGTCACAAACGGTGAATGGGGCCATTTGCGAAAAGAAAAAAACATTTCCTCATGAACAAACACAATTTTGCAATTCGGTAATCTATTTACCGAATCGCAAAAAGGGGTGTTCCTTTCTAATTGTGAGTCTCAGTGGTATGTATGATTGTTTTGTGACCGTGAGTGCGGCCGCAAAACAATTGCAGTTAACACCAATTTCAAATTGGTGTTAACCCATTCACGGGACCTATTCCCCTTTGTGAATGGAAGAAAAAATATTTTTTCAGAGCAGGTAGTGGTCCGACGGACCACTAGCTACTCTGAAATAATGAAATGAAAACTTTTCATTTTTTTATTTGAAATGCATCCCGTTTTCCTTTAAGGAAAACGGGCTGCATTTAAAAAAAAATAAACTGATTTATTTAAAAAGCAGACATAGACATGGTGGTCTGCTGTCCCCAGCAGGCCACCATCCCTGTGAGTGCAGCCATTCCCAATGGGGTCAGAAATTGTACCTACCTCATGAATATTGATGAGGTAGGTCATTTGCGACCCCACTGGCAATAAGAAACAGTGTACTTAACACTGTTGTACATTTTGTTTTGTGACTCGCATTTTGTGATTCCCAAAAGGATCACAAATTGTGAGTCGCAAAATAAAAGGTCATACATCTAGCCCTAATTTCTTGGCTATCTTTGTGCAGCTGAATCTGGTGACGTGATGAGGCTAGATCAAACTTTGTGAAATGATTCACCCGAGATACCCTTAACATCATCCCTCAGATTTTTGGGAGTGGGAACCTGTCAAGTTTCCTGCTTTGTTTATCACCCTAAGATCACATTCCTTTTTGGTGTCAACAATAGGTGCCAGCTATTTGGTTGCTTCAACAGGTTTGATCACCTCACTCTGACATAGTGTCTCCAAATCTTTCATCACACCCACATGTACACCCAAAGACAAACTGCTGATCTTAGACATGACAGGAATGGCAGCTTTTTTTACTTCTATTCGTGCATGGTACACTTAAGGCAACCCAAATTATTTCTAAAAACTTCAAGAAACAATTTCTCAAAATCCACTCCCTCCTCTGGCTCCTCTTGGACTTGCACCTGTGGTACAACATTAGGATACAAGAAAATGGTATGTTCTTTTTGATGGAGGCTAACCCAGATTGAATCCCTGCGAATGTGTGATATTCTCTTCCTTGTGCCCAGAATACAGCTGCATTCCTCCTGGGGCAGCCGGGGCGGCTCCTCCGTTAGAGTGGAGGAGTGCCGACCCCCCAACCAGCAGCAGAAGCTGCAAACCATTCACAACGAAAGGATAATAAGCTATGTTTATTATCCTTTTGTTGTGAAAGGGGCGGGCCATAGGAGGGATGAGCAGTGAGGGGGAGTGCACAGAACTTCCCCTCAGAGCGCCTGTGTGTTTGGCTGTCTGTCTCGGGCCTGCCAAACACACATGCGCAGTAGGCTCTTTCCAGCCCAGCAACACTGTTTCTGGGCTGGAGAGAGCATGCACAGGCGCTCCCAGCCATTCCTGATGCTGCTCCAAGCAGTGTCAGGATTGGCCCCAGGGAAGGCTGGAGCCTGTGCCTGCAGAAACAATGGAAAGGGGAGCGGTGTGGCACGGGTCCGCGGATCAGGTACGTTTACATTTCTTAAATTTATTAAATGTACCCCCTTCTCTCCCCCCCAATGCAGCACCCACACAGCCCCTTGTTAATACAGCAAGCAGCAACTGTGGGGCAGTCCTTTCTGTTTGGACTGTGCCATTTGGTCTCACTGATGTCAAGCAGGGCAAGGTTATATTTTTTCGTCTCCGCTGCCACTTGGGCTGTGTTGCTTATCTCATGCATGGTCCTTATGTCCCATGTCTCAATGCTGATGGGCTTGGTTCAAAGCAGGTGGATCAGCTTTGTGACTTCCAGAGATCTCTGGCTTTCACCATAAGGCATCATAGCTCTCCGTGTAGGAGATTCCTGGAGAAATGTCTTGAGAGAAACATCACCATACTGATAAGACACCTCAAATTCAAGATTCGAAGCAACAACGCTCGGTACGAAGAAGTCATGGGCAACCATGGCCTTGGCGACTTGAACAATATTGGTGAAAGGCTCACAAATCTCTGTGCCCTGAATAGTCTGGTGATAGGTTGTAGTGTATTCCCACACAAAAGAATACAAAACGCAACATGGGTGTCACCAGACCATTCAACAGAGAATCAGATTGACCATGTCTGCATTGCGAAGAAGTTCCGGAGATCCCTGTAGGATGTGGTAGTGATCACAAGAGTGGATGTGGTGTCAGAACATCACCTTGTCGTGGCTAGGCTAAAGCCAAAGCTGAAGAAAGCATGGATCGAACTGACAAAACTGATAGAACAACACCATCCTCAAAGATGCACAGAAACAGAATGAATACGCAGTCACCCTCAGTATCAAATTTCAGGTCCTTCAAAAACTAGAGGATGACAGAGACGCAGTAGAAAGTCAGTGGGAGAAGTTCAACAAAAAAGAGTCATCAACCTGCCAGAAGTTACTGGGTCAAAGGAAATACCAGCATAAACAACCGAGACTCTCCGCAAAATCCAAGAGAGAAAGGAAAAGAAAGTTGCAGTCAATACCAGCCAAATAAGAGCAGAAAAAGTGAAAGCTCTAGGCTAATACACCAAAAGCAACAAGGAAGCAAAGAGAAGCTTAAGAGCACAAAAGTGAAGAATCATCAGTGGCCTGGCCACAGAAGCTCAAGAAGCAGTAATCCATGGAAACTTGGAAGAACTCTACGACCTAACAAGGAAACTCTCTGGCAGACACAGCAAGCCAGAAAGACCTGTTCAAGACAAAGCTGGGAAGAAAATCATTGGTAGCAAAGGACAACAAGATGAGAGGAATTCGTATGTTTAGAAATGCGGAAAGATACTCCCGTAGGAGTAAAAACTCTACCTGCAATATCCAAGCCTTTGACATCTGAAACACTTCTGCATGAAATTAAACAAAGCAGCATAGTTAATTTTACTGATAATTGTTTTCTTGAAAGACCTTCATTGGTTGGCCAAGCCACCAAGAATCTTAATATAACGTTGACATCCCAAAGAGATGAATATTTTGGGAGAGGGTGGCGAAGCATATGATCGCCACGCAATAACTTACAAATTAACTGGTGCTCACCCACTGGTTTACCCTCAACATGGGGATGTTTAGCCGAAATGGCAGATCTAAAATTATTCACTGTCCTGTATGCAAGTCCCTGAGCCGCAACATGAGACAAAAAGTTTGCTATCATTTGCACTGAGGCCCCCAAGGAATCCACATTCCTTTGACTGCACCAATCCAACCATCTCCTCCAGGCGGAGGCATATCTTTTATGCATACTAGGTGCCAAGGATTGGGAAAGGAAGAATCTAGTGTCTTCTGAAATTTCAGGACCTTGAGGGGGGTCCCCCGATATCCTCCAGGCCATGTGAAATAATTGTTCCTCCAGAATCAGGGGTTGAGGATTCCCCATGGGATCCAATAATAGGTCCCTTGACGGAAGGATTCGAATTGGAGCGGCACAGCATAAGGTCAGCGCCATCGGTAACTAAGATTGTGCCTTCCAAAACGGTGTTATCAGAATCAATTCCGCTTTCTGCCAAATGACTTGCAAGAGAACTCGAGGGATCATGGGAAACAGGGGAAAGGCGAAGTGCACATCCCCTTTCCAGTCCTGGAGAAAAGCATCTGAACAGAGGGCATTCGGATCCGGTCTCCAACTGAAGAAGAGCGGGATATGAGTATTCAGATGGAAGGCAAAAAGATCTATTTTGGACGGGCCCCAGAGATGATTCAGGAATTGAAATATCCTGGGATGGAGATGCCAATCGCTCGGATCTCTCAGATGCCTGGAATTCCAGTCCGCCACTTTATTCACTTTCCCTGGAATATATTCCGCTGACACAGAAATCTGACGAGCTAGGCAAAAATGCCAGAAGTCTTCGGCAATCTCTACCAACATCCTGGACCGGGTTTCCCCCAGCTTGCTGATATATCGAACTGCTGGAATATTGTCCATTTTCAGGAGAATACAACATTTCGATTTGGAGGGGGACAATGTCTTTACTGCAAAAGAACCCGCCAGAAGTTCTAGGCAATTGATATGCAGTTGAAGCTCCTCTAGAGACCAACGACCCCCCGTCTCTCTCTGGCCACACCTGGCACCACAGCCCCATCTGCTGGCATCTGACTCTATGACCACTTCTGGAACCGAGGTGAAAATCGCTCTGCCATTCCAAGCGTCCATATGATTCAGCCACCATTGAAGCTCCGTCCGGGCTTCGTGAGACAGAACAATCAACTCGGAGTACGTCAGACCTTTCTGAAGATGAAGAATCTTTAACCTTTGAAGGGCACGATAGTGAAGGGGTCCCGGGAAAATGGCCCGAATAGATGATGCTAGGAGGCCCACCAGACGGGCAAGTACCCTCAAGGAAATTGAATGAGCAGACAAAGCTTTCCTCAACTCTTTCTTTATAGCAAGTCTTTTGGTCAATGGCAATTTCAACAGAGTTGCGATGGAATCTATCCTGAACCCTAAGAATTCTATGTTCTGTACTGGTTGTAGCTGAGATTTCTCCACATTTATAATGAAGCTGAGATCTTGTAGGAGCTGCATAGTCCATGAAAGATGGAGACGAGCAAGACGCTCCTCTTGGGCCATAATGAGAATGTCGTCTAGATAAATTATCAGATGAACTCCTTTTTCCCTAAACCACTGCATCACCGGGCGCATTACTTTTGTGAAGCACCAAGGGGCCGAAGAAATACCGAAAGGGAGGGCTGAAAATTTGTAACATCAGTTTCTCCAAAGGAATTGAAGAAATCTGCGATGTGGAGCAAAAATTGGAATGGTCAAATACGCGTCCTTGAGATCCAGGCGGACCATTCAATCTCCTTCCTGTAAAAGATCTCTGAGAAGATGGATACCTTCCATCTTGAAGTGTCGATACACTAGCCAGAAATTGAAATGTCTCAGGTTGAGGACTAAACGAGACCCCCCTCCCTTCTTCTGAACCAGAAAAATTGTACTTATAAAACCTCTTGGGTGAGGACATGATTCGACAATCGCGCATTTTTGGAGCTGAGTCCCTAACTCTTGATCTATAAAAAGCATCTCCTGTTGGGAAAAACTGAGAGGAGGCTGGATCTCGGATTGACATGGTTCTAAATAAAACTCTAGATGATAGCCTGAAATTGTTTTCAACACCCAAGCGTCTTGAGTAATCAAATGCCAATTTTTGAACAAAACGACTCACTCTTCCCCCCAAAACAACCTCTGTGTATGATATTAGATTTACCTGCTTAAGAGGTGTTTTGTCCGTAGTATCCTTCTCTGTGAGGTCCTCAGGGGTTACGACCCTTGTAACCGCGACATCTGTTTGGATAGAAGTTGGAATTGGACTGACAAGTGGATTCTCCATGGTTTCTTTGGTAGGGGTGACAGGTCTGGGAGGAGAAGCGATCTGACGAGCGACCTCTGAAATGCCCGGCCCTATGAAAAAGGCCACTGTTAAACACTTATTATAATAGGAGTCTGTTCCTTGTCTAATGCTGAAAAGGTAGCGACGTATTTGGCAAGGTCCTTGACAAACCTATCACCGAACAAAAGGCCTTTGGCAGCCGGTCCAGCGTCCGCTGAAGCCAGTTCTGCAAGCTTTGGGTTGATGCGAAGTAAGAATGATTTCCTGCGTTCAGTGGACATTGAACAATTAGCTTTGCCCAGCAGGCAAATGGCCCTTTGTGCCCATTCTAGCAAAGTGTCTGGGTCAATGGGCTCCTGCGATTCCTTGGCTTGGATTGCTAGGTCCAGGATTTTGGTTAGAGGACCTGAGATATCCAGAAGTTTGTCCTGGCAACCGCGCCAGGCTCTATCAATACCCTTCTTTGGATCTTTGGAGAACTTCTTAAGAAATGTTATCATATGTGTGCCTAATTTGGGAGTCTCCGCTACCTTTCCCTCGAGAGCCGGCCGAGGGCCCTCTGAACGTAGAGTACTATGAATGTCTTTTTCAATACTCTTCCTGAGTCTGGATTGTACATAAGCAGCCACTTCCGGACACGGTGTCCATTTTCTTGATTTGGGGTGAATGATATCATCAGGATCGAAGAGCAAGTTCTTCGCCGGAGGGGGAGAAAGGTCAGAATTGTTGCGTTTGCCTTTGTGCTTATCTGAAGAGGACTTATCTTCAGAATCAGATGTGGAAGAAGTGTCTTAGGAATTGCATCTTGACTGCGTCATTGGATCAGCGCTCTGATCAAAAAAGGCGCTGTATTCGTGATCATTTAATACCGAGTTAATGGTATGCTCAAAGGGTCCAAATCAGACAGGCCAGGCTTATTTATTTCAACCTCATTTGGGGTGGGGTTCCCCGAGCCTGCGCCAAATCGCCTGCGGCCAAAACTAAATATAGGCTGAGCAAAAGGGTGCAAAGCCTTCACCAAAGCCTTATTTACAGAGTCCTGCGCATGGAAATCAAGAGCCTCGACCAGGCGTTCCTCCATGTGTTGGCCTTCTGTATACTCCCCATAATAATCATCCTGATGTGCCATGCTGGCAGTTTGAGGTAATATCAAGCAGAGGTCCCAATTATAGTGTTGTAAAAAAGTCAGCAATGGGGGGGGGGAAGCCCTGGTGCCAAAAGGTCTAACAGATCTCTGCAGGTGAAATGAAGATAGCAATCAGGGGGAAAGGGAGCCTGGCACTTAATCTCCTCGAGCAAGGCTCTAACACTATTATTACAGCCCTAACGGGCATTAGAGGGGAGCCTGGAATCGGCATGTGTCCAGCTCTCAAGGCTGCCGATCGCGCGCTGGCAAACTCAAAAGATTCAAGATTTGCGCAAGCGTGAACGCAGCCAGAGAATGCAGACTGTGCTGCGGAGGCCGCGCTTCCCCAGAGGCACCCCCAACGGCTGTTTCGCAGGGAAAATGATTTGAAAGATAATTTCCTAGCAACGCGGCAAAACCGCCAAAAGGAAATTTATAACAGCGCTTGAAGGCAATTGCCGCGCTCGTTAAAAAGGCACATAAGTAAACAATGCGAAAAGTACACAAAGCTAAAATGTACAAATACACAGAAATGAGGCACTTATCTCTTGTGCGAAACAGCAAAGAAAGAGGACGGACTTTGCTTGCTTTGTGCTATACATGAGATAGTGGAGCCTGGCTGTAGGGTCATTACCTGGCTTGTGTTTATGGGAAATGTAGTTTTTCATGTTTTATTGTTTCTATTGGCTGCTGTGTGTTGCAGTAAAGATAAGAGATAAGCATAATCCGAAGCCTCCTGTCCTGACATAGAATCTTAACCACGACTAGTGCGGAATTCCAGGAGGCGGTCGGACACAGGGAGATGCGTAACACTAGACCGCGACCCCCTCTTTGGTTGCCTTCTTCTCCTCACTTCCAGGTTTGTCTGAGCCGCCCGACCCGAGAAGGGATGATCGGCAATAGTTGTGACAATGTGTGGAGACTCAGAGAAAGAAAGATAAGAAGGCTCCGCTTGGCTCAAGCTGAATGCCTAACTCAGATATAGATTTCAATTGGTGATTGTTCTTCCGAACCCTGCTCTTCCTGTCCTTCCTTGATTCAGTTTTGCAAAGAAAAAGCAGCCTTCTGGTAAATGAGGGACATAGTTTTGTGCCTACCAGGAATGGAAACGAAAATAAAACCCCACTGGGTATACCGTATGACTGCCCAGGGATACGCATGGAATCCTGTGTCTTGCACAACTTTCCACATGGATTCCGAGGAAAGTTTGTGAATCTCAGAAGGAGATAAATCTACAGTTAAAACAGGAGTAAATCGGCGAGTGTCGATTTACTGGTTTCTTTGTGAATCAAGCAGAATGTAAGCCTTTTTAATGACCAGAGTATGCTTTCTGAGTTCTTGAAAGTTATGTCTGGGAGACAATGGGGCTGATTCAAAAGCCCCTAGTGCCACATTAGCGGCATTCCTTTTTTAATGATAATGTGGTCCAACGAGACCAAAATCGCCACACCATATTTACAAAGTGGCATAATGCATGCATTACGCCATTTTGTAACACTTTATGCTACATTATGCCTGCACCAGGCATAATGTATGCAAAGGGGGTGTTCTCCTATTAGCGGGACCGAAAAATGGCACAAAGAAATCTAAGAGATATCTTTGTGTCATTTTTTTGGCACTTTAAATGCCAGCTCGGAGCATGCGTTAAAAGGAGGCACACCATTATTTACAATGGGCCTCAGTGAGCTTTGCAGGATTAGTGTCAACATTTTTTACGCTAATCCTGCAAAGCTCCGAACAAGCTTCAAAAATGTTGATGCTATTTCCCCTAACTACCGCCATGGTGCGCCATATCTTAGGTACGGCGCACAAATGGTGGCATTAGGGAGGTCCTAGGAGGTGCAAGAAAAGTGGTGCTGCACTAGGTGCAGCGTAACTTTTCATAAATCAGGCCCATTGTGTTTTAGGACCTGAAAGCTTGTTTATAATGACTTTGGTGATAGACTGGAAATTATGTTATTCTGGGCATTGTAAGCATGTGAAATGCAATTCAATTTTCAAAATGCAAACTGTAATTCAGAATGTGTAGATTGCATACCGATGCAAGAATTCAACTCCCTACCACCCCAACCTCAATTACTGTAATTTGATTTGATCTTTTTTGCACGCGGCATTAGGTTCATCTCAAAAGACTTCTTGATGCTGAAAGAATTGCTACAAACTACACCCAGTAAAAATAGAGAAGTCAAGCCATTGAGCTAAGATGAAAAAAATTACCAAAACAAACAGCTCTTCAAAACTTTTCTGGAAGCAAGAAGTCTGTAGATTGATCTTAGCTGAGCAACGAGGCTGTGCAGGGTTTGGCATCTAGGATTCTGAGTTAACATGCTCTAGTGCAAATTTGATTTGAATTGAAGAGTAAGGGTCTGTATGTGCTATAATAAAAGTGTCCTTGAAAAAGGCTTGTCAGTCCCATAGAACAACTTATACTTCATTAACATGCTGACACTCTATCTTACATGTAACCAATGCAGAGCTTCCTGAGGCTTAAAGACATGATCAGGCAAAGGGGCGTCACCCCAGTGCTTTTAGCGGAAGGAAAAATGAAATAACTGAGCGTTCTTATCATTTTATTTTTCAGCTGAGCCAGGTTAGGGCGGGGCAGGGCTGGAGGAGGTTGAAGGGAGGAGTGGTTTGTACACCAAAAGTCCGCGTGTGTTTGGCCGGCTGTGTTGGGCCGGCGAAACACACATGCCACTTTGCATTTCTCCTCCCGGCTGTATTGCACAGCCCGGAGGAGAAAGTGCACAGGCCTTCACTCCCTCTGTGAGTGCCGAAGCAGGCCGCTCACACAAATCACGACGCTGCTGTCATGCTGGTAACAGCAGCTTCGTGATTGGTTGAGGGGACTCTGGGAGCTTTTGCGCTTTGTGGACAAGGAGAATGGAGGAGACAAATCTGTTATTCCCCCCCCCCCGTACCGCCACCCCCATTCAGTGGCAGCCATCACCGCTCTTCAGCCGTGCCACTCTCTGGACCTCAAGTTTGAACCTTCTGAAGCTTAGCAAGGACAAGCTCATGGAGATCCACATAAAAGATCTTGTAGTAATTGATCTGAGATAGCACACAGACTAATACAATTTTGGCATTAGTGCAGGAGCAGACGTTTTGGAACACAGAAACAGAGAGCATCACATTAGTTTGCTACTTAAGTTTGAATTCCTTGTGTAGGACAACTGCTTGGGATTTTACTCATGCTGGTGGTTCAGCATGAATACTCATTTGGGATGGCTGGATCGAGTTATTGCTGTTTTCACTTTTGCCCTCCACCAGAAATTTGATTGGCCTGTTTTTTTTTATTTTACAAAGCTCTGACTCATCCAGATCTGAATTACAGGTAGGCGAACCAAAGAAGGCTTGATCCAGATGCCCAGCTCTAGCTCAGCTCGAGGCCCTCCTGTGCCTCGAACCCACACTGTGGAGAGGGTTCATGAGGCTTATGCCTGCCACCCAAACTCTAACCTAATGTGCCATCGAATTAAAGGCAAAGCATTTTGTGATGTTATTCTGCGAAAAAGATCCCCATTTAATGGCTGAATTGCATAATGTGAAACAAGCAAATCTTGGACCAATCCTCCTCTTTACCACTTGACCAAATTGTGTCATCCTATGCAGTTATTTTATTTCACTAATCCTACTTTTTCTTCATTATCACATTTGAGAGCACCTTATAATACATGAGTTCAGGGTGTGCACTGCACAAAAATCTCTCTTATGTTTAGTTTAATAGACTGCAGTGCTGCTTAATGGAGCAATAACAAGCTAAGCCTGATAGCGGGTGCACATTACAACTGACTTGCCACTTGGTTAACTAATGGCTTTGTCATCAAGGTGGGGGAGGAGGAAGGTCATGCATGTTTCTTCCTTCAAGTTTAAAAATGAATGTCTGATGATAAACCAAAGTAAAAAGTGGAAATGTGCTTGGTCGCCTTTCTGTTTTCAACCTTAATAAGGGCAGGTAAGAGCGTAAGACAGGTTCTCTGGTGCTCCCAGCTAGGTTTCTGTAGTATAGATAACAATATATACAGATACAACTATGTCCAAACCGCTTAGATGTTGGTTGTGAAATGACCCCTAGTCAAAGTGTACTGCCTGCATTCCTAAGGAGGTGGCTATGACGCTAGAAACAGAAGAGTGGAGGGATGGAGACAGGACTGCCTTTTGAAATCCTATGTGACCTTTTTAGCAAGGGATTGCTGATTGTTCCTTCCTGAGCACTGCGTTTGGTTAATGGTGGGGGAATAAGGGTGAGCCAGCAGAGAGAGCTGCTAGTGACAAAGACGTTTCTAGAGAGAGCCTGGGTCCTTTATTTTCCCTTGAGTGGCCCATCCTGAAAGGTTGATGACACCATGGTGCAGAGCTTTGCACCTATTGTGCTCATGTGGTACTCCTTGGTGTCAGCATCAACACTACTGAGGTGATGAGCCATCACCTTGCACAAAGAATATGTCTGTGCTTCCAAGGGAAATGAACTGTGAAACGAAACCAGGAAAACCATTTTTAAACCCAGAAAGTGGATCGTCATCCTCTGTTTAAAAATACCATATAAAGGTGGGTCCTAAACCTTCCAGCTTTGTTTCAGTTTGGGCTGCTTCACTGCGCGAGAAGAACTGGTGTGTATCAGGAAGGGTGTCGCTATCTGCCTGTCTCCTGAAGATTAGGAGACATCAGCTGGTTTCTGAAAATCTTGCTGAAAGAAGCAGCAGGAATGCTGGCCTGTTGAGAGGGGAGAGGCTAGTCCCTTAGTAGTCTACCTACCCAGGGAGGAGAACCCAGCTGCTAAGCCTGCTGTGACGATCAACCCAGAGGGAGCATATAGGAGAGAGTGCCAAGAGGATCCATGAAGTCCAGGGTCACTCTTTCTCCTTTTCTGACCACTGAGTTAGTCTTAAAGAGTGGGGCCTGTAACCGGGCATCCGTCGACGCCGGTTCACGCGCGACCACAGAGGCTGTGTTTACATACCCCCGGGGCACTCGAGAGAGTCCCGGGGGAATGACGTCAGACGCAGAAGGCGTCTCATGGAGCATGAAAAAGAAAGACGGACGATTCAGTCGTCATCAGGAAGAAGAGAAGGAGACCGGAGAAACGCGCACGGAAGGGAGAGAAACGCTGGAGCGGCAGAACGTGGATACAGAGCCCAAATGCGACAGGAGGAACGCCAGAGAAGGGGGGAGACCTTAGGGCGCCTCCCGTCCCTACCGAAGAGAAGTCGGGAGACCACGAAGGGGCCAGCCACGTCCCAGGAGGGGCGTGGCACCCACAGGTACGTTCGTACCTAAACTGGGCTTTCTGGCCGGGGTGGTTAAGGGTAAAAGAAGTAAGGGAGGGGAAGACGGGGAGTAAGGAGGGGAGGTCCTGTAAGGAAGGGAAAACCCTGTAAAAAGGGGAAACCATACTGATTCTCCCTCCCTAACCTCACTGTGAGGGGAAGTCCGTCGAAGGAAACTGTGAAGAAACTAGAATACTCATGGGAAGGTGACAGTCACTATTGAATAGAAGTGTCCCACCACATACCCCCACACGTACCTCCCCTCCCATCACCCCACTAACCCTAATTAAATCCTGCCTTACCGCCACACTTACCTATTTTTCTGCTCTTCTTTTCTTCTGGGGAAACCTGGGCTGCCGCCTCGAGGGAAAGACCAGACCTCTTTCCATTTGGGAACAAGCCAGATTGGACACCAATTAAAATCCTGACAAGAGAAAAAGGACCCAGATGAATAACAGGAAGCAGACCTGGGACATAAGAATAAAAAAGGACAACCTTAATTAATACTAAATAAACCACTTATCCACTCAAGCCTTTGCCTATAGAGTTATTCCAATATCTCTCCCACCTGGAGATAAAGAACCCCATTACAGGTCCATATTTTTTTTTAAAATGATGCGATGAGGCGCCGTAGGCCAGCTTGTTGCACCGTGCTGTGTCATTAGGAAAGTGGAGGGATGTGTTGTAGTTACAGCAATATGACGCATCCCTGTACAGCACTACGGCGCACAATTGGCTACCTTGTGCCAATGCCGGCACCCTTGCACCATGGTGCAAGGGTGCCTTCATTGCAGTGGTGATTATTTATGTGTAGGAAGGGACACCTTCCTGCACATAAGCAATCATTACTGCCATTTTCTCCTTCTATGTGTGCTTCAGAATGCAGCACACATAGAAAGACCAAAAAACAAGGGAAATAAAGTTATTTCTCCTCGTTGCATCACTTTTACATCACTGCTGGGGTGGTGTAGGAAACTGATGCATTCCCAGGTTTACAAAACCTTGTAGGTGTAGGAATGCACCAGATTCCATGGTTGTTGTTGACACTTCATCTGGTGGTAACACCAGTTCAGATAATGATAGTTCATCATCAGATAATATGCGGCAACGTCGTGGACGACGTGGGCAACACCGGGGAAGGTGGAATCACCCACCTATGTTACCCCCCTGCCCACCATACCATAATCAACAATGGGGTTGGCCTTCCCAATATGGACTCCCACCTCAATACCAGGCGCCCTTTTTCCAACACCCTGCACAATGGTCTTTTCCTGAGCCACCGCAGCCTTTTTTAGACAGAGGCAACGGGAGGGGAAAAGGAAAAAGGAAAGAGGTACATTGGAGGCCAAGAGAGGACACCCCAGAGAATACTGCACAAAGGGAACCCCTCCCAGGGACAAGCAAAACACTGTAACGAGCCTGACGGATAATCAAACAGATAACATTATCAATCTGAGTAACCGGGTTCTGAGTGAAATTGAAACTAAGGCACTAAACAAGGGCTTAAACTTTGTGCCCACGCCCAACATTGACTTATTTAAAACCCGAACAGAACTAGCGGGTTTGTTCCGAAAAATACGCTTGAAAACGTTCTTTTTGGGTAAACATTACGAGGCCTCAGAAAAAAACCCTGGTCTACGCCCCAAGTCCACTTTCTGCCCAACCACGGGACAGATGCCCACCGAGGTCCTGGCTTTTGAGAAATCAGTATCCCTAAAGGTCAACGCACTTACTAGGACCACCAAAAAAACATACCATAATATGAGTACGGCCGAACTTTCAGCTCTGAAAGGCCTAACATCTGACCCCATGATAATCATTAAACCAGCAGACAAAGGGGGAGCAACGGTAATTTCTCCACTTAAAATGTATAGAGATGAGTGCGAACGTCTGTTGGGTAATACCCACCATTATAAACGCTTATCTCGAGACCCCACACCTGATATTCAAGACGAAATTTCCTTTTTCGTGATGAAAGGCATGGAGAACGACTGGATTACTCGACATGAGGCAGACTTCCTGATACAGGCTAACCCTAGGATTCCCTATTTTTATATTCTCCCAAAAATGCATAAAGGGAAAATTCCCCCACCAGGGAGACCTATTGTATCCGGGATCGGATCGGTTCTAGAACCCCTGTCTCAATTTGTGGATTTCTTCCTTCAGCCATTGGTCAGAAGAATTCCTACTTACCTAAAAGATACGACGGATGTGTTAGTCTTATTAGACTCTGTGGCTTTTGACACAACTAGAGAACTGTTGATCACCCTGGATGTGGAATCCCTGTACACCAACATTCCCCAGGAGGCCACTCTGCAGGTCATTAGCGACCTTTTGGAAGCCAATAGAGGAGAGTCACGTACACCCCCTGACTTCATACTGGACCTGGCACATTTGGCTCTCACAAGGAACTATTTCAAGTTTGAGGATAACTTTTTCTTGCAAATACAGGGTACATCTATGGGTAGCACTTTCGCACCTAGCTTGGCATGTCTCTATGTTGATCACTTTGAGAGACAGGTAGTCAACCACGATGACAACCCGTTTTTCCAGCAGATTAAACTCTGGAAACGATATATAGATGATATTCTATTGGTCTGGACAGGAACTAGAGATGAGGCTATGAATTTTGTAAATTGGTTGAATACAGCTAACCCTTTCCTGAACTTCACCATGACCATAGGTGACAACCAACTAGCATTTCTTGACTTATCAATCTATGAAAGCAATGGGGCTCTAGCCACAGAGGTCTATTATAAACCCACAGACCGGAATAACCTGCTCCAATTCCAAAGCTTCCACCCAAGGTCCCTGAGGGAGAATCTCCCTGTTGGTCAATTTTTACGTCTGCGACGGAATTGTTCCACCCTCACAGACTACCGTAAACACGCTGAGAAATTGGCTAGTAAGCTGCAAACCAAGGATTATCCTACACATCTGGTGAAGAGAGCATACAAAAGAGCGGGGAATAATAATAGGGATCAACTACTACAACCACGCACTAGGACGTCTGACACTGAACAAATTGTGTGTGTGACTACTTTTAACCCACTATCCAATAAGATTCAGAAAATCATCAAAGATGAGTGGAAAATCCTTATATCTGGGGGTTTACCTTTTCAGCAGCCACTACATGCGTTTAAAAGAGCCACAAACATACGGGACATGGTTGTCCACACAAGACCCAAAGAAAAAAACAATTCCCTAACGACACAAACCACACTATGAGGCCTCCCACCACCAAGAGGACACTACCCATGTGGCAACTGCAGTGTCTGCTGTTTCACTAAAAAATCAACCACAATAGACCTAGACCTTAAGACTCCATGGGCTCAAAGATCCCTAACCAACTGTAACAGCAAAAACGTGATCTATTTGATTAGATGCCCCTGTAACCTTAAATACGTGGGAATGACATTTAGAAAGGTCGCCACAAGAATCTGTGAACATAGGAGTACGATCCGTTGTAAACGAGAGGCTACTAAATTGACTAACCACTTCCTTCTGGAAAAACATTCTGCAGATGACTTAAACTGGACGGTCATTGAGCAACTACCTCCATCGTCCTCCAATATGACACAGAGACTGCTCCAGACCGAACAACGCTGGGTCTGGAGATTACACACGGACACCAATGGTCTTAATGATGAGATCCCCTGGTTCACACTCAATAAATGATTTCTCTTACTAATCTATGAGTCCTCCCTTCCGTCCGCTTCTGCCCTATCTTTTTCTCCCCCCCCCTTCTTTTCTTTCCCCACCCCCTCCCCTGATCCTTCACGGGACTTTGCCCTGGGACCACTCTGTTCTTTTACCCCCTACTTTGTTTCTATCCCCCTCACTCCCGTCATCTTGCCATTTCTGCCTCCCCTTCCTTGTACTACATATCTATTTCTTTCCCTCTTCTTCGTTTCCCCCTCCCGATTTGCCCCTTTCATCTCCTGTTCTCTTCCCCAAAACCCTCCCCTCTCTCCTTTTCTTTTCTCGGATTTTTTATTTTTCTCCCCTTCCCCCCCTTTTTTCTACTGCCCCTCCCCTGGTTGTCACCCCCTCCCTCCCTCCCTTTTCCTTTTCTTCCCGTTCTGTCTCTCCCCCCCCGGTTGCATTTCTTTAACCACACCCAACCCCCCCCCCTGTTCGTTTTTTTCCCACTTCCCCCTCCTCCCTTTCTTTTGTCCCCCCTTTCCCCCCCCACCTTTCTTTCCTTCGTCCTTTCCTTCTTTTTTCTTTTTTGGCCCTTTGGGCCACGGGACCGCTGGGAACTACATTTCCCAGCGGCCACTGGAAACGCGAGGCTTCCGCTGGTGGCGCTCGGGCCGGAATCTTCCGGCTCGGGCTCCACCATTGCACTCGCCCGCATTCATGCCGGCGCCCCGGCTCAGCTGGGGCGCCCGCGGGTGCGGTAAAGCACATCGAGGGCAGCAACGTAAAGAGGCCCGCCCTTGCACTCGATCACATTCATGCCGGCGCCCCGGCTTTGCCGGTGCGCCCGCCATTACGGCAATCATATCGAGGCTAGCAACGCAACGAGGCCCGCGGCGGTGATTAACCTCAATTGAACTCCAATTAACGCGCAAACAGGGCGCACCTGGAATATCTTACAGCCATAAATAGACCGTTCTCCCTCAGCCACTTGTCTCAAGCGGTCCAAGGAGAGGACGAAATAGGCGCACGGCGAGCGTCCCCTTTGATGTAGTGAGTGGCATACCGGATCACAGGCAGCACAGATAAGCCCTTATTGCTTTTAATCTTACTTTTTATGTCTATTGTCTATAGCCACTTCGGTTTCTCTTAACCAGTATTTTTCTACCAGCAATAGTGGGTTCCTAATGGGAACTTGCTCCCCCCTAATGCTCCCTCTGTATCTATTCTGCCTACTTCTGTTCCTCTCCTCACTTCGTCTTTATGTTCATCTCTTTCCCTTAGTGTGTGACTATAAGGGGACACTCCCCCTCCTGGATACCAGAGGCTAGCAGCCTCTAAGAAAAGGGTAAGAACTATAATTCCCTGCAGTGATAGGACTGTCCACTTGTGTAGATATACCCACTCAGTCACTCCACGCATGTATTTTACCTTTTTGAACATATGTGTTTCGTGCATGAATGCATCCCCTTGACACGTGTGTAATTGGTTGGTTTTGCAGTGCTGTGTGCCACCAGTGTGCTAATTATTTGTTTATCCCCCATAGGCCGCCTCAAGGTAATTCCTTGGGTAAGGTAGATCTTTCATTTTTCATTTTTTCACTCTTTGATTTCCACATAGAGTATTTTCCTCCAACGTGAGACGTAGGGATCCTAGGCCCTGACGAATGCCCCGAGACCTTCATTGGCTCACTTCTGAGGGCAGAAACATGTTGGCTATTAATTAGTTAGGTGACCCTGTGAGTCCTTGTCCTCACAGAGGTGTCCCAACCCCCCTTTTTAACTACACCAGTCAGACACCACTATTAAATTTGTTGCTCTTCACAGGTGTCTGCTTAGGTGTTTTTAGTTTTTTCAGTAGATTAGCTGGATCCCGATCTTTCCAGAAACAAGTTTATTTACGCACTCCCTCCTGTTCCTTTAACAGTGAGGTTGAGTCCGCCCAGGTGGCACTGTCCTACCTGGGTGGGTCTAGGTGGTCAAATGATGAAGCATGACACTATATAGTGTGTGAGACCACCTAGTCCGTAAAAGGAAATCCCTTTTTCCCCCCCCCGTTGTTCCTCTCCGTATATGTACTCGGCAGTTTCCAACTGACATTCCACTGACATTACCCTTCCAAATAGGAATACATACAACCCAGGGCTACGCTGATATCCGCGACGTCCTCTTTTAGAGAACCCCGTACTTTCGTGTGTATTTTGAATTATAGGGAGTTAAGTACGGAGTGTTCCTCCATATTTATCCCCCCTCCTCCCTCTTCCTCTCTCCATGTGTAATGATAGTTGAGCAGCTGCTAGCTGCGAGAGTCCCCTCTAGTGAGAAATTATTGCTCCTTTGTCCAGGACCACACACCAACACTAAGGTTGTTTGTCTTCTTCCTTTTTTTCCCCTCTCCCCCTACTGCCTCATAACGGTGTTCTTTCTTCCCCAGTATAGCGGAAGGACTCTCCTTCAGTGATGAGGATCTGACAGCCATTCTGTCGGCCCCCTCACTTCTTGGTGATACAACCCTCTCCAAGAGTTTGTCCCAGTTGGGCGACTGGGACACACTAGTAGAACTAAAACGATCTCATGTCAAAACTATTCTCCACGGGGCCGTTCTGACTGAATACCTCCGGAGCAATACAGCACCAAACGGATTGTTGGTCACCAATGCCCCACGTATATTCCTTGAAGATCTAGAATTTAGAAAGGATTGGGCCTTGATAGCATGGAAGTGTACCAGAGATTGGCTCATCCTGATCATAAAAACAGCGACAAGGTTATCCGAGGCACTTCTAATTCAGATAAAAACGAGTGAGAATAACCTAAAATCAGGGATGAGCATTCTCTCCTTTAAAAAGAAACTAGAGGAGGTAAACAAAAATATGAACGAGCATAAGGAATATCTCACTCAGCGAAAGATTTCTAAATTCCAAAAAGATCTCGATCGGTTCTCCCACGAGAAGATATACCCTTACACCAAATCGGATTATGTAGCAAAAACTAACAACATATCCGACACTTCATCTGGTGGTAACACCAGTTCAGATAATGATAGTTCATCATCAGATAATATGCGGCAACGTCGTGGACGACGTGGGCAACGCCGGGGAAGGTGGAATCACCCACCTATGTTACCCCCCTGCCCACCATACCATAATCAACAATGGGGTTGGCCTTCCCAATATGGACTCCCACCTCAATACCAGGCGCCCTTTTTCCAACACCCTGCACAATGGTCTTTTCCTGAGCCACCGCAGCCTTTTTTAGACAGAGGCAACGGGAGGGGAAAAGGAAAAAGGAAAGAGGTACATTGGAGGCCAAGAGAGGACACCCCAGAGAATACTGCACAAAGGGAACCCCTCCCAGGGACAAGCAAAACACTGTAACGAGCCTGACGGATAATCAAACAGATAACATTATCAATCTGAGTAACCGGGTTCTGAGTGAAATTGAAACTAAGGCACTAAACAAGGGCTTAAACTTTGTGCCCACGCCCAACATTGACTTATTTAAAACCCGAACAGAACTAGCGGGTTTGTTCCGAAAAATACGCTTGAAAACGTTCTTTTTGGGTAAACATTACGAGGCCTCAGAAAAAAACCCTGGTCTACGCCCCAAGTCCACTTTCTGCCCAACCACGGGACAGATGCCCACCGAGGTCCTGGCTTTTGAGAAATCAGTATCCCTAAAGGTCAACGCACTTACTAGGACCACCAAAAAAACATACCATAATATGAGTACGGCCGAACTTTCAGCTCTGAAAGGCCTAACATCTGACCCCATGATAATCATTAAACCAGCAGACAAAGGGGGAGCAACGGTAATTTCTCCACTTAAAATGTATAGAGATGAGTGCGAACGTCTGTTGGGTAATACCCACCATTATAAACGCTTATCTCGAGACCCCACACCTGATATTCAAGACGAAATTTCCTTTTTCGTGATGAAAGGCATGGAGAACAACTGGATTACTCGACATGAGGCAGACTTCCTGATACAGGCTAACCCTAGGATTCCCTATTTTTATATTCTCCCAAAAATGCATAAAGGGAAAATTCCCCCACCAGGGAGACCTATTGTATCCGGGATCGGATCGGTTCTAGAACCCCTGTCTCAATTTGTGGATTTCTTCCTTCAGCCATTGGTCAGAAGAATTCCTACTTACCTAAAAGATACGACGGATGTGTTAGTCTTATTAGACTCTGTGGCTTTTGACACAACTAGAGAACTGTTGATCACCCTGGATGTGGAATCCCTGTACACCAACATTCCCCAGGAGGCCACTCTGCAGGTCATTAGCGACCTTTTGGAAGCCAATAGAGGAGAGTCACGTACACCCCCTGACTTCATACTGGACCTGGCACATTTGGCTCTCACAAGGAACTATTTCAAGTTTGAGGATAACTTTTTCTTGCAAATACAGGGTACATCTATGGGTAGCACTTTCGCACCTAGCTTGGCATGTCTCTATGTTGATCACTTTGAGAGACAGGTAGTCAACCACGATGACAACCCGTTTTTCCAGCAGATTAAACTCTGGAAACGATATATAGATGATATTCTATTGGTCTGGACAGGAACTAGAGATGAGGCTATGAATTTTGTAAATTGGTTGAATACAGCTAACCCTTTCCTGAACTTCACCATGACCATAGGTGACAACCAACTAGCATTTCTTGACTTATCAATCTATGAAAGCAATGGGGCTCTAGCCACAGAGGTCTATTATAAACCCACAGACCGGAATAACCTGCTCCAATTCCAAAGCTTCCACCCAAGGTCCCTGAGGGAGAATCTCCCTGTTGGTCAATTTTTACGTCTGCCACGGAATTGTTCCACCCTCACAGACTACCGTAAACACGCTGAGAAATTGGCTAGTAAGCTGCAAACCAAGGATTATCCTACACATCTGGTGAAGAGAGCATACAAAAGAGCGGGGAATAATAATAGGGATCAACTACTACAACCACGCACTAGGACGTCTGACACTGAACAAATTGTGTGTGTGACTACTTTTAACCCACTATCCAATAAGATTCAGAAAATCATCAAAGATGAGTGGAAAATCCTTATATCTGGGGGTTTACCTTTTCAGCAGCCACTACATGCGTTTAAAAGAGCCACAAACATACGGGACATGGTTGTCCACACAAGACCCAAAGAAAAAAACAATTCCCTAACGACACAAACCACACTATGAGGCCTCCCACCACCAAGAGGACACTACCCATGTGGCAACTGCAGTGTCTGCTGTTTCACTAAAAAATCAACCACAATAGACCTAGACCTTAAGACTCCATGGGCTCAAAGATCCCTAACCAACTGTAACAGCAAAAACGTGATCTATTTGATTAGATGCCCCTGTAACCTTAAATACGTGGGAATGACATTTAGAAAGGTCGCCACAAGAATCTGTGAACATAGGAGTACGATCCGTTGTAAACGAGAGGCTACTAAATTGACTAACCACTTCCTTCTGGAAAAACATTCTGCAGATGACTTAAACTGGACGGTCATTGAGCAACTACCTCCATCGTCCTCCAATATGACACAGAGACTGCTCCAGACCGAACAACGCTGGGTCTGGAGATTACACACGGACACCAATGGTCTTAATGATGAGATCCCCTGGTTCACACTCAATAAATGATTTCTCTTACTAATCTATGAGTCCTCCCTTCCGTCCGCTTCTGCCCTATCTTTTTCTCCCCCCCCCCTTCTTTTCTTTCCCCACCCCCTCCCCTGATCCTTCACGGGACTTTGCCCTGGGACCACTCTGTTCTTTTACCCCCTACTTTGTTTCTATCCCCCACACTCCCGTCATCTTGCCATTTCTGCCTCCCCTTCCTTGTACTACATATCTATTTCTTTCCCTCTCCTTCGTTTCCCCCTCCCGATTTGCCCCTTTCATCTCCTGTTCTCTTCCCCAAAACCCTCCCCTCTCTCCTTTTCTTTTCTCGGATTTTTTATTTTTCTCCCCTTCCCCCCCCTTTTTTCTACTGCCCCTCCCCTGGTTGTCACCCCCTCCCTCCCTCCCTTTTCCTTTTCTTCCCGTTCTGTCTCTCCCCCCCCGGTTGCATTTCTTTAACCACACCCAACCCCCCCCCCTGTTCGTTTTTTTCCCACTTCCCCCTCCTCCCTTTCTTTTGTCCCCCCTTCCCCCCCCCCCACCTTTCTTTCCTTCGTCCTTTCCTTCTTTTTTCTTTTTTGGCCCTTTGGGCCACGGGACCGCTGGGAACTACATTTCCCAGCGGCCACTGGAAACGCGAGGCTTCCGCTGGTGGCGCTCGGGCCGGAATCTTCCGGCTCGGGCTCCACCATTGCACTCGCCCGCATTCATGCCGGCGCCCCGGCTCAGCTGGGGCGCCCGCGGGTGCGGTAAAGCACATCGAGGGCAGCAACGTAAAGAGGCCCGCCCTTGCACTCGATCACATTCATGCCGGCGCCCCGGCTTTGCCGGTGCGCCCGCCATTACGGCAATCATATCGAGGCTAGCAACGCAACGAGGCCCGCGGCGGTGATTAACCTCAATTGAACTCCAATTAACGCGCAAACAGGGCGCACCTGGAATATCTTACAGCCATAAATAGACCGTTCTCCCTCAGCCACTTGTCTCAAGCGGTCCAAGGAGAGGACGAAATAGGCGCACGGCGAGCGTCCCCTTTGATGTAGTGAGTGGCATACCGGATCACAGGCAGCACAGATAAGCCCTTATTGCTTTTAATCTTACTTTTTATGTCTATTGTCTATAGCCACTTCGGTTTCTCTTAACCAGTATTTTTCTACCAGCAATAGTGGGTTCCTAATGGGAACTTGCTCCCCCCTAATGCTCCCTCTGTATCTATTCTGCCTACTTCTGTTCCTCTCCTCACTTCGTCTTTATGTTCATCTCTTTCCCTTAGTGTGTGACTATAAGGGGACACTCCCCCTCCTGGATACCAGAGGCTAGCAGCCTCTAAGAAAAGGGTAAGAACTATAATTCCCTGCAGTGATAGGACTGTCCACTTGTGTAGATATACCCACTCAGTCACTCCACGCATGTATTTTACCTTTTTGAACATATGTGTTTCGTGCATGAATGCATCCCCTTGACACGTGTGTAATTGGTTGGTTTTGCAGTGCTGTGTGCCACCAGTGTGCTAATTATTTGTTTATCCCCCATAGGCCGCCTCAAGGTAATTCCTTGGGTAAGGTAGATCTTTCATTTTTCATTTTTTCACTCTTTGATTTCCACATAGAGTATGTTCCTCCAACGTGAGACGTAGGGATCCTAGGCCCTGACGAATGCCCCGAGACCTTCATTGGCTCACTTCTGAGGGCAGAAACATGTTGGCTATTAATTAGTTAGGTGACCCTGTGAGTCCTTGTCCTCACAGAGGTGTCCCAACCCCCCTTTTTAACTACACCAGTCAGACACCACTATTAAATTTGTTGCTCTTCACAGGTGTCTGCTTAGGTGTTTTTAGTTTTTTCAGTAGATTAGCTGGATCCCGATCTTTCCAGAAACAAGTTTATTTACGCACTCCCTCCTGTTCCTTTAACAGTGAGGTTGAGTCCGCCCAGGTGGCACTGTCCTACCTGGGTGGGTCTAGGTGGTCAAATGATGAAGCATGACACTATATAGTGTGTGAGACCACCTAGTCCGTAAAAGGAAATCCCTTTTTCCCCCCCCCGTTGTTCCTCTCCGTATATGTACTCGGCAGTTTCCAACTGACATTCCACTGACATTACCCTTCCAAATAGGAATACATACAACCCAGGGCTACGCTGATATCCGCGACGTCCTCTTTTAGAGAACCCCGTACTTTCGTGTGTATTTTGAATTATAGGGAGTTAAGTACGGAGTGTTCCTCCATATTTATCCCCCCTCCTCCCTCTTCCTCTCTCCATGTGTAATGATAGTTGAGCAGCTGCTAGCTGCGAGAGTCCCCTCTAGTGAGAAATTATTGCTCCTTTGTCCAGGACCACACACCAACACTAAGGTTGTTTGTCTTCTTCCTTTTTTTCCCCTCTCCCCCTACTGCCTCATAACGGTGTTCTTTCTTCCCCAGTATAGCGGAAGGACTCTCCTTCAGTGATGAGGATCTGACAGCCATTCTGTCGGCCCCCTCACTTCTTGGTGATACAACCCTCTCCAAGAGTTTGTCCCAGTTGGGCGACTGGGACACACTAGTAGAACTAAAACGATCTCATGTCAAAACTATTCTCCACGGGGCCGTTCTGACTGAATACCTCCGGAGCAATACAGCACCAAACGGATTGTTGGTCACCAATGCCCCACGTATATTCCTTGAAGATCTAGAATTTAGAAAGGATTGGGCCTTGATAGCATGGAAGTGTACCAGAGATTGGCTCATCCTGATCATAAAAACAGCGACAAGGTTATCCGAGGCACTTCTAATTCAGATAAAAACGAGTGAGAATAACCTAAAATCAGGGATGAGCATTCTCTCCTTTAAAAAGAAACTAGAGGAGGTAAACAAAAATATGAACGAGCATAAGGAATATCTCACTCAGCGAAAGATTTCTAAATTCCAAAAAGATCTCGATCGGTTCTCCCACGAGAAGATATACCCTTACACCAAATCGGATTATGTAGCAAAAACTAACAACATATCCGACACTTCATCTGGTGGTAACACCAGTTCAGATAATGATAGTTCATCATCAGATAATATGCGGCAACGTCGTGGACGACGTGGGCAACGCCGGGGAAGGTGGAATCACCCACCTATGTTACCCCCCTGCCCACCATACCATAATCAACAATGGGGTTGGCCTTCCCAATATGGACTCCCACCTCAATACCAGGCGCCCTTTTTCCAACAGCCTGCACAATGGTCTTTTCCTGAGCCACCGCAGCCTTTTTTAGACAGAGGCAACGGGAGGGGAAAAGGAAAAAGGAAAGAGGTACATTGGAGGCCAAGAGAGGACACCCCAGAGAATACTGCACAAAGGGAACCCCTCCCAGGGACAAGCAAAACACTGTAACGAGCCTGACGGATAATCAAACAGATAACATTATCAATCTGAGTAACCGGGTTCTGAGTGAAATTGAAACTAAGGCACTAAACAAGGGCTTAAACTTTGTGCCCACGCCCAACATTGACTTATTTAAAACCCGAACAGAACTAGCGGGTTTGTTCCGAAAAATACGCTTGAAAACGTTCTTTTTGGGTAAACATTACGAGGCCTCAGAAAAAAACCCTGGTCTACGCCCCAAGTCCACTTTCTGCCCAACCACGGGACAGATGCCCACCGAGGTCCTGGCTTTTGAGAAATCAGTATCCCTAAAGGTCAACGCACTTACTAGGACCACCAAAAAAACATACCATAATATGAGTACGGCCGAACTTTCAGCTCTGAAAGGCCTAACATCTGACCCCATGATAATCATTAAACCAGCAGACAAAGGGGGAGCAACGGTAATTTCTCCACTTAAAATGTATAGAGATGAGTGCGAACGTCTGTTGGGTAATACCCACCATTATAAACGCTTATCTCGAGACCCCACACCTGATATTCAAGACGAAATTTCCTTTTTCGTGATGAAAGGCATGGAGAACAACTGGATTACTCGACATGAGGCAGACTTCCTGATACAGGCTAACCCTAGGATTCCCTATTTTTATATTCTCCCAAAAATGCATAAAGGGAAAATTCCCCCACCAGGGAGACCTATTGTATCCGGGATCGGATCGGTTCTAGAACCCCTGTCTCAATTTGTGGATTTCTTCCTTCAGCCATTGGTCAGAAGAATTCCTACTTACCTAAAAGATACGACGGATGTGTTAGTCTTATTAGACTCTGTGGCTTTTGACACAACTAGAGAACTGTTGATCACCCTGGATGTGGAATCCCTGTACACCAACATTCCCCAGGAGGCCACTCTGCAGGTCATTAGCGACCTTTTGGAAGCCAATAGAGGAGAGTCACGTACACCCCCTGACTTCATACTGGACCTGGCACATTTGGCTCTCACAAGGAACTATTTCAAGTTTGAGGATAACTTTTTCTTGCAAATACAGGGTACATCTATGGGTAGCACTTTCGCACCTAGCTTGGCATGTCTCTATGTTGATCACTTTGAGAGACAGGTAGTCAACCACGATGACAACCCGTTTTTCCAGCAGATTAAACTCTGGAAACGATATATAGATGATATTCTATTGGTCTGGACAGGAACTAGAGATGAGGCTATGAATTTTGTAAATTGGTTGAATACAGCTAACCCTTTCCTGAACTTCACCATGACCATAGGTGACAACCAACTAGCATTTCTTGACTTATCAATCTATGAAAGCAATGGGGCTCTAGCCACAGAGGTCTATTATAAACCCACAGACCGGAATAACCTGCTCCAATTCCAAAGCTTCCACCCAAGGTCCCTGAGGGAGAATCTCCCTGTTGGTCAATTTTTACGTCTGCGACGGAATTGTTCCACCCTCACAGACTACCGTAAACACGCTGAGAAATTGGCTAGTAAGCTGCAAACCAAGGATTATCCTACACATCTGGTGAAGAGAGCATACAAAAGAGCGGGGAATAATAATAGGGATCAACTACTACAACCACGCACTAGGACGTCTGACACTGAACAAATTGTGTGTGTGACTACTTTTAACCCACTATCCAATAAGATTCAGAAAATCATCAAAGATGAGTGGAAAATCCTTATATCTGGGGGTTTACCTTTTCAGCAGCCACTACATGCGTTTAAAAGAGCCACAAACATACGGGACATGGTTGTCCACACAAGACCCAAAGAAAAAAACAATTCCCTAACGACACAAACCACACTATGAGGCCTCCCACCACCAAGAGGACACTACCCATGTGGCAACTGCAGTGTCTGCTGTTTCACTAAAAAATCAACCACAATAGACCTAGACCTTAAGACTCCATGGGCTCAAAGATCCCTAACCAACTGTAACAGCAAAAACGTGATCTATTTGATTAGATGCCCCTGTAACCTTAAATACGTGGGAATGACATTTAGAAAGGTCGCCACAAGAATCTGTGAACATAGGAGTACGATCCGTTGTAAACGAGAGGCTACTAAATTGACTAACCACTTCCTTCTGGAAAAACATTCTGCAGATGACTTAAACTGGACGGTCATTGAGCAACTACCTCCATCGTCCTCCAATATGACACAGAGACTGCTCCAGACCGAACAACGCTGGGTCTGGAGATTACACACGGACACCAATGGTCTTAATGATGAGATCCTCTGGTTCACACTCAATAAATGATTTCTCTTACTAATCTATGAGTCCTCCCTTCCGTCCGCTTCTGCCCTATCTTTTTCTCCCCCCCCCCCTTCTTTTCTTTCCCCACCCCCTCCCCTGATCCTTCACGGGACTTTGCCCTGGGACCACTCTGTTCTTTTACCCCCTACTTTGTTTCTATCCCCCACACTCCCGTCATCTTGCCATTTCTGCCTCCCCTTCCTTGTACTACATATCTATTTCTTTCCCTCTTCTTCGTTTCCCCCTCCCGATTTGCCCCTTTCATCTCCTGTTCTCTTCCCCAAAACCCTCCCCTCTCTCCTTTTCTTTTCTCGGATTTTTTATTTTTCTCCCCTTCCCCTCCTTTTTTCTACTGCCCCTCCTCTGGTTGTCACCCCCTCCCTCCCTCCCTTTTCCTTTTCTTCCCGTTCTGTCTCTCCCCCCCCGGTTGCATTTCTTTAACCACACCCAACCCCCCCCCCTGTTCGTTTTTTTCCCACTTCCCCCTCCTCCCTTTCTTTTGTTCCCCCTTTCCCCCCCCCCACCTTTCTTTCCTTCGTCCTTTCCTTCTTTTTTCTTTTTTGGCCCTTTGGGCCACGGGACCGCTGGGAACTACATTTCCCAGCGGCCACTGGAAACGCGAGGCTTCCGCTGGTGGCGCTCGGGCCGGAATCTTCCGGCTCGGGCTCCACCATTGCACTCGCCCGCATTCATGCCGGCGCCCCGGCTCAGCTGGGGCGCCCGCGGGTGCGGTAAAGCACATCGAGGGCAGCAACGTAAAGAGGCCCGCCCTTGCACTCGATCACATTCATGCCGGCGCCCCGGCTTTGCCGGTGCGCCCGCCATTACGGCAATCATATCGAGGCTAGCAACGCAACGAGGCCCGCGGCGGTGATTAACCTCAATTGAACTCCAATTAACGCGCAAACAGGGCGCACCTGGAATATCTTACAGCCATAAATAGACCGTTCTCCCTCAGCCACTTGTCTCAAGCGGTCCAAGGAGAGGACGAAATAGGCGCACGGCGAGCGTCCCCTTTGATGTAGTGAGTGGCATACCGGATCACAGGCAGCACAGATAAGCCCTTATTGCTTTTAATCTTACTTTTTATGTCTATTGTCTATAGCCACTTCGGTTTCTCTTAACCAGTATTTTTCTACCAGCAATAGTGGGTTCCTAATGGGAACTTGCTCCCCCCTAATGCTCCCTCTGTATCTATTCTGCCTACTTCTGTTCCTCTCCTCACTTCGTCTTTATGTTCATCTCTTTCCCTTAGTGTGTGACTATAAGGGGACACTCCCCCTCCTGGATACCAGAGGCTAGCAGCCTCTAAGAAAAGGGTAAGAACTATAATTCCCTGCAGTGATAGGACTGTCCACTTGTGTAGATATACCCACTCAGTCACTCCACGCATGTATTTTACCTTTTTGAACATATGTGTTTCGTGCATGAATGCATCCCCTTGACACGTGTGTAATTGGTTGGTTTTGCAGTGCTGTGTGCCACCAGTGTGCTAATTATTTGTTTATCCCCCATAGGCCGCCTCAAGGTAATTCCTTGGGTAAGGTAGATCTTTCATTTTTCATTTTTTCACTCTTTGATTTCCACATAGAGTATGTTCCTCCAACGTGAGACGTAGGGATCCTAGGCCCTGACGAATGCCCCGAGACCTTCATTGGCTCACTTCTGAGGGCAGAAACATGTTGGCTATTAATTAGTTAGGTGACCCTGTGAGTCCTTGTCCTCACAGAGGTGTCCCAACCCCCCTTTTTAACTACACCAGTCAGACACCACTATTAAATTTGTTGCTCTTCACAGGTGTCTGCTTAGGTGTTTTTAGTTTTTTCAGTAGATTAGCTGGATCCCGATCTTTCCAGAAACAAGTTTATTTACGCACTCCCTCCTGTTCCTTTAACAGTGAGGTTGAGTCCGCCCAGGTGGCACTGTCCTACCTGGGTGGGTCTAGGTGGTCAAATGATGAAGCATGACACTATATAGTGTGTGAGACCACCTAGTCCGTAAAAGGAAATCCCTTTTTCCCCCCCCCGTTGTTCCTCTCCGTATATGTACTCGGCAGTTTCCAACTGACATTCCACTGACATTACCCTTCCAAATAGGAATACATACAACCCAGGGCTACGCTGATATCCGCGACGTCCTCTTTTAGAGAACCCCGTACTTTCGTGTGTATTTTGAATTATAGGGAGTTAAGTACGGAGTGTTCCTCCATATTTATCCCCCCTCCTCCCTCTTCCTCTCTCCATGTGTAATGATAGTTGAGCAGCTGCTAGCTGCGAGAGTCCCCTCTAGTGAGTAATTATTGCTCCTTTGTCCAGGACCACACACCAACACTAAGGTTGTTTGTCTTCTTCCTTTTTTTCCCCTCTCCCCCTACTGCCTCATAACGGTGTTCTTTCTTCCCCAGTATAGCGGAAGGACTCTCCTTCAGTGATGAGGATCTGACAGCCATTCTGTCGGCCCCCTCACTTCTTGGTGATACAACCCTCTCCAAGAGTTTGTCCCAGTTGGGCGACTGGGAAACACTAGTAGAACTAAAACGATCTCATGTCAAAACTATTCTCCACGGGGCCGTTCTGACTGAATACCTCCGGAGCAATACAGCACCAAACGGATTGTTGGTCACCAATGCCCCACGTATATTCCTTGAAGATCTAGAATTTAGAAAGGATTGGGCCTTGATAGCATGGAAGTGTACCAGAGATTGGCTCATCCTGATCATAAAAACAGCGACAAGGTTATCCGAGGCACTTCTAATTCAGATAAAAACGAGTGAGAATAACCTAAAATCAGGGATGAGCATTCTCTCCTTTAAAAAGAAACTAGAGGAGGTAAACAAAAATATGAACGAGCATAAGGAATATCTCACTCAGCGAAAGATTTCTAAATTCCAAAAAGATCTCGATCGGTTCTCCCACGAGAAGATATACCCTTACACCAAATCGGATTATGTAGCAAAAACTAACAACATATCCGACACTTCATCTGGTGGTAACACCAGTTCAGATAATGATAGTTCATCATCAGATAATATGCGGCAACGTCGTGGACGACGTGGGCAACGCCGGGGAAGGTGGAATCACCCACCTATGTTACCCCCCTGCCCACCATACCATAATCAACAATGGGGTTGGCCTTCCCAATATGGACTCCCACCTCAATACCAGGCGCCCTTTTTCCAACACCCTGCACAATGGTCTTTTCCTGAGCCACCGCAGCCTTTTTTAGACAGAGGCAACGGAAGGGGAAAAGGAAAAAGGAAAGAGGTACATTGGAGGCCAAGAGAGGACACCCCAGAGAATACTGCACAAAGGGAACCCCTCCCAGGGACAAGCAAAACACTGTAACGAGCCTGACGGATAATCAAACAGATAACATTATCAATCTGAGTAACCGGGTTCTGAGTGAAATTGAAACTAAGGCACTAAACAAGGGCTTAAACTTTGTGCCCACGCCCAACATTGACTTATTTAAAACCCGAACAGAACTAGCGGGTTTGTTCCGAAAAATACGCTTGAAAACGTTCTTTTTGGGTAAACATTACGAGGCCTCAGAAAAAAACACTGGTCTACGCCCCAAGTCCACTTTCTGCCCAACCACGGGACAGATGCCCCCCGAGGTCCTGGCTTTTGAGAAATCAGTATCCCTAAAGGTCAACGCACTTACTGGGACCACCAAAAAAACATACCATAATATGAGTACGGCCGAACTTTCAGCTCTGAAAGGCCTAACATCTGACCCCATGATAATCATTAAACCAGCAGACAAAGGGGGAGCAACGGTAATTTCTCCACTTAAAATGTATAGAGATGAGTGCGAACGTCTGTTGGGTAATACCCACCATTATAAACGCTTATCTCGAGACCCCACACCTGATATTCAAGACGAAATTTCCTTTTTCGTGATGAAAGGCATGGAGAACGACTGGATTACTCGACATGAGGCAGACTTCCTGATACAGGCTAACCCTAGGATTCCCTATTTTTATATTCTCCCAAAAATGCATAAAGGGAAAATTCCCCCACCAGGGAGACCTATTGTATCCGGGATCGGATCGGTTCTAGAACCCCTGTCTCAATTTGTGGATTTCTTCCTTCAGCCATTGGTCAGAAGAATTCCTACTTACCTAAAAGATACGACGGATGTGTTAGTCTTATTAGACTCTGTGGCTTTTGACACAACTAGAGAACTGTTGATCACCCTGGATGTGGAATCCCTGTACACCAACATTCCCCAGGAGGCCACTCTGCAGGTCATTAGCGACCTTTTGGAAGCCAATAGAGGAGAGTCACGTACACCCCCTGACTTCATACTGGACCTGGCACATTTGGCTCTCACAAGGAACTATTTCAAGTTTGAGGATAACTTTTTCTTGCAAATACAGGGTACATCTATGGGTAGCACTTTCGCACCTAGCTTGGCATGTCTCTATGTTGATCACTTTGAGAGACAGGTAGTCAACCACGATGACAACCCGTTTTTCCAGCAGATTAAACTCTGGAAACGATATATAGATGATATTCTATTGGTCTGGACAGGAACTAGAGATGAGGCTATGAATTTTGTAAATTGGTTGAATACAGCTAACCCTTTCCTGAACTTCACCATGACCATAGGTGACAACCAACTAGCATTTCTTGACTTATCAATCTATGAAAGCAATGGGGCTCTAGCCACAGAGGTCTATTATAAACCCACAGACCGGAATAACCTGCTCCAATTCCAAAGCTTCCACCCAAGGTCCCTGAGGGAGAATCTCCCTGTTAGTCAATTTTTACATCTGCGACGGAATTGTTCCACCCTCACAGACTACCGTAAACACGCTGAGAAATTGGCTAGTAAGCTGCAAACCAAGGATTATCCTACACATCTGGTGAAGAGAGCATACAAAAGAGCGGGGAATAATAATAGGGATCAACTACTACAACCACGCACTAGGACGTCTGACACTGAACAAATTGTGTGTGTGACTACTTTTAACCCACTATCCAATAAGATTCAGAAAATCATCAAAGATGAGTGGAAAATCCTTATATCTGGGGGTTTACCTTTTCAGCAGCCACTACATGCGTTTAAAAGAGCCACAAACATACGGGACATGGTTGTCCACACAAGACCCAAAGAAAAAAACAATTCCCTAACAACACAAACCACACTATGGGGCCTCCCACCACCAAGAGGACACTACCCATGTGGCAACTGCAGTGTCTGCTGTTTCACTAAAAAATCAACCACAATAGACCTTGACCTTAAGACTCCATGGGCTCAAAGATCCCTAACCAACTGTAACAGCAAAAACGTGATCTATTTGATTAGATGCCCCTGTAACCTTAAATACGTGGGAATGACATCTAGAAAGGTCGCCACAAGAATCTGTGAACATAGGAGTACGATCCGTTGTAAACGAGAGGCTACTAAATTGACTAACCACTTCCTTCTGGAAAAACATTCTGCAGATGACTTAAACTGGACGGTCATTGAGCAACTACCTCCATCGTCCTCCAATATGACACAGAGACTGCTCCAGACCGAACAACGCTGGGTCTGGAGATTACACACGGACACCAATGGTCTTAATGATGAGATCCCCTGGTTCACACTCAATAAATGATTTCTCTTACTAATCTATGAGTCCTCCCTTCCGTCCGCTTCTGCCCTATCTTTTTCTCCCCCCCCCTTCTTTTCTTTCCCCACCCCCTCCCCTGATCCTTCACGGGACTTTGCCCTGGGACCACTCTGTTCTTTTACCCCCTACTTTGTTTCTATCCCCCTCACTCCCGTCATCTTGCCATTTCTGCCTCCCCTTCCTTGTACTACATATCTATTTCTTTCCCTCTTCTTCGTTTCCCCCTCCCGATTTGCCCCTTTCATCTCCTGTTCTCTTCCCTAAAACCCTCCCCTCTCTCCTTTTCTTTTCTCGGATTTTTTATTTTTCTCCCCTTCCCCCCCCTTTTTTCTACTGCCCCCCCCCTGGTTGTCACCCCCTCCCTTCCTCCCTTTTCCTTTTCTTCCCGTTCTGTCTCTCCCCCCCCGGTTGCATTTCTTTAACCACACCCAACCCCCCCCCCTGTTCGTTTTTTTCCCACTTCCCCCTCCTCCCTTTCTTTTGTCCCCCCTTTCCCCCCCCCCCACCTTTCTTTCCTTCGTCCTTTCCTTCTTTTTTCTTTTTTGGCCCTTTGGGCCACGGGACCGCTGGGAACTACATTTCCCAGCGGCCACTGGAAACGCGAGGCTTCCGCTGGTGGCGCTCGCGCCGGAACCTTCCGGCTCGGGCTCCACCATTGCACTCGCCCGCATTCATGCGGCGCCCCGGCTCAGCTGGGGCGCCCGCGGGTGCGGTAAAGCACATCGAGGCCAGCAACGTAAAGAGGCTCGCCCTTGCACTCGATCACATTCATGCCGGCACCCCGGCTTTGCCGGTGCGCCCGCCATTATGGTAATCATATCGAGGCTAGCAACGCAACGAGGCCCTCGGCGGTGATTAACCTCAATTGAACTCCAATTAACGCGCAAACAGGGCGCACCTGGAATATCTTACAGCCATAAATAGACCGTTCTCCCTCAGCCACTTGTCTCAAGCGGTCCAAGGAGAGGACGAAATAGGCGCACGGCGAGCGTCCCCTTTGATGTAGTGAGTGGCATACCGGATCACAGGCAGCACAGATAAGCCCTTATTGCTTTTAATCTTACTTTTTATGTCTATTGTTTATAGCCACTTCGGTTTCTCTTAACCAGTATTTTTCTACCAGCAATAGTGGGTTCCTAATGGGAACTTGCTCCCCCCTAATGCTCCCTCTGTATCTATTCTGCCTACTTCTGTTCCTCTCCTCACTTCGTCTTTATGTTCATCTCTTTCCCTTAGTGTGTGACTATAAGGGGACACTCCCCCTCCTGGATACCAGAGGCTAGCAGCCTCTAAGAAAAGGGTAAGAACTATAATTCCCTGCAGTGATAGGACTGTCCACTTGTGTAGATATACCCACTCAGTCACTCCACGCATGTATTTTACCTTTTTGAACATATGTGTTTCGTGCATGAATGCATCCCCTTGACACGTGTGTAATTGGTTGGTTTTGCAGTGCTGTGTGCCACCAGTGTGCTAATTATTTGTTTATCCCCCATAGGCCGCCTCAAGGTAATTCCTTGGGTAAGGTAGATCTTTCATTTTTCATTTTTTCACTCTTTGATTTCCACATAGAGTATTTTCCTCCAACGTGAGACGTAGGGATCCTAGGCCCTGACGAATGCCCCGAGACCTTCATTGGCTCACTTCTGAGGGCAGAAACATGTTGGCTATTAATTAGTTAGGTGACCCTGTGAGTCCTTGTCCTCACAGAGGTGTCCCAACCCCCCTTTTTAACTACACCAGTCAGACACCACTATTAAATTTGTTGCTCTTCACAGGTGTCTGCTTAGGTGTTTTTAGTTTTTTCAGTAGATTAGCTGGATCCCGATCTTTCCAGAAACAAGTTTATTTACGCACTCCCTCCTGTTCCTTTAACAGTGAGGTTGAGTCCGCCCAGGTGGCACTGTCCTACCTGGGTGGGTCTAGGTGGTCAAATGATGAAGCATGACACTATATAGTGTGTGAGACCACCTAGTCCGTAAAAGGAAATCCCTTTCCCCCCCCCCCCTGTTGTTCCTCTCCGTATATGTACTCGGCAGTTTCCAACTGACATTCCACTGACATTACCCTTCCAAATAGGAATACATACAACCCAGGGCTACGCTGATATCCGCGACGTCCTCTTTTAGAGAACCCCGTACTTTCGTGTGTATGTTGTGTGGGAACACCCACAGCAACACCCATGAAACGCCCCTTTTGTGCATAGTTATCCGTAAAAGGGGACCATATTTACAAGGCCTGAAAAACCACGCAAGTTAGCTTTATGTGGCCTTGTAAATGTGTGCGGGCACACTGCATCGGCCGAGGGTCACAAAAGTGATTTAGCTGTAGGGGCCTTGTAAAAACGCCCCTAAATGTCATGTCCATCTTACCAGTGTCAGTCGCAAAGTAAATACTGCCTGGTTTGTAGACCATCACGGGAAAAACACAGATGTCCTTTGCTGACTCTGCTTTCATTGGGACTTGGACTGAAGGCAGAAGATCCTTCTACCCCAATGGCTGAAGCACACTGCTAGGGATGTCTGCTGTGCCAACTGGCCGACCATGAAAGAAGTAGGTGGGGTTGACCGAATGAGTCCTGGTCAGCAGCACAGCCTCTCACTGGCAAACCCATGTTTGGTAATCCTGAGTGGTCACCAAAAATGGCGCAGTGAAATCTACAAGGTTTCACTGCAACATTTTTCCCATTATTTTTAACGCCTGCTCAGGGCAAGTGTTAATGTGACTGGCACATAGTAATCCATGGGCCTCCACACTGCTTTGCTGTACTAGAGCCATAATTTATGGCACTAATCCAGCAAAGCGCCACAATAGCGTAATAAATTATGATGCTATTGCGGAAATGAGCTTCATGGCGTGCCGTATTGTAAATACAGTGCAACCATGGTGTTGTTAGGTCGGGCATGGACGGTGCCCTAGATCTTTCTGTGGAGACAGTGCCTGTTCACAGCCACAGTGGCTTTTCCTGAGAGCCAGGGGATGCCAGTGACCAAGCCGGGTGCAGGTCCAGAGGCCCCGGGGTTCAGAGGCTTAGGCGCCCACTCAACTCTGATTATTGCTGTATTTTACTAGTCGACCAGTGGCCAAGCGGGCATATGCTTGCTTGCCCTAGGGTTCAATGTCACCTGACGGCTTTGTTGAACAGTGAAGGTTCCGCTATAAGGGAGCATGGCTTTTGGAGAGACAAGGTGCACGTTTTACCGATCAGGATGTCCCAGGATGCCAGAGGGTGGGGTTAAACAAAAAAAGTGCCAGTCCAGAGTGGTGGCCATATAATTATTCAGTGGGGAGCAGCTTGAGGCCCCACCAGCCCCTTGAACGCCGCCATTTCATTTACTAAGCAAACATGCCTCACGTGGCCAAAAAGGCTTATAGAAACCAATGAGAACAGGCTGAGAGATTGAAGAGACATAGAAGGGTCTAAGAATGTACAATAAATAGTGACTTTGTCTGCTGAAATCTAAAGCCGTCCCTTTGTGAAGCAACAGAGGCAGTGACTGTACACTAGTAAAATGGATTTTATGCAGTTGGCTACTTTCTAAAGGAACAAAAGTATTGAAAGGATGCGTGTACGTGGACTATATGCCTTTGTACACCTTGTAAAGCAACAAAGGGAGAGAAGGGAAGCTTGTGCAGCCACTAGCTGATTTTGGCCAATTCTAAAGCAAAAAGTGGAGTGAAGAGAGGAATGTGCCTGACTACATGACTGTCTACTTTGTGAAACAAAAAGGGCAGTGAATGGATACTTGCACGTGAACTATTTTCATTTGTGAAGCAACAATGGAAAGAAAAGACGGTTCCTACTTTGAATGAGAGAGAAGAGGGTGCACTTTGATTCAAACGCTTCCCTTCAAACCTAAAGACTAATAGAACTTGAGTATTTCCGTGCCTTTTGTCGAAAAACGTACCGAGTGTTTCTTTGGAAATGTCGAATGTTAATAAATTCCCCAATGCAACATGCATGAGTATTTATTATATTGAAACATTTAACAATGTAAAAATGTAAATAGCTGCTTTAAAAGTTTTATCAGATTTTTACATATCACCTGTTTGATTTACATGATATCTTTTTATGTGCTCGGCTCGAAGTTGCCTCTCAGGGCCAAGCTACATCGCCAGCTCAGCTGTGGCTTCGTGCTGCCTATCCATATTGTGGCTAGCCCACGACCTACCACAGATGTATTCTATAACTGGCATACTGGCAGTTTTCTGTGGAAGGCCTCCCTGTGTGTTCTTGGCACTTCCGTTGTCGAAATTACAACTCATACCCATCTCTTGTGCTGTACTGTCTTCCAGTTGCTTTCCAAAGTTAAACACGCATTGCCAAAGTCAACACTTCTGATCTTGGCAAGCTGGTGCAGAATTTACTTTTAATTTTTTTTGCTGAAGGCATATCCGATAAAATAGACAAAAAGCATGTCACCATCTAAATGTGGCATCCATATGGTTGAATAAAAATCTGAAACTTAAGAAACACTGACTAATATCACCGTTTTACAAATGATGTTTTTCAAATAACAAGACTTTGGATTAGCACCATGCATTTTATTATTATTTTTGTGAGAACACACGAATAAATAAAAACCTAACTAAACACTAAACTAGAAGGTGATACACTCTCACTTACACACTTCAGAGCAGCAGCAGAATCTTTTGCACTTCTCTAGAACTTCCTAGGGCTCAATCGACTAGCCCCTGGCCCAGCAGACACTGAAGGACACACGCACAACCTTGAGTTTTGCACAGCGGCCTAAAAGAGAAATTGCAATACTGACTTTCTGGGCTGATCAGCTCGTGGGAAGCAATCCTGCACGAGTCTTACAAGCCAAAACCTTTCATGAAAGAACCAACCTTTTTGCAAAGAAACAGATGTGAGATGATACCGGAGGGCTTTCCCAGCCTGTTGAAGCAGCCCCCAATAGGCGTGCGCCCAGCAGACAGTACAGAAGCCCCCATCAATACCATAGAACGGCAATTGACAGCGGCGCTGCACAGAGAACTCCACTGGGGGAAAAACACAAGCATGAAAAGAAAGTGATTGAAGCAAAAAGAAGATAGAAGGTCACTGGGATATTTGACCCAGTCGATCCCCAGAGGTCCTTATCAGGCTTCAAAATAAACATCGTTATTAGAGACAAAATGTTTTTATCTGAAGGATAGAATAGGAACCTGGGGAACGTGTTCAGATCATCTAGAACGTTTTATACCGGGCAGTTTAAAGTTTATGGCCAAGTGCAATGTTAAGCACAACAAAAACAGGATCCGGATTATATTAAAAGAAAGAAGGGAAAAAATAACAGTGGTAAAAATAGGGCTCGTAGTAATAGAATATATTTTTTCTGATGCTAAAACTGCAGTATTTTAAGGGAAACATGAACTGACAAACTATGTCAGACGAAGGAGCGAGAAATTGAGTTAAGGCACACACAGATGGGAGGGAGAGAGAAAAGTAAAAACATTAAAAACAAATACTGGGGTTGAGGGAAGAGACTATGGTCTCACCAAGTTAAAAAACATAATTGGGGCAGTAGGGGGAAACAGATCCCACTCTACAAACATTTCAGCAGATGCGCTTTAGAGAAAGCAAATTGTTGTGCTATACATCAATGTTTTTCTGCAGCATTACAAAAAAGATCTGCTTTAACTAATTTTCAAAACAAGTTTGCTCGTGCATAAATTGCTTGGTGTGACTGAGGTGCAATTTTTCAGCTTGACTAAGTTAGTGCTGGGTTGCTGTTTCATATTGTCTTACGTGGTGGTGGTCATGGTGGTAGTTGTGGTGGCAGCGGCAGTGTATCTCAAGCCTTTTGGACAATTTAGCATGACACTGGAGCACTTGTTGAAGGCGGCAGCACCCTAGCATTGATCCCCGATGGACTTCTCGGACCCCATTCTTATTAATGCCTTTATACTTAGGCTACTTGCTAGAATAGCCTGTGCAATTACCCAGGGCAGGTCTACACTGAGGTCAAATGCTAGGCTTGTATCTTGAGTTTGAAGACCTCATATGAGGATTTTCACAAGTTTGGATGCAACTTATCCTTTGGCTCTATTATAGTGCAGAGTCCATCTGTGGCCACAAGCTCTAGATTTTTGCTAGAGTCATGTTCACTGTACTTTGATTTCTGGAGCAGAGAAGCGTACACTGTGCCGGTCTCTGTGAATAGGGGGTGGTTGATGGGTCTCAGAAGTTGCAGCCAGGAGACATTTCAGTAGAAAGGTGACTAGAGTTAGTTAAGAGAAGTTATCATATAATTACAAGCTGTGTTCCCCCAGACTGCTCTTCTACCCAACATGAATGTCAATTCACCGAAATGTTTTTGACCTCTGGCTCCTAATTTAGTTTTTTTGGGTGAGGGTTAGCTTTCCAAATGTAAAAAAAAAACTGCAGGAAGAATTTGTGCGTTCCACTTTCAAATGGAAAGTGCTATCGGCAAAGTGCTGTGGCATGTGGTTTCTATGAGTTCCATATCTGTTACAGTCCTTGGCAAACATTACCCTTATAATGTGTCTTCCACTCACTTTCTATGAGTCACCAAAACCTCTGTGGGTTAAAATTGAGTACAGATTATGTAAACAGAGAATTTGTCCTCTCTTTATGAGATTTCTTAGGCACAGTGTATGAAGGTGGCTCTCTATCCCAGTTTATGATATGCATTTGAGTACAGACTGTATTAACCCTTTGGATGCTCAGCCATTTCCAGTGGCGGCCGGTAATTTTAGGATGGAGGGGGGCGGGAAGCACACTCACACTCATGCATTCACACACGCTTGCACATCCATTCACAACACTCATCAGCATTCAAACATACTTTCATGCACCAAATATTCATTTAAAAAACACACACACACACACACACACACACACACACACACACACACACAAACACACACACACACACATACACTCTTA
The DNA here is from genome assembly GCF_031143425.1 of Pleurodeles waltl. NCBI lineage: Eukaryota > Metazoa > Chordata > Amphibia > Caudata > Salamandridae > Pleurodeles > Pleurodeles waltl. Next base: position 439,672,058 of record NC_090443.1, on the reverse strand, counting down.
CCTTCAGCCTCGGAGGTCCCAGGAGGGTTGGGACTGCTGCCTTCCCTCACTGGCTGACCTGGTCAGCCAGCGAGGGAAGGCAGCAGTCTCAACTTCGTCACAGAGTGGGATGGGGTCAGTGAGACTTCTGACCCCTCCCCACTCTGTGACAAGGTCCTAAACCTGAAGCGCCCAAGTCGAAGTCAATGGGTGACACTTCCCCTCGTCACCGAGGGGAAGGGCCTCAAGACACCTTTGCTGAGCTGAGGAGGTCACGCCCATAGGAGCTGTGACCTCTTCAGTCCAGCAAAGTTCAGCTCAGACAGCCAGGAGTCTGCGCAAATCGCGCACGTCTCTCTCCTGGCTGCCTGAGCTGAACATGAAGAGTGTCTGTCAGGCTGACCTTTGCTCAGCCTGACAGACAGTCTTCATGAGGGGCAAAAGGTGGGGTGGAGGAGGGGGCGTGGCCCCTCCGCCCTAAAGGACGGGCGCGGCTGGCCATTTCTCCCTAGAATGCTAAACCCTTTTTTAGCTATTTGGGGTAGTTTGCGCCTAGTCCTCCATAACTTTTTTCCACTTAAGGTATCCCCACCAAATATGCACCCTTTTTTCCAACATCCTTGGGATTCCAAAGTTACACAGGGTTTATGAATTCCCCTAGAGGGGACTGCGGAAACAGCCAAAATATAGCTACATTTTAGTTTTTGGGAAAAAAAGGAAAAAAGTGCTCCACAAAAAAGTGTATTATTATTTTTTTTTTTAAATAGGCATCAATGAAAGGTTTGCTGTATGAAAGTCACCATTTTCCCGGCTTTCAGGAACATGGAGAGCTGAAACAAAAAAACAATTTATTTTACTACAGTTTTGTCATTTTTCCCAATTTTTGCGCTTTTAACCTACATCCAGTTTGTGATGGAAAGCGGGGTGAAACCCATGGGTGATCCTGGAAAGCTATAGATTTCTGAAAAGTAGACAAACTTCAGCAAGTGGTCATTTATGTATATCCCTCAAGGCTTTCCTAAAGAAACGAACTATTGAAATAAAAAAATATTGCAAATGCTTAGGAAAAAAAGTCTATTTGTGAAACATTTTCCAGAGCCAACAACTGAACTGCACCTTACTGTGGTTGTTCATTGTGTACCAGTGATAAAGCAATTCATATGGTAAAATATAAGACTGAGAAATGGGTTTCAAGGAAATCTATGTATTTCTGAAATAGACACCAGATCAGGAGTTTAGGAACAGTGGATATTTGTACATCCCTGATTTTGTGGGTACCCATGCTAGCATGTGATTCAGAGCGCATTTTTGAAAATGTTTTCTTTCTTGCACACTGGCTTATATTTGGAAGGCACACATGCAAAGAAATACAATTGGTGATAACAAATATTCTAATATTCTCTATTCCAACATGTCTGCCAATAAAAATGGTACCTCACTTGTGAGGGTAGGCCTAGTGCCTGCCACAGGAAAGGGCCCAGAACACAACGTGGACACAACAAATTTTGTTAATTGAAAACTGACGCTTTTTACAATGTGGCTAGCAGTGGATTTTGGCCCATAGCTCAGCTAGCACCTAGTGAAAACTAGCAAACCTGTAAAAAAATTTAAACTAGACAGCTAGGGAAATGCAGGCTGGGTGACTTGTTTTTCTACCCAGACGTCCTGGCAAATCTCAAGGGTTGTCTAAAAACACACATTTTCCTCATATTTCTGTGAGGAGAATTTCTGGATTCTGTGCAGAGCCATGAATTTCAAACCACCCAGCATTTCTCCAAGTTTTCTGATAAAAATGGTACCTCACTTGTGTGGGTAGGGATTGTGCCTGCAACAGGAAAGCCCCCAAAATGCAACATGGACACATCACATTTTTCCACTGAAAACTGACCGTTTTTTGCAACGTGGCTAATGTGGAGTTTGGGCTCTAGCTCAGCTGGCACCTATGGAAACCTAGCAAACCTGCACATTTTTGAAAACTAGACACCCAAGCGTATCCAGGGAGGGGTGGCCTGCATGGCTTTCACTGGGATTTCTTAACAAGAAGTCCCTGCAAACATCAAACTTTGACAAAAAAACAAATTTTCCTCTCATTTCTGTGATGGAAAGATCTGGACTCCACAGGGACTAACAAATTTCCTACCACCTACCATTCCCCCCGGCCTCCTGATAAACATGGTACCTCACTTGTGTAGCTGGGCGTAGTGCCTGCAATAGGAACATATCAAACCAAGGTCGAAGAGTTTCCTTTTGGAGGAATCCCACTGACTTTAGTTTGATCCGTTCTTGCTGCAGGCACTAGGCCTACCCACACAAGTGGGCAGCATTTTATTGAGACAAGTAAGGGCATGCTGGGTACTTGGAATTTTGGGGATTCCTTTTTATTCTGGAAGAAAATGTCACAAAACTACAATGAAAAAGTGTGATTTTAGGCACATTTTGAAGTATGTAGGAAAGTGGGGTACGAAAAGTTTGTGGGATCAATGAGAGGCACACCACCCTGTACTCCCCTGGGTGTGTAGTTTTCAGAAATGCCTGGGTTTAGTAAGTTTCCCTGGGCGATTGGCTGGTAGTGTGTGTGTGTACTGACCAGCAGCCAGTCACACACACTAGGAGTGGGTGGTGAGCACCGCAACCCTGGTGGAGCTAATGGGTTTTTGGCACTCCCGCTTCGCTTAGAGCTCAGAGTCCACCCAAAAACTCCACTAGCCCCTCCAGCGGAGCATATCTCACCGCATGCACATTGCAGCCCAATTATGGGTCACACAGCGCAAGGGCAGACAGTCTGCGCTTGCGCTGTGTAGCCCATAACTGGGCTGCCGTGCGCACTCTCGGCTCGGTGTTGGCGTGGCAGCATGGAGCTGCTGCCAGCACCAGCTCCGGACCAGAACCAGCAGGGGGCAGGGAGAGGCAGAGAGCGGCTGACAACGAGGAATCAGGTGAGTCCTAGTTTTTTTTTGTTTTCACTGTGCACATTTGTGCACAAGAGGCCTGAAACCGCAGCTTTCGCTGCCTATGGCCCTGGCCTGAATTCAAGCCAGGGCCAGAGACAGCAAAAGAAAACTGCTGTTTCTGGCCTCCTGTGCACCTGCTTGCCCTGTGTGCAGTGCACACGGTACAGGCTAGTCACAAGAGGCCTGAAACGGCAGCTTTCACTATCTTCAACCTCTCCTGAATGCACCCAATCTTGGAAGCGCTAAGCAGGGTCGGGCCTGGCTGGCCAGGCCTTACCCTGCTTAGCGATTTCGAGATCAGATGCATTCAGGACTCCGCGGCTCACGGAACTCCACCTCCACGTAATTCCACAGAATTTTTAATCAACTCCGCGGAGTGGAACGCCGTGAACTCCACCCAGGCCTAACACACACACATATTGCCAGGCAGCTGCCACTACCCTCACCTCCTCCCCCACAACTCACATCTTGGGAGGAGAAGGTCTTGACCATCCTGCATCCCGAGGGCCTGACTGAATACCTAGAGGACTGGACTCTGGTGAATGTACACAACCTCCATCTCACACAACTGTCTTGTACTGCATGCTTCCTCAACACCCAGTGGACTGCATGTCTCACTACACATCACACCTATCCACCTAATGCCCCTCTCCTGCATTCCACACCTCCACTCAGCCCAAATGCCCACACAGCCCTTGGAAAAGGTGCGCCTACCATGGCTAAAACTAACATTACGACTCAATGCACAAGGCTATCTACCTGAATACCTGGACTGTGCACACCAGATCACATCCCTTGCATGAATGCCTATTGGACTAGTCATACTAACTAGATGTTATGACAGGGGACCACAACATGGCAATGACAGCAATGCAATGGAACAACACAATGCCAAACAAGGCCAAAACATAGCTGCAGCACTGTGACTAATCCAATTGGCCACTAATCAGGATTCACAACCCAGAATGTCACCCACCATGGTATGGTATGTCAGATGGTAGATACCATGCACAGCATGCACAGACAGCTGATTTAACCTTGCATACTCCCATACCCTCCACCCACTGGGACACCATGCTGCCCCTTTTACCACTCACAACTACCAGGGCTGAATAGTCACTAGCTGACAGTGCAGAACAGTCTTGTGAACTATCAGTCTGCACCAGTACCCATTTACACAGCGAGATGTACTAAAACTGAATGACACCTACCTAAATGGAGAATGGAACACATGTCACATACCACTACCTAACACCAATGGTATGCTGGGCAGCATCTGTCATTGTCATTGTTGGGAAGAATGTCAAGCAACCGTATGAATATAAAAAAGAGTGAACCAAACACATTTTCAATATGTAACTCGCTCTCTCACTCCATCCCCAGGCACCCCTGCCAGTGCTGCCATGGAGAGGATACCAGAGACTGCCAGCCCACCACAGGATGAAGGCCCCAGTGAGGGCAACACGCCTGGATGTCTGGACACTGATGACCTAACTGGTCCATCAGGGACATCTGATCAGTCTACCACTCCCTGTCTCGCCCTGCCCACAACATTCCCCCAAAATCATATGGCCTCAACATCACAGCCTACCCTTTGTCCCCAAACCTGTGTCCCACGACAGATCAAACTATTGATCCACAGTACAGGGACTTGAATCGACCCCTCACATCCCAGACAATGAAGTTCCTGCAAACACTGGGAGAGGGCACACCGTGCCAGGGGCACATGAGGACAGAGGGAGTGGGAGGGAAGGTGTGGGCCAGAGGATGGGGTCCTCAAGGGACTCTACTGACCAGGCTACCATTTCTCAAGTCCTGTGAGCATACCAACAATCCCAGGACAGGATGGGCCGGATCATAACCACGTTGGGGGAAAACCAAAGGCTGCAGAGTGAATGCCATCAGGAGGTCATGCAGCAGTGGCAGGCCTACAATGCCACCATGGCCTCCATTGCAGGGGTGCTGAGGGATATCAACACCATCCTGCGTGCTTCCTCCACCTACCAGCAGGCCCCTTCCGCTATCAACATAACATCACACCCATCTATGTCAGTGGTAGCCAACGGAATGGAGGCCCTGCCAGGGGAACCACAGGCATCAGTCACCCTTCTCTCTGTATCTGATGAACCACCCCCCCCCCCCAAACGTGGATGTCCATCCAGACATCCAGCTGGAGCAGATGGCAAGACCACACCCACTGCCAGGAGGTGACCCTCACCTGATTTGTCTCCCTTGTGTGCCACTGAGACACCCTGTTGATTGTTCAATGACATAACTCCATCTTCCCATTGACAATTTGACTCTGGACCTGTGTAACCAACAGCTGTACCACATACTCTGATGATTTAATCTACCACAACCCAACTCATCACCTCTTGGACAATGTTTGCACCACTTGTGTATGCTACCATTTCAATGTATGCACAATAAACACCAACGGAACACAGCTACTGTATAAGTGTCTTCATTACAACTTCACCAAAAGTCATGATTGCCATATGTGAGATGGCTATGCAAACCCACATCCAAAAGGCAGAGTAATGGACAGGAGAGGGAGGCATCCTCAGCAGGAGACATGTCAGACAGTCCACAATCCTGAGCCACATAAGAGTATAGTCAGCATGCAAACCTGCAAAAAGACAATTACAGAGAGTACCATCAGGATGGAAGGCGTGGAGCCACACAAAGCACATATGCAGCATATAGAGGTCATCCCCAGTGTAGGTTACCACCTAACCAGGGTCCCCCAGAGATTACCTATACAACATCATTCACAGTATATTAATCATGTAGCACTGTAGCTTGCATCTGTCATTTACAACTCTCAATTCTCTAATCATTCAGCTATGGCTAGTGACTATAAAGGCCTAAACCATTGGTAGCAGAGGCACACGTATTCTTAACACAGTCAGTCGGTGGAATGACATGACTACAGGAGAATGCAGCACACATTTACCATTACTGGTCTGTACATTGAAGATTAAAATCAAGGTCACTTCAGTGGGTACACTTGTTAGATATGAGAAATTGTAACTGTGCATATGATCTACAAACTGTCTACTACCCCAACACACACATAAGGATAGGACCACATCACACCACCACTGATGAGTTAACTCTGGGGGACTACTGTCAGAATTTCATGAGGATATTCAACACTTGCCAAAACAAAATCACCATACCTGTACATCACTGGAAGTACTGATTGATGGGCTCAGTCCTAGAGTCAGCTGTACCTTCCTCCTCTGCCTCCTCATCACTTACCATGTCAGTATTACCAGCCACTGGTCCAGCTGCCTCACCCTCATCAGCTACCAGTGGTATCTGGCGTCTCAGGTCCAGATTATGCAGCATGCAGCAGGCTATTACTTTCTGGCATACCTTTTGGGGTGAGTAGAGGAGGGCACCTCCAGATAGGTCCAGACTCTTGAATCTGGCTTTCAGGGGGCCAAATGTCCTTTCTATCACATGCCTCGTTCTCTCGGGGGCCTCATTGAAACGGACTTCCCCATCCATGGCAGGGTACCTCCTTGGTTTCAGCAGCCAGGGAAGGTTAAGATAGCCAGAGTCACCTGTGTGTAAAAATGTAGGACCAGTGACATAACAGGTACAGTAACAGGGAAGAATATGATGACAGATGCAATCACAATGAACCAGATCTAAATTGATACATACCAAGAAGCCAGGCCCTCTCTGTGTGTAGTCGTGCCATCATGTGTGGGCTGTGACCTGTGAGATGTATTGGTCTGCCAGACACACCAGCTGAAAATTAAGGGAGTGGTAGTTCTTCCTGTTTCTATACAGCTGCTCTTTGGCACTGGAAGGAACCAGAGCTATATGGGTGCCATCAATGGCCCCTATCACATGAGGGATGTGTCCCATACCATAAAAGTCTGCCTTCACATAGGCCAAATCTGCACTTTGGGGGAACCTGATATAGCTGTTCAGGTGTTTCAACAATGCACACTGTACATCCTTCAAAACTAGACTGATAATTTGCTGTGACATCCCTGCTGCCAAACCCACTGTACTCTGAAAGGAGCCTGTGGCAAGAAAGTGTAGCACTGACAGGACTTGTACCGTGGGAGGGATGGAGTAGGGGTTGTGTATGGCTGGTAAGAGATCAGGCTCCAACTATGTACATAGATCCGTGATGGTCCGACGATTCAGACTATGGTGGTCATTCCAAGTTTGGCGGGCGGCGGTTGCCGCCCGCCAAACTTACGCCGTCACTTGGCCGCTCCGCGGTCAAAAGACCGCGGGGGCCATTCAGACTTTCCCGCTGGGCCGGCGGGCGCCCGCCAAGGGAGCACCCGCCGGCCCAGCGGGAAAGGCCCTGCAACACAGAAGCCGGCTCCGAATGGAGCCGGCGGTGTTGCAGGGGTGCGACGGGTGCAGTTGCACCCGTCGCGATTTTCACTGTCTGCTATGCAGACAGTGAAAATTATGCTGGGGCCCTGTTAGGGGGCCCCTGCACTGCCCATGCCAGTGGCATGGGCAGTGCAGGGGCCCCCAGGGGCCCCACGACACCCGTTCCCGCCATCCTGTTCCTGGCGGTAAAAACCGCCAGAAACAGGCTGGCAGGAAGGGGGTCGGAATCCTTGCAGCGCCGCCATGGAGGATTCTCCCAGCCGGGGGAAATCTGGCGGGAAACCGCCAGACCCGGCTGGGCGACCGCGGCAAATGCCAAATGAAGCACCGCCAGCCTGTTGGCAGTGCTTCCGTCGACATCCACCCTGGCGGTCTATGACCGCCAGGGTTGGAATGAGGGCCTATATGCCTGCCCTCCCGGGTTGCAAAGTCAACTAGTGGGTGGTACACTGGTGGCTGTCTCAATCTCCTCATGGCATCAAATCTAGGTAGAGAGGAGAGAATGTACCTTAAGAAAAGGACTTTACACATGTAAGCTGAACCTTTCAAAATTAGCACACACCTAACACTATCGGACATGCGTAGCACTGCAGACATATACATAAATGGGCATGCAGATGCGATTTGGTCACCAGCCTTGCAGCACAATGCTGAACGTGTAAGTCGTTCAGAACACGCACATGTGTTAGCACTGCTATGATGGCACAACATGGGGTTACTCACCAATTTGACCTAATATATTTATGGCGCACATAAATTGGCACATCAATGCATGAGATGTGCACAAATGGCAGCCACCTGTCCTGCAGCACTGGACAGATGGAAGTGACCTAAGTTCTCCGGCATATGTCGTCATGGTGGTAGGCGGTCACTACTGCTGTGCCACTTGTCATTGGTTCACATTGATGTCTATGGGGGATTGGGGCCAATGGCAATGACCACCGGCAGTGACGTTCCTGTACATGGCGGCCGTGACCACCATTTTCTGCAGCCTGCTCATTTGATTCCTGACACTTTTGCCAGCAAGGCCTCCATGACCTGAGCTGCTGTGTACTGTCTCTGGGAGCCATCATGCCACACCCTGCAGGTGATAGGGCCCCAGCCTTCACCCCAGAGGAGCTGGAGAAGCTTGTGAATGGGGTCCTACCCCTGTATGAACAGCTGTATGGTGTACCAGAGGAACAGATGAGTACAATGCCATAGTCATGTGTAATAGGGGTGAGTGTGATGGTGAATGTGGTAAGTGTACTGGTGAGGGAGTATAGATGCTTGCAGGGGGCATGAAGTGAAGGCATGTGGGCAGTCAGGATGGGTATGTGTGGGTACTTGGTGAGTCAGAAGTGTATATGCCTCTCCTGTTAGTATGGTACCAGTGTACATGTCTTTCTCCTTTTGTTTGTGCCATCCATGCAGGTGTACGCCCATCAGAAGAAAGGGATCTGGCGTGCCATCACCAAGGAAGTGTGGACCCTGGGGGTTCATGGCCGGCGGAGCACCCATTGTAGCAAACGGTGGGAGGACCTGAGATGCTGGGCCCAGCAGATCGCAGAGGCCCAGCTGGGGATGTCCTTTAAACAAGGGAGGGGTGCCTGTCAGACCCTGACCCCCCCCAATGGCCCACGTATTGGCGGTGGCCTACCTTGAGGTTGTTTGAGGGCAGCACAGCAGCCACAAGGGGTAAGTATTGATTGTAACCTGAACTTGCATAGAGTTTATGGGATTAGCTGCCTCACAGTAGCTATAGTGGAAATGTACTACATGAAAATAGACTTAGGGGTAATGGGTAGTAACCACCCAGCCTGAGCATTAGTTGTAGATGTGTCTTGAAGGTTTGCTGTCAGTGGATGTACTTCTCCCCATATCCAGTATTCTCCATGTCTGCATTGTGGAGTTGGTCAAATCAGATTGGCACATGTGTGACTCCATCCTGCCTTTACTATGGATGGGAGCGTGTGTACCACCCTTGCCATTGAGTATGACTTGCTTCATCCCTTGGCATTTGGGCATTTGTGGCTCTAAGGTGTCAGTTCACTCACATATGTATGGCACACATGGTATATGCAACAGTGTGACTCTGCTTTTGTCACAGGGACAATAGTAATCAGGTATTGGTAATGGTGTTGACTCCATGTGAGTCAGCCATTACATTTCCACCACAGATGTGGCTTGTGTATGACTGGACTAATGGCTCGACACTTGCATCCCCATATATTGGTAATCTGCCATCTATTGGATATGGGAAGGTTAGTCAAGTAGGCTCATTTGTAATGTAGCTTTGAAATGGTCTGATTGCAAACATCATACATTTGTAAGTGCTAGACTTGTGGGGATGAAACCTTAAACACAATGGGATAGCGCTAGAGGTGGTAAGTGCCCAGACAGACCCCTTCATTCACAGTGTGTAATGTAAGTACCATGTATGCCAAAGCCCTAGCAGTTACGGTGCTACACAGCTTATTGTCTGCCTACATCATGTCACAATTTTTACTTGGGGGCACATCTGATGAAATGTGAACATGTCAGCTAGCCTTGGCCTCGCTGAAGTGGGTGATTAGGACAGGGCAGGACAGGATTGCGTTTTGTATTACTAAAGAAATGTTGATGTGAGATGTATGTTGCATTTCCACTGCTGAGACAACCCTATGTAGTAGTGTGATGTGTTGTCAGTGCCAAGGCAGGGCTGTTGGGCCATATATGCATATTGCAACCATGTATTGAGCATCAGAGATGTGTCTTGTCAGGAGTTAGGAACAGGTATTCTCTAATCAGGAATGGTGTGATTGAGGGAGGTGTTATGATGTTGTGAAGTCCTACTGGTGAAAATGCATGTGTGGTGGTTTTGTCTATGGACCATGATGTCATATGTGTGTTCCAGATACTCATTAGTTGTGACACTGCAATTAGTGAATGGGTATAGATGTGTTATATGTGCAACATGGGCCATTGTAGATGCACTTAGATGTATGGTTATTTGTGATAGACATGTAATTGGTGTTTGGAGATATTCCTCTATGATTGGTTTAGACCGATCATATGCCTGTACCCATGGCTTTAATGTACACATCACATGTCACATGTATGGATGTTCAACTTACAGTAGCTTAATCAGTCATTAGTGAGAAATTACCATAATTGTACAGAGTGTTATGTCAGCCATGTAATGTGACAGGCAGATGCTGTGTGGTGTGTGAGTGTAGTAGTATTCACTGATATGGATATCTCACAAAGGTTATGGACTAATCAGCTGTCGTAGCTGTACAGGCCTGATGCTTTGGGCCATGCGACCCAGAGTGCTGCTACCAGTGACAGCGACAGACCCAGTGGCATGGAAGGTGATGGGAGTGCCACCGGGGAGACCGGACCATCAACATCATCTTCAGAATCCTGCTCCAGTGGACACTCCCTGGCAGTGGCAGACCCTTCTGGGACCACCCCAGCACCATCATTGTCTGCCACGCCCCTTACTACCACTGCCCTCCCTGTAGCTCCCCACCCAGATGCCCTTGCCCGCTCACCCAGGAGGGTGGGCATCTCCTTTGCCACAGGCATCTCTGCCCCTGTCCCAGTCAGCCCTGCTGCCATCAGTGAGGAGGCTATTGACCTCCAGAGGTCGATCTCTGTGGGTCAGTCGACCATGTGCATGCCACCCAGGGACTGGCAGCTCAAGTCCAACAGAGCAATGCGTTCCTGGATGGCATTCACGGTGCACTGTTGCCCTACAGAGATCCTTTCAGGCTCTGGCCTCCACACTGATGTCAACCAGTCACTCTTTGTCTACGTCCCGCCTCCACCTACCTCTACCCAAACCCCTCTTCCCAAACCCAGCCAAAGCACATGGACACACAAGCATGCATCCACCTCAACAGTTAAAAGTACCACTGACAAACACAAGCACCACAAGACACATGGACCAAAGCCAAAGCACATGGACACACAAGCATGCATCCACCTCAACAGTTAAAAGTACCACTGACAAACACAAGCACCACAAGACCCACAGCATGCAAACAAACAACACCCACCTGCAGACACACCAACATCCAGCGCCTCGACCGAAACCCCCACCTTCACAGACACTACAGCAGACACACTTGCACCCGCCACACCAACTTTGACAGATCCTGCCACAATCCTATCTTACCCTTATCGTCAGCACAATAGCAGACCCACAGATATCCGCCCCAGTCACCAGATCTGCACGCACCACAACCACTGACACACTCACATGCAGCACATCTACCATACCTGCAGTCACTACCCCAACAGACAGTTACCCACCCAGCATGGTATTTCCCAGCACCTCCTCCCCCAAAAACACATAAACGCCCACATTCACCCACCCAACAGACACCCACCACCCACAAGCATTCATCCCATGTACTTGCACCCAAGACACCCACACCTACACCTCCTACAACCACTCCTTCTACCTCTACTCCCAAACCCTTTTGCCATGGCCACCCTCGTGTGTCTAAAAAGCATTTCCTCTCAGAGTTTTTCCTGTTCCCTACTCCTCCTTCACCCCGTGTTACCCCCAAATGGTCTCTATCCCTCCCCAAGTCTAGCCCTTCCACCTCCAAGGACTCCCTCTGCCAAGAAGTCGAACCCTCCAAAGCCCAAGCCCAAGGACCCCCCTCCCAAGCCGAAGCCCAAACCCAAAGACACCCCTCCCAAACCCAAACCCAACCCCCTGATCCCCCCAACCTCCCCAACCCCTGGGGTGTCTGCCTGCCCTCTTGATGCCCTTTCCCTGTGGAGGTCATTTCGCAGTGAGGAGTCAAGTAGGGGCACTCAGTGGTGCCATTTGTGCCTTTGGCATTTTGGACATTGGCATGCCCCATTGGCTGATATTTGTATATAGTTATTTATTTTCTTGCCTAACAAATGCTTTTAATACATCTGGCCCAACCTGTTGTTGGATTCGATGGTAACATACTTGTCTTGCCTTTCTTTCCACATGGCTGTATTGTATTTGGCACCTTTGGTTTGTTTGTGTGTGACATGTGTGTGTGTGTGGGGGGGTTGTGCTAGCTGTAGTGTCTGGCCCGCATGTGTGTGTGTCCCGGCTTTTGTGACTCTGTGAAAGCTGTGTATTGTGTGTAGGATATGGCTGTGTTTGGTACATGCATGTGTGTTGATAACTTGTGTATTGTTTGTGTTGAGATGTGTAATGGTGGTGTTGTGTGTCCTTGTGTGATTATTGTGTGTGCCTGCGTGTGTGCGGTGATGGATATGTCAGATGCATTGTGTGTTGTATTAGTGTGGTATGACGTATGTTTCGTTGTATGGCTGTGTGATTGTGTGTATTGTATGTCAGGTGTTGTTACATGTTGTAGTATCTATGTGGTGTCATGTGGAGGTGTGTACTGAAAGTGCTTGACGAAGCGTATGTGTAGTTACGTTTGTGGTGTTGTTGTGTGAATCGGTGCTGTTGTGTATTGTTGTGTATGATTGTGCTGGTGCTTTGTATCTGTAAGTTGCTGTGTGCCTTGCACATGTGTTGGCCGTGGTGTGTGTAGTATGGGTGTGCATGTGTGTTGTGTGGGTCTGTGTGTGTGTATGTAGGTGTGTGTGTATGTGCGTGTGTTTGTGTGGCTACGCGTGTGTCACCGTCGCCAGGATGTGTATGATGTGTGTGCGTGTGTACTTTGGGTTTTCCCTACAGTGTCAGGTAGGTGTGTATACTCACAGATTTTGTCTTTGTCGCTGCCGCTGGGAGCTCCGGAGTCATTGTGTGAGCAGGAGCAGTGGGAGGACTTCCAGTTCGGGTTCCATGGCGGCTCCAGAATGGTTGGTGCTCCTGAAGGTGTGTCTCCTTTTATATAGTTGGTTTCTGCCAGGGTATTTGTAGTGGTTCGACCCCGGCGGAAACCTTGGCGGTGTGCAGCCTCATAATGTGTCCGGCAGGAACACGGTCCCCGCCAGCCTGAAGGTGTCTACCGCCATCCGTGGCGGCCTGACCGCACTGGCGGTAGTTTGGCTGTCTTCTGTTGGGAAGACAGCCATGCTCATAATTTGGCGGTCTTCTCCGCTGGTCTGTTGGCGGTACAACCGCTGCTGCCGACATATCGGTCATGGAACCACAATGTCTTAAAAATACAGGACTCCAGGTCATTTGTTTAGCAGGTAACTTATTCAGAATTATATTTCAGTTTGATCATTTTACTTTTCACTGTGGTTCTTGGGACTCTCCAAACAAAAATTGAAAACCTTTCAATGTCTCTTTCATCTAGTCCAGTCTTTGTCAGATATGTCCAATCAGGAGCTGTGTACTTCTTGTTCAGAACTCTTTTTCTTATTGCACCACTTGTTGTTGTACCCCCTTCTGATTATTCTCCAATATTCACTTCAACATCTTTGATAACACCTCCTTTGATTGAGTCAGCTGATTTTGCACCAATTTGTGCAGGATCTTTTTTCTTGCTCTATTTTTCTCCCTCTTACTTTTAAACAGACGAGCTTGAGACAGACGAGCTGGAGTGAAACTTCACTTTTGCCGGCCTGCTTCTTCTTGTTTTGCTTGTTTTTCTTTACCCCTCTCTGGATCCATGTATCAAACATTTTATTTCTCTATTACTACCTTGATGAACTAGACCATAACCGCATGCCTTCACGTGGAATTCATAGCAATTTGGAAATATATCCAATTCCTTCTTTAGTTGGCCAGCAGACTGATTTAAAATGAATGATCTAACTCCTCCAGAAGTAGCACGTTTATGTTTCAAAGACAGCACAAAATCTCATTGCATGTTTTTATGTTGAAAGGCATCACTAAAATGTCAGTTGCACATTTAACCACTAAGGCTTCGAATTTCCAAAGGACTACTAGAAAGTGATTTTCTTTGGACATTGTGTACAGGAAAATAAACAATAAGCACAACCTTACAGAATAGACTTTTTCTGCACATTCATAATGACAGCATGGAGATTTCGGTACATAACCTCATAACTGTGCAAAAGTACATTGTTTGGTCCGAGGAAGCTAGAAAATGTTACTTCATGTAGATAGAAAGACCATGACTGGAGCTGAATTTCAATGATTTTCTAAAAGGTAATGAAACAAAATATTAGTGAACAACATATAAATATGCACTTTTCATAATGTAGCCTCGTGCAACCCGGCTATGCGAACTAAAAAACCTCTATGTTAATGATTATTTTTCTAAGGCAATTTACTTTCTCACATTGTGTTTCCCTGAGGAACTTTCAGGCCTCGAATTGGAAGCAAGGCTGAGCTTAGTTCGTGGCTTAGCAACAAACTGACACCCCTGTGGAGGAACGCATGGTGTGTTTCGAATCTTGTAATGTGGTTTGCTGAAGGCTTACTTTTTGCACTCATTCACGGGTGATGCTCACATTTCTTCTCATCTGTGTTACCCATCATCAGTCTGGGGGTTTTACTACCTCATTAAAGCACCTGTTTATCAAGCGCATACCAACTACACACTACTGTCTTCATGCTTTCATTCTAAGCGATGTGCACACCTGTTCTCATTACGCTTGTGTTGCAATGAATGCAAGTATAATTTAGTTTTTTTGGCTTGTTGTAACAGAGACTGAAATGTATGGTGTGAGCGTCTTCAAAAATGCACCTGTGAGAGTATTTGATGAGGCATTATTTGGGTTCAGTTCAACACAAGACTAAGGGCCTGATTTTGGATTTGATGGATGGGGTTACTAGTCGCAAACATGACCCATATCCCGTCCACAGTAATGCAATTCCATTTTATCCTAGGGAAATCTTAATTCGGCGGACGGGATATCCGTCACGTGTGTGATGGTGTAACCCGGGGTCTGCCAAACTCTAAAAATCAGGCCCAGTTGTTTGTCGTTTTTAAAAACTTTACTCATCCAGCGCAAGAAGTTTAACATAATACAAAGTAGTTTATTTTTCCTTTTATGGGACCTACGTGCAATGGATGCACAACTCCACATTGAATGTAATGCTGCATAAGGAGAGATTTAGTGGCACACAACTGACGTTTCGGCAATTGTTGGTTGCTTCAATATGCAATCTATGATCCCACCTCCATGATTTTTGGAATATCCAGGAGATCCATCAATTGATTGGAGACATTGGTGTGATGCATTTGGAACCTATTTGGGTGCTACTAGAGCACAAAGATTTAGGCCAGAACGGAAATAATGTTTACTTCTTCATTCATTAAGTTTTGAAGGGAGGGCAATTTATTAACAATTACCTGAACTGACACTAAATGCTGATGAGGAACTGGATAATTCTGAAGAGGGGGTGAAAAAATCAGAAGCTCATTTTGATGTCTTGCCCAGCTTAGTGGTTCTTAGACACAAAGAGATATCAATTCCAAGCATAAAGTGTAGACACCCACATAGCAGCTAAGTTTTCAAATTGCTTGTTTGATATTTCTGTGTATCTAGAGTGATTATATGTGGCATTTAAATGCCATAGGTCTGACTCTCGGAGTGACACTTTGCAAACGAGTAAATCAAAGCAGTTATGCCCATGTGGCGAGACAGATGTCCGCAATTAGCTCTTTCTGTACAGTATAATGGAATATAAAGAGCTTCAAACCAGCTGTTATTGTGCACAGCAGCTACAAATCTACAACAATCAAAAGCTATAAACCACTAACTCTCTGTGTACTGCAAGAAGGGCTGCCATCTGAATATTTAATAACCGTCCAGTCCTATATTTTTAAATCCAGGCCAGTAAATATATCAGGGAATGCAGTGAAATCAGGCATTTTTTTCCTTTTTGAGACATAAACCTAAATAGCAAACACATACAATCTTTTAATAAGTTGAGATCTGTGTCAATTGTTTGAGAATGATTATTAGAGCAAGCAGATGGATACTTGTGTGGCCATTTAAAAATGTTGACATATATAATATAAATATCCTCCTTGTTTGACAGGCTGGCCTTCATGGCGTTTGGAAGTGACAGCACAGCTACAACAGGCCTTCCACCCTCTTTCTCCATTTTCTGAGTCCTGCCACAGCTGAGGCCCAAGACACCTGGAGGCAGCGTCCCAGCGCCCAGCAACACTAGCAAGCTTTTTCACAGCTTCATTATTTACAAGCTTGCAAAAGCAAAGTTAAAAGCTAGGCAGATGTCACTCTTACTTTCCTCTCCATTAAAGACACTTATGTCCATGATATGTAGTGACCTTGATGCTCTCTTTTCTTACATAATCCAGTGGCATTACTCAATAGACCCAGCTAAGCTAATTGCTCTGGCATTTCTCATGCCTTGGAAAGCATGTGACCCAGAGCTGAGTTCTTGTAGCTCCGGGAAGTGCTGGCCTTAGGATATTTTGGGCACTGTGCAGAATACTCTATGAGCCCTTCATGACACAAGTCAAATTTTTTTTTATTGCTAATCATTTTATTTCAGTGGATTGTTAACAAGTACAAAAAGTAAAATTTTACTTACAAGTGCACCTGTAATAGAATAATATATAATGCTGCTTCTTCGCATAAATGGAACTTTGCTTGTTTCCTGTCCTGCAAATTGTTTTTATTAATTTACTGTAGTTGAGAGTTCGTCCAACTTCATGTTCAACTGATATCAGTGCCAAGCCAGTCAGCTGGTCCTCAGCTATTGAAGAGCACAAGTAATTCTAAATAATTTTCAACTTTGAGAAGGATCGCTCCCCAGAGGCTACTGTGACAGGAACTGTCAAAAACATTCTAAGAATGATGTTTAAATTGGGATAAATGTCATGCAAGTGGTTGTCATACATGTATTTGAGAACAGAGAGAGCAGTCACAGTACATGCTGCAACTGTATTAGGATGGCTTTTCTTGGACAGACCCTGGAAGCTTTGAATTTCTGTGATAAGTTAATCTCCTGCAATGTCTTCTTAAAAATATGTAGCTGCATCTTTGTGCTTTTTCTCGAGCTCTCCTTTTTCTAAGGATTCTCTGAGATGACTTGGTGCACAAACCCATATCTGTTCTTGATTTGTTACCATTTGTTCAAAGCGTTCTTCCAGTTTGCCCCTTCCTGATCAACAATGACTTTGAAGTATTCAATTTAGAATTTTTCTTCTCCCCCCAATTACTGGATCATCTTCTCCTTCATAATCAAAATGTTTCTTCCTTCTTGCAATCCTCTCAGTCTCAAAGGTGGTCTTTACTGGATCAGCAATCCATGAGGCTATCTCAGGGGCAACTTCAATATCGTTATCAAATCCTGTGTTACAATACTCTCGCAGTAAAACCCAGTCCTTTTCAGCACAGCAATGGCAACATCTAACTCCATGTCAATACTTTGCATTAATTAGCTAACTTTATGAATTTGACCTAAAATTCCATACCAGATAACAATGGCAATAAGAAATGGAAATGAGTGAACCTCATTCTGTAAACGCTGGGTCTCAGAGAATGTCTGTCCATCCAGTTAGGCACATCCACAGCGTTTATCAATGCTCTGTAAACATCAGGGGAATAGTTGAACAGAACCTTCACACTCTCAATTCAGTTCTCCCATCATGTGTCTGATGGCCTCTTTATGAATGCAGTGCTCACTAAACAGGTAAGTATGACCCATCGTTTTGTTGATGCTGCAAACCTTTTATATTCTCTGCAAATACCCAAAGAAGGGGAGTGCTGTAGTTGATGACTTTGATGCACCACACAAGACTATATTGAGAGGGATGAAAATTGCTTTGGGGTTTGTGCTTCTGAATCCTTGGTGAGGTGCCCTGCAGCAGAGGAAGGATAGATCCTACACCACATTCAACAGCTTGAGCTCCTAATCTAAAGTGGAAAATAGCTGACCGTTCACAGCCTGCGCTTTAAAATGAGCTACACCCCAGGCTACAAGTTAAAACAACAAGATCTGCGTCATCCTTGATGCACGTTAAAACAAGTTGCTTGAACTTCTCACATTGCAGATAATGGGGAAATGTACTTACTGGATAATAATGAATCGAGACAGCGTTTATGAATCGCTCTGCCCTGTGATATGGCCTCATACACAATGTACCGTGTACGCTGCTGCTTTTTGTCCTGCTGTGCACATTTGATAACTCACACTGGCCAATGTAGAGGAGGCTGCCGAAGTTCCTGCGGCGCAGCAGATTACAACAATGAGGTAACCTGCAGCGCACGATCCGAAAGTATTCCACAGAGGCACTATGCCCTTATGTTACCTGCTACTGTTCTGTGATCTCAGAGCTAGAAGTGGCATAGCCAGTGTTTACAGAAACCATGAAAAGCCTTCCGCTTTCTGTGGGATGTGTCAGTTTACAGGGCTTCTGAGGCGCACACACTCTCTTCTGTCTCCTTGCCCTATTATTCTTTCATTACCTCCATAGCTGACTGTGCACAGCTCTTCTTCAGCTGAGAGTGCTGGCTGACGAGAGCACCAGCGCCGAGGAGAAGGTACTCTGATGTCGATGGTAAATTTCTGTGAAATTTTCTGAGACATTTCCAGGCCCCTCCTAAGTTGCGGATCCTGTGTGACTGCACGGTTCACACACCCTAAGGCTGGCCCTGCGCCATGAGGTTTAATCACAGGAGAGGGAGGTGAGGTGACTTGCCCAGGCATCAAGAAGATGCACAAGCTTTTCTTCCCCATGGCAACCTCACATCGCTTTGACCTGCCTCTGACTGGCGTTACCCGGGCCACACAACAGGCTGCCAGGAGCAGATCAGACCTCATGCTGAGAGTGCCTGGAGCATTATGGAAAGTGAATATACAGACAGTCTAGAAGAGACAGCCACATTGCGTGACTAACAGATTTCAGTGCGATGATTCAGGGTCAGTCGCTGAAAAGCGTTAGACTAACCCTTTATGCGTACCACTTGGCCAGGCTGCTCCTATATTCCTGCACTTTCTCAATTCATTTCAGAGTTTTAATTTGGGGAATTCATGGATCAGCTAGTTTGAGACCAATTTGTAAGTCACTGTTCCGATAAACGCAGAAGAGCATATTTCTGGTATGGTTCCTCATGACACGCCAAAGTGAGAAACAACATGTCCAGTCAGAAATGCAATTTGTAGGCACTGTAACAATATGAGGCACTTCATTAATATGTTTTAAAGTTTAAAACATGGTTTGAATAAGGTTGTGGTTGTATGTGAGAAAGGTACAGTTGTGCCCACAGTTCAATCCATACAGATTAACCTGCAAGACATGGTTTTGGTTGTGAAGGTTGCTAATATTAGATCTGGTGAACCCACGAAAAGTGTTGATCCATATGTTGATATCAAAGTGGGCAACAAAGTATTTCACATTGGGGGATTCTGTAGCAAGAATTATCACAATAACAAGTATTCTCCTTGAAAGAATATGGGGAAATAGGGAACAACAACTCCCAGACAGGTCTCCTGAATCTTCTGGAGGAGGGAGTATTAACTTAAGGGTTTTGTTCACGTATGTTCTTGAGATCAAAGGAAGTTGTATACAAGGTAAGGTTTACATTGTGGTCAATGGTTTAACCATATTGTGTTGGTTTCCCCAGAGTCTTTTTGGAATAGTTTTGAAGTCCAGTGCGAAAGATCTGGTACTGGTTATTTGTTTTAATATATTTATTATTTAACATTTTAGCAAATGCAGCAAAAACATAACAGAAACTCACAACTTATCAATATTATTATTTCCCACACCCTTAAGTCAAGAGTCATATACCAAATTATCCTTCCCATTCAAGTACATTGTAAACATATACACAATACCAGTATTTAATACCGACATTGATAAATTAAGGCCCAAATTGAAGAAGGACCTAGTGTCACATTAGCGTCATTTTTTTACGCAATGTGGCGTTAGGTTAGCAAAAACACCACGCCAAATTTACAAAGTGGTGCAATGCACGCATTGTGCCACTTTGTAAACCCTTGCGCCACATTATGCCTGCACCTGGCATAATGTATGCAAGGGGGGCGTTCCTCCATTAGGAGGCCTAGAAAAATGGCACAGTGGAATCTATAAGATTCCACTGCTCCATTTTTCTCGTCATTCTTAACACCTGTTCAGTGCAGGCATTAAATTGAGGCACACCATTGTTTATAATGGTCCTCTATGTACTTTGCAGCATTAGCACCAAACTTTTTGGCACTAATCCTACAAAGTACCACAATAGCATGAGAAATTATGATGCTATTGATTCTAACGTGCGCCATGGTGCGCTGTATCATTAATGCAGCGCACGCATGGTGGCATTAGGGGGGCGCAATGGGGTGCAGGAAGAGTGGCGCTTCATGAAATGATGGAAGCAGTGTGTCTTTGCTGTATAATACACACCAGCGGTTCGAGCGCAAGAGCAAAGAGCAGCAACGACAGGGGGCACACCTGTCAAGTCCCTCTGCCAATAGGAAATTCCACTGATGTCTGTTCATGAATGCAAAACCTACCTACTGGGTTAGTGTACAAAAGTTTAATTCAGTGCAGGAATGGTTGTGGCATCCCAATTCGTCTCAGGACTGTAAACATAACTCCCCATTCAATGGAATCAAATGCTTAAGAGGTGTTAGAAATGGGGTCTTTGGTTGACAGACAGGTTACCCCCTGTTCAAGCAAGGACCCTCACTCTAGTCAGGGTAAAAGAGAATCACCCTCAGCTAACCCCTGCTAAACCCCTTGGTAGCTTGGCAGAGCAGTAGGCTTAACTTCAGATTGCTAGGTGTAAAGTATTGTACCAACACACACAGTAACTTAATGAAAACACTACAAAATGACACAACACAGGTTTAGAAAAATAGGAAATATTTATCTAAACAAAACAAGACCAAAACGACAAAAATCCACCATACACAAGTCAAGTTATCAATTAAAAATCAAAAAGAGTCTTTAAGTAGTTTTAAACACACACTAGCGCTGCTAGAGTGAAAATGTACCTGGTGCGCGTCAAAAATAGCCCCGCACGGGCAGGTGTGACTCAAAAATCCAGCTGCACGATGATCCGAAAATCCCGCAGCGCAGGTTGTGATCTCACAGCCCCCGTCAGCGATGCTGCGCGTTGTTTCTCCTGCTCCGTGCGTCGATTCTTCGGTCGCGTTTCCTGCGAGCGTTGTTTCTCAGCTGCGGAGCCGGCACCGCGTCGTTTTTTCAGCCGCAGATCGGATTCGCGTCAATCTTTTCCCCGCACGGCGCTCTGTGCGTGTATTTTCTTGTCTTTAGGCTGCCAGCTTCTCCTTTCAGGGTCCCAGGACCTGGATGGGCACCACAGGGCAGAGTAGGAGTCTCTCCAGAGACTCCAGGTACTGGCAGAGAGAAGTCTTTGCTGTCCCTGAGACTTCAAACAACAGGAGGCAAGCTCTAGATCAAGCCCTTGGAGATTTCTTCTCACAATGGAAGGCACACAAAGTCCAGTCTTTGCCCTCTTACTCTGGCAGAAGCAGCAACTGCAGGATAGCTCCACAAAGCACAGTCACGGGCAGGGCAGCTCTTCTTCCTCAGCTACTCAGCTCTTCTCCAGGCAGAGGTTCCTCTTGGTTCCAGAAGTGTTTCTAAAGTCTGTGGTTTTGGGTGCCCTTTTTATACCCAATTTCTCCTTTGAAGTAGGCCTACTTCAAAGTAAAGTCTCTTTGGAATGTGAAATCCTGCCTTGCCCAGGCCAGGCCCCAAACACTCACCAGGGGGTTGGAGACTGCATTGTGTGAGGGCAGGCACAGCCCTTTCAGGTGTGAATGACCACTTCTCCCCTCCCTCCTAGAACAGATGGCTCATCAGGATATGCAGGCTAGACCCCAGCTCCCTTTGTGTCACTGTCTAGTGTGAAGTGCAACCAGCCCAACTGTCAAACTGACCCAGACAGGGAATCCACAAACAGGCAGAGTCACAGAAATGGTATAGGCAAGAAAATGCTCACTTTCTAAAAGTGGCATTTTCAAACACACAATCTTAAAATCAACTTTACTAAAAGATGTATTTTTAAATTGTGAGCTCAGAGACCCCAAACTCCATATGCCCATCCGCTCCCAAAGGGAATCTACACTTTTATCAGATTTAAAGGTAGCCCCCATGTTAACCTATGATAGGGACAGGCCTTGCAACAGTGAAAAACGAATTTAGCAATATTTCTCTGTCAGGACATATAAAACACATTACTTTATGTCCTACCTTAACCATACACTGCACCCTGCCCTTGGGGCCACCTAGGGCCTACCTTAGGGGTGTCTTACATGTAAGAAAAGGGAAGGTTTAGGCCTGGCAAGTGGGTACACTTGCCAAGTCGAATTTACAGTTAAAACTGCACACACAGACACTGCAGTGGCAGGTCTGAGTCATGATTACAGAGCTACTTATGTGGATGGCACAACCAGTGCTGCAGGCCCACTAGTAGCATTTGATTTACAGGCCCTGGGCACCTCTAGTGCACTGTACCAGGGACTTATTAATAAATCAAATATGCCAATCATGGATAAACCAATCACATACACATTTTGTAGAGGAGCACTTGCACGTTAGCACTGGTTAGCAGTGGTAAAGTGCCCAGAGTAACAAAAACAGTAAAATCAGAGTCCAGCACACATCAACAACCTGGAGAACAGAGGCAAAAAGTTAAGGGAGACCACGCCAAGGATGAAAAGTCTAACGAGAGGCATCCGAAAGAACCCCAGCTGCTGATATAGAAGGGTCTAAATAATATAGAAGTGCAAACAGGGTGCACAAGTTATGGACAGAAAATCTAGAGGGGATAAACCCCGACTCCTCAGGTAGCACCAATGTGGGGAGAAGCGACTGCAGTCTTGCCGCTATAACTTTAGCTAGTATTTTTGTACTGATATTTATGAGTGGTAACTGTCTATATGATTCACATTGTTCTGGTGCTTTATCTGGGAGCATTAGCATCACAATTAAGGCTTCTCTCAGGGAGGGAGGCAACTTCTGTTCTTGATAAGCTAATCAAGTGTGGGACTAATAAATCAGCAAACTCTTTATGGAATTCCACAGTTAAACCGTCCAACCCTGGCGCTTTCTCATTAGGGAGTTGTTGTATTACATTTTTTATCTCCTCTATCGTTTGGGGCTGCACTAGAGATTCACATTGCTCTGTTGAGGCCAGGTCAGTGCCACATCATCTCAGTAGGCATGAGTTTCAGCCACCGTGACCAGCAGGCGAGAGCCATACAAGATACAGTAAAACTGTGTGAAGGCCTGAAGGATCGTTACAGTGCAATAAAGCTCTTGTGTGTCCAGAGTGGTTATATTTAGGATATGTTCCTGCCCTTTTGAGAGCCTAAACTTATTTGCTAAACTGTGGCCAGGGCGGCCTCCCTCACCATATGTTCTCACTAGATGTTGTTTCCATAGGAACTGCTGTTCCTTGGTCACCAGGTGTTGAAAGTTCAGGAGCTCTTCACAGATAACAGCTAAAGTGGTCCCCTGCGGGTCTAAGTGGTATTCCCTCTCTAGAGCACATAGTTTGTCTTTCGTGTTTTGTAATTGAGTATGAATTGCCTTCAGTACACTGGCCTGTTTAGCAATGCAAGCAACCCTAATCATGACCATGAACGCCTCCCAGATAATGGCCTTTCTCTCCACTGTTCCCGCATTTAGTCCAAAATAGTCAACTATGTATTTTTTAAGCTTGCCGTGGAAGACAGCACCTAATAGTGCAGTCGCCCTAAACTGCCACTTGTATGGGGGAATACGCAGTGTTGGTGGTGAGATCTTTAGCAGTACCAGTGAGTGGTCAGATAATATCTTGGACATAGGTGTGACCTCTAGCAGCCATGAGCACATGTCCCTAGAAATCAGCTGGTAGTCTAGCTTAGACCACGAGCCATGAACAAAGGATGTGAACGTGCCCACCCGGGTCCCCCGGTGACTTAGTCTCCAGGCACCTACCAAGCCATAATCTTCTATCCCAGCCTGTATCACTGCAGCCGACTGTTTACCATGCCGGTCTGTGGTCACTGACCTATCTGTCTTGGGTTCAAGGTAGATGTTAAGGTTTCCACCATAGTACATTCAATGATGACAGCTTGTGAATATGTTGCCACACTTAGGGGCATATTTATACTCTGTTTGTGCCGGATTTGCGTCATTTATTTATGCAAATTCGGCGTAAACGTAACTCCATATTTATACTTTGGCGCTAGACCCGTCTAGCGCCAAATTTATGGAGTTAAAGTCATTTTTTTACCAGGGAAACCTACCTTGCGTTAATTACATGCAAGGCAGGCGCTCCCGGGCAAAAAATGACTCAAAGGCATTTGCGCCTTATTTATACTCCCATGCAGAAACGGCGTACGGGAGGGGGAGGGCCTTAAAAAATAACTCTAAACTGGTTTAGAGTCATTTTTTAACGCCTGGGTCAGGGCAGGTGTTAAGGGACCTGTGGGCTCATTTCCATGGTCTCTGACCATGGAAGCAGTCCACAGGTGCCCATCTCTGCCCCCAAGGATGCCCTCTGCCACCCTCGCCCACCCCTGGAGGACACCCATGGATGGGGGGACCAATCTACGGTAAGTAGAGGTAAGTATTTTTTTTACGTAGAAGTGGCATAGGGGGGCCTGACTGAGGCCCCCCCTACACGCCACTGTGCCCATTGGCCATGCCCAGGGGACAGATGTCCCCTGCACATGGCCATTGGGCAGGGTGGCATGACTCCTGTTTTTGCTAAGACAGGAGTCATTTCCATGGGGGTTGTGTGTCAAAAAATGACGCTAGTCAGGTTAGACACAATATTTTTGACTCTAACCTGACTTGCACCATTCTTTGGCGCACAACCCCCAGTCTTCCCTACACCTCCGCTGCCCGGTTACCGTCATTTATTTTGAAGCTAACCAGGCTGCAGCGCCGACTACCATCATTCCATAAATAAGGCGCCCGTCTGGCACGTTGGAATGGCAGTAGCCGGCGTTATACTTTTTGACGCAAACCGGTGCTAGCGCAGATTTGTGTCAAAAAGTATAAATATGGGCCTTGTTGTAGAATTCCGAATCGTCTACATTAGATCCCTATGTGTTGATCAATGTCACTGAGGTATTCCATAGCTGACCCAGAGTGATCGCTAGCCTGCCCTGCTCATCTACTACCGAGTGTGTGACAGTGAAGGGTACCCCCTTCTTAAACAGAATAGGAACTCATATGGAATATGATGAATAGGATAAAGCTAATTTATACTCTACCCACTGGACTCCAACAGCATTCTCTGTCGCCCCTGTAAGGTGCGTTTCTTTGAGGAAAGCTATTTGTATACCCTGTCTGTCTAAGTAGCAGAGTATCAGCCTAGTTTTCCGGGAATTGTTAAGTCCCCATTCGTTCCACGTTAGGAGTGAAATAATGTTCTGTTGTCAGTCCACTTTGGTAATAAAGTGAGTGCTGTGTCCTCTCAAATTTGATGGATCTGTCTACCAGGCTTAGGGTTATATAAGATTTGTGCGATGACGTGATGACCGTGCAAACGAAGAACACATTTTCCATCCCCCTCTCACTTCAGCAACCCAACCTTGCTAAAGACTTTCCGAAAAGCAACAAACTCCAGAAAACACCAATTTTGAAAACAACACAACATGTATACAGGCGTTCTACTTATCAAAGTCATGTGAGGTGCTCCCTTGGGGGGCCGCCGGAGGCCCAGTGCCCCTCCTATGGTGAGGAGGTGGCACGGGTAAGATTATGTTCGCCACTCTGATTTATCTTGTAGTCCACTGAGCTGAACACGAAGCCCAGCCACCATTCCAGTCCCGATTGAACTACAGCTCAACAGACCAGCTCCCAGTCTTAGTGGAGGACCAGGTTAGTCGTCACCTGCATCCTCATCTGCTTTACCGCGGTTTTTATTCCTGGATGCAATGGTCTTAAGGAAGTCTTTCGCTGCCTTGGGAGTCATGAAAATTCTCTGTCTCCTTTCCAATTGACGCGAAGTCTCGCAGGGTACAGCATTGAATACTGAAGGCCCAGTCTCTGCAGCTACCTTTTGACAGACAGAAATTCTTGACTGGCTGTCTGCACTGAAACTGTGAAGTCCGGATAGAAAGAGATCTGGTTGCTCTGTAAATTAAGCTCCCCCCTTTTCTGTGCCGTTCTGAGCACCACATCCCGGTCTCGGTAATTCAAAAGGGGCACGATTATGGGTCGCAGAGGTGTACCTGGTGAATCAGCAATCAGTGACCACATTTGACCACCAGCATATTTGACAGGCTCTGAGCTCTGAACAAAGTAGTTATCATCTGTCTGCTCAACATATAGCTAATCTTCCCAATATTAGTGTATTTCGGTACTCCTCTAATTCGTGAATTGTTTCTGTGGGAGCAAGCTTTTAAGACCTAACTTTTGGGGTGGATCGCCACCAGGATCTTTTCCATTTCCAGGCCCAAGGTCTGAAGTTCATCTTCATTGGACGAGAGTCACTGCTCCGCCATTGTAAACATGGATGCCTGCTCATCAAGTTTTGCCACAAGGTGGTCCATGCGTAAGTTTAGGCAGTTGATTTTTCCTTCGATTGATTGTAGGCTTTGTTGAATAGCATGTAGTGTAGCCTCCAGTGCAGGGGACCCTGTGCTACTACATCTGCACTGTTCACTAGGGACAGGTCCTGCACTGCCTTTGCTGAGCGCCTGTCCTCCAATGTGATGCGTGCTTTATTTTCAGCCACTTCCCTCGTTCTGCAGGAGTAGGTGTATCTATCTATTTACAGGGGTTACTGCGTAGTGAGTGTGGCCAGGGGCCCAGTCTTTGAGGTATATTTCTTCACCCACCCCGAACTACGTTGAGCCTGTGTAGACCGTCTTGCACCCACATCCGGCCGTCCCGTTGGTGCCTCTTATTCGCATTCACCAGTTCTGTACAGTCAAGCCCAGGCTAGCAGCCACATTCAAAGAACCTCAGTAATCACCTCGGCAGTTTAACGTCATGGCTTGTCCATCTTTTACCATGCACTGGTTAGGGTTGTTTCTTTTGCAAGCAGGTGTGCAGCCCCGATTTTCCACTTGGTGTCTGTCAAGCCTTCTTGGGTGCTTCCTAAATCGTCGGCTCAACCCCCGTCCTCGCCCCAAGTGCGATGACTTGCCAGCACGCCTGAGCCCAGGCCACAGCACCTCTTCTGTGTGCCGCTACAACAGTCCGGTGCAGGGGTGTACACCGCCACTTGGTTCTGCCGCACCTCCGGAGCGCAGGCACACCAGGGGTGTCTAGCAGGTGTATTTCCCAGTTCTCTCCATCCTGGGCGCTAGAAGCCTGAAGTGCCCAGCTGCCCCCTCTCATCTGACACGTGTGGCCTCTTCACCCACCCGTCTTCCGCCGGGAGGCACTGATGTCATCCTATGGCTACCCGAGGTTGTTAGCGGCGGCCGCGGTCTGTAAGGAGAGTCATGTCCTCCCAGGGCAAGGGTTTTTTGGACACCGGGCGCGCCACACCAGTTTACTGCTGCTCTGCATACAGTTGTATGCTGCTGTTTTAAATTCGGCTGCGCTGTCTGGGCGGCAGGCCTGAAAAACTCTGTCCGATCAGTTCCCCTCCGCCACTTCAGGCTGTCCGCTGACGTCAAAGTACTGCAGTTACATACTGGCTTGCATAGTTGATGTTATATATAATGTCATTATGGCTGGATTATCGTCGGATTGATATGCCCAGCCAGAAGAGCTACACTACTGTGCAGCCATCTTGCCGTGGGCTCTCTAGCGCCCCCAGGTACTGGTTATTTTTGAGGAAGAATTGGTTGAAAATGTATTTAGCCATTTTCCTAAATACTTTCAGGGTCATTGGGAAAGATAACTGGGTTCAAGCATAAGATCAGGACAAAAGCAATTCCTCTTAAGCACAACGTGTAGGGAATTTAATTTAGCATCAGTAAAAATTTAGAGAAATAACTTGAACTGTTGTCTGAACAAGATATCATTGATCCTACTGGGTCTTCCCTATGGCTTTTTCCTTTAGTAGTAGCATGCAAATGAAAAAGAGAGCACAGAGGTTTTGTCAATTTACGTAGTTTAAATACATAGATGTAGGTGAATTCCCACTTTTGCCCAACATCAATGAGATACTACCTAAACATAATGGCTTTGAATGGTTTACTGAATTGGATTCGGCTTGAGCCTATCACACGTTGAGCTTGAGCCAAATTCCTGTAATTTTACAGTACTTGGTTCTCCATAAGAATGACATTTGGCTGGGATCAACTGCATCTGTTTTAGGAGGATTATGGATCACATGCCAAAGGATATCAGAGAGGTCATTGTGTTTCAAAATGATATTTGGATTTTTGTTTTCACTCGTTTGGAACATGATAGCATTTTGGAACTAGTTTTGTCTGTTTTCCAGGCAAGAGGAGTATGTTCTTCAGAAAGAGAAATGTTACTTTTTGAAAAAAGATGTAGAGTATCCTAGACATGGAGTTTGAAGGATGGAATTTTCCTTCATCCTGGTTTGATTCAGGCCATCAAATATGCTTTTCCTCCCATTGAGAAGACTAAATTAAATATTTCTTAGCTATATGCAAATTCTACTCAAGATTTCTATCTGAGTATGGTTTACCATATGTGGTCTTTCATACATGCTGTGGAAGGATGTTCATTGATCTGGAGCAATGATTGTGAGAATCCATATGAGTGGAGGATAAAGGGAGTGGGTAGGAGCTGAGGGTCTCTAAAAATGTATGATCCGTCATTACCCTGCATTGTTCCTGATTATGACAGTAATATTGGACTGGGGGTCTCTTTTGGCTTAAGAGTCATGAAAGGATCAGCTCACCGTTAGTTATCCTTCCAGAAGCCTCAAGAAGACAAAAACATTTTTTTCAGTAATTGAGAAAGAGCATTTCTGTGTTTATGGGCTGTGGAAAAGTTTCATGAATATTTGTGGAGAACGAAATGTACAAGTTTAACCTATGATAAGAAACTTGTTTCTGTTCTCAGTGGTGAAACTATTAAAAGTTACACCCCCATTGTATGCCTGTTCTCATTTTGCAGTATCAGTTTGTCAATCATTATATTCCTGATAGAAATAACTACATGGTGGATTATCTGCCCAGATTTTCTCTCCAGACTGAGAGAGAAGCTGAAGTCAAGGATGAGTTCGAAAATTGTTTTGATAGAAGCAGTTGATGTAGATAAACAAAGGGCCAGATTCAAGAAAAGTGGTGCTACATTACATGTAGCTCCACTTTCCTTACTGCCCTGTGCCACTTTGTAAATTTGGTGTGGCGATTTTGGCCTCATTGGGCCACATTAGAGAAAAACTAAATTACGCTAATGTGGCACAAGGAGGTACTAGGGGCTCTTAAATATGCCCCGAAGTGCCATAGCTGAAGGTGAGTGAAAATGCCCTTCAGAGCATGATTCAGTATTGGAAAACGTTGTAAGTTTTGTCAAGACAGGCTGGCCTAGATAACAGGATTTTGAGAGTAGGGTACATCCTTTTGTCAGGGTGGCTGATGAGGTGACAGTAGAGGATGGATTGTTGATTCATGCTGACAAGCTACTTCCTCCGGGAGAATTGAGGTCAGCCAGTATGTCCAATGCCCACAGGGGTCATTTAGGTTTCACTATGACCAAGTGTGGGGCTTTTTTAAATGGCCTGGAATGGACAAAGATGTTGAGGAGGTGGTTTAAAATTGTACGATTTGTGCTGGATGTGATACAAATGTGTTTTTAACTCCGTCCTTCAACCTATTGAGGTTGATGGTCCTTGAGTTAATTCAGAACTAGAACTTACAGGGCCTCTAAATTCATTATTATCACAGGTTGATGTGCAGTAGTTTTAGTCAACTTCTATTGTAAGTGGCCGGCAGTCACATTTTTATCACACCCTAACTCCTTGAATGTGGTTTAATTTTGTAAGGATGTGGTTTCTACATCAGGGTTCCTGGAATACTTAGCATCAGACAATGGTGTTCAATTTGTAAATAAATAACTGTGTTAAGCAGTTGAGGAGTTTGCTTTGTCACCCCCAAACCAATAGTTCAGTTTAATGGATAAATTGTATGGTGGGTAAGTATGTATAATGGTCACTTGTCAACAGAAGCGATGTTTAGTACAATGTTTTAATTCTGTTTGACACTACACAGTAAGGCAGGTATGTCACCTTTCCAACTTTTGAGGAGGAAGAAACCAGTGTCTAAATTGCACCCTATGTGGATGAGAAGATTATTGGATCATGGTGGTGAACTATCAGATATAGATTGTATGGTGAGGAGAAAATGTTGATACGGCTGAGGTCAAGCAGAAAAGGGACTTTAACAGAAACAAGAGTACCAAACTCAAAAATGGTGATAATGGTCATGTTTTGCATGTCAGAAAGACTAATCACAACACTAAGAAGCATTTGTGATCAGGCTGTTTTTGACACGTTTGTGGAAATATTGTCAGAGTTAATGGTCATTACTGGTGGAACAAGGAGAGGCTGTTAAAGATGGAGGAATGTTCTAGAAAGCAGGTGTCTGAGGATGAGCGCATTTCATTTGGGTTCCACATCTAAGGTCACTCCAAGTCATAGGAGAACACGTTGTGTAGATCTTCTGTACAGTTCATGTGTTGAGGTTGAACTGGATTATTTACTGTCTCCTTTTCTCATGTTTACAAATTTGTTATGTTGAGATCTGTGTATCTCACATTTATACAGTTTTGTTGTGTTTGTTTGAATGAGAAGTGCTCTATGTAGTGTTTGTGGTCTGTTCAAGGGAGTACTGGTTGAATGTGAGTGAGATGCATGTTCTTTGTTTCCAACAATTTTAGTAATTTTCCAAAAGTCCTGGCAATACCAGAATATAAACGTGAGTAACATATGAACCACCATGGCATTTATGTAAAACGCATGATCACATCACAAACGCATTATCAAGACACAATCCACATTTGTGTTTCGATTATAATATTCAACCATGTATCTTCTACCAACCATTTATTCATTTGTATCCCTAATGGAAATGCCCCCAGATGAACTGCCTTTTTTGGGGCACAACCTTGTGCCTAGTGGACAGTATTTTCTGCTTGCATACACCAGTCCATATTCTGGGTCTAATGTGTTACACCAGGCGTCACACTGCTTCTCCATATTTTTTAATGTCTACCCTTGCCATGATCAAAGCAACATTTCATAACAGAAGAGCATAAATGGGCAGTGTCTGACCTTCCCGCATACCAAGGCACACCTCCATTTACTCAATTGTGTTTCCATCTCAGTGACTCTTTCCAACTGGTGGTGTACCCCTAGCCAGAAATCGTGTAGATTTGGACATTTCCATAACATGTGTACCAGTGCTCCCTGTTGACTACAGCTCCACAAGTATCTGCCAGTGTCTAGCCTGCCAATCTCAAGCAGCCTAGTTCTAGTTAATATGAGCAGTGTAGTACTTTGAGCTGGATCAATCTGAAACCAGATCAAATTCTGACCTCCCTGGGTACTTACAGATCTCATCCCAGTCTGTATCATCTAGGATCCCCAGATCTCACTCCCATCTGAAATTAAATCTGACATTTACTTAACGGTGTTTTAAAAATCTGTGACACTGCATTTTTGTATAACATGGCCTCTAACAGTCTGAATTCTTATGGTGTTTCCTCTACCATATCTTGCATGTGAGAGGCATATTTAACTAAGGTGTGTCAATCCTGGAAGTATTTTCAATATTGAGAGTCAGCAAGTTCAAATTGTCATTGGAGTTCACCAAATGCCAGCATGACTAGCATGTCCAGTATGTCCCTGATTTTGGAACTAACTAAAAGGCTTCATTTCTGAAACACTTCTAGTCTGATTAAGTCTGCCATAATAGCTGAGTTCCACAGGGTTGTTTCCAGGGTACATTTTCCTTGCCACCCTGTTACATGGGTAGTTTTCTTCTGCTCATACTGATACATCGCACCCAAAACATAGAACAACCTCTATCAACCCATCAGAGCCTCCTCCTCGCTCTTGAGTTCTGCAAGAAGCTGAAGATTTGACTCTTCATATGAGCACCTTGGGGACCA
Organism: Pleurodeles waltl; assembly: GCF_031143425.1. Lineage (NCBI taxonomy): Eukaryota > Metazoa > Chordata > Amphibia > Caudata > Salamandridae > Pleurodeles > Pleurodeles waltl. The sequence goes on along the minus strand of NC_090443.1, from coordinate 439,639,912 downwards.
CACCTAAGCACCTGCCCAAGCGCCAGGATACCCTCTTAGGTGATTAGTGCACTATAAAAATCAATATAACATAACATATTTTTTATAACCGTCACCACTGAGACCTGCCTAAAACAAGGGTTTCCTGACCATACAACTCGCTCTGGTATTCATGTGGGGACATGTCCTCCTGGCCTTCAAGAGGTGTTCATGATGCATTGCAAATTCCCAATCATTTACTACCAGCAGCTGGGCTGTCCAACAGTAGAGCTTCAGATCTGGCAGTACAATTCCTACATTATATGGGTACTGCATCAAACTATTTAGAGTTATCCTTGGGGATCAACAATCCCGAAAGAGGAATCTTATAACACCATTGAAAGCATCAACAAAAATCTTTCCAGTACCTCATGGAGTGTTTTTTGCAACATACAAACAGTTTGGTAGGAGAATCATCTTATATAACACTGTTTTCCCTATCAGCAATATAGGGAGACACTAGGCAACATCTGAGTAAAATGCAAGTTCTCACTTACATCTGAAAAGTTGCATGGTTGACAGAATATTTTGATTTGAAAGATGATAGTTTGAGGTCACCTTAAAGATGGATGGTGTGGTGTCGGTCTGCTGTACATGTCTGCTCAAATAAACACCTGTGGAAGTATTCAAGGAGTTGGTTGTCATTTTCTTTTGGGGACCTCTATAAGATTGTTATGCAGGGTAGTTACTCTATGTAGGCCACTCAGGATATAACTTTATGGAGGGGGTCAAGTTGGCTAAAGTTTGTTTGTTAGGAGCTAACTTAGAAGTGTAAGGACGAATACACCAAAAATGGCTAGGTATGATTATTGATGTGAATAAAGGATTTTAATTGTTTGAAGAATGCAAAGTGAAAGAAAACATAAGATAAATAACTGTGAAATGTACACTGCAAAGTGACTGGGGTCTTACAGTAAGACATCTGATGTTCAAGCTTTGGATGTTTCAAGTAGTGTCTATCTGCCTGTGTGAGTGAACTTATTTCTGACTATGAGGACTAAACTATGTCTTCCAGTATTTTATGCCCTTTTTTCCATTGAATGCAAAGCTATGTGTGGTGGGGTGTGTGAAGGATTATAAATACAGAGCTAAAGTTGTGGGGCGTTGGAGTGGCAAGTTTGTATAGTATTGAAAACAAAACATACCACATATTCTCACACTGGTATGTTGGTTAAGGGTGGTAAAGAAAGAGACTGATATTGAGCTTTCGGTCATTGGTATACATTCTGCAAAGGATGCTATAGCAGCTAAAATACTTATGGTCTAGATCTGCAGCTCCGTCCTATTCCCTTAGAGGGGAGATAAGTTATCTTGGGATCCTATAAAGAAGACAGTGGAATATCTTGGATTTCTGTTAACTTTGACTTAATTATCCTGGGATTATTGTAAGGAAAATGGTCGAGTATCTGTGATATTTGTTATCTTTGATTTGAGTGTCCTGGGATTCTCATAAAAGAGAGAGTGAAGTATCTTGGATTTCTGTTAACTTTAGCAATGACAATGGTAATCTGGAAATTCTCAGAAAGGACAGAGTGAAGTTTCTTTGATTTGTGTTAATTTTGTCTTGGTTATCCTGGAATTCCAATGAAGGAGGCAACAGAGAATCTTCAATGTTTGTTTACTTGAACATGGCTATCCTAGATTTGACATAAAAGGGATAGTTGGGTGTCTGTGTTCATGCTAATTTTAATTTGATTGTGAGACTATCATGAAAGACAAGGTGGAGTACCTTGAATTTTTGTTTACTACAATTGATTGCCATTACTTCTGCCCTACTCTTAAGTAGCTGTGTTATCGGTCTTAGAACCTCAGGTGTCAGGGGTCAAAAAGGCTGTGGCAAGAATTAAAAGTGAATAGAGCTCTAAGAGCTCTTTTTATTTTATGTAGGTTCTGATCCTCAGCAGAAAATAAAAGGCTACTGTGTGACTAAGGGTGAGGAAAGAAGACATAGGCTTCTGTATGGCTAAGGGTGGAAAATGGAGTCAAACCATTGAAATCGACAGATCATGGCCAGATCCAAATTAAGACCATTTGAGGCAGCTGCCTTATGCTGTTAACTTAAAGGGGTCAAGCAGGTGCCAGATTTTAAAAAAAGACTAAATAAAGACATTGCCGCAGTTGGAAAGGCTTGCACTAGAGATGCATCAGTGGCAAATGTACTGTTATTCCCTCAGTTAACCAGGCATTTTGGTGAATTTATGTAAATGCAAAAATCCTGTGTTATTGGGGAATACATGCATGGAATATCCTGTCAGAAATGTTGGTGTTCTCATGACACAAATGCATCGCTGATCACATAATTGAATGTGTTAATATGTATAATTTTTTCTTTGTATTAAAGACCTACATTCTTCAATTTCCTAGTATAAATATCTGAGATTTGTTGGTGGGGCCTGCACAATGCTACTCTTATTCCTATAAAATTCTTTATACTGCTATTATTCTGCCATCAATGCAGTTGTAATCTTAGTAAACACATCTTTTTTATCTTGGTCTAAAGGTCTGTTCTTTCTTGATAAGAACGCCTTAGTTGTGCTGTGATGATGAGAGGACTAGCCTGTATTAAACAACGTTTTGTCCTGGTATAAAAATCTGCATTTTTGTTCCATCAGACTAATTGTGGTCTTCTGTAGAAAATGAAAGGTCCAAGCTCATCCTTTTGTTCCATAGGAGATCCCCATCCCTGCTTAGTTAATGCAAGACCATTAACTACTATTAGGTCCTGCATGTTCACCATCATCCTGGTAAAGATGTTGGTCTTATCTAGTATGAAGGCCTAAGATATCATGGGGCCCCTAGAGCCTCCTTGCGCCACATTAGCGTCTTTTTTGTTTTGTTTTTACTAAGGTGGCTCAACGAGGCCAAAATCGCCATGCCAAATTTACAAAGTGGTGCAATGAATGCATTGCGCCACTTTGTAACCAATTGTGCTACCTTATGCCTGCGCCAGGCATAATGTATGCAAATGGGGCATTCCCCCATTAGTGGGGCTGAAAAAATGGTGCAAAGAAATCTAAGAGATTTTGTGCGTCATTTTTTTCGGCACCTTTAATGCCTGCTTAGCGCAGGCATTAAAAGGAGGCACACCATTGTTTACAATGAACCTCAGAGTTTTGCAGGATTAGCGTCAAAATTGTTGATGCTAATCCTTCAAAGCTCTGAACTAGCTTCAAAAATGTTGATGCAAGTTCCCCTAACTACCGCCATTGTGCACGTATATTAGATACAGAGCACACATGGTGGCGTTAGGGGGGCGCTAAGGGGTGCAAGAAAAGTGGCACTTCTTAAATCAAGCCCCATGGTTTTGCAGAAATAAAGTAAATGTTATGACTTTGCCTTTCTGGTAACCTCTGTTATTCTGCATGTTTCTTATTGACCGTGATGCTTCTGTTTTTCAAGTAGAAATTCCTTTGCTCAACTTGTACATATGCATTTGTTTTGCTGGTACAAAAGCCATTAAAACCCATGTTATCCCATTATAAATCTGTATCTTGTTCTTTTATAAATGTTGTTGCTCACTTGTAAAAAATCCTGAGCAATCCTTGTGTGTATTCATGCGTTCTCAAAACCTTAGCATTTATCTTTTGGAATCCCCATATTAAGACATGAAAACCTCACCACTTGCTGCTTGGTATACTTCATCATCAGACTTGCTTCTTATTGAGAAAGCAAATGATTTGCATATCCCAATGGACTCCCATGTGTGTGGGCTCTTGGTGGAGACCTTTAGAAGAATCATTCCAATCAACTGTGAGAATGATGTTACAGGTATGGGACCCTCAAAAGATAGAGTGACATTACCCGAAGGTGAACAATAAGACAATAAAACTTTGTATTAATGTTCTCTGTGGTAGGAATAAAATCATTTAGAGGATCCAGAGGATTTCTATTAGCCCCTTTTTGTTTTATAAAGTGATGAACATATTTTTGTCCCCCATCCCAGTGGTCGCTAATCTGCTCCATTACAAGGATCATGGGACCATATTCTGAGTCAGGCTCGGTTGCGGGGACAGCTGCGGATAGGATCATGATATTTCCATACTTTACCAGCGAGGTCCAGAAGTAGCAGGCTTCCTTTTTGGACACTAAAAAACACCTCTGCAAAATGGGGGTACAATAAGCGATGCTCTTTCTGGCCAAATTGCGAGTCACAACGAAGGAGAGAATGCAGTTTTTTGCATCACCAAAAGAGGTGAGGGAATGGATCGATGAGCACCAGCACTCAGCAGCCTCCCTGGGGCCTTGATGAGACGTTTGACCTCCGGGAAATTGTCCCAGAGAAGAGCGAGCAGTGGTAGCTGAGCAATACCTTCTAAGCTGCAGGTGCAGCAGAAACAATTGAAAGCAGTGGAGATGGCTACTATCATGAGTCTGCTGGTGACAAGCCCCCCCCTTGATAGTTGGAGATGAGGATGAGATGAGTGGACCTCGGTGTCCACGATGGGCTTGAATGTTGCATTACCGTGAGTGACACCCCACACTGTGGATGATCTTCTCTGACTGTTGCTGATGATCCTGGCTGGGGGTTTCTGATTCGGGGAGGCCTGTGGTGAGGAAACAAGACCTCCGTGAGATTGAAAACCTATAAGTAAGCTGGGCACCCATAGTCTTGAGGGATGTTGCGTGGGTGCTGTTCATAGATGGAGTGGTGCGAGGGTGGGAGGTGTGCATGCAGGAGCTAGCCTTCTTATTTGGTTTGCATGCATTGCTGACATGAATGGCTTAAGCTATAGTGCTGATGTGGATGGGGGGATGTTACCTTCGTGCCCTGGGGTTGGGGAGTTGGGATTGTTCTGTTTGTTGGTATTTGGTTGAGCTGTACTACTGGTGAGGAACCTACCTTGCCGAGGATCTTATGGGGTGGACAGAATATGGAGTCCGGGACGTGGGTTGGTGGTGGAGAATTCATATACCATGATACAATGGCTGCCTCCCTGCTATATAAATTTATGTTCTGGAATATGAGGGGGCTCAATAACATATCTGAGTGTTATAAAGTACACTAATACCTCAAGCGGTGGTGGATGAAGGTGGCCTTGCTGCTGGAGACCCACGTGAAAGCAGCTGAGGGCTTAGTGCTCCACAGGCGATGGTGGGGTGAATCCTCCTATACCACCTTCTCAGCATTTGCACGTAGTGTTTTTATCTGGATTCAACTGGGAGTCCTGTTTAAAAAAACAGGGGAGCTAGTGGGTCCGGCTCGGGGATCTATAGTAATCACAGGGAGATTGGCTGGACGGGACCTGATGATTGTTAGTATATATTTCCCTAATATGGACCAGGTGGGTTTCCTGGAAGCGCTCTCTTGAGTATTGGCTCCATATCTGGTGCACCTGTTCTATTAGAGGGGGATCTTAATAGTGTTGTGGACCCTACCTCGGATAGGTCTCACTCCTCCTGAGGGACTGACCGGTCGTCAAGATGGGGAGGAAGTGTGTGGGATAGCAGGGGTAGTGGGGGCTTATTGACTCATGGAGACACACTCACCCCTGAGACAAGTAAAATTCTTTCTATTCAAGCATCCATGATCTACATGTTCATCTGGCCATGTTGGGGTGCGGGTGGCAGTATAGGAGGTGGAGTACTTAGCTAGGACAATACTGGACCATAACCCAGTGCTATTGAAGGACCTGGTCTTTCAACACCTGATAGCAGAGGGGATTGAGCATACTACAGCTTGGGACATGGAGCTTGGGCGTCAAAAAATGGGGCAAGTCAGGCTGAGGCAAATTTTTCGCCTCAACCCGATTTGCGCCATTTTTTTCGACTCCCAAACCCCATAGAAAAGACTCCTGTCTTAGCAAAGACAGGAGTCATGCCCCCTTGCCCAATGGCCATGCCCAGGGGACTTCTGTCCCCTGGGCATGGTCATTGGGCATAGTGGCATGTAGGGGGGCACAAATCAGGCCCCCTTATGCCACAAAAAAAAAACAAAAAAAGTACTTACCTGAAGTTACCTTAATGTCCCTGGGATGGGTCCCTCCAGCCTTGGGTGTCCTCCTGGGGTGGGCAAGGGTGACAGGGGGTGTCCCTGGGGGCATGGGAGGGCACCTCTGGGCTCCTTCCGAGCCCACAGGTCCCTTAACGCCTGCCTTGTCCAGGCGCTAAAAAACGGCGCAAAAGCGTACGTACGTCATTTTTTTTGACCCGCCCACTCCCGGGCGTGAATTTTGCCCGGGAGTGTAAATACGGCGCACATGCCGCGGAGTAAATTTTTTAGACGGGAACGCCTACCTTGCATCTCATTAACGCAAAGTAGGTGTCCACGCTAAAAAATGACGCAAACTCCATGGACTTTGGCGCTAGACGCGTCTAACGCCAAAGTATAAATATGGAGTTAGTTTTGCGGCGGAATTGCGTAAAAAAAAGCTACGCAATTCCGGCGCAAACAGAGTATAAATATGCCCCCTAATATCCAAACACTCAAGGCCGACTTGAGTGACAGTAATAGATTATTTTTAGGAATGGGGCCTTGGCTGGCAGTGAGGTTACCCCCTGCCCAAACAAGGACCATCACTCTAGTCAAGGTAAAAGAGAATCGCCCTCAGCTAACCCCCGCTCACCCCCTTGGTAGCTTGGCACAAGCAGACAGGCGTAACTGCAGAGTGCTAGGTGTAAAGTATTTGTGCCAACACACACAGTAACTTAATGATAACACTACAAAATCATTCAACACAGGTTTAGAAAAATAGAAAATATTTATCTAAACAAAACAAGACCAAAATGACAAAAATCCACAATACACAAGTGAAGTTATTAATTAAAAACCAAAAAGGGTCTTAATGTAATTTTAAACACAACGTTAATGCTGTTAGCGTGGAAATGTACTTGGGTGCATCAAAAATAACCCAGAATGGGCGAGTGTGTGTCAGAAGGGCTTGCGATGGGTCGATATCGCTCACGAACGAGACCGTGCATCGTTTCTCCTTCAGTTGAGTCGGCATGCATTGTTTCTTCTCTCCTCAGGAGAACGATGCGTCTATTCGAACGGCACTCTCTGGTCTGGGCAGGCCTTGCATCATTTTTACACGCCAAGCGATGTTTGCGTCGGAAATCCTGCCACACGATGATCCGAAAACCACGCAGCACGGGTTGCAATCTCACCAGCCTCCATCAGTGATGCTGCGCATCGTTTCTCCAGCCACATGCATCGATCTTCCAGCCGCGCTGAAGGGGAGTGTCGATTTTCAGCTGCGAATCTGGCGGCGCGTCAATTTTTCAGCCGCGGATCAGAGTTGCGTCACTCTTTTCCCCGCACGGCAGTCGTGCGTGGATTTCTCACTCTTGGGCTGCCAGCTTCTCCTCTCAGGGTCCCAGGAACTGGATGGGCACGACTTGGCAGAGTAGGAGTCTCAGCAGAGGCTCCAGCTGCTGGTAGAGAGAAGTCTTTGCTGTCCCTGAGACTTCAAACAACAGGAGGCAAGCTCTAAATCAATGCCTTGGAGAGTTCTTCACAAGAAGGAAGGCAGACAAAGTCCAGTCTTTGTCCTCTAGCACAGGCAGAAGCAGCAACTGCAGGATAGCTCCACAAAGCACAGGCAGGGCAGCTCTTCTTCCTCAACTCTTCAGCTCTTCTCCAGGCAGAGGTTCCTCTTGGTTTCCAGAAGTGTTCTAAAGTCTGTGGTTTTGGGTGCCCTTCTTATACCCATTTTGCCCTTTGAAGTAGGAGTACTTCAAAGAAAAGTCTCTCTTGTTTGTGAAATCCTGCCTTGCCCAGGCCAGGCCCCAGACACACACCAAGGGGTTGGAGACTGCATTGTGTGAGGGCAGGCACAGACCTTTCAGGTGTGAGTGACCACTCCTCCCTTCCCTTCTAGCACAGATTGCCCATCAGGAAATGCAGACTACACCCCAGCTCCCTTTGTGTCACTGTCTAGTGAGAGGAATCCACAAACAGGCAGAATCACAGAAATGGTTTAAGCAAGAAAATGCCCACTTTCTAAAAGTGGCATTTTCAAACACACAATCTTAAAATCAACTTTCCCAAAAGATGTATTTTTAAATTGTGAGCTCAGAGCCCCCAAACTCCACATGTCTATTCGCTCCCAAAGGGAATCTACACTTTAATCATATTTAAAGGTAGCCCCCATGTTAACCTATGAGAGCGACTGGCCTTGCAAAATTAAAAAACGAATTTAGCAATATGTCACTGTCAGGACATATAAAACACATTACTATGTGTCCTACCTTAACCATACACTGCACCCTGCCCCTGGGGCTACCTAGGGCCTACCTTAGGGGTGCCTTACATGTAAGAAAAGGGAAGGTTTTTGCCTGGCAAGTGGAATTTACAGTTAAAACTGCACACACAGACAGTGCTGCGGCAGGTCTGAGCCATGTTTACAGGGCTACTCACGTGGGTAGCACAAGCAGTGCTGCAGGCCCACTAGTAGCATTTGATTTACAGGCCCTGGGCACTTTTACAGCACTTTACTAGGGACCTACTAGTAAATCAAATATGCCAATCATGGATAAACCAATCAACAATACAATACAATTCACACAGAGAGCATATGCACTTTAGCACTGGTTAGCGGTGGTAAAGTGCTCAGAGTTCTAAAGCCAACAAAACAGGTCAGAATAAATAGGAGGAAGGAGTCAAAAAGATTGGGGATGACCTTGCAAAAAGGGCAAATTCCAACAATTATTCATGAAAAGAAACAAGACAAATGAGAAGAGCAACTTCACAGAAATATGCTCAATTGTTAGCACGCACTGAAAACTAACAAAGTGAACATGCCTCTTGATAAAACACTGCAAATCAGTGCAAACACAGGTGCCAAATTATATGCTAATAAAACACTACATGCAGGTCCTTATTCCTATAAATATAGTGCCAACCATTGTTAATCACTACACCCACTCCTACCCTAAACTTTAGGGATTAGGGCCTCTGGTCTGGCACTAGGGATGATGCCCCTTGTAGTCACACACTGCAGAAGGAATAAAAGACTAAGAAAGTGGGCATTGGTTCATGTCATTGAGAGAGCGTAGTCTGAATATGTTAATTATTAGAAGTAATGCTTATATAAATGCCTAACAAATGCCGCATAGAAAATGACAATGAATAGTAATTTGCTTAATGTGCATTCGAATTATGTCAATGAAACATAGAAATATCATTGTGTGTGTACAAATTAATATTAGTTATGGGAAAATGATTGTTTGCATTATGATTAATCAAACTCATATTGGCGTTTACAATATTGCATTAAACCCGTAGGCCTTAAGTTAGCGTGAGCTGTGGATTAGCTGCCTAGCTCTCATATGAAAGTATTTTTCTCTGTTTTCCAGTGTGCTGACTCACAATAGGGAACCAAACTCATAAAATTCTATCAAAGGGTGTGGTTATTCATGACTGAAAGGTCATGGTTGCGCCGACAATTTGATCAATGTCTTTATTCAAAGTAAAGTATATTGTGGTGATAAGTATTGATGAAATTATTGACATATTGCTTGACATATTGATTAGTTATCTCGTCCTACGGTGTCTCACCACTGGGTCAAAAGATTCATTGGCCTAAAACGAGTCCTGATGTGTATAAAATTGACATAAAGGGACACGTTATCAGTTCTGGTAGCAGAGGATGGTTTGGCCCTTGGGGGCCCTAGGACGGAGATTCATTGTTTAATTTGTTTTTCTGTGATAATGCAAATTGGAGGAATGATGGGTTTCTAAGTTCATCATGACTTTCCCGGGATCTCGGAGCCTGCCTAAGTGAGTTGGGAATGTTCTCGGCGCTATAATGTATGTGGTTTAGGGTTTTTTGCGCTTGCTTAGCTTATGCCTTTTGCAGAAGACTGTGAAGATTTGTGTGTATTAGGTCAAATTAAGTGTTGTTTAGCAGGAGTGGGCGTACTCCGCGGTATGAGAGTAGGGAAGTTGGCGTACTTCATGTGAGTGTGGTGCTTAATGCTCAAAAATTATCCACATCGTTGGTTGTTGTGTACGGACCTGTTGAGGTCTAAGACTCAAGAGTATGTAGACAAGTGTGGGAGACACTTGGGGTTATGTTGTAATCTGTGCGGTTTAATAGGTCAATCGGGCGTGGTTGACAAGTCAAGTTTGAATCATATTGTTTGTGTGAAACCTTCGATGGAGATTTGACAAATTCTAAAGTGCACTAGAAGGAGTCATTGACAAGTCGAGAGTAGAAATTGCGGGTCGAATTCTGCTTGGGTATGCGGGAACTGATAAGGAGAGAGTAGCGGCCGAGGCTTCAAATGAAAACTCTGTAAAGTTCTGAAGCTAATGTGTTACCCTTCCTGTAGTAAACCGGCAGATTTGTATTGTCATTTAAGTTGCTCGCAATAATTGCATTAGCTTGTGTGGGTTTGTATGGGTTCAGTGAAGAGCGGACGAGCCGAAAGACTTTGTCAGCTGCAGTGTGTGTGAGTGTGACGTCAGTGGTGTCGCGCTGAGATAGGTCGGTTGTCGAGAGGGGTTGCGCACGGATTGGCTGCCGTCCGTGAGAGGCAATAGGTTGAGAAAGGCGGGTGAAGAGTGTCCTGGGAACTAAGTCAATTCTGATTAAATATAGAATAAAAGAAAATCACAAAAATGAATTTTGTTAAAGCATTCAAGAGCGCTTTGAAGGGAGATACCTATATCATAGCGACTGATGGGGAGCCTACACCACACAAAGGTACCCCAGCTTATATAGTTATGGAAGAAAATGGTGTCGCTCCTTGTTTATGGATGAAACAGTGGTGCAAACTAACAGAGAAAGAGGGATGTTTAGCGTTTCCGGAATATGGTACATTCAATACGAGGATCCTTGCGCGATTGAGGTGGATGTTAAGTGAACAGAAACCACCTCCGAGCTCAGCACAATATGAGGCGTTAGCGGTTTGGGATCTGATGGCTCTTAAACAAAAGCAAGAGAAATTTCAGAAAAGATTGCGAAAGGCAGAAAAATCTTATGCGGAAGCTAGATGGGATGATGAGAGTAAAATGTGGAGAAGGGGAATAGTTGATGGAATAAAACTGTTTCCAGCAATAGCACAAGGGGAAGAAGCACAGTGAAAGAAAGACTCAGAAAAAGCAGACTCAGGCAAATCTAAAGAAAATAAAAGATCTTGGGAAGAGGAGGATGATTCAGATGATGAGGAATTTCTGGACAGATTATTACCTGATCGTCCGCCACCTTATGCAGTGAGCGACAGTGTCCCAAGTACTAGCATGGATCCTGGGAACCAGACGCAAGAAAAAGGAGCTGCTGATACGGCACAGACTAGTGATATGACTTCGTTACAGAATGGTGTCAGTGTATCCACTGCTCCAGACATACCGATACAGTTGCAGCCTCTCACTGCTTGAGACTACTACAAATTTGATAGTGCCGCCAGACCCGATATACACAAAGCCAAAGCTAATACAGATTGAATCAACACCGAAATTAGTGTCCCAGCCGCAACCACAACTAATGCCAGGATACAATCCAGTAACTGGTCCACCATTAGTACCAGTCCCTTGTACATTAGAGCAGACTTATGGAGCGCTGTTCCACGCAGTTTGGGTACGGGTCAGACACCTGCTGCCATATCATTACCAATTACTGTCGGTCCACCAGTGCCATTGTATGCACAGGGTAAACCTGGCGTATGTGATCAGGGAGTAAAGACTCAAGGTGCGATAAGAGGAGGGTCTACGGGAACTCCACAGATTATGGCCCCAGGAGAACAAGCAGTTGAGCTACCAAGGTCTTTAATAGACCTTAGTCCAGTGGGAGCACCCATTGAAGCAATGCGTCAAGCAGGGTTAGGAGTTTTAACTCCACAGACAATGAGTATAAACACCTCGCATTCACCAATGATGCATGCAGGGAACATTTCATTGCAGGGTTTCACAGTCCAGCAGTTAAACGATTGGTTAGAAAAGACTTATACTTCACAAAAGACTGCAGTGGTGACAATCGAACCAGAAAAAGAAAAACAGGACGAATTCCTGAACTTTGTAAGACTAGGGGCAGAAGCTGCTGAGTTAGTAGAAGGTACAATGGGGGTAAACAGACTGGAGTCATACACAGAGCCAGAATTGAGATACCTATGCCCCAAGATTACCAAAGAAGTGGGCAAGGTGCATCAGAGATTAGCGAACCTGGCGGATAAATATAACATTGATATCGGAAACACTAAACATTTGAAAAGAAGTTACAGATTAGATTTTGACTCAAAAGATTTTGAACACATGAGGTCTGCAGGAATGAAGGCACATTTGAGAGAATTATTACAAAGCACACAAATTTGGGGTGCCCTGGAGAAATGGGAAGGCAGATGGGCAAAGAAAACAGATATGGGAAAAGGAGACAGTCCAGGGTCTAATCAAGCTAAGGCTTCACCCGATTTAGAATCAGTAAAAATATTACCTATGAGAGAAACAGCTGGTGGTGTCTTAGTTCATGTGCCATGGACCAGAGGAGACATTCTATCCTTTACCAATGATTATCCCAGATTGAGAGAGAAACCGATTGAGTGGTATCAACAGACAGATAGGTTCGTGAAACTTGCGAAGTGTCTCTGGGAAGACTTGAATACCTTGTTTGAGATCATTGTTCCGCCTGATTTGTGGCTTGAATGTAAGAGAGGAGTCGATTGTCCGACAAAGGAACCAGCGAGGGATAAGGTGACGGGGGCACCTTCTGAAGAGGTGATGAAGTATTATCATAAGGTGATTGAGTTTTTGAAACAAAAGGTGTCGCCGAAGATGACTGATTGGCAGAAAATCAACTGGACTTCTCAAGAGGTCAAGGAATCAATACATGCCTATTACGAAAGATTGTTAAAGGCATTTAAACATTACAGTGGTACTGAGACTATTGAACCAAAGGATATGAACCATCTTGTGTTTAGATTTGTTGAAGGGTTGTGACCAGAGGTTAGCCAGATGATTAAGAATCATTTGATTTGTTAACAAGCTAAACCGATTGATGAAGTGTTGCAGTATGCAAAGTACTGTAGCGATGAAATTGAGTTGAAACAGAAAAAGTTGAAAGAAAAGGTGATGGTGATGCAGATAAGGGCTGCACAAGCAGGAATACAAGGAAATGGAGTTCAACAGATGATACAGCAGCAACCGCAAATGAACGGCGTGTTTCAGACCCAACCGAGGGGTCGAGGTCGGGGGTTTGTGAACCGTGGTTCAGACATGAATACGGTTGTGATTCAAAATGATGTTCAAGGGATGAAAAATATATCACCATGTCACATGTGCGGGGGCGCGGGGCATTGGAAGTGGGAGTGCCCGAATATGGTGCAGGATGGTGCTGTTCAGCAAGGTGCTAACATTGGTGCGTTACAAAATTCACGAGGTCCGAAAATTAGACATCAAAGCCCGAATTTTCAGGGCAATCCAGTACAAATGCAAGGGGTACAGCCTATGCAGCAAATGCAAATGCCACGTTTTCAGTCAGTACAATTGCAACCAGTACAACAGCAGATTCCCATGGTGCCTAGACAGCAAATGCAATTACCAATGGCTCCGATGGGGCAGCAACAGGTGATGGTTCCTCAGCAGGTCACAGGTCAAGTAATGAGCCAAAATAATACAGTACAACAGTTCCCATTACGAGGTGAAAACAGCATGAATGAGTAATGGTCAGATGATAGTTCAGACAGTGAAGAGTGTAGACTTGCAGCGTCCCTAGAAGTGGATCAAAGGGGCCCATATGTAGAAGGGAAGGTGATGGGCTACAGGGTCTTGTTTCTGGTGGATACAGGAGCTACACGTTCCACAGTTAGAAGTGCAGAGGTCCCGAGATTGCCTCTTTCAGGACGTACCATAAGAGTGGTCGGAGTGGCAAACCAGTATCTGACAAATCCGGTCACGGATCCAGTGCAGGTGGAGATTGGCAACTTTCAGGCACTGCACAGGTTTGTAGTCTGTGACTCAAGTCCGGTATCCCTACTGGGGAGAGACTTACTGTGCAAGACAAAATGTTCAATTACCTGTTCCAATGACGGAATTGAAGTACAAACAAATAGTGGCGATGAGGGAGACGAAGGGCAATTCTCAGAAGATGAAACAGGAACAGCCAATGAAGATTACCCTTTAATTACCTTGTTCCCAATGCTTACCTTGATTGACTTGCCTGTTGAGTTGCAAGGGACAGTAACAGAGAAAGTGTGGGATCTGACTGGAAAGGAAGTAGGCTTAATAAAGGGGGTAGAACCAGTTAAAGTCCAAATAAAGTCAGATGCAGTGTTCCCTCAAGTACCACAGTACCACATGACACAGGACGTTCTCATCGAGGTGTCACAAATCATTGCAGATTTTCTTAGACAAGGGGTTTTGAAAGAAGTTTTGAGCAGTCCATGTAACTCTCCAATAATGGGATTGATTGTGGAAAGGTCCGAATTGTACAGGATTTGAGGAAAATAAATGAAATTGTGATAAAATGTTGCCCTGTGGTACCCAACCCAGCAGTAATAATGTTTCAGGTTCCTTGTGATGCTGAATGGTTTACCGTAATGGACCTATCACAAGCCTTCTTTTCGATACCTCTTCATGAGGACAGCCAATTTTTGTTCAGTTTCAAATTCCTGGATAAGGTGTACAGTTGGTGTAGAATTCCTCAAGGGTTCTCTGAGTCACCATCCATCTTCAATCAGATATTGAAGAAGGATTTGGAGCCACTGGTGCTGCCTTTTAATTCAACTCTTGTACAGTACATTGATGATTTTCTCATTGCATCCAAAACCAGAGACAGCTGTAAGTATGATACCATTGCATTACTAAATCATCTGGGGAAAAATGGACATAAGGTGTCACCCAGAAAGCTACAATACTGTCAGAAGGAGGTTAAATACTTAGGGCATTTGATTGAAAAGGGTTCCAGGAGAATATCAAAGGAACGAATAACAGAGATGTCAGGATGTTTTGGGGAATAGTGGGTTACTGTCGTTAGTGGATACCCAACTTCTCGATCATTTCAAAACCATTGATAAAGCTAACAGGCAAAGAGATTAAGGATGAGCCATATACTATAACCTTGTCCAAGGAAGAACTTGAGTCCTTTATGGCGCTAAGAGAATGTATGTGCAGGGCACCAGCATTAGGAATGCCAGACTATGAGAAACCTTTTCTGTTGTTCTGTCATGAACGTGATGCTTGTTCTTTGTCTGTCTTAACACAGGTCCATGGAGATGCGAATCGCCCTGTAGCATATTTTTCAGCTACCTTAGACCCTGTCGCAGAAGACTTACTGGGTTGCTTGCGCGCAGTTGCAGCAGTTGGTCAGAGTCTCACACAATGTGAAGGCATTGTCATGGGACATCCTATAACAGTAATGGTTCTACATTCAGTTGAAATACTGTTGACTCGGACTAAAACTCAGCACATGACAAATGCACGGCTCACTAGGTATGAGACGATCATACTGGGGTCACCAAATGTCACGCTCAAGCGGTGCAGTGTATTGAACCCGGCAACTTTACTTCCTGTTGAAAACACTGAGATCAAAAATGAGGAAGAATTTGAAGATGATTGTCTTGAGGTGACTGAATTGTGCACCAAACCTCGTCCAGATATTCAGGACACTCAATTGAAAGAAAATGACTACATCATGTTTGTTGATGGGTCCTGTCTTAGAGATTCTACCAGAACACTGAGAGCTGGTTATGCGGTATGTACTATAACCGGCATCGTCGAAGCCTCCTGGCTCGAAAGAGTGTTTTCCGCACAAGTGGCAGAACTGATCGCCCTTACTAAGGCATGCCACGCAGCTGTAAATTTGAAAGTCACTATCTATACTGACAGCAGATAAGGATTTGGAATCGTGCATGATTTTGGCCAACTTTGGTCCCACAGAGGTTTCATGACCTCATCTGGTTCACCTGTGAAAAATGGTGAAAACATAAAAGATTTGTTACATGCAATTCAGTTACTTCTTGAAATTGTCGTGGTGAAATGCAGTGCTCACACTAGATCACAAGACTTTGTGTCCATGGGAAACGGTTATGCAGATCAGGTCGCAAGGTTTTGTGCCCTGAACTGTATATCGTTCAAGGAGCAATGGGAACTACTGCCGCAGACTGAAAATGACACATGTTTGAATCTTGCATTGCGGGTAGTTGATACTTTAGATGAGTTAAAGACTTACAAAGTTGTGCAAGTAAAGAAGAAAAACGTTCTTGGCAAAGAATGCAATGTACCCAGAGAGCTAAAATATGGATTTCAGAGGAAGGAAAATTAGTCTTACCAAATTGTCTTTTATCACAATTTGCCCGACTATATCATGGACAGGCTCATCTTGGGAGGGACGCAATGATCAGGTCATTTAAAATTGATTGGTTCAATCCCAAATTCAGACATGCTGCCGAAGTCATTTGTCACAGGTGCATCATCTGTCAGCAGATGAATGCGGGAAAAAGGACAGTGGTAACTTTGAGCCACATTGGGAGAGCTGGAGGTCCATTTAGCAAGATGCAAATGGATTTCATTGAGATGCCTGTTTGTGGAGGATTGAAGTATGTGCTGGTGATTGTGTGTGTTTTCAGTCACTGGATTGAGGCATACCCTGCACGAAGAAATTACAGTCTTACAGTTGCAAAACTACTACTTAGGGAACTAATACCAAGATTCGGGTTTCCGGTCACTATAGAATCAGATAGGGGCAGACACTTCGACAATGAGGTGATCAAACTTCTGTGTGCCGCACTTAACATCGAACAGAAGCTGCATTGTAGCTATCGCCCTGAATCATCAGGACTAGTAGAACAAATGAACGGCACCTTGAAATCGAGAATGGCAAAAATGTGTGCAGCTACTAATATGAAGTGGCCAGATGCATTACCTCTAGTGCTGATGTCGATGAGAAACACCCCAGATAAGAAAACGGGATTGTCCCCCCATGAAATCCTCATGGGTAGAGCTATGAGGTTACCAGCAGTACCTGCCAATGCTCTAATGAATATTACAGATGATATGGTGTTGGATTACTGCAAAAGTTTGGCTGATGTGATTCGCTCTTTCTCTCACCAGGTGGAAGCTAATACTTTGCCACCGATTGGGGATCCAGGCCACTCTCTGCAAGCTGGTGACTGGGTGGTTGTCAAAAAGCATGTGAGAAAGTCGTGTCTGGAGCCACGCTGGAAAGGACCCTATCAAGTGATCCTGACAACTACCACTGCTGTAAAAGGTGCTGGAATCAAACTGGATACATGCTAGTCACACCAAAAAGGCAACATGTCCAGATGAAGAAGAGCTCGAAATTACCAGCATGCCTGTTTCAGAAGGACAAGTCCCAGGTCTAGAGAACAGTCAAGAAAGATCTGAGACTGCTGGAGAACTCACTAAGAACAGCCTCGTCCCTCAAGCAATCAATGAGTTCGAGAGAGGTGACAGAGAGCCTATCTCAGTAGAAACGACAAGAGAACAAAATCAAGAAGAAGTTCTCCCAGAAATAGACAGATACGGGCTGGAACTTGAACCTGGTACTGACCCAGAAGAAGAAGAAGGAGAAATAGTAGAGAGAGGTCAGAGTGAGCCGAAATCTCCTGAGTCAATTGCAGGTCCATCAAGCGAAAACACCATAGTACAAGAGGAGGGTGCTGTCCAAAGTCCTGAAAAGACGAATCAAACGCATAAGAGTAAGGACAGACCAAACAAACCACTTTCTAAAATAAGAGGTGTGCCAAGAAACACAATAATAGAGGAAAGCGATACATCTCGAATAGAAGACTTAAGCGAAGGAGAACAACAAGGTGAACATAAGTTAAAAAGAAAAATAATTGCAAACAGGAGATATACAGGTCCTGAATGGGCGTATGCTACAACATCTGAATGGCAACAAGAATTCCTGGCATTCTGTTTTGATCGAGAAGTACCAGGCCAATACTACGGTACCTAAACGAATCTGAAGAAATCTTGGTTAAACTTTGAAACTGAAAAGTGAAAGAGAAAAAGAGAGACTTTATAAACTACCGGAAGTGACACTAAAACCGAATTGACTTTAAGAAAACCTGATTGAGACAAGCTGCTAACCTGATTTGACAAGAAAAGGGGTCCTGGAGTGAGTGAAGACGCTATAAATATAAGCAAGAAAAAGTTTGAATCACTCTCTGGTTGATTGTTATTCTGCTATCTGATTGTATACAGACATGGCTAATAATAGGAGTGGTAGCAAAAAAAGTAAAGTGTGTGGATGGTTGAGCCTTATAGTAGGTATTGTGTGTGCAATAATGATAGTGGGTGTGATTGTAGGAATGCCGTGGTTTGAGAAAAAGACTATCAATGCTACATCAAAACCTGAAACTACCACACTAACACCGTGGGAAAAATTTGAGCAGGATGCACGACACATGCATGAAGGAACTAATGCAAAAGGGGAACTTTCTACTAATGTCTTCTATTGCTTACTAAATGAGTATGTGGAAACTATGGATGCGAAAGATTGTTATGTGTGTACTAAGATTCCTTCATCTGTACAGGAGGGAGTTACTTATCATAGCCTCCCTTTAACTTATGGAATTAGCTGTAGCTTGCTATTAACAAGATTCTATAATCAAGAGCACGTGCAATACTTTTATTCAAACTTAGATGTTGTGTTTTCTTTTGTTCCTGTGATTGAATTTTTGAATAAGCTAGCTAAAGAATATGATATAAAAATAGTTAGAGGATTCTTTGAGCCAACGCTTACATTTGGGACAGCTTATGCACATCGCAATAATTTGACTTGCTTATTATCACCTGTTGAAAAGAGCTTTTTAGATCATACTGATGATAGACGCAAAGCATTGAAAGAAAGGTTAGACAAGGGGTTAGAGAAACGCACATACGCAAATGATTATGCTTACACCGCAATCAAAACACAAGGGAAATTAGCTATAGACGCATTACACGTAGGTAGGCTTTGTATATATAGGCCAAAATCCGAGCAAGACAATCTGTTTGTGGGAACGAGTGAATGCAGGCATGTGTTTTTGTTTCAGAGTAAATGGACCTTTATGTTGAATGGACAAGATCCAGCGATCACTGGAATCTATTACATCTGTGGGCTAAATGCATATTACCGTCTCCCTAAGGGATGGTATGGGACATGTTATTTGGGAATAGTATTCCCCAAAATTTACCAGATTGATGACTTAAAACAAATACCTAAGACGTCTGAATTACAACATCCGAGACAAAAACGAGAATCAGTGGCGGCTGTCATTGGCGACATATTTGGAGCTATAATCCCTTCAGTAGGGGTTATCTTAAACTCTATGAAGATACATAAGTTGTCTACTATTGTGGATAACATGTTGACAAATTTTACAGGGGCTATACTCCTGATGGATACTGAACTTGCTGCAGAAAGAGCTATGACTCTTCAAAACCGGCTTGCTTTAGACATTCTTTTAGCAAAGAGTGGGGGGGTCTGCAAAATTCTCAATGAGCGTCATTGTTGTTCATTCATCCCAGATAATAGTAAAAAGATTAGAAGTATGCTTACTAACCTTACTAGAGATAGTACAGATTTAAAGGATTTGAAAGAACTTGGTGTTTGGGAGAAATTTGGAAAGGGAATTGCCAGAGTTGGGAGCTGGTTTACCAATATTTGGAATGGGGTACTTGCAAAAATATTAATGGGGTTACTAATTGTCTTAATCTGTCTATTAGGGTTATGGGGGGCATGCAAAATTAATGACAAAATAAAGAGAGACTGGACAAAAGAACAAGAAGAAATGAAGAAAGTGAAAGGGAGAAAATATTCAATGAAATTTGGGAAAGTTCACATAAAGGGCAAGATGTTGAAATGCGCATTATGCGCAAGGCAAGAAATTGAAAGAGTTTGTGTGATGACGAACGCCATCAGAGGAGGAATTGAGAGAGCGTAGTCTGAATATGTTAATTATTAGAAGTAATGCTTATATAAATGCCTAACAAATGCCGCATAGAAAATGACAATGAATAGTAATTTGCTTAATGTGCATTCGAATTATGTCAATGAAACATAGAAATATCATTGTGTGTGTACAAATTAATATTAGTTATGGGAAAATGATTGTTTGCATTATGAGTAATCAAACTCATATTGGCATTTACAACATTGCATTAAACCCGTAGGCCTTAAGTTAGCGTGAGCTGTGGATTAGCTGCCTAGCTCTCATATTAAAGCATTTTTCTCTGTTTTCCAGTGTGCTGACTCTCAAAGGGCCATGACCCAGCATTTGTTCTTTTCCTTCGTTTTATGTAACTAACTTCATCCTGTTCCCATCCGCATGCTAGCTGCCTTAGTATAAGTTTTATACAGAATTTGAAACAAAAGTATACGAAAGAATGTACAAGGACATTTGACCATGGATAAAGAAGCTCATGACCCGAGAGACGTGCCAAGACGGTGATGAAACCCCCCGGATGTGCCACCTCCGAAGACGTCAATTATGAAGACAAATCAAAGTGTTGTGAATTATCGTGGGGTGACAATTGGGATTACCTAATGTATAATTTGATAGGTCAAAGATAAAGGGGTATAGCAAATATCCAATAGAATTTTGGGGGAAGGGGTTACAAAAAAGGGATAAAAACTCATGTCACGGAAGGGACAGAAAAACTAGGTAGGGAATGCTATCGAATTCATCCAGAAACTCTGTCACTCTGTTTGGTGACTTTGAAACTTAATAAACTATCCTTACCCATAGACTGCCTTTATGCTTCTCCTCCTTATGAGGGAAGTGTCTTTTGTCCTCTAGATGAAGTTAGACTGATGGTGTTTCGATTGATGTCCTGAAGAAGAAGACTGATCCTGTGTGCTGACCTATCATTGGAGGGCAATTATGACAATGCTATTGCAATTTGTCTGTTTGCTTTTCCTTTCTCGGTACCAACTGCTGTATTTTTTAATAGAGACCATAGTTAGATGTTTTTTCTAAATTGGTGTTCCAAATTATTTTGCATGAAGTCCAACATGCTGATGCTAATTAGTGGTTAGACTAGGAAATCACCTGACTGACAATTAAGACTAAATGGACGTTGCACTATGCTGAACTAAGATTTGCATCATATTCTCAGTCTCCAATCTATGTTGACGATATGTTATGCTCTAATGATCGTGATTCTTGCACTAATGAAATGTTATTATAATTGCCATAAGTGTGGTTATGTTCTTATGTTTGACTTTGAGATTGATGCTTCTACTAGTAGATTGTAACCAATAGGGAATAAAACTCATAACATTCTATCAAAGGGTCTGGTTATTCATGACTGAAAGGTCATGGTTGTGCCGACGATTTGATCAATGTCTTTATTCAAAGTAAAGTATATTGTGGTGATAAGTATTGATGAAATTATTGACATATTGCTTGAAATATTGATTAGTTATCTCGTCCTATGGTGTCTCACCACTGGGCCAAAAGATTTGTTGGCCTAAAACGAGTCCTGATGTGTATAAAATTGACATAAAGGGACGCGTTATCATCATCTATACACATCCTGTTCAGTCCTGGCGTGGGATGAACACAGTGCTCCATATTGCACATTTGTGCCACCACAGTGGGCATTGAATGTGGCTGGAGAATTTCTCAAAGTAATATTCGTGCGTATATTGTTTTCTATATTCAACCACAGGATGTATGGAACTAACATCCATGGGATGTTATGTGCCCATCATTCAGGAATATAACAAATTGTTTTTGTAGGAAGGATCTCAGGCTCTAATTGTTAGACTCAATATAAGGTAGTCCAAGCAATCTCCACAGGTAAGGTAAAGAATTATAAAGCGTACAACCCCCATGAACCCCGGTATGTATATCATTACTGGTCACATTATTCTAAGGGAATCACAACTTGTGCTCCGTATGCATAGACTACATGGTGAGGTAATCCGAATCATCTATTCAGGCAGAGCAGAGGACTCGTAAGAATAACATTACTGGTGACAACCTGCTAACTATTAAAAAGGCAGTCTGACACTTTGTAAGGAATGAAGTCTGCGTGGGCAGGTGACCCTGCTGTGTGCTAGTCCCCTGTGTCCACCGCACTTACTTCATCAAAGGGTGCATCATGTTTCCGCACCTACTGCAGCCTCCTCCAAGCTGCTTGCCTGAGAGTGTGTAGAAGGATAAACTCCCCTATAAGCACCCGCTGGGGTGCTGGCACCATATCGAACCTGCGCCCATTGGCTGCGTCATCAGTATGCTGTTGTGTGTGGGGGCTAATGGGACATGGAGTCGCTTGCTTGTCTATCTCCCCAGGTGTGTCGGGCCCCAACCCGATTGTTATCATGTGGTGGCGCTGCATATACAAACTATATTACGGACCCTTGGTACATGGTTGGGGGAAGGAGGATAATAGCATATGGTTTACTAGTCACTGATGCAGTCTCAAAAAGGATTATAATATTGGATCTAACACAATGTGTATCAGTGTATGTCTGTGTTACCACCGTGGTGCTGCTTGTATGATATTAAATCAAAGGAAAATTCAAAAAGTCAATGGCATGTCGCTATAAACTGCCACCTGTACTCAATGTATGTCTGTGCTGCCACTGAGGGGCTGCTTGTTTGATATTGAATCAAAAATAAATCAATGGCATGTTGCTATGAAATACCATCTGTACTCAATAGATCATTTAGGCTTTTCTGAGAATAAAATCTAGTGTATAGCTTACTTTTGTAACAATGACCTTTGTATCTTGTCATTTAACCCATGTATGCATGCCTGCAGACACTAAACCCATCTCTGTATTGCAGGAGGAGCTGGCTCATATCTGCTTTTGTTTGTCTCAGTTTATCAATGACATACCACATAATGTCATCTGTGCTGTGATTTTTCATGATGTAGTGGCTGGTACGTTTTGTCAAATCTCGTCTGCATCGTATAGTACTCCTATGTTCACAAATACGGCTTTGAACCCTTCTTGTCGTCATGCCAATGTACTTTAAGTTACAGGGACAGTATATGACGTAGATCACATTTTTGCTGTTACAGCTAGTTAGTGACCTCAATTCCCATAGTGTTGGTAGATCCAAGTCTAGGGTTGTTGTCTTTTTGGTAAATTTGTACATGCTGCATTTCCCACATGGGAGGTGGCCTGATGGTGGAGGTAAGTGCCACAGTGTTGATTGCATAGCTGTTGGTACCTTATCTTGAGGTTATGTGTGGACAATCGTATCTCGAATAGTTTTAGCCTTTCTAAAAGCATGTAATGTCTGCAAGAAGGGGATTCCCCCTGAAGTCAATATTTTCCATTTGTCCTTAATGATCTTTTGTACTTGGTTGGAGAGAGGATTGAAAGTAGAAATGCAAATGATTATTTCTTCTTTTGGTTTTTGGAAGGAATCCAACCATTGTTCCCTGTTATTATATGCCCTCTTTTAATCTCTCCATATTAAGTGATCCAGGTAATTCTTTTCAGTTAATTTGTTGAACAGTCTTTTTGGATGTTTGGTGTAATCTGCTAGATTAGAGCAGTTTTGTCTAAGTCGAGGGAACTGGCCTATGAGTAGATTCTACTTTAAGGTTAGTCGGTGGAAACTCTCAAATTGGAGTAGGTTGTTCCTGTCTGTCGGTTTATAATGCACTTGTGTCTCTAAAAGCCGATCTTTTGCTTGGATCAAGAGATCCAGGTAAGGTAGTTTCATGTCCTCTATGTTTATAGCAGACCGTAGGTATGGGTTAGCCATTCATTGAACACTAATGCCTCACTCCTTGCTCCTGACCATATTAGTAGTACGTCATCAATGTAATGCTTCCATAGCCTAATTTGGTTCAGAAACGGTTTGGAGGGGTGAAAGGTGTACTCTGTCTCAAAGGAATCGACACAGAGACATGCCAGACTTGGGGCAAATCTACTCCCCATCAATGCCCCATGTACCTGCAGAAAAGAAATCACCCTAAAATTCAAAATAATTCCTACTCAGTGCCAGGTAGACTAAATCTAGTATGAACTCAGCTCATTTAGTTCTCTTCAGGAGTTCATCTATGACTCCAAGAGTCGCTTCTTGAGGTATATTGGTGTACAGGGATTCTACATCTAAGGTGATGAGTAATTCCGTTTCTTTATCAAAGTGCATCCCTTGCAAAAGTTTCAGGACATCTTTTATGTCTTGTGAATAGGTTGGTATCTTTTTGACAAGGGTTTGGAGGTAAATGTCACAGAACTGTGACAGAGGTTCGAAAACTGACCCTATGCCCGATACAATTGGTCTCCCAGGGGAGGGATTTTGCCCTTGTGAATTTTAGGGAGTATGTAGAAGTATGGTATTTTTGGACTGGTTTGGATCAAAAAGGCTGCTTCATGTTTCGTGAACGGGTCTCTGGCTAGCTGCTTATACTTCCGGGAGTCATTCAACAGATGTGGGCATTTTCACCTGTACATCTCTGATGGCATAATGACTGTGGCCCCACCTTATTCCGCAGGTTATATGATAATATTTATATCTGATGCTATGCGGTGTAGGGCTTCCTTTTTCATTTTACTAGTATTATGAAAAGTTTTTGGGACGACTCACGGATTTCTCAAAGGCCAGTACCTCTGGTGGCATAAGATTAGTCGGGGAAAGAAAGTAGATTTAGGGGGCAGACCAGTGTTCTTATGTTGTTCAGTATTAGCAATTGGATGTTCCAAAAGATGTCTTTACTTCAATCTCCGGGTACTCAGATTTATGACAATGTTCTGCCTAGTCGTTATATCTTGCTTGTACGGGGAGTATTCTCTTTTTCGAGACTGGACTTATGTGTCTCCTCTCTGGGTTTCCAACTCACCCCTTTCTTCTTTCCTCTACCCCACCCCTGGCCTCTTGCAAAAAAGCGTTATTTGCATATGTTCAAGGGTCAGACTGTGGGGGGTACATGGATGTAGCATATTTGGGAGGTAGCCCGTAATGCGGTGTCCAACCCCAGGCTTGGCCATTCGTTGGAAAAAACAGACTTGTCATTGGTGGTTGGTTCCAGCGGCCCCTCTGGAAACCCCTCCTCCTTCTTCTTCTTTGCCGGATGACCTGGTAGGAGTCACTGTCTGAATCAGGTGCATCTCACCGTGAGGTTGAGTCCGCCCTGGTCGCATTGTCCTACTAGGGTGGAGGTAGGTGGTCTATGATGAAGCATGACACTATTTAGTGTTTGAGTGCACCTGTTCCATAAGGAGGAATTTCCTTCATAGGTCTAAATACAAGAGTCTTTAATAAGAACCCCTAAGAAAATACTGATAGGATCACAACCAAAGCGGTTGCTACTGATAGATTGATCATATCTCCTCCACACCCATTGTGTACACTGTTTTGATTATGGGAGGAAGTGTGTAGGTTTACCTCTCCTCTCTCTGTTTGTGTAAGGTGTGAAGAAGCAAAGACCTGGTAATCTGACTTTCCAACTAGAGTTGCTGGAGGTCAAAGAACAGTTGGCCAGCCAGGTGGAGAAGCTTTGTTGCATTGACTACCATGCATATGTGATCCAGGCACATGCAAAGCATGATAAATGGGGCAACCTTGGCTAGGTTGGCTAATCTGACTAAATGAGGTTCTCTGATTATGGAACTGGAATCAGCATGGGCAAGAGAATTCCCAGGGAAGACACTATAAATGAGAGATTTCGGAAGTACTATGCATCCTTCTATGAGTGTTGCTGATCAAGACTTAATGGGATTGGCTTCTTTCCTGGATCCACTCCCAACTTTACTTCACACTAGGGAGGAGGTCCTTGCACTGGGTGCTGATATAGAGCTGTCAGAGATCAAAGCTGCAGTGAAACATATGGTCTGGGGAAAGGTGCCAGGCACAGATGGGCTATCAGTCTAATTTTGCACCATGTATATAGAGGCCCTCGCTCCTAAGTTGGTGGAGGACGGTGGTACCTCAGGTTGTATCCCGGCTTCCACCTGCGAGACACTTGTGGTCCCCTTATTGAAACTGAACCGCCCCCCATAATATGAAGGCATATTAACCCCTATCGATGCTAAACATAAATTATAAAATCTTAGGCCCAATCCTAGTGATGCACATAATATGCCTTGCCTGCTGAATACAGATGAAGTGGGGTTCAATCAAGGCCGGAGCACAGTGCTTAATATCCACAGGCTATTAGTCCTGTTGGCTTATGATTAAAGGACAGTAGCTGTCATGGCAGTGGATATAGAGAAGGCTTTTGATAGCCTGGAGTGGGATTTGCTCTCTAGGGTGTTGCAAAAGGATGGGGATGGGCTGCATTTGTAAGTTGGACTAAACTTCTATATTTGCACCCATGGCTAGACTATGGGGAGGTGGTGTGATTTCTGAGGAATACGTTGTGGGTTGTGGGACTCAACAGGGTTGCCAACTATCTCTGTTGCTCTTCACTTTGCCAGTTGAACCGCTGGCCTGCAGCTCAAAATCAGGAACTGCTTATATCGGCGTAGGGATGTGGGGCTCAAACCATTATGTAGCCTTGTATGCCATTGATATGCTCTTATTTCTTAAGGATGTAGCTGGGGATGCAGTGCAAGCGGTGGACCTACTCGATCAGTTCAGTGCAGTGTCAGGCCTGAGGGGCAATTGGCAAAAGTCTAGCTTGTCCCCCTTGAGCCTAGAGGGCCAGCCAGCCGACCCCAAGGGGGTTGAAATTTGAGCCCAAGTGCTGACAGTATCTAGGAGTCAAAATATACATTGATGTACGGGTCGTGCTTGAGGACAACGTAAAAGCAGCTGATAGGGCTTTGGGGGCCAGTATTGATTTTTGGAAAATGCTACCGATCTCTGTAGCTGGCCACATAGCTGTTCCTAAAATGGTCACTCTTACCTGGCTGCTGTATTTTTTTGCAGTTCTTCCCATAGTGATACCCTGTGGTTTGTTTTGGGAAATTGACTCTTTGATGATCTTGTTTGTGTCTGGCTCTGGCAGGTGCAGGGTGGCGATGGCCAAATTACAATGTCTGGTTTGTTTTGGGAAATTGACTCTTTGATGATCTTGTTTGTGTCTGGCTCTGGCAGGCGCAGGGTGGCGATGGCCAAATTACAATGTCCGGTCATGAATGGTGGCCTGGCAACCCCGGACTTTGAGGCTTACTATTTGGCAGCGCTGATGCAATGGTTTACTCAATGGGTGGCTAGTGGTCTGATTCTGGAGGGTGCAGCGGGCCCTTTGGGCCCTCCGTCTCATGCGGTCTTCTGGTTTCTCTTGAACCCCAGGTGAGTAACTGGAGGTGACTTGGTGGAACTTCATGGTTATAAAACACTGTTGATTGTGGTGCCTGCGGAAGGCCCAGACAAGCTTCCCATATTCCCCAGATATACCACTACAGTGGCTGGAGGCACTGCCTCGTTGGGTGGGAACTGGAGGGACCTAATTTAATGGGCAGCACACAGCATTGCCAGGTTAGGAGACCTATATTGCACAGAGGAAATGCTCACATTTGAAGACATTCAACTAGAGCCCGTACTCCTGAGGAGGTATTTCTGCTGTATGGAGCAGTGACTGCAGCAATCAGGAAACATTGGGGGCTGAAACAGCTGAACCACCCACATACCAGAGCTGCCATACTGTATGCACAACCAATGGTACGCATAAGGCAGTCCCATGCTAATTACACCACTGATGAACCTCAAGAAGACGTTGGGGCCCTCAAACCAGAAGCAGATTGTGTGAAGATACTATATCAGGTTCCTAAAGTGTATAGAAAGGCCTGTTTTAAATTGATTAATTGATACTTCCTGTACAGGGCATATCTTACACCCAGTAAAGAAAACAAGTTCTATTAGGCAGCCGAAGCAGCATGCCACAATGTGGGGAAGTGGCGACTGAAATATTCCATATGGCTTGGGCATGTCCCTCCCTTTTGGGATTTTGGGAGGAAGTTGTGCAGTGTCCTAACGAGGTTAGGTGGTGTACTATACAATGCTCCCTGGGGACCTGCTTGCTGGGTTGGTACCCACGCCTGAACAAACATAAAGTTACTTCTAGATTCACTGACTTGGCATTGATCTTAGCTAAATGTGAGATTACGATAAACTGGAAGGTGGCTGGAGACCCGAGGGTGAGCAAATGGCGTAGTGAGCTTTGCAGATGGCTGGGTTTTAAAAGTGGTGTCTTGTTGCGAAAGGCGAAGATGTGTTATGGCTCCCTTGAAGTGGCATGTGATTGGGATGGTTTGGTTAAAATATCTGAAGGAACTGGACCTACAGACACCAGCTGTATCCTCGGAGACTGAGGTGGTTGTGAGGAGGGAGTACTCCTGAGATGCAGAGGGGTGCTCTGGACCTGGACTCTGAGCTACCACAACCTAGTTCTTGAGATCTTCAGTAGAGTACAGTGGTAGTGTTTTGTAGCCATTTTAGTTATAGCTTCATACACGTTACTTTAGCAAACTAAGCCTGCTGCTGTGCACTTTAACCTAGACATATTTTATTCAGCTTCTTTTTATTATTTTAACAATAGCCACATTTGAAGTCTTGTTTTATTTTCTCTATCTAGCTGTTCTTTGCGTAGGCCAGCACTGCGTTCTGAAACAAGACATTTCTTTCACTCTGTGCTTTTCTCAAGGCTGCAGTAAGATAAGTTGCCGGCAAACGTGGTACGCTTTGTCTCTAATGTTCACAGAAACATACCCAATTTTACGTGGGGATCCTTTCTTGGAACATCAGCTGTTTTATTATAAAAACACTACTTTGACCAATGTACGTTAGAGGGATATTCCAGCCAGATGACCACGACTGTATGCTGATTGCTTAGCTGCAGCTGCTTATGTAGACTACAGGCCTCTTGCTCAGGAATGAGGGATGATGTCTTCCCAGGGGAACTTGAAGGGCAGAATTAGAGCGATTTTAGTGACAAAATGGTAGCGTTATTTTTATGTTTCACTCTCCTTGTCACAATTATAATCCTGTCATGCTTCATCGTCCTAGTTATTGCAATACACGCTTTATTATCTAAGATGTAGCTACAATAATAAAATCTTATTGAACTATATTCTGCCTCTATCCTTGCATAAGTGAGACTAATGGAACTGAGAGAAACGGATGAGATCTGAGTGAGCATGATTTCCCTGAGGAGTTGCCCAATCATCCCTGCTCTTGGGTGGAGATGAGGCACTGCAAGTTAGCCAGAACAAAACCTGGATTAGGCCGACAGGTGTCGCCTGTAGTGGATTCAGACTCAGTCCCCCACAGTGCAAGTGATTCTCCTGCCCAAATCCAGTAGTCTCATTAGGATAATGAGAGCCTATGTGACAGCAGGGCTAGCCTATGTTGTGCTCTAGGGTTGTCTTGATTAATAGCTGTATGGCGTTTTTTTCTACTTTTTTCTTAGTTGATTTGTTTTTTTCTTGTTAGTGGAGTGTTATGGGGAAGGGGGAGGGATGGGCAAGGAGGTCCTGGGGATGGCATGGATCGCTAGAGGGTGAAGTCTGGGGGTAGAGGGAACAGTGAAGGGCTGATGGGCACTCTTCTTCAGGTGGGTCCATTGAGGGTCAGTGGCATTCTCCCAGGGCCAAACTATGGGACCCACTTAAAAAAACACTTTATCCCCCTAATTTTCTGTGACTGTTATTGTGTATGAACGTGGATGTGCATTGAGAAACAATTGAAAAATGAACAAAACTAAACCATCCTTGTGAAAGACTTTGAGATCTGGAAAAAATATAGCATATGACATGTTATTCAAATACCTCTCTGTAAAAGAATACTGTAAGACATGCTGTTTCTCTGCACATATGAAAAAGATGAACACAAATGTCAAGATGGGGATGTAGTATGTGAATTAGTCTTACCCTACATAGGCCCAGACCTAAGAGGGCCTAGCGCCATCTAACAACACAGTAGAGTCTTTTTTTATGCTAATGTGGCATTAGCTGGCAAAAATCGCCATGCCAGATTTACAAGGTGGCGGAATGCTTGCATTGAACCACTTTGTAATCTCTTGCACCACATTATGCCTGCATTAGGCATAATGTATGCAAGGAGGGCTTTACGGCATTTTGGGGGGCCGAAAAAATTGCGCAAAGATATCTAAGAGATTTCATTGCATCATTTTTTCCGGCATTTTTAACGCCTGCTTAGAGCAGGTGTTAAAAGGAGACTCCCAATGGTTTAATGGGCCTCTAAGTGCTTTGCAGGATTAGTGTCAACATTTTTTTAGGTTAATCCTGCAAAGCCCCGAACTAACATCAAAAATTATGACACTAGTTCCCTAACTACTGCCATGGAGCGCCGCATATTAAATACAGCGCACATATGGTGGCGGTAGGGGTGTGCTAAGGGGCGCAAGGAAAGTGGCACTACACTAGGTGCGGCACCACTTTTCATAAATCTGCCCCATAATCTCTAAAAGGGCCTCGTGGAAGGGGAGCCATTGTAACTCTCTGAGTCAAACCATGTATGGAAAAAATAATTAGGTAATGATACTCATTCGGGAATCTCAGTGAGTGGCAAACAGAAAGAAACCCACATCATAACCTTAGTGAAGGATCTATGGCCCTCATTACAACCCTGGCGGCCAGTGATAAAGCAGCAGTAATACCACCATCAGGCCGCCAACAAAAATGGAATTATGACCACGAGGGAAACCGCTCACACAGACAGACACTTTAACACACCGACCGCCACGGCGGTAGCCAAAATCACCACGATGGTAACCGCCAACAGCCAGGCGGAAGACAATGTACCGCCCACACTATTACAACAGACCTATCCGCCACCTTTTCTAGGGCGGTACCAACGACATCAAAAGCACAGCGGAAACAGTGCACAGAAGGGAAATGACTCACCCCTGGAGACTTAAGGAAGAACCACGCCGTCATGGAGCCCGAGTTGCAGGTGTTCCCCATGCTCGTCTATCTCCTTCTTCACCATGAATACCAACGCCGGTGAAGACAACCACTGTGAGTACTGCCGCCTAGCACACATGGGAGGGGGGAGAAAAAAGAGAGTGACACACACATGCAACACGCAACACTCCCACCCCCAACACCATACACACAAACAGATGCAGTAACATAAAAGATCCACCGCGTACCCCTCAGGAATATTGCAAGGACAAAAGGAAGTGATTAAAGTGAGTGTAATCAGATAAAATACTAGAAATACGTCCTTCAAAATCAAAACAGTATATACATATATGTAAATGGAGGGGCACTGCCCGGTCCACAATGTCCGTGGGCCACAGGGCCACATCACATAGGCCAAGACCGCACTTGACTCCTGCCCCAACACGGAGAGAACACTGCAGGGGCATCAGGTCGAAAATACACAGGCACCTCAGGGGGCTGGGAATGGGGAGTCACCTCAGTCGGAAGATGAAACAACAGCACTTGTCCTGGAGGGGGCAACATGCCTTGTGCGATGTCCTGGGGAGTGCCACAATCTCTCAAGTGGGTGATCTGCCCACTTCTTGGTCGTGGGGAGTGCAAGGCCACAGTCTCTCAAGTGGGTGGTTTGCCCACTGCTTGGTCCTGGGGAATGCAAGGCCACAGTCTCTCTAGTGGATGGCTTCTCCACTGGTTCTGGAGGGGGCTTTGTGCCCAGTGTGCTTCATCCTGGCAAGGATGAAGTGAGTGGATGCCTGCTTCCACTGGTTCTGGAGGGGACTTTGTGCCTAGTGATGCAGCACATGGGGAGTGGAAGGACTCAGTCTCTCACCTGGGTGTCACACCCATAGGATATGCATGGGCCAGGACGCACTACAGTGCATGGAGGAAGGACTACACACTGCCCGCCGGCGGTGACGGCTGCTCAGTGGTGGCAGTGGCGGGGCTGGTGTCGGGAATGCCCGTGGTGGGGGGAGGCTCCAGCCCATCCCCTGCAGCCTCGGACAGCTGCCCACTGGGGCTGCTGCTGCTGGCACTGCTGCAGGCAGTGATGCTGGTGGCGGTGCTGGTGTCGGGAATGCCTGTGGTGGGGGGAGGCTCCAGCCCTTCCCCTGCAGCCTCGGATGGCTGAACCGCCATGGTTGGTGGTGGGGGCTCTGATTCAGTCCCTGCACCAGGCCTCCTGACCTTCCTGCCTGCAGGGGCAGGCCCCTTGCCCTTGCCCTTCCCAGCTTGTGGTGCCTCCTTGCCCTTGTCCTTCACAGCTGGTAGTGCCTCCTTGCCCTTGCCCTTCACAGCTGGTGGTGCCTTCTTGCTCTTGCCCTTCCCAGCTTGTGGTGCCTCCTTGCCCTTGTCCTTCACAGCTGGTGGTGCCTCCTTTCCCTTCACAGCTGGTGGTGCCTCCTTGCCCTTGCCCTTCACAGCTGGTGGTGCCTTCTTGTCCTTCCCTTTGGCAGCTGGTACAGACACACTGTTAGTTGTTATGGCTGGTTCCCTGGAGCCTCTCCCACCTGCAGTAGCTGCCAACACTACTGTGGCTGTGGACTGGGTGGCTGAGGTGCTAGCCTGGGTTCTGACCACCCTGGTCCGACGTGAAGGATGGGGGGGAGGCGTAGGGAAGAGGTCAACGGTGGAGAGGAAAAGCTTCTTAGGGACACTGGGGCAGGAAGAGGGTGAAGGTCTGGGACTGGAGGAAGAGGGAGTGGTTGTAGGAGGTGTCAGTCTGCTGTGTTTGGGTGTAGGTGCATGAGCTGGATGCTGTTGTGAGGTGGATGGCTGTTGGGTGTCTGAGTGCTTGTGTTTGTGTACTTTGGGAGGAGGGGCACTGACATAGTGGGAGAGGACACAGGGGACGTGTGCGTGGAAGTGAGGGTGGTGACTGCCAGTGAGGGGTGTGTAGTGATAGGCGTGATGGTGATGGAGGTAGTGGATGAGGATGTAGTGCATGCAGGTGTGAGTGGAGACACCACTGGGAGGGTGGTGGAAGATGAGGAGGAGGGGGACACAGTGGAGGCAGTGGATGTAGGTGTGTCGGATTCTGGATGGTGTTTGTGCGAGTACCTGTGGGATGATGTGTGGTGCTTCTGTTTGCCTGAGCCACTCCTGTGTGTTGTCTTGGGTGCATACTGTTCTGAATGTTTGCTTGGGATAGGTTGGGGTTCAGGGGAATAAGACTGGGCAGAGGAAGTTGGAGGGGGAGGCTAGAGACAGGGACAATGGCTGCCATCAGGGAGGAGGCCAGAGCCTGGATTGATCTCTGTGGGGCCGCCATGCCAGAGTGAATGCCCTCCAAGAATGCATTAGTTTGTTGCAAATGGCCTGCCAGCCCCTGGATGGCATTCACTATGGTTGACTGCCCAACAGAGATGGATGCAGGAGGTCAATAGCCTCCTCACTCAGGGCGGCAGGGCTAACTGGGGCAGGACCTGAGGTGCCTGGGGCGAAGGAGATGCCCACCCTCCTGGGTGAGCGGGCATGGGAAACTCGCTGAGAGGTTGCTGGGAGGGTGGTGCTGGTACGGTGGGGTGGCAGCTGTACCTGTAGTTGGGGTGGGCACAAGGTGTCTGCCACCACCAGGGAGCTTCCATCGGAGCAGGTATCACAGTCAGGACTGTCCCCTCCTGTCTCCGCTGTGGTGCTCCCATCAGCCGCCGTCCTACTGGTGCCCTCACCGTCTGTGGATTCGGCCTCCTGGGCCATGTGGGATGCAGCTCCCTCCATCGCCAGTGCCTCTGCTCCTCCGCCAGATGATGCTAATGCACACAAGGATAAGGTGACAAAACAAAAAAAGGGGGGGGACAAAGGATGCACTTGGCCAATGGCTGCCCCAACACCACCGTTGGTGTACACAGCATACTCACAGAGAGAACAGGCCTACGCACTATGCAATGCACTACAAGTCACAATGCTAGTCACCAGCCCTAGAACAGGCATACCTAAGGGCAATAGCAGCATACCTGAGATCCACAGACCCCTGCCCAGTAGTGGAGGCCTACTAGCTTGGTTGGAGGACTTTCACATCAGACCCCTGCCCAACATGGGACCTACCATGCTATGTCCTGCCTGGCCTAGGGGCACCCACAGGCCCACATCCCCCACCCAGAGACCACCCCACCACACGCAATTTGCAGATTTGGAAACTGTACCCACCCCCTTGTGGCTGCTGTGATGGCCTCAAGCGCCCATCAAGCTCCAGATAGGCTACTGCCAGTATGCGGAACATCAGGGGGGTCAGGGTTCAACGGGCACCCCTTCTTCATTGGGAGGCCATTCCCCAGCTGGGCCTCCACCACCTTCCGTGCCCAGCGTCTCAGGTCCTCCCACTGTTTCCGACAGTGGGTGCTCCGCCTGCCGTAGACCCCCAGGGTCCGGACGTCCTTGGCTATGGCACGCCATCTACCCTTTTTCTGATGGGCGTTGACCTGCAGAAAAATAAACATAGAAAAAGGTATAAGCCATACAGTCCGGCACCTTACACTCATGGCCCACCATATCCCTCACATGCAAATGCTCATCGTTTTGCCCCCTCGATTGCAGCCGCTGCGGATGAACAGGAGATAGAGACACCCCTGTGTACAGACCCCTGGTGGACTTGGCAACAATGGAGGACAGGGACATTATCCTCACCTACAGACTTAACAGGGCCACAATCCAAGAGCTGTGTACCCAATTGGAGCCAAACCTGATATCTGCTATCTTTCACCCCACTGGGATCCCCCCTCTTGTGCAGGTGCTATTTGTGCTCCATTTCTTGGCAACTGGTTCTTTCCAAGTGACAGTGGACTTGGCAGCAAGAATGTCACAGCCAATGTTCTCAATAGTGCTAACAAACATGCACAGCTACATTGTTTTCACCCAGGTGGAGGATTTGGCCACAGTGAAAGCTGACTTCCATGCAATAGGACATATCCCCAACATTATTGGGGCAATTGATAGTACACATATTGCCTTTGTCCCCCCCCCCCCCAGAGAAATGAACAGGTGTTCAGAAATCGAAAGAGGTTTCACTCGATGAATGTTCAGATAGTGTGCCTGGCGGACCAGTACATCTCCCATGTCAATGCAAAGTATTCTGGCTCTGGACATGATGCCTATATCCTGAGGAATAGCAGCATCCCATATGTGATGGCACAACTCCAGAGGCACTGGGTGTGGCTAATAGGTGAGCCCATGGTTCCCAGTATATGTTAGTGTATGGGTATGGGGTTGGCCCTAAGGGTTCGTGTGTGTCTAACAGGTATCCCTCGATATTTCCAGGTGACTCTGGGCACCCCTACCTCTCATGGCTACTGACCCCAGAGAGGAATCCCAGAACAAGGGCAGAGGAACATTACAATGAGGCACATGGGCAAACAAGAAGGATTATAGAGAGGACATTCGGCCTCCTGAAGGCCAGCTTTCGTGCCTTCATCTAACGGGTGGTTCCCTGTGCTACTAACCCAAGAAGGTCTGCCAGATCGTCGTGGCATGTTGTATGTTGCACAACCTTGCTCTACATCACCCGGTGCCTTATCTGCAGGAGGATGAGGCTGGAGATGGGCGTGTGGCAGCAGTGGACCCTGTGGACAGTGACGAAGAGGAGGCAGAGGATGAGGATGAGGACAACAGAACATCAATCATCCGACAGTACTTCCAGTGACACACAGGTAGGACACTGTAACTTCACCTCCCATTGAGTTTTGTGTTGGATATTGTCACTGGCAGGCTGATTTTCCCACTACTATGGCCACTTACTGTACCCTTTGGCATGTCTATTTTCAGATATCTGTGCCCCACTCTGGCTCCTGGTGGGTTGACTGCAGCCAACTACAGGTCATACCTACGTATACATTACTGTACAGTTGCATTGCAATGTTTACAGCTTGTTAAACAAATACATAGTTCAATCAATTGACAGACTTGTATTTTTTACAAGGGTGTTTATTTATGTGCTAATAAGTGGAAGGGGTATTGCAATGGGCTGGGGTGGTGGTGGAGGAGAGTCCAAGGTAAAGTTCCAGTCTATTTGTATCACAGGTGCACTGTCCAAGGGGGCATAGGAAGTGGAGCAATGGTAGTTCAAGGTGGACAGGGTGACAGAGTGGGACACAAGGGTGACATTCAGGAGAGTCTTATTTCCTGGTGGGGGTCTTGGAAATATTCTCTGGCTTCTGCCTGGATCGCAGGGACTTTTTGCGGGGTGGTTCTCCTTCTGCAGGGGGAGGGGTGCTGATGGCCTCCTGTCCACAAACATCAGTGGAGATGGAAGGCTGTTCATCGGTTTGGCTAGTGTCAGGGGCCAATTGGTGTGCCACTGCCTCCCTCATGGTGTTGGCCATGTCTTCAAGCACCCCTGCAATGGTGAGCACAGTGGTGTGGATGGCCTTCAGGTCCTCCCTGATACCCAGGTACTGTCTTTCCTGCAG
This sequence comes from Pleurodeles waltl, assembly GCF_031143425.1. Classification (NCBI taxonomy): domain Eukaryota; kingdom Metazoa; phylum Chordata; class Amphibia; order Caudata; family Salamandridae; genus Pleurodeles; species Pleurodeles waltl. The sequence goes on along the minus strand of NC_090443.1, from coordinate 439,603,794 downwards.
CTGCTGGGTCTCCTGCAACTTGGCCAGTATCTGGCCCATCGTCTCCTGGGAATGGTGGTATGCTCCCAGGATGCTGGTGAGTGTCTCATGGAGAGTCGATTCCCTGGGCCTGTCCTCCCCCATCACACAGCAGTCCTCCCAGCTTCCCTGTTGTCCTGTGCCTCTGTCCCTCGTACTGTGTGACCCCTGCCACTAACCCCAGGTCCCGGATTGTCCTGTGTTTGTGGGGTGGCCTGGGGTCCCTGTAGTGGTAGACACACTGCTGATTGACGTGTCCTGGGCACAGTGGTATGGGCCCGCTGGGTGGGTGCTGTGCTGGTGTTTCCTGAGGGGGGAGGCTCTGTGGTTGTCTGTGATTGTGCCTGGGTAACTGTCTGTCCGGAGGTACCTTATGGGCCAGGTTGGTCATCCTGATCCAGGCGTGCAGAGCTGCTGTCATCACTGTGGGCCTCTTCTGGGGGGGGACTGGATGTTGCTGCCCCCTCCTCTCCGGTGACGTTGTGTGGGGGACCTGTGGGGATGTAAATGCAGTGTTATTGTTTCTGCGTGTGCCATCTCGTGCATGGGTGTGTTGCCCTCTATGGTTGTTATTGCCCTGGCAGCTTAGGCTTGTGTGAGTGGTGATTTGGTGGACTAGGTGACTGTCTCAAGTGTGCATGCTTTGGTGATGGGTGTCCATGCAGGTCTGTGATGGGTGTCCATGCATTGGTGTTGCATGCAGGGCTGGGTTGTGGGAGGGGTGGGTTGTGATGGTGGGGTGTGTGGGAGGTGGTGGAGTGATGGGAGTGAGGGTGAGGGTGGGGGTATGTGATAGCATGCAGGTAGGGGGGTGAAAGTAGTAAAGATTTGACTTAGCAGAGTCCAGCCCTCCTGCTACTCCTGCCATGCCCTCAAGATACAGTATTGCCAAGACTTTCTCCTCCCATGTTGTTAGTTGTGGGGGAGGTGGTGGGGGTCCACTGCCAGTCCTCTGTACTGCTATCTGGTGTCTTGCTACCACGGAATGCACTTACCCCCGTAGGTCGTTCCACCTCTTCCTGATGTCATCCCTTGTTCTTGGGTGCTGTCCCACAGCATTGACCCTGTCCATGATTCTCCGCCATAACTCCATTTACCTGGCAATGGATGTTTGATGCACCTATGATCCGAATAGCTGTGGCTCTACCTGGATGATTTCCTCCACCATGACCCTTGGCTCCTCCTCTGAGAACCTGGGGTGTCTTTGTGGTGCCATGGGTGAAGTGTGTGTGGTGTGTGTGAGGGTGTGTGGGGTGATGTATTGGGGTGTGTGCTGTAAGGTACGTGGATGGTGTATGGGTGATGGCGTATAGTGGCTCTGGTTCTGTGGGTGCTGTTGGATGGTCTCTCTCAGTTGGCAATATTTTTAAGTCATAAGGGGTTGTGGGTAGTGTGGGTGTGTGTTTTATAGTGTTGTGGGTGTGGTGTATGTATGTGTGTCAGGTGCGTGTAGTTTGGATTTTCCAATGTCGTGTGGTTTTGTATGTGTGTATGTATTTTGAGTGCGGCGGTATGTACCGCCAATGGTTTAGCGCCATTGAATGTCTGCTGTGGTGATTCGTGGATCATAATGTGATGGGTGTAGTTCTGTTGGCGTAATGGTGTGGGTTTGGATACCGCCAGTTTATCACTGACCTTTGGGCTGGCGGACTTGTGTGTGTGTCTGTATAGTGACGTATTGCTAAGTGGTCTACTCAAAATCTAAATTGGGAGAAAGCCTTGTTTTTATTGGTTCCAAAAACCACAATAATCAAAGCAAATGCCCAGGTTAATGAGTAGGTTTGCAAGGCAAGTGAGTATATAGTAGCAATATTATATCTAACATTGTATACCTAAAAGTGATATACTATATATATATATATATATATATATATATATATATATATATATATATATATATAAAAAAAACCAAAGGTCACAAGGACGTTATAGTTGGGTTCTGAATTTACTCGTTCAAAACCATAGAAATTCAGCAGTTGTAGTTATAGTTCTTTCAAGTAACTAAAGCTCGCGCCCTAAGGTAACTATAACTTGTGCCCTTGCCACACACAGTTTTCTTATCAATAATATTATTGCAAACGTCGCAGCGATATCAAAGATGCCATACAAGATCTCATCAATGACATAATATGTGGAGTAATTAGCTATGCATGGCGAAGACGCAAGTTATAGTTACCTTAGGGCGCGAGTTATAGTACAACACACATTATACACAGACAATGAATCGTACATGTGTAAATCAATATATAGGAAATGTTACATAAAACAATGAGAATTACAAGGTATGGGAATCATATGTCATCCATACTGGTAGGCAGTATATTTTAAGAGTGGTTGGTCTGGAGAAGCACAAGCCTAGGATTTAAAATGTAACACAGTGGCAAGAGTTGCCTTTACTGATAAGAATTTATTTCCTCTCAAATAAACCCTTTTAGCAACCTGATGATGATGAAAGATTGGAGAAAAAATATAAGATTCTGAAACTATGCTTATTAGTTAGCAGGAAGAACTTGAATGCCAGTTTAGAACTTACTGTGCTTTATTAGAATGATTGTAACTTATGAACTGTAATTAACAAAAAAGATCTTTGTGACAAAAGTGATAACCCACTGAGATATCTACGTAAAATATAATTCTATAATCTGCATGTTACAATTGCTTTGCAGCAGGCACACTAACCCTCTGTACTACTTGATGATGAATCAAAACTGTGAAACTCAGACCTCTCCAGTAGGCATATTAATCACCAGAGTTATTTCACATTGTTATTATTGCTTGGCCATTGCTGGACATACAAGGAACTCTGCTGTAAGTGCTTTTAACCTCATACAAATGCGCCCCCCGAGCTTGGCTCCTATTGAGATGGCACATGTCACACTGGCCTAAAACTGCAACTGGCTGCAGTCGCTGCAATGCAAATGATAGTAATCCCAATGCATAGTTTAGATAAAATCCTAGGTTTATACCAGAATAATTCAAACTTTTTTACCCTCAGATGAGACAGGCATCTACAAAGATTGTGTGACTGCTCTTAAAGTAGCTTTCTTCTGATTGTGGCCTCAAAGCATTCCTTGATGGCCAGTACCGTGGAAGGCACTCAAGATTTATTCGTCTGATGGGCTTGAAGAAAACTGAATTACACAAAAGAAGATAATGAAAAAGTGGATAACTGTGAGACTACAAGTATTTTACTGTCAAGCAAGCTGTAGGGGTCAAAGCAAAGAGGCCACAGCTTCACTGGATGCTCATACTTGAAAAATGAGAAGCAAGCCAGTTGTTTCTGTGCAGACACAGAACTGACTTTTCAAATGTAGCATATATAGATATATATATATATATATTTATATATATATATATATATATATATATATATATATATATATATATATATATATATATATATACCTAGTTTCTATATAAAAAGCATTTTCTAGTTACCTATATCTTTGGCGCCACTTGGCAAATCTTCACAAAACCTTTCAAAAAAATTTGACAGTCATGTCATGTGCTGTCTGGAAAGTTTTGCGGTGATCTTTTCTGAGGGTCTGAGAAAAACAAATTTTCCCCATTCATTTTCCATAAGGATTTTGAACAGGGATAGCGCCAAAACCACTGGATGGAATTACACCAAATTTGGCAGAAAGGTAGGTCCTGGTCCAGAAAGCTACCTTTTTTTGTTTTTTTGGTGTAAATTTGTTCAGTGTTTTTTGAGAAATTAAGGGGAAAACAAATGTGTATATATAGTGATGCAAAGGATTTGCAACCCTCCCCATCTCGTGCTGAGATCTGATTGGCTGACAATACTTCAACTATTAAGCTGTTGAAGAGTTGCCAGTCATCTTGGGACTTGGCTTCAGCTGAGCCCCAGGAAAAAAAGCTGAGTGCCAGAAAAAGGGTAAAAAAGAAAGAAAAGGGGTTAAGGTACAAACATCTTGACCCCTTAGCTCTGATGCTGGGGTCCCAAAGGGACCTACTCAGGTTCAAAAAGCACTTTAATAAATTTTATGGCCAGATTTGCGGTGGATCCGTGGATCAGCTGTAAAAAATTAAAAAATGAAGTGCGGGCTCCCGTGCTTCCTTATTATAAAGTCCCTGGGTGAGTCAAGTCCTTGGGGCATTTGCTGAATAATGAGGGGGCTGCCTGGCCCCTTGCAGCTCCCCCGGGGATCGCCACCTCCCTGAGGCTTATAAACAATATGCAGGGGCTGGGAGCCCCTCACTGCCCGAGGACCACTATCTCCTCAGGGCTATAAATAATATGCGGGGAGTCAAGCGCTCCCCCGCTGCCCCGGGAATCACCATCTCCCCAGGGTAAATATTTAAAAAAGAAAGCGAGTCCCTTTGGGACCCCCAAACCCCAGGGATCACCACCTTTTCTGTTAAAAGCAGCTGCCTGCCTGCTAGAGCACTGGGACTGTGGTAGTGGCCTTGAGGCTTCCCCCTTGGTCCCAGATAGTACGTAAGGGCAAATTATAAAAAAAAAATTAAAAAAATCCAGGGATCACAGGGGGAGCCCTTCAGGCTCCCCTGCAGTCCTTGGCAGCCCGTGAGGGCAAATTATTAGAAAAGAACAAAAAAATACCCAGGGATCACAGGGAGGCCTTGAGGCTTCCCCAATGGTACCTGATAGCTCATAAAGGACTTCTTATAAAATGTACTTAAAAACATACATGGACCACAGGGACCCTTTGAGTAACCCTTCCATCCCCCGTGGTCTAAGAAATCCCATAAAGGGCTTTAAAAGAAACTAAAAAAGTAAATAAGTCAGTGTGAAGGTCACATACCTTCACACTGATGGTTCAGGGTTTGAGTCTAGCTTGACTTGTTTGCCCAGTTTTTTTTTTTATTAAGTAAAAATGTTTAAGTATCATACTGAAAGGTGATCTTACTCTTTTTGAATAACAAATAAATTTTTCTTTTAAAATTGTGCAGAAATATCTCATTCTAAGTATATCATACATCAAAGCCTAAAAAACTTGACATCTCTCACCCTCTCACTTTTTGTCTCTCTTTCAATCTCTTTCTACCACTCACGCGCCCACTCAGACACTTATCCACCCACTCACAGAACCACTCAGACACTCACGCACCCACTCAAAGCCTTGTGCACCCACTCACAGCCCCAGTCAAACCCTCACGCACCCACCCACAGACCCACTCGTACAGTTACCCATCTACTCACAGACCCCGTCAAACTCTCAAACACCCACTCACAGACCCACTCACAGACTCATGCACCCACTCAGAGACCCACACACAAACTGATGCACCCACTAAAACACTGATGTATGCTCTCTCACACCCAGATACTCTTAGAGCCACTCTCAACCCCAGATGCACCCTCTCACTCCTATTTTGACACCCAGAGAAACAGTGGCCAATTTCCGCCACGCACGGGCATAGGAATGTGCACAACATAGAGCTGGATGGTTAGGAAGGATGACCAAAGGGTCTGGCTGCAGGCCATGTTAGCGAGCAACCTCTACTGCGCACAGGCGAAGGTTGTGCATGGTGGAAGGTTGGGTGCTGAAAGGGGGTTGGTCTGCAGCCAGGCCCTGTGGCCAACGGCCAATTAAAGTGAATATACATACATATATATACATATACATATATATATATATATATACATATATATATATATATATATATATATATACACACACATAAATATTTATATATACACACACACACACAGTGTGTGATGCATATTTACATCAGGACAAAATAGTTATCCGATGTAAAAGTAACAGAAGCTTTAATACCAGGATCACAAAGGCATTCATATCAGAGAAGCAACATCTTGTTCTTTCCTGCTATTATTCCCTTTAGAATTCTGATACAAATGCCTTGGTAAGCCTGTTATCATCTCATCAGAATAAAATCTTTATTCAGTTTTGCCTTCTTAAAACCAAAAAAGAAAAGCATTCACGAATCAATTGGAAGCAACATAGCTTAAAACGATTTAGAGCACTGTAGAAGAAAGGTAAAAAAAATTACAAGCATATACTGGAATAGCCGTTGGGTAAAATTGTAACATGAACAGCGCAAGAACAAAAAATGAAAGAATGGTCTGACATTAATAGCACTTACAAAAAACTAGAAAAGTTGTAGAGACAAACCAATCCGATAACGTCTACATATAAGTTAAGGACTGTTTGGTCTCTCTAAAACCAACTTGTTGAGTAATTGTGTAATTTAGCATGGTATCCTTTATCCTGGGCCAGTGGAATTAAGTCAATCAATCAATCAATTGTTTTTAGAGCGCGCTACTCATCCATAGTGTCTCAAGGCACTGCAGGGTATGTCCTCAGGGTTCAATCGAAGAGCCAGGTCTTGAGGTCCTTCCTGAAATGAGGTAGCGATGGCGACTGTCTGAGGTGGAGAGGTAAGCTGTTCCAACCTTTTGCTGCCAGGTGGGTGAAAGATCTTCCTCCAGCTAAGGACTTCTTTATGCGGGGTACGTTGGCGAGCGACTGCTTGGAAGAGGGGAGAGGTGTGGAAGGGGAGTACCAGTTGAGGTGGTGGTTGAGGTAGTTGGGTCCGATGTTGTGGTGGGCTCTGTAGGTATGTAAGAGGAGTTTGAAGTTGATCCTCTTCTTGATGGTGAGGCAGTGGAGGTCTCTCAGGTGTCTTGTGATGTGTTCTCAGGGGGATTGTTCAGGACAAGTCTGGCAGCGGCGTTCTGGATTTGTTACAGCTTGCCCATGTTCTTCTTGGAGGCTCCAGCACAGAGAGTGTTGCCGTAGTCAAGTCTGCTCATGATCAGGGCGTGTGTCACGGTTTTTCATCAGTGAGCTGGTATCCATCTGAAGATCTTCCTTAGGAGTCGGAGGGTGTGGAAGCAGGTGGATGCGACAGAGCTGACCTGTTTAGTCATGGTAAGCGCTGAGTCGAGGACAACACCAAGGTTTTGTGTGTGGTTTGTGGGGATGGGTGGGCTACCGAATGTTGAGGGCCACCAGGAGTCATCCCAGACTGAGGAGGAAGGTGCCAGGATGAGGATATTGGGCTTGTGGCAGGGAAGCCCCAAATTATGCAGCTAGTTAGCACCAAATTATGTGGCAAGAAAAGACAAATTATGCGTCATAATGCTGCACATTTTTGTGATAGTATTAATTCATTATTTTATAATTTTTACACATGTTAATACTATCTGGGCAAAGATTTCACCTCATTAGTGTCACGTTAACAAATAAGGGGCAGATTTAAGAAAAGTGGCGCTGCAACCAGTGCAGCACCACTTTCCTTGTACCCCTTAGCGCCCCAATCCCGCCACCATGTTTGCGCTGTATTTAAAATATGGCGCCTCATGGCGCAGGGAAGGGGCAATAATGTCAGAATTTTTGGCGCTATTGATGTACTGTTCAGGGTTAGCACCAAAATGTTAGCGCGAACCCTGAACAGTACATAGGGGCCCATTGTAACCAAAGGTGTGCCCCCTTTTAATGCCTGCTCTGAGCAGGCGTTAAAAGTGCCCCAAAAAATTATGCAAAGAAATCTTTTAGATTTCTTTGCCCCATTTTGTGGCCGCCCTAACGGGGGAACGTCCGCCTTGCATACATAATGCCTGGTGCAAGCATAATGTGGCACAAGGTGTTACAAAGTGGCATAATGCATGCATTGCACCACTTTGTAAATCTGGTGCAAGGTTTTTGCCATAATAATGCCACATTAGTGTCAAATAAATGATGCTAATTTTGCGATATTATGGCGCAAGGGACTTCTAAATCTGCCCCTAAATATGAAAATAAGCAAATGAATGATGCCCACTTAACCTTTGCGAAGGGCCTTCCACTGCGCGGAAACTCGTCACTGTGTTTTAGTAACTTTTGATCCATTTGAGCTTGAAATAATTTTTTGGGGTAAAATCTGCATAACACGCAGCAGATGATGGATTATGTGGCAAATGTAGCAAATCCAAAATGATGTGAAAAAAGCTACTGCCGCAGAATCGCATAATTCCAACTGCCCTTCCTTTATTCCATGCTGATCTAAATGAATAGCATTTCCTGGCATTAATTAGGAATGTTATACGCCCCCTACACAAGTTTGCCTGCTTGCCAAAGTTTCACAGTTCACCTTCTCCTACGATTGTGCAAATATTTTCTTTGCATTGTATATTTTTCCCACATAGATAATTTTCACTCTAATCAAACACGGTCGAATTGGAAAATGTATGCAGATTTTTAATATTTTTTTTTTACGTTTAACTTTTTCCTGGTCTTCTCTATCCACAGTAGCAAAATTATGCAAAATCTTTCTTGGTATGTTTAACTTTTATGGAGATTTTCTATGCACAAAAACATTGTGTAGGTGAAGACAACTAAGGCCCTCTTTAGACCTTGTGGGAGAGAGGGGACAGCCTCCCTCTGTCAATGTAGGCAGTGGCGGAAGTGGGATAGTGTCAACCAGATTTCGTTTTTACTGCCAGTGGCTTCCCAAATTACTACCATTTCCAAAGCGGGTGGTGCTATTCACTAGCAATTCTTATACCACCTGGTACGGTGGAAGGATTGAGGTGGAGTGGCGACAGTCCTTCAGTGGGGCTCAGGAAATCCCAGGGGATAGCTCCACGTGCCTGACACACGTGCTATTTGGGCTGCAGTGCTCAATATGTAAAAGAAAGTGTGCTGCAGTGCTCAGTTTGACACTTTAGTTTCTGGTGCTTGGCACCGGTTCTTAACTAACAACACCATCACTTTTGACATTCTGCCACATGGTGGCCCTGTTTGTCTAGTTTAGAGATGAGCAAAACAACAGTTGATTAATTCTATATACATTAAAAATGAATAATACCTGCCGCCCAAGTCAATCGTTTAGTTTTGTTTCTCTAGTGTAGTCTGAATTGTCACACTTTTAGGTGTCTGATGGTTAGTAGTTGTGTTGGTACTGTCACTTGCAGTGCTGGTAATGGCAATGAGTGGCGCAAGGTGCAGTGGCCTCCTGACGAGAGCCCTGGCCCTTATTTTCTTTTTTTCAAATTAAGCACTTGAGTGCTGGTGCCCAAAGCTCCTGCTCAGAAGCCAGCATCTGGTGCTATTACATGTTCTGCAGAGAATACTAAAGCTGAATTGTCTTAAATCCATCTCCTCGCGTTTTACTCCACCACCAGACATTCCTTCCCCTATATCTCTCTTGCAGGTTCCTGCATTCTCCCTTCGTCACTGGGATCTTGTCTTTCTCAGCCTCCGCCTTTTCACTTTGTGTGTTTAGCTCTCTCTTGCTCTTGGTAAATGTCTCGTGCATAAAAATAAGTGCAGGGATGTGGCCTGGATGCCGATTAAGATGGCCGCAACTCTTTAGAGCTCCGCATGGCTCCGGCGGCATTTGGAAGACACAGAATGAGAAGGACGTCTTTAACGTCCTTTCTCCTGCAGCATGTAAAACAAAGGTGAGTTGCTTCAAGAATTTGGGGCATGTTTACAGGCCCCTTGCTCCACCTTAACACCACTTTAACATCATTTTTATGATGCTAGGGTGCGCTAAGGTGACCATTCCCCCACAGCACATTTACAAAGTGGTGCAATGCATGCATTGCTTTACTTTGCAACCCCTTGCCAGGCATAATGTATGCAGGGGGAGGCATGCCTATGCGGGGAGGCCCGTAAAATGGCGCACTGAAATTTACAAGATTTCACTGCAAAAATAATTCCACTCAGGGCAGGAGTTAAAGTGACACACCCATAATAATCTATGGGCCTCCCTGTGCTTTCCTGCACTAGACCAACATTTTTGGTGCTAGTGCAGCAAAGCGCCACAACAGCGTAAAAAATGTTGACACTGATGTGGTAACAACCGACATGGTGCACTGTACTGTAAACACGGTGCAACCATAGTGTTGTTAGTGGTGGCAAGGAGGATGCAAGAAAAGTGGTACATAGGGACTGATGCGCCACTTTCTTGTAAATATGCCCATTTGTTTTTATTTTATAAATACATGCAAAATTATATGCCTTTCTTACCAATGTAAGATGTGCGTCTTGACGGCCTCAACACGTCTGAAGTAATTCTCCTCTTAGTGAACATTCTATGCATTCCTGAGCCTGCCGAGGAATACTTTCGATGGCCCTGGCATGAAAATCCTTACAATAGCAATTCTCAGAAAGCTTTAACAGTATTATTTGGAAGACACCATGGGAGTTACTGTTTTGACCTGAGGTAATTTAAATCCTTACTGAGAATAGATTCTTCAACAGTTGGATCACTAACTTTTGGAGATATTCACCTTGTAAAATACAATTTACATCATCACAGTGACTTATGTCATTTTTCAAACATCCTTATTGCACATTCATTAATGACATTGTCTTAGTGGCTTTTATTGCATATTGCAGGCAATTGGATAGTCTTGAGGTAACGCTGTTCTGTTGATTTTCGAATTGACTTTTATTAACCAATACATTGCTCTCCTCCAAGCTACTATTGACTTCATATGAACTTTGAGTGTGTATTTGTATGGGGAACTCTTGAAAAGGGCAAAGTTACTTCAATTCAAATAGCCCTTCCAAACCTGCCTCTTCTTTTCACCTCCAACACAACCATCCAATCAAGTCAAACTCTCTGGTCAACATGGACAAAGCCTCAGATTTCTTATAAAACTGCACCACATCATCTTAGCAAACTGCTATTATTCCTGAGAAATCCAACACTAATGCCTCAGTCAAGCGACCAATAAAAAGACTGTGGCTCGCCTGCTAAATCGCCTACTCCTCTTACACTGGATGATGTCAAGGAAGAACTATGGGCTTTAAAACCCTTTATGATAGACACAAATGCCTCCCTAGAGCATTGAAGAAAAATGGACCTTGCATGATCAGTGTATTTCAACTCTGGAACACTGAGTGAGCAATCTTGAGGGGCTATCTCCTACTACTTCTAAGATAACATAAAGACATTGTCCAACTCAAACGCCTTACAGAAAATTAGCAAAATAGGAATAGGAGAAATAATCTTCACTTATATGGTATTCCAGAGGGTTCAGAGGGTCCTAACATGATTCATTCCTCCAATTGGCGATTCCCTTCATTTTAAATATTCAGGCCCATATTTATACTTTTTTAGCTTCGCATTTGTGCTGCTTTTTGACGCAAAAGCCGTGCAAATTTACAAAATACAATTGTATTTTGTAAGTTTGCACGGCTTTTGCGTCAATAAAGGACGCAAATGTGGCGCTAAAAAAGTATAAATATGGGCCTCAGTCCTCTATTCCTCTATCCATTCAAAAAGCCCATCGCCTTGGCCCACATCCATCTTCAGGTACTATCTCTCACCCTAGAGGTATCATCATACTGTTTCTACAATTTACAGACCTAATGCATTTGCTTTCTGTTGCTAAGAATGCCAAATTGCTACAGTAGTCAGGTCATAGGGTATTCTTCACACAGGATGTCTTCCCTTTGGCTGCAGCTCATTCAAAGCAATTTCTTGATCTTTGACCTCAATTGAGATCCACGAATATTCGCTATGTTGTACTACACCCATGCCACTTCAAAATCACCTTTAAGGACAAGTCATATTCTTTTGAAGAACCTGTAGACTTCCATTTTTGACGCAAAAGCCGTGCAAACTTAGGGGCATCATCTATAACATGACTCTTCTCATGCTTCAAATTTCAGATGTTCATTCTTCTAAACTTGAATAGGATTATATGACATTTAACCAGTACCATTGTCTTTTTTTCCTACTTTCATTCTTATATTTTCTTATGGATAATCTTAGTGTACATGGTAACATCTATTGATGTTTATTTCTTTAATGCTAGTTATTAATACTTGTTCATGTGGTCCCTCTTCCTTGTTTCAGTCAGACCCCACTGTGGATTTCTAGTGTTGTCTTCTCTCTCTTGCCTGATCATATCATTCTATATGCTATTCTTCCTTTGTTCAATGGTAAGTGTGGTATTTTCTTTTAGTGGTTCACATGTAATAGAATTTTGACAATGTTGTTCAATATATATGCATATAGTTTTATCTACTCGCTTCTTCTGTCCTTTTTCCATATATCTTATTTTTCTCATACTGATCATTAGTCGCTGGTACTGTGCCTATCTTCTCAGGTGTTCCACTATCCCTTTCCCTTTGTGGAATCTTCTTTGTCTTCTTCTCTTGCATCTATGGACCTCAGTCCTTGTGATGCCATATTTATGTATATCCTATTTTTCAAAGGTTGTGTGCCTTCATTGTTCTCTTTGCTCTTCACCTCTACTCTCTTTCTCCTTTTCTATCTCTTTTTCTCCGAAAGATATGCTTTGTCTTGTAAAATTACTTAATCGACAACTGTATATATTTTTTCTAATTCAATGCAACTTAACGCAATTTCTTGGAATATAAAGGGGCTTAAAAACCCTGTTAAACATCAGCGAGTCTCATCTCATCTTGCTTGTTTGAAAAGTCATATTGCATTGTTGCAGGAGGCACATCTCAGTGACCTAGAAGCAGCTAAACTAAAGAGGCAATGGATATGTAATGTTTTTGTATCCCCCTCCCAAACCAACAAACACAGAGTTATAATACTAGGCCACAAATCAGTACATCAAATCATAGACTCACAACACCTTGACTCAGAGGGAAGATGGCTAATAGTAACACTTACAATAGTGGATATCACACTCTCAATACTCAATTTATATGGCCGTACACACCCTAAATCCAATTTCTGGAAAAACATATCACATACTCTCAGAGAACATGCCTCAGACAACGTGTTAGTTGGAGGGGACTTTATTAAACTCAGATCTATACCAATCTCAGATCATGTTCCACTGTTAACTGATCTTGACATTCTTTCTAGCAAAACTACTAAATCCTCTTAACAAATCAATAATTTGTTACTCTTTGACGCTGCTGTTCTCAGATCTTATACTGCTTTCATCAGTAAATTATTCCATTTTAATTACAATTATTATACATCATTTCCTTCAGTCTGGGATGCCATTAATGCTGCCTTGAGAGTCTTCAGAATAGGTTTCCTTCATTCCAAGAAAATAACAACCAACAGAAATCTGGGTCTACTTTGATAACCATTAAATCCCTAGAACACAAGTCTCATACTAGGAAAAATAACAAATCAGACCTAGATACCTTAATTAATGCTGAAATCGAGTTTAACACATTTTCTACTGAACAAGCATGTAGTACTCTTCTTAAAATTAATACCAAGTATTATGGGGGCACTAATAGATCAGGTTCCCTCTTGGCCTGTTTCTTAAAAGGCAGACAGGAAAAATCGACAATCAAATCCAACACTGCAAAAAGCAGAGGCCAGGGGTTCAGCGATTCCGATATTGTAGCATGTTTCGCCTCTTACTACAAAGCTCTATAAGGCAGATTTATGGATAGTGGTGCTGCACCGAGTGCAGCGCCTCTTTCCCTGCACCCCATAGCACCCCCGTACTGCCACCATGTGTGGGCACCGTATTTAAAATATGGCACACCATCGCGCAGGGTAGGGGGCAATAGCATCATTTCTCATGGCGCTACTGATGTACACTGCAGGAGTAGAGCCAAAATATTGGCACTACTCCTGCAGAGTACATAGGGCTAAAGAATGGAATCCCCCTTTTAACGTGTGCTCTTGAGCAGGCATTAAAAGTGCCAAAAAAAATGGAGCAAGGAAATCTCATAGATTTCTCTACACATTTTTATGGCTCCCCTAACGAGGTAACGTCCCCTTTGTATACATTAGGCCTGGCGCAGGCATAATGTAGCGCAAAGGGTTACAGAGTGGCGCCATGCATGCATGGCGACACCATGTAAATACTGCACGGGGATTTCAGCCTGATTGGGCCACATCAACATCCAAAATAATTACGTTAATGTGGCGCTAGGTGGCGCTAGGGCACGAACACACACCATCAGAAGAGTCTCTTGCCGTATATTTCTCCAAACGTAAACTAAAAACTGCACCATCACCAGATATTTTTGTCCTGGAACAGCCACTTCAAATTGAACAATTACTATCAGCTGCCTAATCCCTCCCAAAAGGTAAAACTTCTATCTCTGATGGCTTCATAATAGAATTTTATCTTTGTTTTGCTAAGCTTTTATTTCCTAAACTCTTCAAGCTCTTTACCTACTCCATCAATTCTAATTACGCTTCTGGCTCTTTTTTGGAGGCTATCATTTGCTTAATTGCCAAAAAGGATTGTGATGTGACTCAATGTAAAAATTACAGACCCATTTCTTTAACTAACACATATTGCAAATGTTTTGCTAAAGCTTTAGCCTTGTGTCTACTTCCTTTTATGTCTAATCTTATTGATGTCCATCAATCGGCTTTATTCCTAACAGAAATGTATCGGACAACTCTCAAACCTTCTTAACTATCCCTTAAAAAAGCCCAAAAGATACAAGCATTCCTAGCAGCTGTATCACTTGATGCAAAAAAAGCCTTTGATGGGGTTAACTGGGCTTTCTCAATGAAGGCCTTGCAATGGCATGGCATTGGATCAAACGTCCTTCAGTTCATCTCTTTACTTTAGTCCTCCCCTCAATCTTTGGTGCTTGTCAATGGTATAAGATCTTCTTACTTTCCTCTACAAAAAGGAACGTGCCAAGGTTGCCCTTTATCACCTTTACTATTTGTTTTAGCACTAGAACCTTTTCTTCACCAATTGAGAACTAATGAAAATTTTACTGGCTTTGAAGTCCATGATTCTCATATCAAATTTACAGCCTTTGCAGGTGACATTCCTTTCTTTGTGTGCAGCCCTGGAAGATCTCTTCCTGCTTTCCTTTATGAACGTGATCTCTATTCTACAGTATCAGGCTATAAATTAAACATGGACAAAACCGTTTTGTTACTCTCAAATGAATACTGCTCTAAAGCTATATATGAAGAATCAGGTCTCTCCTGGAATTTAACTAAGATTAAATGCTTAGGAATATGGTACAGGAACACTCTTAAGGATACAACTAAAACTAACTCAGAAATTATATCAGAAAGACTATCAATTATTTCCTAGAAATGGTCTTTGTAATATCTTTACTGATGGGGTTGTCTAGACCAATTTTCACCTTATGATGCTCCCATTTCATTCATCTAAAAATCTTTTTCGTCGCAATTCAAAAAAATTCTTTCCAAGATCATCTGGCATGGTAAAACTCCTAGAGTCGAGTTATCAAGGTTAAAGAATCCTAAATCTAGTGGGGGTGTTAACTTACTTGACCTGGTCAATTATCACAAGCTTTCGGCATCAAGAAACTCCAACCTTAACAGTCACCATTGACCGACACCCATCCGAAACTATGGTTTTCATTGTAACAAGCAATTATAGCATCTTTTCCACACAATCATATTCTTTTTATGACTAATCCTCCTAAATATTGGATATCTAACACCATATCTCATGTGTATACTCTTTTAAAACTGTTTTATGTTTTCACTTTATCTCCTATTGATCAATTCCTTAACAGCCCTATTTGGTATAATACATTTTTTTTTTAAAGAGGGATGATTTTATTCTGGAAGACATGGGTTAACAAAGGCATCTTACTGATTTCTTAACTTTATAATGCAGGGTCTCTTATTCCTTTCTCTGAATTAACTTTCATTTACAATTCAAAGTCCCGTATGTGATCCCAATATCATGGAATCTGATTCACAAAACTCTTTCGCAACAATTCCCTTAGACATGGCTCATTCATGCTCCCCTTCTCACCCTATTGTCAAGTTTATCTACTGTAAAGCAGCCCACATCTATAAGCTTCTGACCACATCTGACTTTAACAGACTCAAAACACATGTTGAGACACTATGGGAAACTACTTTTGGTATCTCTTGCCCATTGATACTTGGGTTAAAATGTGTACAAAAAATTCACTCCACTGCCCGCACAGCTGGTCTAACACAAACACTTTTTTTACAGGACACTTTTTTATACTCCTACCCGACTCTTTAAAACCACAATTACACAACATGACACCTTCTGACACTGTAATACTCAATCGGGTACAGACTTCCATATGTTTTTTTAATGTCCAACTCTGTCTACATTCTGGCTCTCATAATGGTAATGATTTACTGATATTATTCATGTGCACATACCATTTGCACACAGTCTGCTTTTTTTAGGTAGTGCTTATGTCTTCTGGAATTCGAACAAAATACTTGGTAAACTACTTGACCTACTGCTGTCTGTAGCTGTTTCTGTTATTACCTCCAATTGGAAATCTTCTGACAAGCTTAATCTTCTACCGTGGTGGAGTTTAGGCCCATATTTATGGAACCTTAATGTCACCTTAGCGACATTTATTTTGGTACTAAAAAGGTGCTAACCTAACTCCATATTTATATTTTTACGCTATACCCGTCTAATGTCAAAATACTGGAGTTAGTGCCATTTCTAGGATGCGTGAACCCACCTTGCATCATTTAGATGCAAGGTAGGCGTTCCCATCCTAAAACTGACACTAGCCGCCCCAGCGCCATATTTAACTACCGGTGCAGAAAAGACGCAAGGGTGGGAGGCGATTTAGACTTAGCGCCATTATTTACCACCTTGGTCAGACCAGGCGTTAGAGTGCAGGTAGGCCCATTTCAATGTTAAACACCATGGAATGGGCACAAAGATGCCCACCACAAGCACCGGCAACACCACCACCCACACCACAGGGACACTACAGGAGGAGGGAGCCCATGCCAGGTAAGTGTTTGTGTATGTGTGTGGTGTGCCACTGGGGGCCCCTTACATGGGGCCCCACTGCCTGGCACTGGGTATGCAGGGCTTGCCCAAGGGACACTGGTCCCCTGTGGTTGGCATTGGGATGGTGGACATGACACCTGTCTATAGTTAGACAGGACTCATGTTTTTGTCTGCTTGTGCATCAAAAATGATGCTAGGCTGATTAGCAGCAGAAACGGCCTTCGTTGTTTCTGACCCACTAGTGCCATTCCCACTAACACCATCCCACCCACCCCTGCTAGCGATTCGTTTTTTACGCTAGCCATTCCTTAGCGCCATTGTGCGTCGTTTCATATATATGGTGCATGGATGGCATTAAGGAATGGCAGTTTTGCACCATTTCCCATAAATATGCCGCTTAGTTTGTTATCACCTCTGGCTTTACAGCTATAACACTGATTCATTACAGCTATCAAACTTACCCTGTTATGGATGCCACGTACCACTTACTTATCATGTTCTGCTAAGGGACATATGTCTGTGTCTACCTGATTACCTGATTGGATACCCCCTTTAAGACACTTTTTTTTACAAGTGCTATATGTTAATGTTCTGAACACAGTTCATATCTTTAAAAATGTTGTTGAATTTGCTATTAATTGTATATTACATCTTCTTCCATTCTTTCAGGGCCATGTGCAATCACCTTTCTTCTTCTCCCTTTCTTTCTTCTTTCTTCTGTCCTTTTTATCCAAAAATATGATTTTTCAATTTACATTGCTCTCTCGTGCTCTCTTTTTTACTTGTGATAACCTGTTTTGGCCAGGTGAACACTCTCCGCGCACACAGCACCACCGAGCCGTGCCCGTGTCTCCCCCTCCCCGGCCTCGCTGCACCAAGGGATCGAGGCCCTCCTGGACCCGATCCTCCCTGGTGCCTAGTGGTAAGCGCTAGACTGCTTTTCTATTTTCTTTTCTTTTCCTCTCTTTCTTGTATTCTTTGTTTTTGGTAATTCTGTGCCTTGCTAATCTCTTTGCCTTTTCACTTTTTTCTTGCTTTCTGCTCTCTTGTTTATTTCCTTTATTGCGCCTTTATTTTCCCGCTCTCTCACTCCGTTTCTCCCCTCGCGCCGCTGTGTCCCTGCGGCCCCGCCCCCCTCGCGCCCCCATTCGCCCACGCTTCCGCCTCCCAGCTGCTCCTCCCTCCCCCTCTCCTTCTTAATGGCGGTCGCTGTGCGCTAAGGTGAGTGACCCCTGACCTGTTTTGGCCAGATGAACACTCCCCGCGCGCACAGCACCACCGAGCCGTGCCCATGTCTCCCCCTCCCCACCCTCGCTGCTCCAAGGGATCGAGGCCCTCCTGGACCCGATCCTCCCTGGTGCCTAGTGGTAAGCGCTAGAGTGCGTTTCTATTTTCTTTTCTTTTCCTCTCTTTCTTGTATTCTTTGTTTTTGGTAATTCTGTGCCTTGCTAATCTCTTTGCCTTTTCACTTTTTTCTTGCTTTCTGCTCTCCTGTTCATTTCCTTTATTGCGCCTTTATTTTCCCGCTCTCTCACTCCGTCTCTCCCCTCCCGCCGCTGCGTCCCTGCGAACCCGCCCCCCTCGCGCCCCCATTCGCCCACGCCACCCGCCTCCCAGCTGCTCCTCCCCTTCTTAATGGCAGTCGCTACTCGCTGAAGTGAGTGACCCCTGACCTGTTTTGGCCAGGTGAACACTCCCCGCACGCACAGCACCACCGAGCCGTGCCCGTGTCTCCCCCTCCCTGCCCTCGCTGCTTCAAGTGATCGAGGTCCTCCTGGACCCGATCCTCCCTGGTGCCTAGTGGTAAGCGCTAGAGTGCTTTTCTATTTTCTTTTCCTCTATTTCTTGTATTCTTTGTTTTTGGTAAATCTGTGCCCGTCTGCGCCCGTCCGCGCCTGGACCGCGCCCAGCGCCAGAACCCCTGGACACCACAACAGCCATACCACCAGACTTCTCTACGACGCCAGCACCCTCCTTGCACTCAACACCGGTCGTGGCACCACCTGCGTCCAGGTCACCCCAAAATGCACTCACGGACCCTTTGCCTGCCGCACCTGTAGCTTCGCCTGCGACAGAGCCGCTAAACATCCCAGGACCGGATCCAACCACCTCCACTGCATACTCCTCAACACCCGCTCCGTACGCAAGCATGCCATCGAGCTCTGGGACCTGCTCGACTCCACCACCCCTGACGTAGCCTTCCTGACCGAAACCTGGTGGAATGACTCCTCGGCGCCTGACATCGCCATAGCCATCCCGGACGGCTACAAGATCTCCCGCAGGGACCGCGTCAACGGCATCAGAGGAGGCATAGCCATCGTCCACAAGGCCACCCTCGAAGTCCACACCCACCTGGATGACACCCTCAAGTCCGCCGAACACCTGCACTTCCGAATCCACACCGACCCCAACACCACCCTCAGAGGAACACTCGTCTACAGACCCCCCCGGGCCCAGGGCACCGTTCAGCAACGCCATCGCCGACCTCACCAGCACCCACGCACTCGCCTCCACGGATTACATCCTGCTTGGGGACCTAAACTTCCACCTTGAGAACTACAATGATGCCAACTCCACCACCCTGATCGACATCCTCGCCAACCTCGGTCTCAGACAACTTGTCACTGCACCCACCCACGCCGCCGGCCACACACTGGGCCCCATCTTCTCCACAAGCGACCACATCACCTTCAACCACACCACCGAACTCCACTGGACCGACCACCACTGCATCCACTTCACTTTCAAGAAACAAACCAAACACCACCACACCGAGCGACCAGCCCGTCGGTGCTGGAGCAAAGTTACCGAAGACCAGCTGACCAACGCCCTAGCCCAGAGACCGCCTAACGAACCCACCGACCCTGACAGCGCAGCCCACAACCTCCGGCAATGGATCAACGACTGCGCCAACCACCTCGCACCACTCAAAAAGCCATCCAACGACCAAACCAGCAAAAAAGCCACCAGGTTCACCAACGACCTCCAAGCCTCCAAGCGCAACTGCCGAAAACTCAAGAAGAAATGGCTCCACGAACGCACACCCGACAGCCACACAGCACTCAAGGACGCCACACGCAGACATCACCAACTCCACAGGCTAGCCAAGAGATCCTCCTTCAAAACGCGCCTGGAGAACAACGCGCAGGACAGCAAAGAGCTCTTCAACATCGTGAAGGAACTCTCCAACCCCAGCGCCATCATCAACGACATCCCACCCTCCCAAGAACTGTGCGACGCTCTGGCCACCACTTTCAACCGGAAGATCACCGACATCCACGACAGCTTCAACACCTCAACCACCCCAACCACGCCAATCTCCTCAGCCACGAACCCCACCCGCACCAACCGCCTGACCTCATGGACCACCGTCAATGACGACGAGACATGCAAGACCATGAACTCCATCCACTCAGGATCACCATCAAACCCGTGCCCACACTACATATACAACAAAGCAGACACTACCATCGCACCCCAACTACGGAAGGTCATCAACATCTCCTTCGAAACAGCGAGATTCCTGGAAAGCTGGAAGCACGCCAAAATCAACGCCCTTCTCAAAAAAACAAAGGTGGACCCCAAGGACCTCAAGAATTTCTGGCCCATCTCCCTGCTCCCTTTCCCGGCGAAGGTCATCGAGAAAATCGTTAACACACAACTGACCCGCTACCTCGAAGACAACAACATCCTCAACCCCTCCCAGTCCGGATTCAGACAGAACCACAGCACCGAGACCACACTTCTCGCCGCCACAGACGACATCAGAAGCCAACTCGACAATGGCGAAACATCAGCCCTCATCCTCCTAGACCTGTCAGCCGCCTTCGACATGGTCTGCCACCACACTCTGAAAATCCGCCTCTACAAAGCTGGGATCCAATTGAACGCCCTCGACTGGACCACATCCTTCCTCTCCGGCAGAACCCAGAGAGTCTGCCTCCCTCCCTTCCAATCCGAAGCCACCAACATCATCTGCGGCGTACCCCAGGGTTCATCCCTCAGCCCGACGCTGTTCAATATCTACATGGCCCCCCTCGCACAAGTGGCCCGCCAACACAACCTCAACATCATCTCCTACGCCGACGACACCCAACTCATCCTTTCCCTCACCAAGGACCGGCACACCGCCAAAACCAACCTTCACGAGGGTATGAAGGCCATCGCCGACTGGATGAGAGGCAGCCGTCTGAAACTGAACTCGGACAAGACGGAGGTCCTCATCCTAGGGCCCACCCCCTCCGCCTGGGACGACTTGTGGTGGCCAACCTCACTGGGTGCCCCACCAACTCCAACCGACCACGCACGCAACCTTGGCTTCATCCTCGACTCATCCCTCTCCATGTCAAAACAGGCCAACGCCATCTTCTCCTCCTGCTACAACACCCTCTGCATGCTCAGCACGATCTACAAGTGGATCCCGACCGAAACAAGAAAAACAGTGACACAGGCCCTCGGCAGCAGCAGGCTTGACTACGGCAACGTACTCTACGCAGGCATCCCATCCAAGCACTTGCAACCCATCCAACGCATCCAAAACGCCTCCGCTCGACTAATCCTCAACGTACCTCGCCGCAACCACATCACCCCCCACCTGAGAAACCTTCACTGGCTCCCCGTCGACAAGAGGATCACCTTCAAGCTCCTCATCCACGCACACAAAGCACTCCACAACACCGGGCCAGCCTACCTCAACCACAGACTCAGCGTCTACATCCCCACCTGACAACTCCGCTCTTCCAACCTCGCCCTCACCACCGTCCCCCGCATCCAACAAACATCCTCCGGCGGCAGATCCTTCTCCTACCTCGCCGCAAAGACCTGGAACTCCCTCCCGACCAACCTAAGAAAGACCCAAGACCTGCTCACCTTCAGAAGACACCTCAAGACCTGGCTCTTCGAGCAGTAGCAGCACCCCACCCCCCCACCACACAGCGCCTTGAGACCCTCGCGGGTATGTAGTGCGCTTTACAAGTATTATGATTGATTGATTGATTGATTGATAACATATTTTTTGTATATCTCTTGTATTATTGTATATTACCCCTTATCTGATAATGCAATGTTGGAAGATATATAATTTCTTATGGTTCAATAAAATCTATTTAAAAATAAAGGTAAAATAAGCGCTGCTCCTCAAAAATGAGTGCCGGTCGGCCCCACTCACAACCACCATCTAAAATAAAGCTCTCTGTGGATTCCCTCAATCATGCGGAAAGCCTTCTTTAAGTCCTGTACTGGTAATCCCAACAATTACCTTTCCGGAATGAGCACATAGTCCATGTCAACAGGGAAACCATTCTACTGCATTGGTGTCAATTGGTGTCAAAGGGAACCCACCTACTCCAGGAATGGCTATCCTTTGAGTTCCCAGTGCACAGACCACAGGGCCCTGGTGAACCTCCGATAACTCCTGTGCCAATGCCACAAACTTGCAGGGTTACAACAAGTAGATCACAAGGTTTTCTTGGTGGTCCAGGTGCCTCCACGAGATGCCATTCCTGCCATGTGACAAGCTGCCAGGACAACATGGACATCAGGATGGTGGTGCTTGCATGGCCATGCTGACTTCTGAATCATCCCCAACCCACCCCTGCTCACCACTATCTATATTATGATCACGCATGTAATTAAGGATAGAGTGCCAGCTCCAGAATGTTTCTAGATAACTTTGCACATGTCAGAGTTACCCTGGTGTGATTGCTTGCATTATTATGGTATAAATACCTGTGCTGACATTGTACAAATGTCGGTGTTATCTTGGTGTGAATGGATATGTCTTTCTAGTACTAATGCTTGCTGTGCCCTGATTCTAAAGCATGTGTCAAAATGGAATAAATGCACACGTTACACAGGTATACACTTCTAAAATATACAGTTATAAATGCATGTGGCAACCGAATACACCATGAAATAAACATTAATTTTATATTGGTATAAATTCATGTGTTTACAACAATGAATTCCTATCCTCTGCTTGTTTTACTGCTTATTGTAGCTTCTCATTGTGGTCTATTTTATCATGCCGTAAACTTCTGTGTGTTATTGTCACAGATGCCTCCGTTTCTAGGACACATACATGCCCTATGCTTTGATTAATTCCTGTTTCTTCCTGGCATGTATTCATATAAGCAGTGTGTCCTTATGTGTAATTCTCTATGAATACCAGTATTATCCTTGTAGAAATATTTTCAAATGCCGTGGTATTATGTTATAAACGCCTCAAGGCCTGATTTAACTGTTGATGTAAAGGGTAATTTTGCGCTATGGTGATTTTGAAACAGGCAGACTGAAGGTTTGATGATGGCAGAGAATACTCCATCTTTGCCGTGGCCACACCCCTCCAACAGCCTGACAACTTAAGTGCCATCGAGGTTTTGGCTAAGTGCCGGTCCACCTAAGCTAGGTAGATCGACATACAGCTGATTGTCAATGCTTGTCACCACCAGAAAATACTTGACGATAAGGGCACTGAAAAGCTCTCAATACCTCCCTCGCCTTGGGCGACAACTCCCATAGTGAAGAGGCATTTTCTTTTTTCTTTTCAAAAATAGAATCACACTTTGGGATTTTCTTTTTAAAAATTAAAACAAAAGTTGTAAGTTTGCCATGCAGCTCCATCATGTCAAACTTACAATGTACTGACAGGAACCACCATGATGCTGGTTCTTGCAAATGCTAGAAATTTCCTCTAGGCTGGCAGACATTTCTAAATTTGGCGGGAGGCACCTCCGTTACGGTGAATGAGTAATTTATTGTTATCCAGATATAAATGCCTGTGTTATCCTAAACTAAGGGGGATGCTTATGTCGGGGGTTGACAAAAACATAGTGCAAACATGATGCAAGCCCAAAATGTGATTTATGAAGCCATACAAGGCCCCCTTGCGTGGCTCTTAGTGGCTCATAAATCTGGAGCAAAGCAATGCAATGCACATTGCTGCGTGCCAGTGCAGGGACAAAGGCAGGAATGCATAGGATTCTTTTAGATACAGCACATTTCTGCCCTTTCCCTGTGACGCAGTGCAGCTCAGCGTAGCAAGGTAACATTTTACGCTGCATCACTTGGCCATAAATCTGGCCATTAATGCTTTTGTTATCCTGGTGTGCACACCAACTTCACCAGTGTGCATTATTAAAAATACCTGCTCACTGTACACAATGCATTTGCTGCCTGCAACACTTTTGCCACAGTACGATCTATTCTGGAAGAACTGAATTGAGAGTGACCAGGAAAATGCAAGCATGTTTCAGGTTCTGTCTTACTAGTCCTTTCCAACATCCATTCCTTTGCCTAAAGGGGGCATGTAGTGGTGCAAGGATTAGACATTTCACCATTCATCATTAACATCGGCAGGGAATCACTGGCTGTGGTCATGTATATTTCAGTCTGGAGTTCCAGATGTATGTTGGTGACCAGCTAGTGGTTCCATTAACGTGGGAGGATCTGGGCTGAAGGATACCACCTAAGGAGAGGAGTGTTTATGCAAGTGTGGATGCAATCGACAGTGAGACGAGACAGAATTTGTTAAGGATTACCAGCCACTCACTGGAGGGTCTGTTTGCAGGCCCACCTTATTGTTACAGATTCCATTTAGTGTCCGGAAGCAATAGATCACACCATACAGCCCAAGAGAATTGCATAATCTGTGGTTAAATTTCAATCAGACCTTTTTTGGAATCAGGGTCACTAAAACCGTAAAACACTGCAACCACTAAGTATGATACACCCGACTTTTGCAATCAGATGTTAATTGATTTGCACTTTACTTGACCTGGCATTTGCTTCCCTGGAATTACCTCATTATCAGTTTCACTTTGCATTTACTGAGTCATACTGTTAATTTGCTGAAAGTGTCAAGAAAACAAAGTTTACCCCAAATATTGTTTAGCAGCAAGGTTGTTAGTAAATAATTGGGATTAAGGTATTTTTGCTTAATTTATGGTTAGATTGGGGCTAATACTACTGGAATAAAGTCGAAAATAATTATAATAAAATAAATGAATGGTTACTGTTAAACTAATATTAGTGGAAATATATTTAACTTGAAATAAATTGTTGACATTTATACTTATGACTAGGATTGATCGCAAAAGCAATAACGTTACAGAATAAAGTTGAATTAATTCAATTTAATAATACAAAAAGAAAATGTTGCACTGTGTTGCAAGAAAATGTATATTTTTTAATATAATTTAATTTAAATCAGGGTTCTTGTAAGAATTAATTTATTGCAACAGGTTAATTTAATTTGGATTAAATAATTTTAATCGATTTCATAATAGGAATGTGGCTAGCATTCTGACTCCCATATCGTTAATATTTTTTAATTCAAATACATTTCTATAGAGTTGGGCTTCAAGGCTGTGTTAATTTATTATAATGAAAAATAATTAAATGTAGAGGTGGTTTGGGTTAATGTTAAAATAAGGTGTATGTAAATATGTAACTTAAACAACGAATTTCATTCAATTAGAATTATGGTAAGGTTTAGCATTAAGGAAAAGCGATGCTATTAAATCAAAATCAAGAGTAAGCATTATAGTAAAGTTTAGGGGTGGGGAGCAAATATTGGTGTGTTCTTAAATGTAGATTCTTTGTTTTAGAAAAGTCTACATTTCAGCCAATATACCTTTATTTTGTGGAAAGTGTCAAAGTGAAGGAGAATGTAATGAATTAGAGAGTTTGGCTATATTGATCTGCCCATTAAGGATAATGAAAAGTCCTCAACAAGGTGTTTGTCTTCCAACTGCACACTCATTTTAGAGAACCCTTCCATACATCCACAGAGAATACACTTTGACACTTTTATGGGCATCTTCCAACCAGAGGCTTGACAAAGTTAATTAAGTCTTTCATGGGTAAACAGAAGGTGCAGATCAGTCAGTTTCTAGTTGTCCAAAAGCAAGGTTGCTAAGAATGGTGACATGATGTTTGAGACTTGAAGAGTTCTGTATGCTTGCCCACTGTTTAGCTGAGCCCAAGACTTGGTTTAAAAACAAGAAACTTGTCTAACCTGAAAGCTGTGTGTTGGCAATTTCCTATTAGGCATGGTACCTAACTAATTTCTATAGCTACTCAATGTCCCCAAGATCAAAATCGGAGTGCCACCTGGTTGTGGTAAACTTCAAGAGAGTAATAACTGGTAAAATACGTTCTCGAATAGAGCTCACAGCAAACTAGATTTTCTCCTGATAAATTCAGGAAAGATACATTTTTCCATCATTTTGGAACTCAAACATATCTAGACCATTTTTACATAAAATAGACCTGTATGGTACCCACAGTTGCATCAAGCACTGAAAATCAAGTAATGATCTGGGACCGGTTGTCTTGTTGATCAATCACTTAAAGGAGAACATGGGTGATGGTCTCTTTTACTGGCTTTTCCTAATAATTGCTTTGCTACAGAAGAAATGCCAGAGCCGTGGCAAGTTCCTGTAAAATTCCTTGCATTCATAAAGGGAATTGAAATTCACCTTAATAATTATTGGTTACTTTTAATGAAGTTTCTGGCAAAAACTCCACTTGAAACCTTTAACAGCATTTAGCAGCATGGGTTAAAACTAACAATATCATTCTGCAATTTTAATCTGCCTTTAAGGGGGTTTCAATCCTCCAGAAATCAAGGGTCTTAGCACTATTAGCAAATCAAGCCTTAGTCAGAGGTAACATCCTAAAATGTTGAATGTCGGAGATCCACAGAACTTGGTGCACCTAATTGCAGCTCCCTTGTACTGATACGTGGACCTATATTTCTTGAAGGAGCAAGAGTAATGGATATAAGAAAATGTATTGCTCTTCAGGAGGTTAACAATATTATAGCCTTAGAACCCGCCATAGCGGGCTCTACCGGCTATTAAAGGCCCGCTCCCGAGTTAAATGCCCGAGCCGAAGGCGAGGGCATTTAACAAGGGAAAGGGCCTTTAATAGCCGGTAGAGCCTGCTACAGCGGGTTCTAAGGCTATTAGAACATTCTGCCACTCAGGGCAGAATGTTCTCTTAAAAAAAACAAATTGTTCACGGAGCCCGAGGGGATTAGAATCCCCTCGGGCTCCGTGAGGCTTTGTTCACAGCTGCTGCTGTGAACAAAGCCCATTGGAATGTTGGCGCTGCGGGCTTTTACCGGCCAGTAAAAGCCCGCAGCACTCCATTGTTTTCAATGGAGCTGCCAACTTCCAATGTTCTAATATGTGTTAGCTTCACATCTTTTAATTATTCTTCTTAGCAACGTCAAGCATAAGCTCAACCAGTTAAGCCGTGAAAATTGATCTTTTTCTGGCAATGTATGTGTGTGGGATTAAATAAAAAAAACACAAAGAGTCCCTTTTGAATCCACCTAGCTATGGTAACTGAAACATATTCAAGTGCTATACTATGACAGTAGTTTATTCATATTTGATCAAACTGGTAAGGTGCTGCAACATGATCTCGAAGTTCGGCCTCTTACTCTGGAAACCAATTATCTGAAAATTAATCAAAGTGAAACTTGTATTACATTTGGCAAGAAAAATTATTATGGTCTCTGGTTTATGGAATGTTCACAATTGTCTGCAGTCCTGAACTATTGCTACCTGGCAATTATGCTTGATAATCATCTCTCTTCGGAGATCATATATGAGAATAAGAAAAGCTCTGTCAATATTCTCTCTAATGTTCTCATACATGCTCAATAGAGAGGTTATTGTTTAAGGCCGCTAAAGAAGTCTTGCATGGTAAAAACAGTTCATGTTTTGACTTATTGGTTGTATATTTGGTTAATGGTGATGAGTAAATGCCCATGCTATTCAATTTTTGCTGGCCATTGATTCTTAGGCTACCAAAGTGGTGGATGCAAGAGTTAAATTAGGTGTCAAATTCACATGGATTTTGGCACTCAAGGCGATGTTCAAATGTTTTTTCCTTTTAAAATGTTGTTCGGAATACTTTGTAGTATAAATAAAAATCAAGCTGTTCAAACGCAAAATGGGAGAATGTGCATCCCCTGTCACCTTTTGCATGTTGTACCTAGAAACACTGCATTTATCAGAGTTTTTTCATCCAACGATCAATAAGTAATGTTGCTATGAGCAGTCTGTGATTAAAATCGTCCTACTCTATCTCTTGTTCTGCTTATGAACATATGAGTGTACAAAATGTATATGATAGTTTTTATAAACACAAAGAACTAGAATATCAAGAAGTTTTCGACTAGGACATGTCTTTATATTGGACAATACTTTGAGATGGAAGATGATCACTGTAGTTAATTGCCGTTGCTGCTTTTGTGGCCCTAGTATTTAATGCCTCAATTGTGCATGAATCTCCTTATACAGTGCTCGTCATATGAACGTTTGTACTTGGTCCCTACACTTCATGATTCTGATGCATTGTGTCTCCTTTTGAACAGTTACACTTTTAAGAATCGAAAATCAGTAGAAAGATTCTGTTGTAAATTTTATTTGCTTATTAAAACATAAAATTGTTTTATCAAGTACTGAATTATTGAATCATGTTTTGTAAATTATGTCTATTCTGTATTTTATGAATGATGATAAATTGATTTGTTTGATGGTTTTAATCTTTTGGTATTTGTAAACTAATGAAGTGAAATAAATTAAACATACATCGCTAAGTCATATCTTGGTGACACATGCAACACAAAAATGAGCATCATCCCCAGCCAGACCTATGTTCTAATGTGGCTAATACACTTGCAGGAAAGGACCTTATCTCCCGCCATAGGGTTCATGGTGATTTTCAATTAAGTCTATACAACAAGGCTAAACTCTCTTGCACAATTTCCTATAGGTACAAAGGTGTGTGGGTAGTGATTTGGTGTTTCAGATTTGTGTGCCTCTTGTATGCTGATGGCAGTTCGTACAGTTATGTTTATTCTCAATCTCATAGCTAATTATGTTAATTAGGCAATTATTATTGACACAAAATGGGTAGGTTCTAAATTCACAAGGGCAACTGCTGAAGCTTTAAAGATGTGTTTTACGTCAATTTCCGTTCAAAATCAGGTCATTGGAGTACTTAGATAAAAGCTGAAATGTTCCTACCCCGCAGAGGTGTGGACAGATGTATCTATGATGATTCACTCTGAATAATTAAAGTTTACATGCAAACTACATACGTGTGAGGAACCAAACTGCATGATTGTGTCTACTATTCTCCCTGACCTCTTTTTAATCGCATTTCCATTCTCCAGACAGCAATATCAATGCTACAATTTAAACAGAAACCCTTTCCCTGCCATGCCTACCATGGGCATTAACCCCACGTCCTTCCCTCGCTTGAAGTCACCACCAATGAGAGCTAGCAAGCAATAACCACTGGGCAACTGCAGTTCAATACTCAAACGCCAACAAGTTTTTTTCTTCGAAAACAAAAAAGAAAGTAATGTAAAAAATAATTTTACTTCCTAGAGGACGGATCTCTGGATCCCAGACCAGCCATTAATTGCAGCTCCTGTGAAATTATATAGGGCTTGATAAAGGTAGAAGAAGAGACCCATGTGGCTGACCTCAAATTCTCAGCAATCGTGGATCCCTGTAACTCTGCCATGGAAAGGTAAATATTCCATGTTGATAAAGGAGGTATCTAGTCCCTGCCATATAGGTCAACGAAATCAGGAAACTGATCCAACTACTCAGAAGAAAGTTGCTAGTTTTCCACTTTTCCTAGCTAGGCAAAAATTAGCAAAAATGGACTCCACACGTCTATAATGTGCCACCCTCTGCATGTAAGTAAGCAGAGCCACTCTCCTATCCAAACAATGAAGTTTACTTTCATCTTCGAAGATGGAAATGGGTAGAATTAAGAGAGAATTAAGTCCTGCTCTCTGTGGAAAGGAGAATTAGGTTTGAAAACAAAGGAAGCAATTGGTGTCAGTACAATCCTATCCATAGAAATCCTACAGAAAGGATGTTGATATGACAGGGTGCAAAGTTTCCTGACAAAAGGGACGGCCACTAAAAATAAGGTTTTAAGAGTTTGAATTACGATCTGTAAATCCACTGCCTCAGAAGAGTCAAAAGGGTAATCTTCAATGCCTATAGAACACTTAAAAGAACCCAAGATGGAAATAGTCTAGGAGGTATCAGAAAGATGTTAGATACTACTAGTCCATCATCATCCCATAGGATTTTCCAGGAGTTCCTAAAAGCCTTAGGGCCTTATTTATACTTTTTGGTGTAAAACTGCACTAACGCAGTTTTGCACCAAAAAGTTTTGCACCGGCTTGCACCATTTTTTAGCACCAGCTGGGCACCATATTTATGGAATGGTGCAAGCGGGTGCAAAGGGTAGGCTAGCGTAAAAACAAAATGACGTTAGGCAGGTTAGAGTCAAAATAAATGACTCTAACCAGATTAGCTTAATTTTTTTATGCTAATGGGCATATTTATACTCTGTTTGCACCGAATTAACGTCATTTTTTTAACTCTAATTTGGTGCAAAACTAACTCCATATTTATACTTTGGTGCTAGACCCGTCTAGCGCCAAATTTATGGAGTTAAAGTCATTTTTTTGAAGTGGAAACCTACCTTGCCTTAATGAGATGCAAGGAAGGCGTTCCCGTGCAACAAAAATGACTCTATGGACTTAACGCCATATTTATAATCCCATGCAAAAATGGTGCAAGGGGGAAGGAGGGGTCACAAAATGAGGCAAAGCTTGCTTTGCCCCATTTTGTAAAGCCTGGGTCAGGGCAGGCGTTAGGGGACCTGTGGGCCTATTTCCATGGTAGAACACCATGGAATAAGCCCACAGGTGCCTTCCCCAGGCCCCAGGGGCACTCCCACCCACACCAGAGGGACTGCGGTGGATGGGGGACCCCATCCCAGGTAAGTACAGGTAAGATTGCATTTTATTCTTTAAAGTGCCATAAGGGGCCCTGAAATGGGCCCCCATACATTGCACAGGGTGCAATGGCCATGCCCAGGGGACCCCTGTCCTCTGTGCTGGCCACTGGGGTGGTGGGCATGACTCCTGCCTTTTCTAAGGCAGGCAGGAGTCATGTGGCATGGTAGGTTTAGCACCATAAAATGACGCTAATCTGGTTTTACTCTAACCTGCCTAAAGTCATTTTTTGGTGCTAAATCCTCTTCTTCTATACTGCCAGCCCCACCCGACTAAATTCATTTTTTTTTCTCTAGCCTACCCTTTGCAACGGCTTGCACCAATACATAAATATGGTGCCCAGCTTGTGCACAGAAATGGTGCAAGCAGGTGCTAAACTTTTTGGTGCAAAACTGAGTTCGTGCAGTTTTGCAGCAAAAAGTATGAATAAGGGACAATATTTTGTAAGTTTGCACCACTTTTGCATCAAAAAATTACGTTAATGCGGCGCAAAAAAAGTATAAATCAGGGTCGTGGTGCTAGACAGGTCTAGCACCAAAGTATAAATATAGAGTTAGTTTTACACCAAATTAGAGTAAAAAAAATGCACTAATTCGGTGCAAACAGAGTATAAATATGCTGCAGAGTCTAAATATGCCCCTAAATATGGCGTTAAGGACATAGAGTAATTTTTTGCACGGGAACGCATACCTTGCATCGCATTAAGGCAAGGTAGGTCTCCATTTCAAAAAAATTACTTTAACTTCATAAATTTGGCGCTAGACGGGTGTAGCACCAAAGTATAAATATGGAGTTCGTTTTGCACCGAATTAGAGTAAAAAAAAAATGACGCTAATTCGGTGCAAACAGAGTATAAATATGCCCCTTAGTATCTTCCCCCTGCATCTTAAAGGTGGCCCCGCCCAAATTTAGAGCCAATCTGTAAAAATTCCCAAATTCTGATTGAATCTACACTAGTGGGATCCAAACCTTTTTTACGTACCATCCACTAAAAGGGACCCATGTCTCCCATTTGATTTAAGGGTGCAAGGCCTTCTGGAAGTCTGTAGGGTAGAAGCTCACTCTTCTGGTAGACCCCTTTTTCTCAAATCCTTCCACTCAACTTCCAATCCATCAATTTGAGTTGTAGGTTCCATTGTTAAGTTTCCTTCAAAGTCATCAGACGATGAAACCTGTTGGAGCATGCCATGTTGGCGGAACCAAAACAACCTGAACCTTCTCTTTCCTCACTCTCAAGAGAGATGGTTGGATCAGGGCAAAAGGAGAAATGCATAGAAGAGACCATAAGGCCCCCTGCATGACAGAGCAGCTATAGTGCGAGCTTCTTCCTCTCTTCTTGCACAAAACTTTTAGAGTTTGGCATTTATCCTGAAAGCAAAGAGATCAATCGCAGGAAGACTCCTGATAATGAACAATAAGATCGAACACCCTTGCATGAAGGGAGAAGTCCACCAACGAGAGATCTCTCTGCTCAGATTATCTGCAAATGTGTTGTAAATCTCGTGAATATGGATTGCTGAGATTGATACAGGTCTCCTTTTTTTCCAGTGAAAGTTTTTGCAGGATCCTGGCAAGGGAGCAATACCATGTACCCCCCTGATTGTTGAAATATGCCTTGACCGTTATGTTATCTGTACTGATGAGCAGCAACATGCTGCTGATCTGAGGAGTAAGATATTTTAGAGTCAGTTGAACAGCTTTCTACTTCCTCCAGTTGGAAGTTTTCGGACTCTGCCAAAAGGACCAGAATTCCTGGAACTACTGCACTCCCAGCCACGCTTCCGGTCCTTGTACACCTTCAAGGAAATTGTTTGCCTGTGTCACTAACGTAAATTCCTCTTCATATGATGGTCCACCCTGAATCTCATTGCCAAATCCTGCAAAGCTGTAGACCAGTTCCTCAGCATCCATACCATGACATTGTATAGAAGAAGCCCTGCTCGTAGAATTATTAAATATTAAGTGCAGCTGCATGGTTTCCCTGAGCGTGTAAACATTAGTGCTCTCTGCAGCATCAGATCTCTGACATGGGACTGGATTCTATGTGCTCTATTTTCAGGCAGAATCACTATCCCACTAAGCATGCAAGGCAGGACTGGCCCTACCAGGCACTGGGTGTTTCCCCGGGAGGCTGGAAGGGTGGGGGATGCTTTTGTTACTGGAAGGCTGCTTTTGTAGCAGTGCAACAGTTTAAACACATTGCAGAGTTTCTTGTATATCCAACTATTTTCAGGCAACAATAAAAGTGCTAGGATGACTTGGTAATTAATGTACCTGTTGGAGAGAGATCAGAGTTTGTCTAGTGGTAGTTTTGACTCATCTAAGGTAGTGCAGAGGGTTAATGTGCCTGCTGCATAGAACTTGTGCTATGCAGACTACAGAACAGTATTTTGTGTGCATAGCTCAGTTTTTGTCATAGAGATCCTTTTGTTACTGTGCAGTTAATAAATTACAATCATAATGTAGCACAGTGAGCTATGAACTGCCATCAAAGAGCTGTATTATTCCCCAGTCTTTGATTATCCTAATCTTGCTAAAAGGGTTTGTTTCGGTAGAAATAAATTATTAGTAAAGTCAACCCTAACCATTGTGTTACATTCTGAATCCTGAGTTATGCTTCCGCAGACCAAGCACTCTTTGAAGAACCCCAGTACAAATTGTGGTACCCTAGTGCTCTGTAAGGTCATCATTTACTATGCTTAACAGGCTTAGGTTGAACTTTTCCTAATTTATAAGGAATCCATGGTCGTGAAGTAGTCAGAACCCTGTGGTAATTAGAAAGCTCCAGCCCCCTTGACAATGCTTGGATCAGCCAGTCTTTCAAGTATGGGTGTAGAAATATCCCCTTTAGATGAAGCAGGAAAACTTGGGAAAGCCCTCAGAGAGGATTTGAAGCTGAAGGACAGCATTCCGAACTGGTAGAGAAATTTTCCACTGTAAACCACTAAATATCTTTGGTGAATTCCTGGATAGGTATGTGCAGATATGCGTCCTCTAAATCCATAGAAGTGAGAAAGTCTAGGGAATGTATCATGGGAATAATGGATTGAACAGTGCCCATTTAGAAATGGACTGTCCTTACCCAGGAGTTCGCCTACTTTTAGTCCAGGAGTCCTGGACTGGTCTGAAGGCACCGGAACCTTCTGAACAGGAAAAAGGATTGAGTAGCCCCCCTTCTTTTTTGTAATGCTGGTACTGGAATGATGACTCTTTTATTCCAATAATGTCAAGATCACTGCAAGAAGAGCTGCTCATTTGTGATATCTTATGGTAACTGATTATAGATGATATCCATCTTGGGTGGGCATTCTAAGGAGTCTATAGTCTATAACACAGCCATTCTTGACTACACTCATAACCATCAATCCGACACATTCTTTTCTGAGGCCCGATGACATTCCTGTGCTCTTTCACCAGCGGCTCCCAAGACCTTGAGAACAGCATTGTTGTCAGCATTTTCTATTCACTGACCGTGTCTGTTTTCAGACATCTCTCTTGGGTGAGGACTTATTTGGCTGGTTCTTTCTTGTCCTGAAAGAAGATCATTTAGATTCCTTCTTGGGGTAAGACTTACGGAGTTACCCCAGAATCTTTGAGAGCTTGCTGACTTGTTCTTTTAAGGTAAGGCCTGCTTCAGCTCTTTCAATGCCTTAGTTATGATTGTGTCCAACTGCCCTCTAAACAACATACAGCCATCAAAAGAGATGTCTATCAGTGTTGTCTTCTCAGCTGCCTCTGCCTTTCATTCCTTCATCCAGAGGTTCCTTCTACCAGATATTACTGGGCCACTGGCCACATCTGTCGCTCTAATCACAGTCTGGCCTTCTGTCCCACAGCTACCAGTAATTCAGAACATTCCTTTCCCTCCTGGGTGGATACCTCTAATTCACCCATAGACTGGGCCACATGGGCTGAGTAAATACTTGCCTTCAGAGCCACGTTCTCAACTGAAAACACTTTTCTTAGAGCAGTCTTTCCCCTTATTTGATGCACAATCTGTCGGATTTATCCAAGTTCTACCAGTTAAGGTAGCCAAGATAGCATCCCCCTTAATGTTATGCGGCAGAGAACCCTCCCCTTGCTGAAACATATAAAGCTTTTGGAGCAATATAGGCACTGATGGCTGATCCAACTTCTCCCCATTCACTCAGCACTAAGGGCCAGATGTAGCAAAGGTTTTTCCCATTCTGTGTCTATGGGAAAAAGTGTTCGTACATATGGCCCTAAATTCTTTATTTTCCCATGAAATGGCATGGCCACCGCGGACAGCTTCACATGCTGGGGTAAAAGGGTTTCCCTCTCATTACCCTGAGAAGGAGAAAACATGAAATTCTCCGTGATGAGAGATAGGATGCCCAGCATCTCCTCTGTCCTGACATATTTGCCAGACTATGTCCTGGAAACATTGGAGTTCGAAGAAGAAGGCTCCTCGGGTGGAACCGAATGCCACATCTTTACCCGCTTTGGCCCCTGGGCTATCTTTTTAGATTTATCTCGATAGGATCTCAAAAATGCTCTCTATTGTCCTTCACTTTCAGTTGTTTTCACCTTGAAATTCAGTTTTGTGCTGGTTTGGCATGTGCTGTGCTCATCTGTACACACATTCGTAAGAGGGATTGTTACACAACTTTACGTGGAGTAGCAGCGCACAATTCATTTTCCAAATGCCTAATGACCACAGGATGTGTGAATTTCGCATCATGCTTCTCAGTTTCATGGCTTTCTTTTTTGCTAATTTCTTCAATTTCCAATACATCAAGGCAATTTGTATGTTAACAGATTTTATTTCATTTTCTTAATATACAATCTCCAGTACTTATATCATAAATCGGCATACCACACCTAGAATGAAAATCTGACATCCTATCATGCTGTAAATTGCATATGTTGCCCCGATGCACTGAGGGCCTACCGGTTCTTCTTCTGGGGTACTTCTAAAACATATGAATGCCAGTACTGTATAAGATATGCGGAAGGCGCATGCAAAGGTGCGCAGTGCCCCAATAGTGTAATGAGAAGAACCGGTCGGTCCGCAGTGTCTCGGGGCAACATATGCAATTTACAGCACGATTGGATGTAAAATTTTCATTCTAAGAAGCATGGTATACCGATTTATATGAATATTGAAGATTGTATAATAAGAAAATGATACAATAAAATCTGTTTAACGTACATATTGTCTTGGTAGATTGGAAATTAGCAACAAAGAAACACATGAAAGTGAGAAGCATGATGTGAAACTCACAGAGCCTGTGGTCATTAGGCATTTGGAAAATGAATTGTGCGCCATTGCAGTACTCCAAGTACAATTGTATTGTAATTGTATTTATATAGCGCTTACTACCCCTGATGAGGTGTCGAAGCGCTTTTCGGTGAGTAGCACGCTAGAAATCCCCATATATTTTTAGATTTCCTGGCCAATGAATTAGTAACTGCCCCTGTCAATCATATCCTGAGTCTCGGCAGGCATTATCAGAGGTGGCATGGCCCTGGAGGGAGAGTGATGGTCTGCCGACCTAGACCGTCTGGCCAGGATTGTACCCTCATCATCAGTGGAGGAAGACAAGATTTCCCTTCTCTTGGTTGATCTCTTGCCCACTATGGCTAGCCAACAAATGGTACAGACCCAAGTCATACTGCTGTCTCAAATTGTCTAGCAGAACTCAGAAACAAGCAATGAAGTGCACCATTTTTGCAAATTGACACATGACCCCTGAGCATATGAGGACCAATCCTCGTCTGTCAAACACAAGCATCTCTGTCCTTTAAAAACAGGTAAGAAATTGAGTCCTTACACAGCAACTCTCCCACACAATGTCACCTGAGAGAGCTCAACTGTCTGCATGATGCACTGTAACAAGTGAGATGATGCTGCTTTCCAACATGGAAGCACAGCCCCAGCCACTTGGGAGTGGTCCGAACTCCATCACAGCCGATGCTGCGAATGCTGCTAAGGACTACCTTGCAGTCCAACATAATGGCAGCACGCAATTAGAGATCTGCCTGTTAGAGACTGCAACACATTCTGAGAGGGAAGCTAATCCAGTGACGATCTCCAGAAAATAAAATAAAAATGCCGCCAAGGTCCCACCACCGCCATCTCATGGTAAGTCTTGAACAGCACGGAAAAACAGGGAAGCTGGGAATGAGTTGCTTTTGTTTAGAATGCAGCATTGGTACTGGCGTCTCAAGAGGCTAGGGTGCGGGTGCCTCTTTACTGATGAATTCAAGAGAGGAAGGTACGTATGGGTAAGCTCATGTTACTCTCCCTTCCTGATGGTGGGAAAATATTTACTTCAATTATAAATAAGGCTCTAATAAGATCAGGTACAAGGTCAGCTCCTCTCAGCCTGACTGAGTGTTGGGATGTAAAGAGGTTGTGAGTCAAGGATTCTGTGGAAAAGTATACTGTTAATCACTGACAGCTTTTTCAACTTAACCAGATTTATCTACTGCACTACCGCTCATTTATAATGCACAAGCTTAGTCTCTTGAATAAAGACTTGTGCTCAACTTGTGGCGTGCTGAAACTTAATCTTACATGTGTTTTGTGATTATATAATTTTTAATTGTTAAAGGGAGAGTTTATTGTAAGGATTTAGGGTCTCATTTAGACTCTTAGGTCCATATTTATACTTTTTTAGCGCCGCATTTGCGTCATTTTTTTACACAAAAGCGGCGTAAACATACAAAATATAATTGTATTTTGTACGTTTGTGCTGCTTTTGCGTCAGAAAATGATGCAAATGCGGCGCAAAAAAAGTATAAATATGGGCCTTACAGCAACCTGCCAGGTGGGTGGAAGTCATGGCCTGTGTCACCCTTGAGGAGCACTGTCCACCACATTTAAAAATCACCTTCTGCTTAGCAGATATCTGACTGCTGTGAAGTGAGCTGCTGCCACAGTGGCTCCCAACACTGTTGAAAAAAGTTGCTGAGTGAGTCATTTTTAAAGCACCTACTATGCAATATTTATTTTGATCAGAGAAAACAAAAACCCAAAAGAGAAGTTTGTTTTTACAGACCAAAATATTAAAGGCCCATATGTGCAAGGAGCTTTTCCCACCATGTGTGTTGGTGAGAGTTAATATTTCTTTCCCTGCCCAAAAAGGGGTAGGGAAAATGAGGGAAAGTCATACAGTTGTCTGCTCTCAACAGAGCAGGATGACCATCACTGTGACCACTGGTCTTGTAGTGGTTGGGCCCCTGAGTCAATAATTACAACATTCAGAGGCAGCGAAGACTCCACCAAAGATAACCCAATAGTTTCCTCGATTCTAAATAGAGGAAGGAAACTGCAGGTTTGGTGGGGAGGGCAAAGCCTTATTTATAAAATAATGAGTGCTGGTGCCCAAAGCGCAGCTCAGAAGCCCGTGGCCAGTACTATTAAATGTCAGCGTGCTGAATACCAAGGCTGCGCAGGCCTGAATCCTCTCAGACCCCTTTAAACCACTGCCAGACACTCCTTGTCCCTTTGTCTCCCTCTTATAGGTTCCTGCTTTCTCCCTTGGTAACGGTTCTCCGTCTTCACTTCCTCCTTTTGAGTGTTTTCCCCTCTTCCCCTCAGAACTGCCTAGGGAGGCAAAATAGGTACCAGTCCCTACAAATGAGTGCCCCCACCAGCAACCATGGGATCAAATTAAGCACTGGAGGAGGGAGGCTTATGACATCCCTCGCGCTCCCACAAACTCTAGCTAATGCCCTAAGTTCTATGCAAGCCCTGACTTGCTTCTTGAAAAAGAAACATCATTTTTGGCTCAGTATACACATCAGATGTCTTTCAAGGCATTTAATCGGTAAAGCTATTTTAGTTGCCAGAAGCATTATATTAAAAATGTGAAAGAGTAAACTATGTCTCATACTGGTTATTGATGAGCGGATCTGAGCTGCATGCTGGTCAACTTCCTGTTTGGCAACTTTGCTTTCATGTCAAATTCCCCTACTCTAATCTGTGATATTATTTTTTCATCTGTTGTGTTACCTTTGTATCTCTTGTCTTCACCTCGATCAGCTCTAGAGCTGGCATGGTTTGTGTCCTATTATTGTAAATGATTTTTGTTTCTCTGGCACTATGCTGTAGGTACTGCGATATTTGGACGTCACATGCATAGACTCTTTTCTGTTATGCTGGCTTGTAAATGAAAAATGAAGAGAATAACATACAGCTGTCAAAGAAAGGCAGTTTTGAAGTGGTATAATCCACTCCGTGAGCACGGGAAAAATCAAATCAAATCAATATTTATTTTGTGCCAAAAACCCTGCACCCAGTATCTACACCTGTCCGAATTAATGATAGAGGAGCTGAACATCCTCTCATTTTAGAAACCTCTGAGGGCAGGTCAAGACCTTACTATCACTCAAAGGCACTCCATGCCTGCAAATTACCTCTACTTTTAATGTTGTCACTTACAGAATATTTACTTGAGGGCTGATGCAGTTTAGGTGTTACTCAGTTATGTGCTCGAATGTGATAACCTCAGGGTGGACATTTCTACAGTCACTATATGTAGGTATCCACTTAGGTTTCACAGGCTTGCTTCTCTCAGAATAGGGCAGCTAAGGCTGCATAGTTATTTTTTAGCGGTGGAGTTTTGGAAAGTTTACGATTTTCACCCTCTGAGAAATTTGAAAACTTTCCTACTTTAACTTCAAGTTCACTCAGGGTTCACTCATACACACCTTTTCTGCACACCGCGAGGTCTTTTTTGCATTTTGCGAGGTAATTTTCAATCCAATTGACCCCAGTTTGGAAATATATGCAGACGTTTTCCTGCAAATCTATCTTTTGCTGTTTTTTTCAAATGCATGTCGAATTTTTACCTGCAAGTTTACATTTCCCACCATAAATTGTTACAAAAGTCACGAATTTCATGCACTTGTGGCAAAGCGCAAAATGGTGCAACCTATACAAAGTTTTCCATAGAACTTGGCATGAGTTTCAAACGGAAAACCGAGCCACTTTGAACATCTGCAATGACAACTAAACATTTTACCCAAATTCCAATGGCAACACTCAAAAAGCATATCAAGTCTTCATAGTAACTGCCTATGAATTTGCATTTCCATTTAAGATGTTCTGTATGTCTTGAGTTTCACTACAACCAAAGAACTCTTGTGACACTCATTCCGGTGCAGGATGCCCAGCCACCAAAACTGAAGGGATTGTGGATCCATCAATTTCCTGATCATTCGTATGCTGAAACGTCGCCCTTGGGTCTTTTTAAACTGGTGTTGGTTGATCCAATAAATGTACTCAGTGGACAGGAATATCATTTTGAAATTTTTAAGAATTTCATAGCTCACCTCTTCCAGGCAGCCATCTGCCACTTCTGGTACATTTTCAAAAGTCTACTTCAGAACATGTGCCAATTTCCACACATAATGGAACTTTCACAGGGTTACTCCTGGTACCTTGCCCTAAAACTGCAATAAATATAGTAACATAAACACCTTTAAACGTGAAAAACAAAAATGGGTCCAGCACTGGGAAAGCATCCAGAAATCAGA
The DNA here is from genome assembly GCF_031143425.1 of Pleurodeles waltl. Classification (NCBI taxonomy): domain Eukaryota; kingdom Metazoa; phylum Chordata; class Amphibia; order Caudata; family Salamandridae; genus Pleurodeles; species Pleurodeles waltl. The sequence goes on along the minus strand of NC_090443.1, from coordinate 439,563,781 downwards.
ATTCCTTTATTTGTATTTTTATTTCACTCCACAATGGTTCCATTTTTTTATTGATATTTTTTCACCTTGTTTTCCTTAGGTTTTTATCTTTTAATGCACTCGACCCAGAGTTGGTTTGGCATAGTGAAAAGGACAAAAAATATATATATAGCTTTGACGTAACAAAATAATAAATAATTGACAACAATCCTCTCTCTGATTTTTTTACAAGACCTAAATTAAAAACGAAAGAAAAGAAACGTGGACAGCTGTGTGAGTGTGTGCCATATATACAAGTAATGCCGTAAATATATATACCACACACATGTGCGTGCCCTCACACACACACACACACACACACAGAGGGATAGGCTGATGGCCTAACAGGTTGTCTGACAGGAAGTGAAACAGCCTTACGAAATCAAGAAAAATGAACCCCACATTTCCAGTCCAATCATAATTAATGAGTCCTTTAAGTCTTTCTCAGCTCACCTCGCTGCCCCATGACCTTGCATGCAGACATAGGCAGCATGAAAAAAGTTGCACTTTCCCAGTGTTTGCTTGCCCAAGTGTTACACCATCACTTCTTAACCTTTGTCTGCTAACATTGGCTGATTTTGCTGAGTCGGTCAGATGAAATAAGCTGGCAAGAACACACCTAGTGGTGCGTCCTCTTTTAATGCACCCGCCATACACTCTGTGACTTGTGTTGTTGCAGAAGCTCAGGGGTCCTCTCACTGCCTTATTTGTGCTTCCATAAGCTCTCTACAAATTAAAAAAAGCACACCCGCATTCCGTCAAGTATGACCTGCCTCATCACCGACCATCATCCATACTCAAGAGCTTTGCAAACAATACCAGCTGAATACCCCCAGATATCACTAGAAAATAAGAACTCACTGACTACGGCAATACACTCAGAAGGCCCTCAGAGAAACCAAAGAAACAAGTTCAGCCCCATTTGTAAGGTGGGGGGAAGCCTTTCAGGAGAACAGGATGGGGAAATCCTCGTTGGATGACATGAAAACCCAAAATGTTGAGGTAGAACATGCTAAATGGAGACCAGTTAATTCACTTTAAAATTACACTCAACATTTTCCATCCGGCACAATAACAAAGGCATTATGTATAACCTCAGGGGCTCCTTAATCTAATTCACTTCACAGGCTGGCAGCACTTGCATTTCACAGTGCTAAGAGGTGTTGGTATATCAATACTATGATATGAGTGATGGCATGGAGGGATCTACTGTCAACAACAAACTTGAACTTAACAGCTAGGGGGGAATGGTGCAAGATTTTGAAATTCCAGAGACATGCCATGCTTGATTGGATTCCGTAGGTTACAGTGATTTGTAGATGGAAATTCTGGAAAGGATAATGGTTTTGGTGATGAGACAGGGTAGTTTCTTAATCTTATCAACTCTGTTCTTAAGAGAGCTGGAGCAATGACTCATCAAGGCACCAGTCCAAGAAAGAAGACAAGTTCAAAATAGAGGGCGGGCAATCCCTCCTAAGGCAGGCAACAGCTAGATCACAGTTGGCAACTTCTGAAGAGCTCTCTTGTTTGATGCTGCTGTGGGAAAATTGAGGGCATTTACTTGGCGCTTCAGCTAATTTGCGCTGATGTGTGTACGAACAAAAGAAATGTATTGACCTGAAAAGAGCAAAGACGGGGAGATGTACCGAGCGACTTTGAGGTTGTATTGAAGTGCTCACTGTGATCAGCCTGCATGTGCTTGATGCTAAAGTTGGTGTTTGCTCAGTCCAAGAGGTGGACTGGCTTACAGGGAATCCAGACAATGTTCTGAGAGGCGCGAGCCTTTGAAGGGCTTACAGATATGGAGTTGAGCCACTCACATGGGGCTACACCAGGCTGCTTATTGATGCCTATGAAGTAGCAGAAGCATTGTGAACTACTTGAAATGGTAATTTAGCAGCAGTGATCAGTGTGACAAAAAACAAGAAGGCAATGAAAGTTTGTGAGATTTGGGCCACTTGTGAGGTGTGCGCTCTCCTCTGCTGGCATTTTAGAAGCATTAGACTATCAATAAATCTGGCTCAGTTTAAAGGAAGACTGTTCCGGTCAAAACTGGAATAAACACTTTGTGAGGAGCCCAATTCATTTCTACTGATCTCAATGATCATGGTGAAGGCGGCAGAGATGGAATGGCAAAGCAATTGGCGTCCGTGGGTCTAACCTCGGAGGGCTTACCAAATCGCCAAAGAGGGAGCCATGCGGGCAAGAGAAGAACAATTTAGATTCTCTGTGCGTTTTGTGCTTTGTGCATATTTTAATCTGCTTGCTTGGGCTGCACATCCTGAACCTTTCAGCCATTCCCCACTGGGGCACAGCGGATCTGAGGGATGGCAGGGCATTGGCGGCCAAGGTGGTATTCCCGTGAACAGCATTCCATCTCATCACCATTCTCTTGCATGGGGAAGCATGTGAAAGATTGCCTCCAACAGCTGATTTTTGCATCCTGCACAAAGTCTAAAGCCTCAGCGTGGCAACTACTGAAACACTGTCTTTCGAAAACAAATGTAGCCTTGTTGTTCAGGCGCTTCCTGATAACTGTGCTAAATTATCAGCAACAGCAGTTCATTATGGGCTCTGGGTGGATGAGCAGAGCAAGATGGCTACCACATGGCTGTTGCAAAAATAGAAAAAAAACATATTTTGGATTTACTCGTGGCTGATGTCTGTCAAAGCAGTGGCAACCAAATGCTACAGTAAGGAAATGTGAATGGTATGTGACTCTTGCACGTGTTTTAAAATTACAGTTTGTGGAGCCCAATGCTCTGGCACAAAGGGATTAAGATCTTTTAAAGACTCCCTGTTCATACGTTGGGTGTAACTTGAGCTGGATGCCAGCCACATGATCTGAAACAACAACACTGCATTTTAGCCATACGCCTTATACCAGACAATGTTTACTGATAAGGGGAAGTGTACCGGGTATATATTCCTAGAATGGACTGCATCCTCCCATAGTTCTTTATGAAGGGGTTTCATCCCAGAATCAAAGCAGAGGAAGGCAAAATGTATAGAGCTTCAAAGGCTTGACTCTGAATGGCCGAAGGAAATACGACAATAGAGCTGTCATAAGAAGTCAAATAGCTTTCAAGTGACACATTACACTTCTGTATTTAGGGAGGTGGAGTTCTGGCGACCAACTAGATCCTAGCCCTGCCTGAAACATGTTGAAATAAGTGGCATTTATTGGCCGTACTAGTAACTGAAAGGGTTCATAGCTGTAAAAGGAAAGGCATTGGACTGTTTGTTAGGTAAAACTCCAGGATGACAATAAGAGAAAGACTTAATTAATAAGAAACAAATTAGCTCAGTAGGTTAGAACACAGGTGTAATCTGCATGGATGCTGCAGATATGTGGTGGACTCCAGCCTGCTCAGTGTACCAAAGCCATCGTGAAATGAGATGAACCTGATCCACTCAGTGATTTTAATTTAGGGGTATTTCAAATAAGTCTAGCGCCATGGTGTACACAACAAAAACCATCCTAGCTTCTAAGAGAACAGCCCCGCTTCCCAGCATGCTTGTGCTGTAACTGACCCAGATGGAAACTAGGGGACCTTTCAGAGATGTACATATCACTTCTGAGAAGTAATTGACGATGGATCAGATCCAACAAAAGTTTTCGCTCTTCGCTTTTGGGGCTTCTTTTAAGCTCCTCTGAGGCACCAACTGCCTTGTAGTGGCTGCACCTTCCCTCCCTCATGTACTCTACCGCAGGCAAAGGGTAGGAGGATGGGGACCACAATGTTGGTTATCACATTGATACTGTCACTCTAATTGGATGAGGGGAGACATTTCATTTCATGTCATGGGTGAACAACACATTCCTAGAGTCAATCTGCAAAGCCCTTGAGATGCCAGAAGGTTTGGACGATGGCGCATAATCTGGACCGGGAGAGTAAAAACCAATAGGAAACGGCTATGAAAGAAGATGCACTATGGAATAAGAGTATGATGTCACTAACATCTATATTCCAGTACCTGCATGTAAAAATGTAGTGCCTGCGGACCAGTGTATTATGTATGCTCTTGACACAACTCATAACATCAGAAGATTCATTGTCCATTTAAATAGACGATACTTTAAGTGATTAAAAAATATATAATTTTTATAGCCTGATATTTCTGCTGTCTAGGAAATCGAACTTCAACAGTCAATTCAAAATATCAGTGCGGAATACTGAAATCCTAGCCGATCAGTGTTTTTTTTAGTTGCTGGTGCATGGAAAAAGAATGCATGTTTTTCTCAAAATTCTCTGCAGCTTCACCAAGCAACAGCTTTAGAAGAGTTGCAAATTTAGGAGAGATGCAAGCAGAACATTCATATCCCTGCTGTGCCTTACACGACTCTTTTCTGTGCTTCAACCAACGACACTAAGAGCGATAACTTTACCTTACATTATCTCTAGCTTGTTCTATAGCTATCCATAGCTATGAGCCACCTTTCAATATGTATGTCCCTGTCTTTTGTGGGACCTTCGCTTTCCCTATAACATATGATTGATGAGGTGCTGATGGCATAGTGTGATAGTGACGGGGGAATCCTAAGAATTACAGGAAATCAGGTTAGGAATCTCCACTTGGTTGCGAGCTGGACATTTGTGAGCTCTGCGCTAAACACTTAACATTAGCAAAGAAACCAAGTATCCTGCAAAGAACGGACCATGTGACCAACAAACTATTCCATAATCTACCCACATATGTTCCCAAAGCGTGACATGTCTCTCCCAACTCCTCGGAATAGCCTCCTCACTAGGCTTGGACTCCTATGCTTCTGATTGAGTCACACCTTCTGCCAAGGCACTATACTTTGGAACTCCCTGTTCGGATTACCCTTACCATCGAAACACGCACAGGGGAACTGGTTCTTAAAATCTCACCTACAACAGTGAGGCCACTCCTTCCCCCGGTGCAGGTTTAGTGCCAAGAAGTCACTGTGCCTGTAGTGTGGTGCATAATAAACTACTCATTCACCCTTTTCCTCCTCCTTTTTCACTAAGACCAAAAATCAAAACAGTAGGGGAAAATGAATAACAGTATCTTTGGGTCTTGCAGCAGGGACTCACCAGCTCTGCAGTGGCAGTGAGTGACCATGATGGACGGCACGCATGGACTTTCTGTTGGAGGTGGGTGGAGTATGTCAAAGGTCACAGAGAATCAATGCTAGTACATGGAATATATTACATACAAATTGTGCCAAAATGTTTTTTTCTTTTTTTGATCGTAAAAAAAGCCAGCTCCCCGTTATTCCTCAACTTTCCCACCTTTGACTCTGTGCTACCCATTGCTATGAGGGTGGAGGGTAACAGATGAAAGTCCCCTCCCTCTACCACCTCCACAGTTTCTCAAATAAAATCAGAAACAGAGCTGTCATCTTCCAGTGAGCGGATTTCAACGTTTCGTTGCCCTCCCCCCATTTTTATTTACAGTTTCACAACTTTGTTTTAATTCTTGGTCCCCCATACCTAGAAAGGAAATCTGCTAACAACCTATCCTCCTTTTCCCCAAGGAAGAGTCAGAGCAAAGTTGTGCTTCAAAGAGGGGGGTTGTTTTTGTTGTAAAAAGAAAACTGAAATGTTCAGTCCATTTTCAGGAGAGAGGGTTCGCGGAAACCCACCTAGGAAACTCCTCAATGTTCACGTCTTCCCCAACATTCAGGCCAGTCTAATAAAGAGGCCTTCTCCTCAACGCAGCTAAAACAGAAACCTCTAAGAAGTAACATTTTCCACACTGCCCGGGCAACTGCCCGTCATAGCTGCAGTGCATACATTTCATCACTAGAGGGCACAGTTTGAGACAGGAATACTTATAGCCAATTTTCTCTTTAGCAGGTACATATTTTATGTAACTAGTAGGAAAAGGGGCATACCCAAGCCAATTGTGGAACCACATCTTACATGTAACCACACCTTCTTGTCCATGACAAGAAAGGGCTAATCCAACAGTTATATTCTGGAAAGCAGAAAGAATGCATTAAGGAGAAACGGTGACCGACAGCACCTCCTGGATTAAACATTTTACCCCAGACCCCTTTCTTGTGCGATTACCAGCCTGGCCAGTGCCTAGAAACAGGCACAGATCTCAGAGGAGAAAGAGCGAGGCTGTGGAACAGGGCAAGGCGCTGCAACACTTGGGAAAAACCAATGAGGGCCATCACTGTTCACCAGAGAGAAGAAACTGCACGAGCTCCTGTTACTGCCATAACTCCTCCAAGACAATGTATATATAATTTTAAGAAAGTAACTGAAAACATAAAAGGAAACACATGTTTCTGATTTCCGGGAGTCTTTGTATATGCCATCTGGCATCACTATTTTCCAATCATTGAAATGTCTTTCGGAATCCACGTTTCACATTGGTTACATCTGTTTTCTCGTGTAGCAGTCACCATCTCTTCCCTTCCCAGGCAGCAAATTTCCTTCGGGTTACATCTCCTCTGTGTACACTACTTTTTAGTCCATTTCCTGATCTCTGTATCCTGAATTCCCTCTGGAAGTAATCTTCTTTCCCCATCCTGCTCTGTCTTTCCACTGATCAACAGACAAATACTGGAAGGTGAGCACCTTGTAATTAAACTGAGTTTCCACAAAACAGAGCCATTTTAGTTCTTTATAGATAAATAGGAGAAAAACAGCAATTTTTGGCAATCGCGACATAAAAGGAGCCACAGAGCCCAATTTCACCGCTCAGCCTCACAACGTGTGTCCAAGTCACTCACAGGAATAAAGTCTATAATAGCAACCCATTTCCAGGGTCCAAACTGGTTCAAGTCTGGGTTTCTATTGGTGAGATTCTGGTTTTGCATCCCTGTATCCTGGTTTCTCATTGGCTGCTGTCTGATTTTGTATCCCTGTATTCTGGTTTGCCAATGGCTGAAATCCAGTTTCCCACACCTGTGTCCAACATTTCTGTTGGGTACAATGTCCTTTCCTCCCTCCCTCCCTTCATCCCCAGGAAGTGTAGCCTCGTCAGTTTATCTCAACATCTGATTAGGTCAGGAATCTCTGGGCTGCGTGGCTCAAGGACAGAAGGGGCTTCAGAGGGCTGGGGGAGAAATGCAAATTAAGAGGCAGACAGAAAGCCACAGTGCACAGAGACCCTTCTGTTTCAAAGCAGCTTTTTCCTTGAACCTTTTCCCCTTCCCCCTCCCACTGTTCATTTTTGATTTAAACAATAACATTAACAGTAACTTTATAGTCCTTTTTCTTGTGGACTTCTCCATCTCTCCTTCCTCTTCTTTCATGGACGTATTTCCCAGAAATAATAGCCCTCTCTTCTTTGTGCTTTTCTTCCCGCCATCCCGCCCCTTGGCCAGAGGTTGATGTTGGCATCAAACCCTGTCCCCAAACTGGGTGTCTATATCTCTGCTAGTGTGTGCGTTACCTTCCACTTTCTAAATTGTTTCTTCCAAAAAATAAGGCGGCATTCTTCTCTTTGCTATTTCCTCCCTCTGTCCTCCTCCCCCGCCCACCCCTACCTTTAACCCAAGACCCCTCCCCACCTCACTTCCCTTGACTCAAAAATAAAAGCTCAGGCATGAACAAGGGCCCCCCGTTCCCTACTTTGGGGGAGAGGGGTCAGGGATTTCGATTTTCAGGAGAGTTCAAAGGTTCATTCCCTGTGAGCTCAGAGGCTGGTGACGAGCTGCATTTGGCCCTCACCTTCGGACATTGTTCCTTCCAGCCCTGCCTGCACCAGGTAGCCCTCGTTGCCCGGTCTTTGCACCTGGTAGTACCCTTGGAGCTGACTCCGGGGAACAAGGCTGGGCCGGTTGGTGTAGTAGATCTCACTGAGGGCAGGAGGGCGGGGTAACACTTCCCCCACCATCACCACAGCTGCTTCAGGGCTGCTGTCAGGGTAAGGTGAGTCCCTCAGGTTGGTCATGCTCGTATATAGGGAGTCTCTGTTGGGGGAGGTGGCTTGGCCATCAGCCGCCTCCGTCAGGTCCGCTGTGCAGCTCTCAGACTCCTCCAGATCGCTCTGGTACAGAATGGACTGAGCTCTCTGAAGCAGCAGAGGCTCTTCTAGAGCTTTGTACATGAGTTCGATCTCTGTGTTCTCTTCGTGGGTCAGGGAAGGGGCGTCAGGGACAATGGCATCGTCCTCACTACTGGCGCCCCCTCCATTAGAGGTGGCAGCAGGCTCACCTGCCCCGTGGCCACGTGTGGTAGTGCCAGCACCACGCAGATTGTTGTGCACCAGTTCAGAGATGATCATCTTTTCGAAGGCAGCAGCATCGGCCAGGTTGCGGCGGCAGTCGGCCATCTTGCCTCCATCCGGGGGAAAGTCACCACTGCGGAGGGAGTAGCTGTTGTTGAAGTTGCCGTTGAGTGGGAGGGTATCCATGCCACAATTGTCCCGGTTGCTGGTCAGGGCGTGCTCTAGAAGAAGGAAGAAATATAGAGAGAGGAATCATATTGGAATGATATGAAGGAGGTCAGAGCAAAGCCCCACATCAAGGGGAAATGCACAACACCCTACATAGTACCGGAACGAAGAAAAACTAAGAACATTTTTGTTGCAGTAGGGAGCAGTTGAATGGAGGATTAAAGGAGCCTACACATTGTATGTAAAACATTCTAGTCAACAAATAATAACTTAATTGCATTATACCAAGAAATGCTCATGTAAGGCAACAACAATATGCTGGAACTGATATCAGACATTGGGTGCAATGACTCCCCTTTAGTATTTGAGGAAGCCATATGAAAGTTTTAAATTTCCTCTTAGTTCTTGCCTAAACCCTACACATTGCACTGGATTGTCGATCATCTCTCAGTAATGAAAAACATGAAAATACCGTGCCATTGTCACCTGCGCATTTTGCTCGCATAACTTCATGCCATTTCCTTGGTCCATAGAGCATCTATGAAAAAACTCTACCTCTGCAGATCTCCCTTTTTATACCCTGGGGCCAAATATCCCCAACAGAAATACCTGTGCCTCCCTCCTATACTTTTGTTCAGAGTTTTTGACACCCAAGAACATTATTTCTGTCAGTGCACTGTGGTGACCCTGTCCGGTCCTTCTGTATATGGCTGTATGCCAGAGTATCAAGCACAAAAATACAAAAATATGCTGCAAACATAGTGCAGCCAGAGTATCAACTATCACAATATTGTGAACCAAATATAGATTTACTACTCTTAACTACAAATCTACATAACCTGAAGATGTCAAGGTACACAGATTTGGAGTTAATAATAGTAAATCTATACTGACCTATTTATACTAACCTTGTGAAATTGTGCAGGTCGATATTCTGACTACAAAAATTTTGTGGAGCAATAGTTAAAGCACAATATTCGGGTGGAATAGCTCGTAGAGACTAGTATCTTTTTCTGACGAGTTGCTTTACTCCGTCCAGGCTCGCGTTTACTAGATGAATGTGTTGGCTTCCGTCACATCAACAGCCTTATCTATTCTTAGGCCTCAGTAACAGTCTCACTTATTTTCAAGTTACAGGGATTACAATAGTCTTTTTGAGATTTTCACTTGAAACCACGAGGTTTCTGAAGTTAATCTACAACAGATGGATTGGTATACCTTCCTCGAAGAGATAATACCGTGCCAAATGGTGGTTATAACTGACCTGTCTCAATCCTAAGGGTTATCAGGTAGAAGATGGGCTGTTCAGTAGCAGAAGCATATCAATTTACAGAGCGTAGAGAAGACTGCCAACACACATGCCAAGCCCACACAATGAGCCCAAGATGGCTTCACTTCAGAGTAGCAGCCCTCCCACTTTGCTCCACAAACACATCTGGTGGAAGCTCTTGCACTTCCTTGGAGTCCTCTATTCGGCCTTTCGTATCTCATCTCTCTCTTCATATTTAGGCCTTTGCATCTCCCTTCCACTGGGCTTCTCCACCCACAATTAAGGGCACTGCTTTGTAGATGCTGCATGTTTTCTCTCTCTTGAAGATGGTTACATGCCCGCTCACTGTCACCACTTCCTCTTGGCATCACTGAATGCCATCTACAAAGAGGCAAACCTTCCCCTTCCAATCAAATATACAGGGAGTGCAGAATTATTAGGCAAGTTGTATTTTTGAGGATTAATTTTATTATTGAACAACAACCATGTTCTCAATGAACCCAAAAAACTCATTAATATCAAAGCTGAATATTTTTGGAAGTAGTTTTTAGTTTGTTTTTAGTTTTAGCTATGTTAGGGGGATATCTGTGTGTGCAGGTGACTATTACTGTGCATAATTATTAGGCAACTTAACAACAAAAAAAATATATACCCATTTCAATTATTTATTATTACCAGTGAAACCAATATAACATCTCAACATTCACAAATATACATTTCTGACATTCAAAAACAAAACAAAAACAAATCAGTGACCAATATAGCCACCTTTCTTTGCAAGGACACTCAAAAGCCTGCCATCCATGGATTCTGTCAGTGTTTTGATCTGTTCACCATCAACATTGCGTGCAGCAGCAACCACAGCCTCCCAGACACTGTTCAGAGAGGTGTACCGTTTTCCCTCCTTGTAAATCTCACATTTGATGATGGACCACAGGTTCTCAATGGGGTTCAGATCAGGTGAACAAGGAGGCCATGTCATTAGATTTCCTTCTTTTATACCCTTTCTTGCCAGCCACGCTGTGGAGTACTTGGACGCGTGTGATGGAGCATTGTCCTGCATGAAAATCATGTTTTTCTTGAAGGATGCAGACTGCTTCCTGTACCACTGCTTGAAGAAGGTGTCTTCCAGGAACTGGCAGTAGGACTGGGAGTTGAGCTTGACTCCATCCTCAACCCGAAAAGGCCCCACAAGCTCATCTTTGATGATACCAGCCCAAACCAGTACTCCACCTCCACCTTGCTGGCGTCTGAGTCGGACTGGAGCTCTCTGCCCTTTACCAATCCAGCCACGGGCCCATCCATCTGGCCCATCAAGACTCACTCTCATTTCATCAGTCCATAAAACCTTAGAAAAATCAGTCTTGAGATATTTATTGGCCCAGTCTTGACGTTTCAGCTTGTGTGTCTTGTTCAGTGGTGGTCGTCTTTCAGCCTTTCTTACCTTGGCCATGTCTCTGAGTATTGCACACCTTGTGCTTTTGGGCACTCCAGTGATGTTGCAGCTCTGAAATATGGCCAAACTGGTGGCAAGTGGCATCGTGGCAGCTGCACGCTTGACTTTTCTCAGTTCATGGGCAGTTATTTTGCGCCTTGGTTTTTCCACACGCTTCTTGCGACCCTGTTGACTATTTTGAATGAAACGCTTGATTGTTCGATGATCACGCTTCAGAAGCTTTGCAATTTTAAGAGTGCTGCATCCCTCTGCAAGATATCTCACTATTTTTGACTTTTCTGAGCCTGTCAAGTCCTTCTTTTGACCCATTTTGCCAAAGGAAAGGAAGTTGCCTAATAATTATGCACACCTGATATAGGGTGTTGATGTCATTAGACCACACCCCTTCTCATTACAGAGATGCACATCACCTAATATGCTTAATTGGTAGTAGGCTTTCGAGCCTATACAGCTTGGAGTAAGACAACATGCATAAAGAGGATGATGTGGTCAAAATACTTATTTGCCTAATAATTCTGCACTCCCTGTAGTGGCATATGGAGGCAATAGGGAGAAAAGGATAATTCCTGACCCAGTGGCACCATTCTCTCCAGTCTTCTGAACTTTCTGCCTCCTATTACTTTGTCAGTTCTGGCTCGTCACCCTGCAGCCCTCAGCTAGGTTGCTTGGCCACCTTTACAGCCTTCTATGTAGAACAACACCAGAGACCCTGATGAGGCCTAAGTTGCCCACATCCGTCCCTCTCCTTTCATCGGGTCTTAGAATACGGCTTCAGATGCATCTATATGATATGTCTAGCAATACTTCATGCTGCCTTAGATTCTGTCACTAGGTGATTGCACCAGTTTTGATTTCTTACATTTTATCTTAATTATCCCCTTATCAGCGTCAACATTACTGGCCTATAATTGCCCTCGCCCATATTTCCATTTTACTAGGTTATCACAACATTGTCTCTTTTGTAGTCCTCAACTACTAGCATGTCTGCTTGAGAAGCTGAACTAGGTTGTCGGTGGTGTTTCTACTATGAACTATGCTCTTGTATTATTTTATGATTTACGCTGTTCAACTACATCATCTTGGATCCATTTAATCAAGTAAATCCTTTCACAACTTTTTGCCTCCCATTTGAAGCATTTTCAGCGGAACTTTGGGCAAGCGTCAAAACATTGTACTGTGTACACTTCACGGACATAGTTGGTAAATAACCTGGCCATTCCTGCTTTCCACCACAAACCTTTCTGCATCCCTTTCATGCGTACAACTCAACTCTTCTATCCCCTAGCTAATGTATCAAAAACTTGCTTTATTTTCTTTCAGCTTGTCACTGTTTTCATAATGCTTGGTACATAGCTCACTTACACTCCTTCCCATCAACCACCACTCTACTTTTGGTACTCTGCCCTAAATTTACTGCAGTATTTCTCTAGCTTGAGAGTCTGAATTGTTTCTTACGAATCTCTTTAACTTTGTTTGTTTCCTCTACTCTACTGAACCACTCCTCCCTGCGCGCACCTCTGACATAGCACCATTTTTTGTAAAGTTGACTTTCTTAACATCCACTTGCATTGGCTTAGTATGGACTGACTTGGATACTACACTACAGGGTAACTGGGTCATGTACCCCAATACATGCGGGCTCCAGAAGTCAGATACTCCATTACTAGTATTACGAGGCACTATTCTCTGTTAATCCCAGGCCTCATACTCCATTACTACCAAGCTGTATTTCCCATACCTTTGCTGTGAGGAGCCATACCTCATTAATACCAGTCTTTTATATCCAATCACGACCAACCTATGTACCCATTTACTCGTATTGCTTATTTAAAGCACGGGGAACGGATCCAAGAAATTTGAGCTGTAATTTGCCAGAATTGATACAGAGCTCCAATAACGGTCCATTAGGTGACGGTGGAGACGGAGATGTACGGAACTCTGATAGTACTAGTAACTCAATGCACAAATGAGCCTTACACGGAGAAGATATGCCCGTCGTCACAGAGATTGCCAGTCTTCTTCTACTGCTATTTCCAACCTTGCTCTACCTCACTTCTCAGTTTCTGCCCTCTCCCCTCCCAACCCCAGCCTGTCCAACTAGCAAGGAAGGAAACATTACTGCGCAATGGAACTGGAAAGGAGGGACGTACTGGACTCTCGGAAGCTCCCTGTCACAGGTCCGGTGGTAAGGAAAGGAGGAAGACAGAGAGAGAGAGAAAAACAAAGAAAAGAGACAAGAGGTTAGCATGAGGCAGAAGAAGCACAATTTTAGGTAACACATGTGCAGGCAGAGGCCTGGCTTCTAGACACCCTGACATGCAAACCCTTTGGTGCCATAACTCTCAACAATAGAGGGCATCTAACCCCTCTCAACTGCCACTATATTTCTCCTAGAACAATCAGAAATACCTTCCCATTCTGGCTTTTTACTTCCTCAAAAGATAATATCCATTAACACACCTCTTCAGCAATCGACGGTTGATCCCTAAGCCTGGACCGTCTCCCACTACAGGCTCTGCTGCAGGTGCCCATTCAATTCTTGCCGAATGATATAGATAGGGCCCCCACTTCTTCCACCTTGCGCTCAGCCTGGGGTGGATCTAGCCCATGAGGTTCCTCCCCTGTGTATGTTGTAGGTATGAGATGTTTGCTGCACCTGCTACCTCCTTTCCCTACACACATCTCTCTTCTATAGCCTTTCTGTACAGTTATTGAAAGGCTCCTTTGTGAGAGATAGGGGTGCTTGCTTGAACTTATAAGCTCATGCCCTACATTGGTAAATGTATTAACAGGACATATATTTTACAGATGTTGCTTAACAGCAAGTGAGATTCCCCTTTACAAGGGAGTTTGGTAGAAGTGTCAATCATGGAGGTGATGCATGAGACTGGTTGGCCTACATGGCTGAGGAGGGCATTGGTGGTGGGCATAACACAAGACTGGATTCTGTACCTGGGGAGTTGAAGACTGGAGGTGAAGACGGGTTGAATCCCACCGACTCAGCGATCAGAGTGTTGTAAGGGCTGGTCCCGCTACGAGTCTGCAACACTGGGTTGGTCAGGAGATGATTACCCATGGTTCCTAGAGGGGGGAAAAGACAGCAAAAGAGGATATCTCTATTGCTTTTGTCTAGTACTGAAAAAATACATGTTATTCTTCCAGAGTGGTAGATCGATGTGCAACAAGCATAATTATCGTGTGGCTGAATAATCACACAGGGCTGGCACTGGTCTCAAGACACTTGGGAAGACCATGAAAGTGGTCTGCACAAGGAAAGTTGTCCAAAGCCTTTTTTATCCGATCTTTTCGGTTAAGATGAGCGAGCTTCCAGAATGTTACAGTTCACTTCTAGTTACACAGTGCAGGGAGCCCAAGGTTCCAGAACGTCACACTCCTTAATAACTGTACGAGCCTTCCTCCCAACTGACATGGTCACTTGCAACAGTGCCTCAAGATGACAATGGAATTAGTGTGAATTTAGGGAAGCACGGATCGGGCTCAATGGAGGGTGGTACAGTATTTGTGCAGGTCACTGTGGGACAGGAACTCGCCATCTAGGGTGAATGTGAACTACAGTTGCCCCATTTTGCTACAGTACAATCTCAGCCACAAATGCAAAGGGCATTACAAGCAAGACCTGCAATTTCTGCAATATTTGTACACATGTAAAACCTAAAGAAGCTTGGCTAGCCAGACACCAGAAGTCCTAAATTATTAATTTCCTCTACTAGTTAGATATACCTTTCCTCTTTTTTTGTGCACACCAGGAATGCAATAATTTGCTTTACACTGTAAGTCATGAGTTTACTTAATTGCCTGTTGCAGGAATATTAAAAACTTTAAGCTCAGTTACACCTTTGATAAAAGAGGCTTTGCTTGGTTAAGAGACTTCTCTGTGATTGGACTAGGGACTTATAGTCAACGTAGTGGCTCATTATAGTCTCATAGACCAATGCTGAAGGTTATATCAGTTGTTAAAGTCCCTCAAACCGAGCTGTAGGCTCGAGCTGGGGGCAAGAGCCTAAAGGGAGGGACAGAGCATTTAACAACTGATAAAGCCCGAGGCAGAAGGTTTATAAGGCTATTAGAACATTCCACCCACTGAGGGTATAATGTTCTAAATCTAAAAAGGAAAAACAAAAAGATAAACATTAGACTGTTGGGGCAGAAAGCGTATATCAGCTATTATTAGCTGAGTCACTTCATAGTCTTCAGTGGAGCTCCCAACATTCCAATCTTCTAATATTCATTACCACTGCATTTGGCATGCATATAGTGTATAACAAATGATCAATGAGTTAATAATGGATTGCATGAGCCCCTCTGCACAGTGTTGCAAGTTACATCACTATAAGGTTGGATTGGTTGATGTCAGGTGGGAGGGGCTGCTAAGGGGTAGCGATAGTTTACTTATGCCAGAGTGTCCTTAATGTACTGGTATGATGCACAACTGCTGGTTATGTTAGTGGGCAGCTTTCAGAATGTGAAGTAGTGAAGTGAGTTTGTGGAGAGGTTGTCATGCTGGAAAGATACTGGGAAATGTTTGCCAAAAATCGCTAAATGTTTCTGGTGAACCAGTGGTATGTGATGTCTGGTAGAGGCTCCATAAGGGACAGCTCTGCAAGTAGACTTTGGTTAGAGGTGAGTGCTATGGTGCTCATTGCAAGCTACATATGATAGTGGACAGAGCTGGATAATGGATATTTGGTGAGACACAGTCTTGTAGGGTGCTATTGAGATGTGTCTGAATGTTGGGTACAAATTAGTAGGTAAATGGTGAGATGCCGCTAAATGTAGGTGAAAGTTTGGGAATGTTCACCCTAACAATCTACAGAGCAGTAGCTGACCTCTCTTTTCTGAGAAAGCTCCATGAGAAGACTGCCACATCTCGAATTCTAGCCCACATTATTGAATCTGTTGAGCACATTGTAGTCTGATCCTGCCCTTGACCAGCACTGAATCAGCTAGACCTCAGACACTAGATGGCACACCTACCATTCTGGATGAGGGCAACACCTGCCCATTGATAACACTGGATCTCATGGTGGCATTTCACACCATCAATGGCAATTAACTAGAGTATACACTATCAGGGAGAATGGGTTTTGTTAGAAAGATTCAAATGGCCCAACTGTTTCTCTCTTTTGAATCACCTTCACTCCATTCATGGGCATTCTGCAAGTCTCATTTCTTTTGGGCCTCCTGTTGAACTTATATATAGAGGCCCCTAATACTAGGTGAAAGGACTTAAACAGCTCTTTTTGTCAGTACAATAATGCTATGCAGCTGCATCTGAGAGTGTTGCATCCAGCCAGCATTACCCACTTGAAAACAGCCCTAAATAAACTAAATATCAGGACGAGAACATTCTTTTTAAAAACGTATCCTGCTAAAACTGAGTTTATACTTCTCCAGTGACACCCCCAGCAGACCAAGAATGTCTCAAGACCTTATCTTCTCTGTGGATCGCTTTCTTCCTAGTTTCTTACACCAAATCTTTCGGGGTTAGAAACATGGGTAGCTCCTTCGCCAGCAGCTGCCAAACTTCTACACTATAACGTCAATAAACTATGTTTATTATCGTTGTAGTGTAGAAGGGTAGTGTAGGAGTGCTCAGCATTCCCCCTCAGTACGCATGTAAGTTTGGCTGTCCATCTCAGGCCGGCCAAACATACATGCGCACTAAGCTCTGTCCAACCTGGCCAGTAGTGCCAGGTTGGAGAGAGCGGGCAGACCCTCAAGGTCTGCCTAGGAGCGCAGATGCTGGGCGCTCCAACCAATCCGAACGCTGCTGTCATGCTGCCAGCAGTATGACAGCAGCGTTCAGATTGACCGCAGGGCAGGCTGGGAGCCTGTGCCTGTGGCAAAGGAAAGAGGAGTGGTGTAGGCGGCGGCGGGGCATTCAGATAATGTTTTTTGTTTAATTATAAATTTTTCTTCACTTGATATTGGACTGATATAGCCTCAGTTAAGAAACCCGAGCTGTAAACTAAGCCTTCAACCTACCTAGCACCCACGCGGTGGAACATGAACCAGAATATAACAAACTGAACCTGGCCTTCCAGGCATTCAGAAGCAAGTTGAAGACTCATGTCTTCAGACTTTACTTTTCAAACTCACTATCCTCTCTGTCTTAACCTTGTTTCATCTATTAAACTTGCTACTTAAATGTTATCTATTGGTGCTGCACTTATTATAAAGCTCTCCCCTGCAGATAGGTTTGTGCTAGTAAAGTGTTGGAGAGACATTAATTATTAGATGTCAGTCGGTCACGTGCTGTTAAGATGCTGGTGAATTTTAGAGATAAATTGGTAGGTGCTAGCGAGATGTGGAAGAATCTTAGATACAGTCTGATAGGTGCAGGTGAGACAATGCATAAAGATAGAGTGCTGGTGAGATATTTGTGAATCTAAGACATACAGGTTGGCGCTGGATGTGAAGTTTGTGGTTGTTACAGAAAGGTTGGTAGGCACTTGCGAGAACTTACATAACTTTAGAGACAGGTGATTCGGGTAAGGCAGGATGGTTTTGAAGGTGACTGGAACACTGGTAGGGTGCAAGTGAGGGAGGCTGACAGCTAGTGGAATGCCACTGCCAATTGGTAGGCTGCCAGTGATATTTGGCAAAATATTGGAAGGCCTGTGGATAGGCAGACAAGGAGATAAAGGGGGTTATTACAACTTTGGAGGAGGTGTTAATCCGTCCCAAAAGTGACGGTAAAGTGACGGATATACCACCAGCCGTATTACCAGTCCATTATATCCTATGGAACTCGTAATACGGCTGGTGGTAAATCCGTCACTTTACCGTCACTTTTGGGACGGATTAACACCTCCTCCAAAGTTGTAATAACCCCCAATGTATCTTGCTGAGGGTCAGTAAGAGGTCAGCACAAAAAGGGGCAAAAGCCAAGCTGTGATTGAAAGTATTACTGTGGAATAAGAAAATAAGGAAAGAGATCGAGTTATCTTGGATATTCAAGTGGTTTTCGCTGCAACCTTGACCGCTGTCATGATTGTTGGCACCCTAGGTGAACTGAAATTATGCTTGCTCCCACCCAACAATAGGATTACAGCAAATCTTAAACTGAAAATATTTTTAAACCAATTTATTAACTACACTGACACCCTCATGGAAACAAAACAATGTTTTGGGAACCAATGTTTTAGGATTAAACTCTTTTCAGGACTTACTTTCTTCCTTTGGTTCAACACTTGGACCCCTCCCCTAATTGCTTCTTATTCCATTATAGATTATATGGAGCAGTCCTTCTCAATTCGAGATGCTACTTAAATGAGCATAGGATGCCGCCCCTTTGAGCTCAACAGCAGCATGCCAAGTGCTCGGAATATTTGGACATGGCCATGCTGAATAACACTTATCCGGGATCATGTGTGGCTGGCTGTGTATGAACTAAAGGGATGTTACGGGATCTGAAAGGCTTTGTTTCGGCCCCTTTTGACACTTACTTTGACAGTAAGAAGAAGGGCTCTTGGAGTCTTCCTCTGATCTGCGAGGTTTGTGGGAAATCCGTTTGGTGCTTTTTCAATCTATTGAGTTTGCTGAATGCGGTGGTGGGCGTGCTTAGGTTCACGGACAGCTATAGTTATGCATATCTGTGAAATATATTGTGAACTTTTGACAACCACAATTTGACCACATTTTTGACCACACTTTTGATGCTGGGGTGCTCCTTTGCTCTGCCTTAGCGTGGCAAAGTGTAATCTGATCATCTTCAGATGTGGGTGAAGACCCTTAACCGCATTCTCCAGGACTTTGGATGAAGACTGCGTGTAGAAGGCCAGCAGTGGGAAGTAGAAAAGGGACCACGCTACTCACCACGGTTCAATGTCGGCGTGCTGGTGATATCACCGGCCATGAAGGAGGACTCGGTCTGCTTCCGAACGGTGTCATTCCACATTCGTCTGATTCGACTCTGTGGGCATTAAAAAACAATCATGAGACGAGCCGGAGTCGCTCGTGCCAAGCAGGCTCCTATTAATACAAGAAGCTGTTCCTGAAGGACACCCCAGAATCCTGACCAGGCGTCTCTTCTAGTACGTGTGGTCACATCCCCAGACATTCAGTCAGCACACATGGCCCCTGCTTTATCTTCCAGTATAATATTCACTTTTCTCGCTAATGGTGTGGCTAAGTACATCTCTAATCTGGAGTAAATACTGTCTGGTCAGGTGTTGCATTTCACTAGATCAGATGAAAAGAAGCAAAGCTCTCCAAGTTAGACAAGACTCAGCAATACTGACGGCAGCGATGCCACATACTAGGCCTCTGCTACAGAGATCTATGCCCGGCATCAGTTACACCTGAAACAGAGTGTAAAAATATATTATTCAAAAATACCTACTGCAAAATGTACGCTGCTAAAATATCGACCTTGCATACATACCACTTTACAAAACGCTGACCTGTATTTTTCCTGAACACAGCCAGACTGACAACCCACATATCTTAAGGCTGGGGTAATATACTTTTTCAGCTCAAGTCCCCGCATATTTCCGGGAAAGAGTCTGATGGTGGTATTTTGGTGCAGGTCGGAAATTTTGTAGAGATCTATTTATTTAATGTTGAAATTTCTCTGTATCATGAATTCTGTGCTTTGGCAAAAGACTGCAGAACCAAAACATGTTTGGGGACGGGAAGTAGTACAACAGGAGTGCTCTCTTACGTACTCCTGCATGTGCACAGCAAAGTGGCCACATTCCCTTTCGTTTGTACCAAGAGTACTTCTTTACATACTCCAAGATGCCTATGTTAATAGGCCCCTATGTCTTCCCATGCTCCACCTTGCTTGCAGTCTGCTCACTGGTTTTTGAGTTGGTTGGTATTGTGGATGGACGAACGGAAAGCTTCAGCATAAAAAGGGCATTGGTGTGCCTCTATTATTGTTGAATGCTACAACATGCTTGGATGATACTCCTATGACCTCATACGTTCTTGTATTTCAGCAAGGCTCCCACTGTAGTGTTTTCAGATGCCAGCCGGGGCCTGCGTCACTGTAACTGTGCAATATTCCATACCGATATCTGCAAAGAGGGCACCAATGACATGTAATGGATCCCCGATAAGATGGAATCCTTGATCGTGGCTCTAGAAAGCTGCTTGAAATGAGGTCAGAGTGAACTCGAGATCTAACTAATCAATATAACCTACAACCCTCCCAGCATATGACTGATGCTACCCCAGCCCTCTGACCAGTTACACTCTAGTCCCTGAGCCATATCTTTATTTCAATGGACCACATAGAATGAAATTTTACTGAGTAGCTCGAACTAAGCATTTTCTGAGCAACAGCATCCCTGAAGTCACAGAAACCAAGCTATCCTACACGTGGCGGTCACCTTCTTCCACCTATCCAATGCCAGCGAAGGCTGGTGGAGGACTACTCCATTATAGTAAGAGATTAAAACATTCTACCATGGCATGTCTCACATGGACAAGGTTCATGCTGGAAAATATTATACTTAAGCAACTCTGTATGCACCTCTGTATGGCGCCATACCATGGGCCAATGGACTTCAATGGTTTGTCCTACCTGTCAGTTCCTTACTTTCTGGCATTGGCAACACCAGCCGTGTCTGCAAGCCTGTGAAGTTTGGTGCTCAATATAAACCATTGAGCAAAGGCCACACACTTCCCTGCCAAGGCCCCACTCCACACACACAGCAGCATGCCAAATAAGTCAACAACGGACAAAACCTATTCTTTGACAATGTCTTGTAGACACATGAAAAACTCCAGCCCAATAAGCCTTAAAAACACTGCAATGACCAGAAATCTCTGGCTTACACTGCATCTTCAACCTTGGATGAGAAGGGGAGGAGTGTCCAATGACCTAGGTGGCAAGTGGCACTATTTGAGGATAACACCTTCTACCTCCTTCCCTTCCTCTCAGTTGGTTTGATGCAGTGGCCTGCAAGGACCAGCTCAGCAGTGACATACCTGCGTCCCGGTGTAGTAGCGGTTGTTGCTTCTCATGGCCGAGGTCTTGAGGGAACCATGGGCGCCTCCTGGTGGGCTCCGCACACAGCAGTACGAGTGGCGCAGGCACTTGCTATACTCCTTGTGTACCTGGAAACGAAGCGTGGATCTTTATTGGATGAAGCGGCATAGGGAGAAGAAAGGGGACAGCACTGATGTAGGATAACTGTACATGTGGGTAATACCATGGTGAAACCAATCGCTCCCTCTACACTAAGGAATTGGGCTGAAATCAGAGGAGGCTGTGGACACAGATAACAATGGCTTTTGCTGGTTGATTAGGTAGTCCCCAATTTATACCTTTTTAATCCGCAGGAGTTATGGGCTGAAGTTTAAATGGAAATATAGGAATGAAAGTAATCACTATTCAAAGTGCCTGTTTCTTCAACAGAAGGATCGGTACTCTCCCACTGAATGCATTGCAGTGTTGAGAAGTGCAGGTCCTCAGAACCTGCCCATTTAGAGCACTGGTCAATTGTGTTATTTGAAAGGACAAGTGTGTTGTACAATGCTGGGGTATTAAGTTGCACTGAGATCTACAGTACTTAACAAAAATTGTGCAGCTACCCCATGTTTTTCTTTGGAACATGCTACTGCCATTGCTGGGTGCTGGGGTTACCACAATCCAAGGCTGCCTAGTTTTGATTTCACCTCATGTCTCGCTTCCATTACCCTACCGCCATCTTTCTCACTCTTGCAGATTCTCTTTCATCTCTGCTTTCTCGCTTAGCCACTGTTTTCCTTTATATTCTGTTACATTTTTGCCCTCTTTTGACCTCTTTAGCTCTTGCTCTGGGTGAAAGTGAGATGATGAAAAATAAGTCTGGGCCGGACCCCAAACATGAGTGCCAGTACCCTCCGTCTGTAAGCACCGGCACAAATTAAGCACAGCAAACAGTACATTCAGCACCACTTATGCTTAGATATGAACTCGCCCCCTTGCACATGCCCACTACAGCAGGTATACCACAATATTCTACTGTTTATCTGTTACAACAAACAGACTCCGAGGAGGCACAACAGAACCAAGCAGAGTCTTTCCTTTCTCTCTGCAGTAAGACCATGGACGCCTGGCGGCTGCTTACATTCCAAGCACAGTGGGGGTGGCCAAGTGCTCCGCCACTCTGCTTCCAGCACTTCCCTCTTCTTGCAAGGGTAAGTGCCGGGAAAGCTTGCCTTGTCGAGTGCTCGGATGTGCTGCCAAAGGGTGAGGAGCTTGCCAAGAACTCATAATTACTCGCAGGTGCTGCTTAAACAGATGAAACCACCTTTGCCTCCTGTGCTTTGGTTTGGGCGAAGGCGGAGACAGCTGAATCGGCCATCTGTGAAAGAGAGCGCCCAAGGCAACGGCGCATCTTCGAGTGGCACGGCTTCCAACCTGTAGCAGGTAAATGAAAGGCCAGCAGCCCAAACCGTACAGCTTTGTACAGCATCAAAGGAACATGTCCTGCGTCAGTGAAAATTGGCCCTACAAAACACAAACCAAGCAACCACTCCGATCAGCAAAACACTGGAGCTGCAAGAGGAAGAACTAGCAATCAAACCCACCTTAACCTAAACGCAGGAGCTGCAAGAGGTAAACAAACATTTGCAATGCAACGGGTCTCATGCTTGCTCGCGTTACAGCTATTAGCATTGTAAGCTCTTAACCGGACTTTTCTTGCCACTTAAACTAATAATGAAAAGTAAAACAGTTTCACATATGCGAGGCGATGGTCGCCATGAGTGTGAACGAGACACAGAAAAGGAAACAGAAGTTCACTCGCAGTGAAACTTATCGGCAAAAGTGCAATTATCCATGTAACAGGGTCGATGTCTTGCAAAGCGCACAACTTCTGCCCAGTGAGTTCGTGTTGTGCAGGAAATGAAAAGATAAAGTAGTCTAGAAACCAGCTGACAACACAGAGCCTTGTATGTTTTCAATAGTTTACTGGTGCGCTCAAGGAGGGCTAAACACCAGAAAAGGCATGACGTATGCATGCCTTTCACAAATAGAATCAATCGATTTTTAAAAGGCAAGCCCACAAACTAATTAAGGTGACAGGCGTGACATGGGCGTTGTTAGAAGCCCACAGAGAGATTACAACATGGTCCAGAGCGCTTGCATGTGCTCATCCCTAAACAGACAATTGCACCAGACAACAATAAACAAGTAAACCAGACACAAACGCCAATTGTGCCCCCCAGGGCACTTTGTATAATACGACCCTTGGTAGTTAACCTTCTTTGAGTCTCCAGAGACTGCCAAGCTAGGGTGGCCCAGTAACTGCTCATCAATGACCCGTCTCTGGATTCCAAGTTCATTATTTATTTTTATGTATTCTAAACATGTATATAACACACCTGGGCCAGCATGGCTGTGCTGTGAAGGGCTGCAAAGCAGATCAGTCCTTGCAAGGACAGTACAGGTCTCCAGTAAACTGGTATGTCTCCCTCTGCAAAAATAACCCCACCTGGAGGGAAAATGTCAACCATCACAACAGTCTAACCACTGGCTCTATACTGGTCAGCAGTATACTAGAAATGCAGTATAGTAGAAATGTTGAACACTGTTTTGGTTGATGAGACCTTGGGTGACCTAGCCAACTAAGTGGTCTGCAAATGTCATACCTTCAGGAGCTCCTACAATCTTGGAGGGTCACAGCTTGGCATTATTATCTCATCTCAGGGTCATTCTTCAAACAGAAGGCCATTTTTAAAGAAATGCAGATATCCATCAAAAGGTTGGGCCAGGGTAGTTCTACTCTGGCAAAATAATTGTGACTGACGGTAAAGAAAGGGCATCACTGGGTAACCACCATGTCCCTCACCCACAGAAACATTTGGATTGGGGCAGGGGACAGGAGAGGTGTACATGGAGCCTCCTGTGACCAAGATTGATACCAGCACCCTCTTGCAAAGGCAATAAATATCTTTAGAAGCTCAAGTTGAGTCCAGCAATCATTCACTCAGGTCCACATACAATACCAATCACACACACACACACATACACACGCTTGCTGAGAAGCCTCTCATGCATATCTGAGGCATCATGAAAGATAGAATGAATAAAAGGAAGGTTTGCAGAGTGTCTCTACAAATCTGTCTTTCATTCATTCTTTCATAATGCCTGAGGTATGCGAGGCTACAGAGGTCGACAAAGGAAGAAAAGGAAGGTACTTAGGTCAGCATTTGTTAACCCACTTCTCACTTGCTTCACTGAATAAAAATAAAGAAGCTCCAAAATGATCCTCGAAAGATGATCCTCATTTACCTACGCTACACATACTTTGCCCATGTGGAGCTGGTTGACTGTCCTCTGACTAGAGCCAGCAGACTTGCTTCCTGCCTATAGATTATGCTACCACCACTGTAAGTCAACACTTAGTTCATGGGAGGGGATAGTATCCATCCTTGCAAAGAGGGATGAACTGTGGGTGCCTTCCTGCTTCTAGAACCAGATCTATTTTTCACATCTTTAAAACAGGGGTATGTCCAGTGTGGATGCATCACTGTCCAGTCCTCCAGGGAGAAAACACACAGGGCTATCCAGAAAAAACACACAGGACCAGTCAGCAGAATTTGGACAAAGCCATGCTGAAGACTTTTGTCCCAACTGAAAGGTTAGAATTCTGAGCTGAGTTGTACTTTACCACACCCTGTAATTATTGAGTGCATTATATACCTCATCCTTTGTTAAATGTCCGCAGCTCAAACCTTCCAGAATCTAACAGGTGAAAACAGTACTGCTTTTACCATGACTTGTTGATTTTGGCACAGTAAAAACCGAGATTCAGGTTACTCCCCAAAAACTCGTAATAGGTGCTATTTATCGTACACGATAAATCAAATGCCCCAGGGTATCTGCATTTATCAGGTGCAATAAATACGGCACGTAACATCTGGTCACTAGTAAAGAGGGCCATAGCATTATAATGGAGGACAGTGGAGTGTTCTAGTTGCCTCGGTTGGTGTCGTGTAGGTGTAGTCTATCCATAACAGATCGTGGTCAGTGACTGTGGCAGTGTACATGTTTGGTTTTGGGCTTGTTGATTCACTAGCAACAGATGATGCTGTGGGATTATGGCTATCCAGGCAATGCCATCTTCCTCATACATTACCAGGTGTGCCCCAAATCCCAACCGTTTAGAGTGTTTTACTCAGTACAGCCACTCTGAATTTTACTTTATATAGGATCTCACAAACCAACTGGTGGCTGGTTGCTTTTAAATAGAGGTAATTTATTCATAGTATGTGGCTACAGGAGCCAATCCGAATCCCCAGTTAAATTAACCGTGGCAAATTAGGCATTAGATGATTTGTTGAGTTGTTCTCTGAATAAGCCAGCAGCACAGCCATTGATGGGGAGCGTATGGGTACTACAGGCCCTCACCGCGTGTGGTTTGAGTGTAGGTATCAATGGAGACATGGCCAAACACAGTGCATGGGGTTAACACTATTTTATGGATAGTAGCATGTAAGTTACCTTCTTTTGCAGGGCACAGTGAAATATGAAGATGAACATTCCCTGGAAAGCATTGAAGGTGGTAAACAAGTACGCCATGACGATGGACTCCTTGTTAATGAAGAGGAGACCAAAGGCCCAGGTGAGTCCAAGAAGGAAGAGGAGGGCTATCGCTCCCAGTGCCCAGGATCTGCAACACGAACAGAGAGAGAGAGAACGGATACATAAGAAACACAAACACCACCGAAAGGCAAGGAAAGATGAGCGAGATAATGAATGAATAAAGAAACCACAGAGAGAGAAAGAAAAGAGGCAAAAAAAGAAGGCCAAACAAATATATGGAAGAATGGAGAATAAAATACACCTCTTTTAAAATTACTTTGGAGCTTTTTTTTTTTTTAGCAAAATCAGGATGCACATCCTCATGTGACAATGGAAACCCGCCGTATTTGCTGTTGGAGCCCCTTTATTAGGTCAGTGTGAACTCCGGATTCCTGCTGCTTTTCAAACCCATTTGGACATGACGGTGCTTTCCAGTGTTACATGCTAGCAAATTACTCATGAATAACATAGTTGACCCTATGTTGTTTGGACCCTAGAATCCTGCTACCAGTCAGGGCTCCTCCTGTTCTCAGACTCTAAAGTCACTATAAGAACTAAAAACTTTTCCGGTCAGAAGTTGTTGTTCTCTCTGAGCTGTGGGTCGCCTCTACTTCTATCACGGGGTGTTGGACTCTATGGTCAGTGAGGTACCTCCCCTTAATTCATGGCGTGGTTGTCTGTGGTCAGTATGAGGACCCCCTTGTGTTGAGTGTTTTTTTGTTTATATTCAGTATGACCATCTCCATCTGTCTTCATAGTTAGTGAAAGCCATCTCCTTCTGTCACAGTGGTCAGGTCTCTATGGCCATTGAAGGACCCTCTTGTTCGCTCACAGTGTACTGGTCTGTGTGATTATTGAGGGTGTGGTCTATACAGTCAGTAAGGATCTTCTAAAACTGTTAAAATGTCAAGGTGTTGGCTCTGTAGCCACTGCCTGTGTCCCATGTATGACATGGTGCAGCAACAGTCCTTGGCCACCCTGCTCATCCCTTTCCCACTGCATCGTCTTACTGGCCTGTGAAGTCAGTGGTGTGGGGCCTACACTGTCGGTCAACTTGGCAAAATAAGTTCTTATAGCCAATGGGGAACAGGGATCAATAAGTATCTGGGCTACAGCAAACATTTGCATGCTAACCTTCATTTTCTAGAAAACCCACAAAATTATATCAACCTTTTAGTTTTGTTTGGATGATGTGCTAATTCAGCTGAAGAGCAGGAAGCTCCTGCCATCTTCTACATACAGTACCAGCGGTGCACCAAAAGCCAGCCGTTTAGAGTGTTTTACTCAGCCAACCACTCTAAATTTTATTTATGTAGGATCTCACACTAGTCCTGAGTTATTAATCAATTACAACCGGAGAAATAAAAAGGGACCAGTGCCGAGTGAATGCATAGAAAAAGTCAGGGATGTACTTAGTTTAAGGCAAATCAGGATCTTTCCCAGACAGGCGGTCAACCAGTGAAAAGCTGCTATGGCAGATGCAAAGCCACTTCCGCGTTGGGCCTGGCGTATATTGCAAGGAGCCTAGGCTAGCGTGCCGCTAAATAAAAAACGAAGAGAAGATAATGCCAGGAAGGATAGTGGAGTCATCAGAAAAAGAATACATTCTGAACAGGTTAGCTGAGCAAGGGGCTGGAGCATAGATGGAGGGAAGCGTAGGCGAGGCAGGAGAGCAAAGATGAGGAGTTGAGGGAGGAAGGAGCATTGATAGAAGGAGGTAAGAGAGAGTGCTAATACCAAAGGGCATATGGGATTGGATTCAGAAAGAGAATCGTCAATGCAAAGGGGATAAGGGATGCTGAAGAGCTTAGGGGAGAAATGAGCAGCATCGTTACCAAGAGGATTATGGGAAGGAAGATGCTAGCACAACAAATGATGTAGGAGGTGAAACATCAATACAGAGGAGCGTGAAGAAAACAGCAGCATTATAGAGGATATTAGGCAGAGGGAGACTGAAAGCAAGAAACAAGGAGTCCAATTGGAAGTGGACTGTACAGTGGGAGGGTATGTACTGCAGTGAAAACCGATGCTCTAGGCTGTGGCATTTCATGGGGTGTAGAAAATACCCCAAACTCCTAGCATTCCCCAGAAAAATGAGAAAGTACATGCGGATTTGGTGCATTATTCACCAAATCCTGTGTGTATGGCAATTTAGTGCCCATTTCCCTCCTATACATTTTTGATAAGTTTGAGCTGGGAAATTTACCTCTGGAAATAATGGGTGGGTGCAGCGTTTGCCACACAAGTTATAATTCTGATGCCGGAAATCAGAAGCGGCTGCCCAGGGACTGGAATTTCAACCTCACTTGTAATCAGGAGGAAGAACATGGATAGAGGATGGATGGTGGTGGAAGTGTAACAGGGTAGTAAGCCTGGGCATCACATGGGGTAGCGTAGGAGCAATGATGTAATTAGGCTCGGGGACATAACAAGGGCAATTTGCGGATGCTCATTCTGGGAGAGGGATGAATGAACACAGTGAAAAGCAGAGAGCGGTAGGTCAGTCACCACTAGTTTCTAGGAATTCCTGATGGGACCGCTAGTTACTGTGCTCATTATGAATGGCAAGGTCAGGGAAAATTCCATGGACCAGTCATGTTCCCCCTAGAGATTTTGATTGGAAGCCACTAAGATCTCCAGGGGAAACTGCAGAGCAGATTGAGCTATTACTGGGGGAACCTGATCCGGAATCACCAGTTCCCCAGGTAATTCTCCATTATTCATGGGATTCTTAGGAATCAACCAGGAATTCTCATTGATTCCGCACTTCCTCAATTGATGGGACCTCCGGTATTGTTAACTATGGGTTAACAATACCGGAGTTAACAATACCGGTCACAGGTATTGATCAGGACACTTACAATGAATACAAATATACAGTTACAGACTGATGAATGTCCTACCAATTAGAGTCGGTATTTTGAAGTGAGAACCAGTCAGGTGTACTATAGCAAATAGTTGGGGTTTAACCTGAGGGGTTCCCAGCTTAAATTGTACATTTTTTCTAAATCTGATTGCGTGCCTCTACTAAGTCATATGCTTTGGGCTTTTGAGGTTATGTCTATTGGTGCTACTTATTGGTGATCAAAATCAGGGTACTCTACAACTCTTGCTGGATTGGCGACTCAATGGACTGTTTGCTTCACTAGCCTTGTGGAACATTCTCGACTCATCCGAGTGAAGGTTGAGGCTGTGCTTCATTCCAGTCATTACCATAATCAGACTTGAGGTGTGGTACCAGAATACCACTTATAAAATATAGACCTGCAACAATTCAGACTCCAAGATATTGATTTGTACAATAATGCTGAGATAGGTACAGAGTAGTAAGTTTGCACTCCCCTCTTGATGCTTATGTTGACAATAATGTGCATATCTATATTGTAGGAGGCTGGACTGGCTTGTAGTGAGTACCAAGGGGTACTTGCACCTTGCACCAGGCCCAGTTATCCCTTATTAGTGTATAGGGTGTCTAGCAGCTTAGGCTGATAGATAATGGTAGCTTAGCAGAGCAGCTTAGGCTGAACTAGGAGACGTGTGAAGCTACTACAGTACCACTTAGTGTCATATGCACAATATCATAAGAAAACACAATACACAGTTATACTAAAAATAAAGGTACTTTATTTTTATGACAATATGCCAAAGTATCTCAGAGTGTACCCTCAGTGAGAGGATAGGAAATATACACAAGATATATATACACAATACCAAAAATATGCAGTATAGTCTTAGAAAACAGTGCAAACAATGTATAGTTACAATAGGATGCAATGGGGACACATAGGGATAGGGGCAACACAAACCATATACTCCAAAAGTGGAATGCGAACCACGAATGGACCCCAAACCTATGTGACCTTGTAGAGGGTCGCTGGGACTATTAGAAAATAGTGAGGGTTAGAAAAATAGCCCACCCCAAGACCCTGAAAATTGAGTGCAAAGTGCACTAAAGTTCCCCTAAGGACAAAGAAGTCGTGTTAGAGGAATAATGCAGGAAAGACACAAACCAACAATGCAACAACAATGGATTTCCAATCTAGGGTACCTGTGGAACAAGGGGACCAAGTCCAAAAGTCACAAGCAAGTCGGAGATGGGCATATGCCCAGGAAATGCCAGCTGTGGGTGCAAAGAAGCTTCTACTGGACAGAAGAAGCTGAGGTTTCTGCAGGAACGAAAAGGGCTAGAGACTTCCCCTTTGGTGGACGGATCCCTCTCGCCGTGGAGAGTCGTGCAGAAGTATTTTCCCGCCGAAAGAACGCCAAAAAGCCTTGCTAGCTGCAAATCGTGCGGTTAGCGTTTTTGGATGCTGCTGTGGCCCAGGAGGGACCAGGAGGTCGCAAATTGGACCGGGAGGTAGAGGGGACGTCGAGCAAGACAAGGAGCCCTCTTAGCAGCAGGTAGCACCCGGTGAAGTGGCAGAAACAGGCACTACGAGGATGCGTGAAACGGTGCTCACCCGAAGTTACACAAAGGAGTCCCACGTCGCCGGAGACCAACTTAGAAAGTCGTGCAATGCAGGTTAGAGTGCCGTGGACCCAGGCTTGGCTGTGCACAAAGGATTTCCGCCGGAAGTGCACAGGGGCCGGAGTAGCTGCAAAAGTCGCGGTTCCCAGCAATGCAGTCTAGCGAGGTGAGGCAAGGACTTACCTCCACCAAACTTGGACTGAAGAGTCACTGGACTGTGGGGGTCACTTGGACAGAGTTGCTGGATTCGAGGGACCTCGCTCGTCGTGCTGAGAGGAGACCCAAGGGACCGGTAATGCAGCTTTTTGGTACCTGCGGTTGCAGGGGGAAGATTCCGTCGACCCACGGGAGATTTCTTCGGAGCTTCTAGTGCAGAGAGGAGGCAGACTACCCCCACAGCATGCACCACCAGGAAAACAGTCGAGAAGGCGGCAGGATCAGCGTTACAGAGTTGCAGTAGTCGTCTTTGCTACTATGTTGCAGGTTTGCAGGCTTCCAGCGCGGTCAGCAGTCGATTCCTTGGCAGAAGGTGAAGAGAGAGATGCAGAGGAACTCGGCTGAGCTCTTGCATTCGTTATCTAAAATTTCCCCAGAGCCACAGACCCTAAATAGCCAGAAAAGAGGGTTTGGCTACCTAGGAGAGAGGATAGGCTAGCAACACCTGAAGGAGCCTATCAGAAGGAGTCTTTGACGTCACCTGGTGGCACTGGCCACTCAGAGCAGTCCAGTGTGCCAGCAGCACCTCTGTTTCCAAGATGGCAGAGGTCTGGAGCACACTGGAGGAGCTCTGGGCACCTCCCAGGGGAGGTACAGGTCAGGGGAGTGGTCACTCCCCTTTCCTTTGTCCAGTTTCGCGCCAGAGCAGGGCTAAGGGGTCCCCTGAACCGGTGTAGACTGGCTTATGCAGAATTGGGCACATCTGTGCCCAAGAAAGCATTTCCAGAGGCTGGGGGAGGCTACTCCTCCCCTGCCTTCACACCATTTTCCAAAGGGAGAGGGTGTAACACCCTCTCTCAGAGGAAGTCCTTTGTTCTGTCATCCTGGGCCAGGCCTGGCTGGACCCCAGGAGGGCAGATGCCTGTCTGAGGGGTTGGCAGCAGCAGCAGCTGCAGTGAAACCCCAGGAAGGGCAGTTTGGCAGTACTAGGGTCTGTGCTACAGACCACTGGTATCATGGGATTGTGCCAACTATGCCAGGATGGCATAGAGGGGGCAATTCCATGATCCTAGACATGTTACATGGCCATATTCGGAGTTACCATTGTGAAGCTACATATAGGTAGTGACCTATATGTAGTGCACACGTGTAATGGTGTCCCCGCACTCACAATGTCAGGGAAATTGGCCCTGAACAATGTGGGGGCACCTTGGCTAGTGCC
Source organism: Pleurodeles waltl (assembly GCF_031143425.1). NCBI lineage: Eukaryota > Metazoa > Chordata > Amphibia > Caudata > Salamandridae > Pleurodeles > Pleurodeles waltl. The sequence continues at coordinate 439,532,321 of NC_090443.1, read as the reverse complement.
AGGGTGCCCTCACACTAAGTAATTTTGCACCTAACCTTTACCAGGTAAAGGTTAGACATATAGGTGACTTATAAGTTACTTAAGTGCAGTGTAAAATGGCTGTGAAATAACGTGGACGTTATTTCACTCAGGCTGCAGTGGCAGGCCTGTGTAAGAATTGTCAGAGCTCCCTATGGGTGGCAAAAGAAATGCTGCAGCCCATAGGGATCTCCTGGAACCCAAATACCCTGGGTACCTCAGTACCATATACTAGGGAATTATAAGGGTGTTCCAGTAAGCCAATGTAAATTGGTAAAAATAGTCACTAGCCTGTTAGTGACAATTTGGAAAGAAATGAGAGAGCATAAACACTGAGGTTCTGATTAGCAGAGCCTCAGTGAGACAGTTAGTCACTACACAGGTAACACATTCAGGCACACTTATGAGCACTGGGGCCCTGGTGAACAGGGTCCCAGTGACACATACAACTAAAACAACATATATACAGTGAAAAATGGGGGTAACATGCCAGGCAAGATGGTACTTTCCTACATATATCACAGAGTCTATATGTTTGCATGTCAACATTTTTGTGGATAAATATTGCAACATATAACTAAGTCTCGCGTAAGGAGATGGTTATTAATTCACAGAAGATCTTAGATATAAAAGTCAATGTAAACCCTTTCAGGAAGTGGAAAGTTCACTCACACTTGGCCATTCAACAGAAATGCTTGAACTTGACAGACCTTTTTGTTCTCTGTTTCCCTCATCCCAGGTTCACACGCCTCAGGACAATTGCCCCCAATGTTTTGGGAGTTATTCTGATCTTTCCACCGTGAGAAACAGAGCATGTGTATTGTCCAGTATTGTTATTTAGGTGAGTGGTCTGTGGAAGCTGCCTCTGGCTAGAGGGGGCTAACCACTGCGAAGAACACACAAAACAGACAAACGCACACCACTTACTTGATGTTATCCAGGCGGCTGGAGTCAGGCTTCAGGACGGAGGTGTTCCGTATCATTTTGTGAAGAGTGATCATCAAAAATATCAGGTTAATCTGAGGGGGGAGAAGGAAGAGATGAGATTCCTCCGCATGCACTGAGGAGAACCACTTAAAGTGCAGCACATAGGTTGCTGGTGTAAAAAATACTCTTGCTATAATAATGAGACTGCTAGATTTAGGCAGCAGCGCCACCAGATACAAGGGACTGAGCCTCATCCTGCACCGTGTGACAGCTGTCAGCCTAACCCTTCTGGCCAGCTAGCAGCACCTCACGTGTACCCGAGAGTAAAAGGTGATTTGTGGCAGTCCTTAGCATGTCATCAGGATTTCTCTGGGAAATTGTGGTGGAACAGATCTTACCCCTTTCTCTCAGTCATATATGTCTCACACATATAAAGGCAAAACAGAAGCAGGACTAGGTTCAATATGTTTTATTGAATCATCTGCATTCTATGTAAAAAAACATGTATTGTGATTATGAGTGTGATAAAACATAATAAAAGCAAGACAGTGACTAGGAAAGTGAAACATAAGAAAAGTCTCACCATACTGTCACAACAACAATTCTAAAATCCTTACCTGCACTACTAAGATTCTCTACAAGAGCATGGAAGTGTAAGCCCTAATCTGCCCATCAGGCCCCTTGGGAGAACCCCATCACCCGTACCTGTGTTTGCAGGTAGAGAAGAGGTCTGTTGGTCTACTGAGAGTTCTCCCACATGGAGGGAGAGACTGTGGCAGGTCTCAGCAGAAACTGCAAAGGCGGTGTGCAGTGTATGATGGCAACTGGTTGGAATTTCCCTCTATCATGTGGAGGAAATTAGATGTTTTATAATAAAACATCTGGTGTTCTGAGAAAACTGTCCTGACATGACAACACAGATATTTCTGTGTCTAAGAGTTGAGGACTTGATGAATGCTTTGTAGCAGCAATAATTAACTTATCATGTGCAACCTTGCAAAGAATGAGAATGTCGTGCAGAGAAAAGAATAACAGAAGTCTGTGTTAAAGGACAAGCTGATAATAAGAGAAACATCTCCACTCAAAGAAGATTTCTGCTAAAATAATATAAAAATAAAAATGCATGCCCAGAGTCAAAGGGCACAAGCTGCAGTCCTAGGCAAAATAACATACCTGTGTAATAGCTAAAGTAACCTCATGGCACCCTCCCCATTGACAGTTCAAAGAGTATCGGTCCCTAACAAAGCCTAAAGCAAAACTGCCATTTCTACATCTGTAAGTTTACAAGAAATACTAAAATGTACACAATGAAATGTCCATGTTGACAAGCAAACAAACAAAAATATGGACCAAATTAAAACTGATCAATTTAGAATTTAGAAACATAACATGAAAAATAGGGCCAAATAACAATAGGTCAGCAATATTCATGGCTTAAAAAATTTGCCAATTTCATAAATTTTAAAAGCATCCAGGAAAGAGCCCACTTTGGCAGATGTTAATGCAACCAATTAATTGGCAAAGAAAGTGAGAGAGCGCTAATGTGCCCTTGCCTCAGCCCCAGCTGGGGCGGCAGCGCAGTGCCAGGTGTTGTAGCACCAAGAGCCACTTGGTCCTCAAAGGGTGACTCATAGGAAGCTTCCTGCAACAAACACAATCTCAATGTGCATGTCTGTTTCTTAAAGCAGACAAGGATAAACCTGGCCCTTTACACTTGCATTTAGAGCCATGTGTGGCCCACATCATAAAACTTCATCCTTGTAAGCACTCAGCCTTCCTTTGTTTCACACACAAATTAGTATTTCGCAACCGGCCTTCCCCCAAAGACCCTTTTCTCCACACTGGGAGTGAGGTCCACACTTTTGTTGCTACCTTACCCCCTGCCACTACCCTACTAATGGGCACCTTCTTTAATCTACTCTGTGACACACTGGTAGGGAACTGCCACACAGGTAGTGGGCCCCTCCATCTTTCTTGCCATGAAAACTACCTGAGTGCCACAATGATAGCGGTCTACTTCCACTGCTTTTTCTGCAGAACCCATACTGGCCCCACTGATTTGGGTTTGCCTCTGTAATTATCACTGGAAGAGCTGCCTTTGTGCCACACTTGTAAGGGCAGCCACACTAGTGGGAACCTATTCACATCACTCTTACCTTGAGAACTCACTATGTTCCACATTGGTGCACAAGCAGGCCGCCTCCATGACCCTTTCACTGAGCTCTCTTTCGCGCCTCTACAATTACACAGGCAGTTCCCTCTGTGTCATAAGGGTAAGGGGTAGCTCCAGCACTTTTAGTATGAGAATTCTCTGTGTACAACACAAGTAGAGTGCCATCTTTGTCTCCCATAACCTAATAGCTCCCTCAGACATCAGTATATATCTCTTTTTTTCCCATAGCTGTAACCCAACACTGTATGAGAAGTGCCAATGGGGCAAGCATAGCCAAATTAAGGTATATGGGGGACACCTTGAGTTTCCCCAACACATTCTACTATCAGAGGCCACCATTATTAGAACCAGCGGTTGCTTCTGACCACATTAAAGACTTTGGTTAATTATTAGGGGTATGGTGCGTACACGAGAGAGACACTGGCATAAAGTCAGGCATCAGTGGCACTAGGAATCAAATTCGACACCCATGACAATGAGGTACTGACAGAGGCACACACTCTACTCTACCGATGATTCAGTAGACATCCACAACGTCACTGGGCCCCTCATACCACAATAACTACATGTCTGTAGTCTGTCAACAAATCTTTTGACTAGGCCAACTACACTATGGTCCGAAGTCAAGATGTGCCACCATAGGGTCATGATGAACAATGTGTAGGAACTGTATTTTCCTGTGGAGCAAGGATGATAATTGTGCTCCTTTGATCACAGCATATATTTATTGTCAACGAGGTCAGCTCTAATTCAAAGATTACACAAAGTTTTTTGTGTCAGCCCTAGGGGTGGGGCAGTCAATTGAAAGCACCCTAGCCCCTGTGCCACACAGTCCTTTGGATAAGATATCATATTATTCATTCAATAACAGACATCATCCAGTCAATCCGTTGATTGGAGTGGAGTCCAAGCCCGGACTTGCCATTCTGCTACTCTAATTTTTCCAGTGGGCTGCAGGTTATGGGGTTGCTTTCAGGGCCATGGCTCAACCTTGCCCCCACACCCCATTCTAACCACAGACTCCCGTATTCTGGGTTTGGTTTTAACAATTTTGAAAGAGGTGATTTTTCTTTCTGGGGCTCGGTTAGGTTCTTGAGGAGAGATGAATGCAATGAATGTGTGATTTCATACATAAATATGAAGTTTAACTTTTTAAACCATGACTGTAATGGTTCTTAAAGCAAGAAAAGTGTTTCAATTGTGTTTCTTAGGTTTATCAACTTCTCTGTAGCTTAGGGAAGTGATTATGGCAGTCTTTTTTCTATATTTTGTGTACTGATGAAAAATATCCCTGAAATATGAGGCAAAGAAAAATCAAATTTCAAAACGACTTCCAGCTTTGGAGCCTCAGTAAAGCTAGGTCACTAGTTAACATCCATTTAGTCTCATCCGCTAATCCTTTTTGATTTAGGATCCCTACAAATCCCATACACAGATTTGCCTTCCAATTACTTACATCGGCAGAAGGATAACGCCTGGTCTATAGCGCATCCAACTATTAACTTCCATTTTTTCTATAGGAGTTATTGATTCCAATAACTTTAGGTCTGCCGACTATTTGAGATTTAAACAAGTGACATGTCATCCAAAAAATTTTACATAGAATTTTATGACTTCCTCTACCAAGGAATTAACTAAAGCTCCTTCCATTGGTTGGAAGGTAGCCAAAGTGGGGAGACATAAGGCAATAGGGAGAATGGAGGGGCAAGATGTTTCGAGGCTCAGTGCTTAATTTGTGCTTGTTGTTTCCGGTGCTGAGCACTGGCACTTATTTTTGAGGGCTGGCGCTTAGTCTTCTGCCTCAAGCATTTACAAGCAAAAGACACATATGGGAAAGAAGGAGGAAGAGAAAAACGAAAAAGCGTCATGATGAGAGAAAGCAGAAAGCTGCTAGAGTGAGCTGAAGGGGCAGGGAGTGGCTTTATATGGATTGAAGAGGCCCGAGATGGCATCGGGATTACGCTGCCTCAGTATTCCGAGTTCGTACATTTAATTGCAGCAGTTGCGTGTTTAAGAGGAGGGCTTTGAGCACCGGCACCTTTTTTTATTTACAAATTAAGCACTGTTGAGGCTGTTCTGTTAAGTGGAGGTATTCACAATTCTGGGGGTCGAAAATATCAATAAATCATTGGGAAGCTCCTTAGTTGGGCAAAAGGCTTTTTCTCATTTCTTTGCGATTTGCCATGTCATGGAAAATGATGAATGATAAATATGTTCCATGACCAAATTATAGCTAGAAAGATTTGATGAAGATAGTATGTTCTTTGTGTACTCTGGTGCCTCAAAATATTCCTTGTATCGTGTATGGATCACACAGGTACTAGCAACACATCGCTGGGGGTTCAAGTTGTGGCATGATCAAGATGGAAAAATTAATTTTTAAACGTTTATGGGTGGTTTTGATTCTTGTTTATTTTTGTATGGCACTCGTCAATGGTAGTAGCTATCTTAATGGGATGGACAATTAGGATGTCCTTGAGGTTTGTCGTATCTAGTATCCTTACGTCAAAGGCATTGAAATTATTCTGTAGACCAGGCCTGTATCAAGTTAGCACCTTCCTGCACAGATGTGCTCTGCTTGGGACTTGCTGCTGGGGTGTGGACAGTACTTGATGTTGGGGAGAAGATAAGTTATAATAGATTGCTGTGGAGTTGTTTGGGGTTTCAAGGTTGAGATTACTCCAAGATCATGAGTGTGGACTAGCTCCAGGATGTGGACGTGTGTGTGTGAACTTGCTCGCTGTTTGTGTGACTCCCAGACCTACCATTCCTAACTACTTCCGGTGCTGCCCTGTACTCAGGACTTTCCTTCCGTATGTTGGTACTTGGGGGTCACATCTTAGGATGTAGTAGATCATTGCCACAACGAATCATGTGGCTGGACTATTTGTGCATCAGGAAGCCGAGTGTGTGGCACCTTTTTTAGGTTCTAAAGAGATGGGTTTACAGGTTGTGCAAGGGGAAGCACTGAGTGGCGGGTGACCCTGTTGGTAAAGAGTCTGCACGGTGTTTGCATGACAAAGATTTTTCACGGCGCTTAGAAGGAACCCTGTGCAAGGGTCAAGCTGCTGTACACAAACAAATGGAGTGTTTGTCAGTCAGACACAACCCACCGATATGGATTGTTTCCACAGACCTTCAAGACATGAACAAAGTCACAACGTCACCTCCTGGACCTGAACCATAGATATAAGCGAAGTCCTACGACATGTAATTTACGAAGAAACATTAAGACAATCACACCTTACTCAAACAATATTCTGTGTGGTGGGAAAAAATAAGCATAATCATTAATTTCTGACAAATACAGCATCTTCACTAGGCTGCATCCAGCCACACACACACAGAGGCACACGTACATGCATACCCACATATGCAGAACACAAGCGCACATGCAGCACAAACACGCATGCACACACAAAATTACACTCACACATATATGCGCTCTCATGCATGCCAGTCTACACGGAAAACACCCACATACACGCACACATACAAAGTTTCTCTTGAGCCCACTCCCCGCAGTCCGCCTCGGATCGATCCTGGCAGATTAGGCCTCTGATGTGGTTTCACTGTTTGACAAACTCCTTCTTTTTTCCGTATTGATCCCCTCTCTGGCCTGCTCTACGATCCTGCCCCGGGGTGCGGGGAGCGGGCTCCGAAGAACAACAACTTTCTAGCGGAGTCGCACTCATTAATATTTCTAATCACACCGCAGCAAGGGCTCTGTGAAAATAGACTTTGTACCGCCGCTCCAGCTAGCCTGAGATGCAGACGTGGCCCCGGGGTCGCTTCGGGATCCGGGGATGCGAGCGCGAGAGCACCTGCTGCTGCTGTAGAGCGAGGCCTTCTCACTGTATAAATCAAAAGTCTGCTGGGGGGGGGGGGAGTTAGAGTCTGGGAAACTGGCAGTCTCTTCTAAACCCCAAACCACACATACCCGGGTACAACAAATATGCTAGACCAGGACTGGCCCCGATGAACTGCGGTGGTGGAAAACTTTTCATTGTGGGGGGTGCTGCCATCAATTTCCATTACCGAAGACCTCATAGAGATTGTGCAAAATCCAAGGTCACACAAAGAACAAGCGTAATGAATGAGACAGGCACGTTCGTATGTAGCCACCAGGGGCGCGTTTTGGAGCATACTGTTGCAAATCTATTACTTTAACTGACAGCACATTTTCCATTGAAATGGACACAACATTCACACTAATGTGCAATTTTACTGATAGAACAATAACACAAATGGAACTGGGTTTCTGCAATCATGTATCATTTGCACATCAATAAGTGTCCTGACTTGTTTTGATTCTATTAAAATGTTTGTTTCCATCACACTTCAGATTTACAAAAATTACAGAATTAACTTTGTGTTGTCCTAACTGCTGATATCGTTTAAAATATTTGTACAGTTCACTTACAGAAATTTACATTTTGTTGTGTGTTAGAAAAAAATCCCTGATATTCTGCAGCCTTCTTTTCACTCTCAGTACCCAAGGAAAATCGTCAGATAGTTCACCTTACAAAATGCTCTAAATTTACATTTAGAGAAAGTTAAACCCCAATCTCCATGTTAAAAGAACAAACATCAATGTGTGAGAAGACATAGCATGACATTTGACCTTTGCCTTTGAATGCACTACAACTGTCAAGGTAAAAACAAACTTACAGGCATCTTTATTGTGGATTCACCTACTGAACTGCTGCAGCACTCCTCCTTCCAGTATTTATGATGATGAAAACAGCTCAGAGCACCAAGCTAGACCCATAGTGCTCCACCCAGTTAGCACAAAATCCGCATATTCGAATAGTGACAGCATCTTATAGGCCAGAACTAGTATCTTCATATGGGCCCAACCACCAACGTGAAAAGCAAGTAAGCTGGACCCAGTCATGAATGAATTATATCAGCTGAGAGGACCATTCTAGCCCTCCACTGGGCTGGCATAGAGACTGGGAAATCAGAACACTAGAACATTTTAAAGAGACAGAACCACCAGTAACATATGGGCATCACCACTAACATGATAGCTCAAACAGCACAAAGGCTCAAAAGATGACATCCACTCCAGAGACCAAGGGACTCCCCGAAATTCCTCTGATGCATCAGCAGTTCTGGGAACTAAGCAAACTAGCAACATCAACGAAAGAACTACCACTATTTAGAGAAACTAGCCATCAGTGTAAGGGCCAGCCTAAACCCTACCAGAGATAACAAGGTTGTGTGTGCCAGTGATGTCAGCTGCAAAGGTCAAGCTACCCCTATGGTTCTCTTCTAGGTAGCATATGGAAGCAGGCTCTTGGACGTTCCAAGTGTTACACCCAGCAAGGGAAGGAGTCCTAGAATACTCACCACAATTACGAAGGAAACTGGCCCGATGAAGCTCCAGATGAAGTAATTATCCACCCGCAGCCAGCAGCTAGCAAAGAGAAGACACAATTAGCACTACTGATTCAGTCATCTTCTCACCAACCTCATTTTTACCCTTGATCCTCCATCCTAAACCTATTTTTCAGAAAATAGCAAGAAGAATAGTTTTTGGGTTATTCTGCAGATTGCCGTGGGGTCCTTAAAGATGTGTTCTTAGAGAACAAGGTTTACTTAATAGAACCCAACTTACATATCTCCAGCCCAATTGTGGAGACTCTTAATGAAAATATTAAGAACCTCTGGTAGGACATAGATTGCAAGGACAGTCCTATAAAACAGAATCTAATGCAGGTCTGTGGGACTTCTACAACAACTTTGATGGTAAATTTGGCAATTCTTAAAAACTGGGTAACGAGGTAAGCAGTACAGAAGACCGAGGTGGACTACAAAAATAGACTGGGAAGCTGCATTTTTGGATATGACACCCAGAGTTTAACAATCTGAACTATGTCTATACCATGGGCAATGAGGGATAGGATGTAGTAAGTGTGATGGCCAGCTGCATGTGAAAGTGTACACATATTTGGACAGGAACCTCAAATGTAACTCAGGAGCAAACAAATCAAACCATTTCTAGATTGGAGCTTAAAAGGCGTAATACAGAGATAGGAACTGATAATTTCACTTTTCCGTGTGCTGGTTATAGTACAGTTTCAATATCACAGTTTGGTTGACTCCACTTTGGCATATGTATGGATAGGATTTGCACCGGATCCTTGGGATGGGCTATAGGCGAGAGAACATTAATGTAGGATGATTCCTGTGCTATAACAAGGTTGAAGATGGTGACCTAGAGATCCACAGTTGTTAGTATACCACTTATTCTTTCAGTACAGCAGAAGGTGGATATGACACTGCACAAGTCCTGTGCAATTATATTACCTCACTGTCAAGGAAGCAGTGAGTTCCAACATCTTTAACATACTGCAGAATGATGTGCTCTCACTTCTCTCTAAAACTATAGACTGTGCTTCCTGCAGCATTTGACACAACATGGGTCAGACCTCACACAGAGCTGTGTTTCATCCTTTGGTATTTTAGTTCCCAAACTGAATATTCAATAACATCCAATATATACTTGCTCTTCGGCCACTAACAGGCTTGGCTATGGCACCCCAGAGAACCCCCAGCCTATGAACAATACTTACGCCTTCTCTGTGCCATAGCTGCGATAGTCGATGGCAGCAGCGATGCCCACCACCAGGGCTGGGAAAAAGTATCCACACAGGTAGTAATATTTCTTGCGTGAATATTCACTCTCAAAGACCTCGACCAGCATCAGGTAGAGATGGACACCCTCCAGGCACATCCAGGAGAAGGCAGCCAGAAAAAAATAATGCAGCAGGCCAGCAAAGATAGGACAGGCAATCTAGATCAGACAGAAGCAGAAAGGAAGACAGGTGGGTGTGAAAGAGTCAGAGGTAAATAGGGAGAAATAGAAATAAAGCTAATGAGGGATAGGCAGAGATAGAAAATGAGAGCTACGTATGGTGAGATATCAGACAAACACAGAATACAGGAGAGAATGTAACTGCTAGAGGATCAAATATGAAAAAGCTGGAGGCAGTGGAAGAGTTGGAAGAAAATAAAGAGAAGTAGGTGTGGGAATATTAAGGGTAAGTGAACGGATGAGGGGGAAGGTGTGAATAGCTAAGCATTAACTGTAGCGAATGAAAGGTGAGTATGAGGAGATCTGTAGAATGCATTGAGATTTTTTATGAACAGAGCAGAAGTAAACCAAAGAAAAGAGTAGTACCAAATAGAGTTGTATTGGAATCAACAAGATTGTTAATCAGACCCCGTGCAAGAGGTGGGCAGAAGCTGTGTGAAGGAGAGGCATGTGTTCTACTGCATCTGACCATGGACAGAGAAATATAAGGAAGTTTGCTTTAATTAGCTGCTAGCTTATATACCAAGGAAGTGTGGATAAGAAGAGCTGGCCAAATGTGTGTGCAGAAAACACATTGCCCACAGGCAGTGCATGGTGCAGAATTGTAGATTTTGTGCGATGTTACTTGCTTAATGGGGGCATGAAAAGGACAAACAGGATATTACATGGTATCTGGCATACAGTACACTATGGAAACAGATGCAAAAAGGCAATAAATTGTGGTTCGTTGCTTATTATGGAATTTAACGTTTTGGGTATCATCCAGAGTTTAATGGGTAAACTAAAAGTACAAATTTCAGTCTAGCAATATTTTATATGTTTTATACATGAACCTTAAAATCATTGGGCAGAGCCATACATATGATTGAGTCTTCTAAAAGAAAATCAATCTTTTTAAAGCAGAATTTCATCCATTTTATTGTGCATGGTCCCACCATTTCTTTTAAAAATGGTTTGAGTAGTTCAAATGAATAAATAAATAAACAAACAAATAATTTAAAATGTATTCTTATGATGCGACAGGACAATTCAGGTGCAGTAAATATGCTGATACAGTTATAGCACCACAGGTGTAAAAGGACCATCGGAAACTGGAAAGGAAAGAGTATCTATAGAGGAATCCTAGACAAAAGGTCGAGGGGAGCTTTGATGTTAGATACTGAGATTAACAGAGACTGGTGAGTGACTAGACACTCTAACAGCGTATGAGATAAATAGAAGTTATGGGGAGTTTATGAACACAAACTGGTAGAAGAGACAGCAGGCAACAAAAACTGCTTTAGAGAGCACACAATGAAATACATGTTTCTAAAAGAGACACAATGGAGCCTGCTGCAGAGGAAAGGCACATAAGCCTATGTAACAGTTACTGGGAAACATATACTAGTTTGAAATAGATTGATGGAAGAAAGGTTGGGGTAAGATATATGTATAAGTATGGACTGTTAAAGATTCTTAGGACAACAGGCACTCAGCTAAAAAGGAAAGAAGCAAAATAGAGCAGTGCATGAGTGACAGGTATTCTAGACAAAAATAGACATGAAAAAAGAGGAAAGGAAGTGACAGATAAGAGAACACTGTGCGTCGATAGTTAAGGCTTAGACTGTACCTGCTTGCCCATGCAAAAAAGCCACCCGCTTTTAAAATGTACTTGTCACAGCTGACAGGAGAAGGTAGAAACAAGCTATCTTTATCTATGTATCTGCTATGTCTTCTTTGCTTCTTCCTCACTACCTAATCTGTATCCTGTGGACCTTTCCCTGGATCCTCCAAACATTCTCCATTGGTCCCTGATGCCCCACCACAAGCCATATTCCTCCTTCTACAGACTTCATTCTATTTTCTATGAATTAAATCCTTCTCATTTTTGTTTCCATTTCTGTTACCACCTTCTTTCTCTTTCCCTAGCTGTTGTCCTTTCCCCTCTTATATATTCCTGTGTTGTATATTACCCATCACCAAACGTGTCTCTGTGTCAGTTTCCCATCTTATCTTTTTCTGCGTTTTCTCCATCTACTCCCTTCTTTTTACTATTTCTAGTGCCCTGTCTTTCTTACCAGTGGTAGTCCCTCTCTCACAGTTTGTTTCCCTCTTATCCAAAGTATAGCCTGTCAATCATGCTCCCCTTCCAGATTTTGGGCCCTCTTCCTCCGCACCTATCAAGTTCTCCCCACTCTACATGCACATCAACTATGGACATTGTTCATCCCTCTCAGTGTTCTTTCCTCTCCTTTCTTTCCTGCCCCTTATTCCTCTGACTTTACTTGTCCCTTTTTCCATCTTTATATGGTCACCATATTCCCTCTGCTCCTGAGTCTGTTGCCCTCTCTTTTTCCATTTTGATGTCCTTCCCATTACTCTATTTCCTTTTGTCTCCCCATCCTTTTCTGCAGACTTCTGTCTTCTACTACGATATTAGCCTCACACATCAAGCTTGACCTTGTCCTAGTCTTCTCACCTCATACTGTGTCTTATCGATGCCAATGAGAAACAGTAATTCAGCGATGAATAGGTTGATACACAGGTTCTTATGGATAGTGTTGCGGTCAGTTTGGAGTCCGCGTAGGAAGCAGAAAGTAGAGATACAGATGGCCAGGCAGACAAGCGAAATCACGATGCCCACCCAGGTGATGACAGACAGCAGCAGCTCATTGATATGGCCTTCGTACTGGGAAAGGAGAGCAAAGAACATTTTAAGTGAAACAGAGTCTCAATGAGACAGTCAATTGATGAGGAAATTTAAGCGTAGGAGAGCCTGCAATACTCATGAAAAACAAAGAAAGCGAGGTTTGCATGGTTGAGTTAAATGAAGGGTGATATAGAGTTTGAGTAAGATAATACATGGATACTTCCCATTACACTTTTGAAAAGTATCATTAAGGAGTCTACCCTCCATTTTCATTAATATAGCTCTAGTGGCTTCAACTCACTAGCTCTACTGAAGATTCTAAGTTGATGCAGTACCATTTCTCTCATAAACAATATTGACAAACTGGTGAAAATGGTCTAGAAGACTCATCATTGCACTTACATTTTCCCAAAAGTGCCCTCCAGCCACTGTATCATCTACATACCTGAACATATATCCCTATCTATACCCCTACTAAGAGAGTGAATGACAATGGAAGGAAGAAAGTGATGTCCAATTGTAATGGCTACAGAGCTGGCTTGAATGTAGCAATGCACTTAAATACAGTTAACAACTGTTCAGTCAAAAAATGTCAAACCACGTTAAAACGATCACAGTCACATGTAGCCTTGGACAGGCCTGAAACAACCATTCAAACAAAAGACTGACCACATTTCTTGAATAGGGAGGTGGTTTATTTGACAGATTGCCTCGTGAACGAGTGGTGGGCAGCTGGATTAGAGTTTAACTAATAGAGTTCTTGAAAAAAGTTAAGTGTTTGACTGGATAGCAATAGGTTAGCTAGTTCATTTAGAGGTTAAAGTGTGGGTTGATTAGATGAGGTGCTTGAAGGAAGATTGTGGAAGTGAAGTGGATTTGTCTTTTCCAGTGGCGTAACAAAACTTAAAAAGGCCCTCCCCGCAAAGTACCTGTAGTGGCCTGCCCTCGTGCACAGTGTACTGCGGGGGCCTTTGTTACACCCCGGTCTTTCTACTAGTGGGAGATACACTCATAGACAGCAGTTGAGTGTAAGCAATGCAGTAGGGTGCACAAAGAAAAGTAATTGGCAGATGGTTGTTAGTGTGAGTGTGACTGGTTTAGGATTGTGTCGATTGTTGTACAGATTCACAGACTGATACGTTAATTAGAAAGTTGTTGAACAGGTGGGGCAGTGAATGGAGTGGATCGATAAATGGATGAGTCGTATCTAAATATACACATCAATAGATTGTTTTTGCAGCTATGCTGAGGTGTTGGTAAGTTAATTGTTAAGTGGTTGCCTACATTCTTAGTTGTACGATGATTTGGTAGAACTACATAAATGCTGCAGGGTTTAGGAGACGGAATGACTGGGTGGGTGATCTCGACAGATGGGGAGTGCTGCTCTGGTTTGAGAGGTGGCAAATGAGTGGATGGGTGTCTTTTCTGTGTACCTGGAGTAGTAATTATATGGATGGTTCAGTGAATGCACAAATAGCTTTGTCAGAAGATAGGTGAATGAATCGAAAGTGTATGATTGGCTTAGAGAGTCAAAAGATTTTGCAAGACTAGATCATTGGGTGAGTGGTGGTTGGCTACTTTGATAAGTGGATCTATGGCATGTAAACAGAACGATGAGCTGGTGGGGCTTTACTTTCTTCTAGGTGTCATTATATAGATCCGTTGGTGTGTGATGTGTGAATAGATTAATGAGTAGATGGATGGATGGTAGTTAATTAGATGGACAAGTGGGAGGGAAAAGCATATGTAAATGGCCAGTGGATGGGAATATGAGGGATATTTTCTTAATGGACTGGTTGTGTGTATGGATAAACTGATGAGTGTTATGTAGGTAATCATTTTGTGGGCAGAATGTGAGCGAGTGAGTAAAATAATTAGTTGTAAGAAAGCTGGGTTGATGTATACCTTAGCACATTAGGCAATGAGAGGTGGCAAGTTAGATTAACAGATTATGGTTGGAAGAATACTTGAGTATTACATGGGGGATATGTGGGTAAAAAGGTGGGTTGCTGTGTGGTAAGATTTGCTGATGGATCAGTGCATCAGTAGTTGAATGAGGAATGAATAGATTATTGACTGGAACAGTGACAGATGATAGGACTGGGGGTGATGTTGGCAGGGCACAAACATTTTAGTTCTTTCAGGAAGGGAAAATGTATCTTTGTCAAATCATTGAAATTAAGAAAATGACGTGTACAAGAGAATCTACATGAAGGAAACGGGATCTCATCGTAAGATGTTTCAGTCAAAAAGAACTGAATTCAGTTTGGCATCAGCCCTTCCAGCAGGAAAAGAAAGGCGCTGCGTTGAATTAATCCAGAACCATCAAACTACAGCCTGCCCAGAAGATGGAAGTCTTCTCAAGACCACTGCCCAACTCTCAAGAACACATTGCTACACTGTCCCATTAGTCTCTAGGAATACAACGAAAGGCTCCCCTTAGCTGTATCTTAAGCAAGAAACTGAGGTTCCGATTGAATGTCATTGCATGACACAGATTTAATCATTTTGGGCAAGTCAGCCTTTCACCCCTGCCAGATTTTCAAAAATGGATCCTTTTGAGTTAGGTCAAACCAATTACAGTTTTAGGAGACGCAGACAGTTCAATTCTGCTTTAAGTGCAGATCTAAAGATATCCACGTATCTCTGAGCAACAAACACGTTGAAGTTATAACATTTACCCAACGCCCAAAGAAATGATCAGTTTGGCAACATAAGCCTGCGCATTACAATTTACTTAGCATAATTATAGCATAACATATTAATTTCCTTTAGAGAGACTTTACATGGACTCTTCCGCTTCTCCCCCCTTCTTTTGTCTCCCATTCAGTCTGAATGTGTTTTTGTCTGTGAGGGAAGTACAGCTGCGGTAACCTGTTCAGGTAATATCAATCGGGTATACATCACCAACAAGTTACAATGCTGAAAACGAAGGAACTACAACCTGAAGCGGGTTGTTGAAGCAGAATGAGGTCACATCAGTGATTAGTTTGAAGCCCTGCCAATAGCATTGAATTCTGAATTTGTATTCACTATATAAAGCGACAGGGAGCAAAACCCTATTGAAGATCACTATGGCACCAAAACGAATTAATCTGCAACCAAAGCTAGACTGCTTCCTTACACAATTGTACCTCCTCATTGGGCTTCACATGGCGAAAGGATGAACTGCCCTAGCAAATACCCTAACTTAAGAAGAATTTGCAATGCAACAGGTCTCACATTTTTTCGAGTTAGAGCTATTAGCGTTATAAACTCATAACTGGACTTTTCTTGCCACATAAATTGAAAATTAAAAGTAAAACAGTTTCACAGTGCCACGGCCCACCAGGAGCATCAGAGTGAAGAGACACACAAAAGGAAAAAGAAGTTCGCTCGCAGTCAAACTTATCGGCCGAAGTGCAATTAGCCGTGTAACAGGACCGATGGCCAAGGCAGTAGCAAAACCTCCCCAAGGAAGGACAAATGCAAGCCATTTACCAACGTCATCAAAGGATTTTTGAAGGGCAAGCCCATGAACGAGTGGTAGTGACGGGTGTGATGTGGGCATTGTTAAAAGCCCAGCTACATACCAACACGTTGGAAAAGCAGCGCTTGTACGCTGCTATACTCTACCGAAAAATGTGGCTGCTGATACAAGCTTGAGGAAATTGTTGCAGAATGGCTGGCTATTGCGTGGGACCCACACTTGTCACCATTGGGTCTCAACCTGTCCCCTATATTTCAGATGTAAAGGGACATTAGTCCAAAGCGATTAATGAGTTGTCTTTGCACCATCCACCACAATATCGAAATATATATTTTGACTCGCAACATGGCCACTAAAACCCACACATGTACATCGCCTCTTATAGGCAGTTTCTGAGAGGCTAATAAAACTATGACACATTGTGACTGACAGAAGCCTCTGGGGAGGATTACACCACGTATAGAGTGGGAAATTGGGTACTACTGCTAAGAAGGAAAGAGTGAGTCGATGCTTTGCCTTGCCTCAATGAAACAAAGACTGAAAAGAGAGGAAGAGATTTATGATTGGCTTTAGTTGGCTGTGTCGCACAAATCTAAGCTCTTCCTCTCTTGAGCTCCAACCACTGCTATTGTCTATATACCAACAGAAGCTAATTACAATACGTAGTTGACAGTAATGAAAGGCCAGCCTGACTAACCAAGTTGACCAATGAAACTTAATAGTACAACCATTAATGGGCACCATAGCTTCGCTACCAACAGAGACTTTAGCTCTGACTAGGAACCTGATCTCCATTGCACACTGGTGTTGAGGAATAATGCAACAGATGCACAAACAGAACGATGCAACAAAAGCTGCGCTTGCAGGTTTCACATAAAGACGGACTATGACTACTGTTCTGACCGAATTATAAAAAGAATGCAAACAGGTCTTAGAACAGATGCTTGTTCAAACTAGAGGATTTGAATAATGTTTTCACATAGTAGGTGGAATGACTAAATGTTAGCAGTGTTCCTACTGACTTGTTATTGCTCATAAAAGCTGCTTGTTTTGATGTACAACATGTGCCCAAAACAACGTGTATTACACAAAAAACGATTACCTAAATGTGTTTATTCTTATGATGTACCAGATATCAGTATCACACTGTGCATAACAAGCAGGGAAGAAAATACTGACAATGCAAAAGATAATAATAATATAGATATTAACTGGATTAATATGTTAATGTAGCACTATTTATGCCCTTGTGCATTTAATTTATACATAATTAATATATATTTTGTTCCATGGGATAGTCAGACATCTCGTCTTGTCTGGTTTTAGTTAAGAATCGAATGCAAGACGAGAACTAGGATGTAAACATACCACATTAAATTTACACCACAACGTCCCGAGATTTACTTCCCTCCACTCAACAACGCAATGGGTAAGTCATTATTCCACGCGCCTCACCAGAAGACACATTCTGATAGTTTAGACTCCGAATGGGGCTTGCTATTTATGTGAACAGGTCAATATACAATCATACTAGATCAGGATGTAAATCTGCAGGCAATATATTTTGAGACTGACCTACTTCCATTCTTTACAACCATCCAAAGCGTCTACCTTCTTTGCTTCCGCATAGAAAATGATACCTACACTACAGAACCTTCTGAGTATGTTACGCAATACAGGCCTCCACTACCACAAGGTTGCTTGTTATTTACCGTTTATGGGCCAGACGTATGTACATTGGATTCAATAATAATGGTCACAACTTGCAGACTTTTAGTAAATCCAATGGTCTTTTGCGAACCAACCTACATACTGATAGATCAGCCACAAAGAACCAAACTGCAGTGGGCTGTAATTCGACCTACCTCCTGAATATTAATGAGATAGGGTACAAATTGTGACACTATGATTCATTGCCATAACAGATATGGCGGCCTGCTGAGGTCAGCAAACAACATTGTCTATGACTGTTTTTTTTTTATTGCAGCCCATTTTCCTTAAAGGCAAATGTGGTGCACTTACAAAAAAAATAAAACATTTGTAAAGCTATTTTTAGAGTAGGCAGTGGTTCCATTGCTTTGGTTCCTGCCTACTATTAAAAAATATTTTTTTGATCATCCACAAAAAGGGAAGATGTCCCCTTCTTATTTGTGACTGGGTTACCACCTCCTTCGAGATGTTGGTATAATATTGTTTTGTGACCACATTTTGGTCGCAAACCATTAATACATACCATAAGGAATCACTATTTGGAATGGACATCCTAAACACGCCCCTTTCACATAGCGATTCCTTATGATTTCCTAAACCCATTTAACGATTTGGTAATATGTTTTCGAATCGCTATGTGGATTTAGTACATGCGAAAAACAAATCTGCTTGTCACAAACCCTGCAATTTAGCTAATCACTCCGTTTGCAATAAGGAAATATGTTAGATCTGGCGTTAAGCTAAGGTAAAAATTACCTATTAAGATCATACTCTGACTCAATGTGTTTTATGCTCTGGTGCTGTGTATTAACTTTTACTATGAAATGTTCTCAAAATAACATGTTACTGTGTTTCATTAGAATATTTACTAGAACAAGAAATGTAATGAATTTTAATTTTCAGCATTAGACAAGTAAAGTATACGTTACAGTGATTACTAGTAAAGCTCATAATGAAAATACCTTAATCTAGTTAGCATCCTGGTGAAATACAGAAAGCATGATATTTCTGAGAACATTTTGTACCTAAACCAACCACTTCAGCCTTGAAAAAGCCCTCAGCTTACGTGCCAGTAGAGAGCAAAAACACATATTGGCAGAACCATGTTTCAAGGAAAAAGATTTGCTTCACCAAGAAATAAGAATAATCATAAAAACTAACAATAAATGTTGCACTATGCTCTACATTAATACTTGCTTGTTATATTTGTGTCATTCATAACAGAACCATTGATGTTCACACTCTCAGAAATTTTTTAGCTTCATAGGTAGTGAGCCAGCGGCGGTTCCTCCATCGGAGCGGAGGAGGGCTGACCCCGCACACTGCTGTAGAAAGAGTGAAAAATAAAATGGTAAGAACATGATTCTATTACCATTTCATTTTGTACTCTCTGCAGAATGGAGTGTGAGGGCGGGCCAGTGTGTCAAATCGGCAGCAATGAGGAGTAGCCACTTCAGTTTAAAGTGTGCATGTGGGTTTGGCCTGCTCTCATACTAAGGCCAGCCCGACATGTGCAATTCAAACCTTTCAACCCAGCTGTGAGACAGCTGGGTTGGAGAGCAGGCACAGGGCTTCAGTGCCTTTTAGAACACTGAGGCAGCCTGCTCCATCCAATCCAGACACTTCACTCATGCTGCTTAACAGCATGAGAGAAGCATCTGGATTGGATAAGGCAGTTGACTATGTGACATCACCTAACGCTCGGAGTCTGGTGCCCGGGATGGGAGAGCATCGAGGACGTGCTGCAGGATGAGGTAAGTAAAATTTTATTTTTCTCTTTTTCAATTGTTTATTGTAATGTGTTTTGATCTAATATTGCAATGTATGTAATGTAAATGCATGTAGCACCCTATTGTTTATTTAGTAGCACCAACGGCCACTGCTGTGGGCCCGTAACCACCAGAAGAGTGTCTGTAACATAGGGTGACAGATTTGTAAATCCAAAAACTGGGACACTGCAGAAAAATAGAAGTAGGACTATTATTTTACATTGACCGAGGGGGCCAGAATGACTTAAAAGACAGCTTCACCCACGTAGAAAACACGGACCCCGAGGCACTAGGGGGAGTAAATTAAATACAGCTTTCACACAGGATATAAGTGCTATTTAACCTGATTTCTGAAAAGCTTTGTACTAAATCTTGCATTGAAACAAATAAAAGCTTGTCTACCAGGACAATTGACGAATTTAGTGAATTCTGCAGGGACGGATGCTTAAAAACCGAGACTTTCCCGGCAAATCCGAGACGAGTGGTCACCCTACTGTAACACCACAGTGACAGTTCCCAAATCTAGCTATTCAAAAGGGACTATTTGGAGTTGGAGCCTTTTTTCTTACAAGCCATTTAATGTCATCGACTGGCACTGAACCATGCGGGAGATAATGGAGCCAAGAATTATGCAACAGGGGGAAATGCCTGATATAAAAAGTGTAACCTTTTAGTTGAAATGCAGAATGACAGAACTCATAATTTGTTCAATTTGCCAAGCCACAGAAATGGAAACAGTATTTTTAAGGTAGAACTCATTAAACAAATATAAAGGGGTTAAGAAACCCTGTGGAGGAAAAGGCGTTATCAGGGATGAAAAAAAAGTTTGGTCGAGGGAGACCTCCTCTAATAAGAAAGAATAAAATAAGGAGGGTGGTACACCTCCTTACCATTAAAACACCCCAAAATTCGCGTGATTTTCAAATGTATTTCTTTCAATCAAAATTAATTATCGGCTTCTCGCAGCCGAAAATACAAAACAGTAAGGAATACACTACACAGCGAGGGCCAACCTCCAGCAAGTGCCAGTCCAGTGAACAAATATGGCCCTATGGCATTGCAAACATCCGGTAGTTTGTCACAGAAAAGTCGAAAGTGCCAACAGAGCTGCTCTCACTGCCGGCTCCGGTGTTTTTCGTATTCCTCTTCCTCTATCACCATTTTGATTGTTTTAGTTCACGTTTGCTCTCATGGTGTAAAGTATCTTAGTCACAGTTTTTTGGATAGCACAGGATAAAAACATGAATGGCGTCTAGGCGCCTCAGGGAGGTTAGATTGTGTATCTGTGGCATGTAGTGGATTAAGGTCATTGCACTGTCCTCCAGATGTAGCAACATATGTAGCAACATATTAGTCAGGGCCATTGGAATTATGTGATTTTGCAGCTGCGGCAATTTTTTCATAATTATAGATTTGTTGCATTTGCCATGTAATTCCTTATCTCGTGCATAACCTGCAGATTTTGGGGGGAAAATGATGTTTCTAGCTCAAACGGTTTAAAAATTATTAAAAACTGAGCGAAACGTGTTGTTACGTGGTGGAAGGCTCTTAGATTGGCCCCCTACTGTTGCTTATTGCTATATTTGGGTGTTAAACTGTAACTAATGAGGTGCAACTAATGCCCAGGGTTAGCAGGTTTAAAGTGACAAAATAATGAAGTAATACTGTCTCAAAATGTGCAGCATAATACTACATTATTTGCCTTTGCTTGCTGCATTATTTACTCAACCATGCTGCCTAATTTGGACCTCCCCTGCCGCATAATTCCAATGTTCCTGATACTAGTTTAGACAGGTGACAAAAGACTTCAGACTCCATGCCGATTCAGGAAAGGCACTTTCTCCTGAAACTTACTAAATACCAACTGAAGTGCCTCTGTTGTGTCAAACGTAATGGTGGGTTTGAGAGGAAATATATGGAAAATGAATGCAGAGTGGACAAAATGAGATTGTGAAAAAGAGACGAAAGAAGCATCTGGCTAGGGATGGTGGATTTGGGTGAGGAAGCAGAAGTAAAATGATGAGAGAGAAGGTGCGGATGTCTGTGCATCGCCCCACCCGGAAAAATGTCCCCAGGCACTGCCCAGAGATGAAAAATAAAATGGTGTTAAAGTTAGTTTATCATCATTTTATTTTTCATCCTCCGTCCTGAACCGAGTGTCAGAACAGTGCAGGGCTACTTAAGTGCCAGCAGCAGGGAGGAGTGGTGGGCTGTCTGTGCACTTGTTTAAAGTGTGCAGGTCCCTTTGGCCGGCCGTCTTGCGATGGCCAGCAAGACATGCGCACTTTAAACCTCTAAACTCAGCTGTCCTAGACAGCTGGGTTGAGAGCTAGTACAGGCCTCGAGTGCCCTCAGAACTGCCAAGAGGAGCCACCCTTTCCAATCCTGGTGCTGGTGCTGCTTTCTTGCTGGTTACCAGCATGAGAGCAATGCCAGGATTGGTTAAGGGAGTAGGATGGGGCCTGAGATGGAGGCTGGAGTGAAGAAGGAAACCAGAGCGAGGAAGATGTGTCTGTCAGCAACTTAAAACAAGCTACATTATTTTTGAATTTATCCCGTCCCTTCCATGTAATGCACGTGTGCTTGCACCCACCTCCACAATTTCACTCACCCCACCACTCTTGGTGGTTGTAAGCTGCCTCTGCGTTTTGGTGCACTTTCTGAGGTAAACGTGAACAATATTGAGGCACAGGGCAACAGTACCAGAATACTGTAGATTATTGGATGCAAACAATATGTGCGTTTAAGTGGGTTTGGGTACAAAATCAAGATAGTGCAAAAAATGCCAAACCACATAGGTGAAAAAGGAGGTTGGCACGAAAAGCGTGCAACGAATACACAGGGCCTAGCACGTGGGCTGGGCCCAAACGCGCGTAATGTCTGTTGCACAGGTCAGTTCAAAGTTCAAAGTATGGTGGGCACTACATGGATTTCAAATTAAGAGAATTAATTAACTATCAGGATGTTGCGAACCAAATTCATTTACTTTAGGTGCACAAATCAGAGTAGTAAACATAAACAATTGACAATGTGTTTTGTTAAAGTATATATAAGGAGAAACACACCCCACTGTTAAATATTTAAAGAGCATTACAAAAATATTAGAAACCTGCTTTTAATATACTCCCTTATGGAAACAAAATGTAAAACAAGTTGTGTCTAATAAAGGAATTCTGTGCAAGCAACTGTATTTTTCTTCTTCAAAAACACCCTCCACATGATAAATGAGGGGAAAGGACAGTTTACACAAACAGAGAATCACTGGTACATTTAAAAGAAGATGGGGAGTGGTCAGCATAGAAAAGGTAGTAGTGGATGCAAGGCCAACAGAAAGAAAGACAAACCAAATAGGAAAGTCGAAAGAATGTGGGGAGATTCAGGGCACAAGTCGGGGGTACACACGGGTACACATCGTCCACCCACTTTTTTCACAAGATGAACGCTGTCCACCCTGAAAAGTAGTTGTGCCGCACTGTAATATGCTGAACTCGTCCTGGTGTAATGTTTAAACACCGCAACGCCTTCAGCAGCGCCTGCATATTGTCTGCTTTCCTTCTGAGCAGCAACGTGCAGGCTGCAAAGAGGAGGCTTTTTTTTTTTATTCGAGCAGTGGCCACAACAAAGGCTGAAGTTAAGTGGCCATCAGACCTCCTTTTGTTCTCACTGGAGCTATCTGGAGCTTCACAACTAGCTGCAAATGCAAAGGAGGGGAAACAAAGGCACACGGATTGTTGTGACTTCACAGGTACTTAAGAGAGTAATGATTTTAACTTTGGTCAATCCCTGGATATAAGAGATATGCATGCACAGTAAGAATGTCAGATATGCTGGTCTGTTTCTGTATGTACACAAATAGCAAGTTAAATATAACTATTTTGTTTTATTTCTTTTATAGTGCTACTTATCCCAGTGCAGGCTGTCAGAGCGCTTTACGTCATATGTATAAATTATACATTGGTAATAAATCATAAAAGTGTAAATCTATGTACATGATGTGTTACATAGCAATAGTGAGGATTACAAAATGTAGGAACCACATTTCCTTCATAGCTCGCTGTGCTATATTAGAAGGATTACAATGTATGACCTGCAAGTAACAAAGGGATCTCCATGGTAAAAGCAGTAGCCCAATTAGTTATCTACATAAAATAAGAAATCTATCATGATGTGCTTTGCAGGAGACACGTCCCTCTATTTGATTCAAAACTGGGACTAGACACGACGCACATCTTTCCAACCAATGTGATGACCACCAGAGTGATCTTGCCATTATTATTATTACCTGAGATTTTCGGGCAAGCAAAGCTCTTTGCAGCAGGTGCCTTAACCCCATAAGATTTTTTAAATGCAGTCTTTGCAACTAATTAAGCAGAACAGATTTATTGCCATGTTTCTCCTTGTGTCAATATGTTTGTGGCAGAGAGTTAAAAAAATACATATGGAAATTGAGGCCCAGATTTTGCATCAGGGTTGTGTCGCTTTTTTGGCACAACCCCAAAGCAAAATCTCATTTGTTTAATCTAATAATTTGGTCAAATGTACTCCTTATAGACCGCCAAACATATGTGTGAGGTCTTAAGACCAGATGTCACTCCTTGTGATGTCACTTCCTGTGAGGTTATGGGTTGTAATGCCACCTCCTGTGATGCCACTTGCATGTCACGCACCATGATGTCACATGCTGTTATTTCATGTGCCATGATGTAATTTGTATACTCTCTAACTTGGTTAGTCCCCCACTTCTTTTTTTAGGACCTGTGCCCTAGGGAGATACGAAAGAAAGATGTAGTAAGCATATAAGTAAGATGGGTAGATAGAAAGATACATTTATATAAAGAAGACAGGAGAGGTTAAAAAACAAAAACAGAGGTTGAAAGAAGGAGGAAAGGTGAGTCAATATTGGAAAGTGTGGAAAATGTACGTCCCAGTCAAGAGATGTCTATATTATTTTTGCCAGGAACTTTATCTGGGCTCAGGTCACAAACGTGATGTGGGGGCCTTCTCTACTTGTATGGTGACACTATACAGTGGCGAAGGTAACCCGGCTTATCGAGAACATATCACAAAAACTAGCTATGTGACAGTGCGAGCCCATGAAAAGATTGGGCCTTGTGGCAAATAGCCTCAACGGCTCTCCTCCTGGGGGGGGGAAATATAGTTGAGCAGGGTACTGAAAAGCAAAACCAAGGAGATATTAAGATATTAATCCATAAAGCAGTGATTCCTAACCTGTGTTCCGGGGACCCCTTTGGGTCCGTGAAGCCTCCTCACTGCTGAGAAAATTAAATAATATTAAAAGATTAGGCCCCCTCCTTTCAGTAATGACTCAGTGGGTGGTACCCAGATTCCAATAATGATTCAGTGGGGGTCCGCGGGTTCTTGTATTGAAGAAGTGGTGGGGTCCACAGAAGTCAAAAGGTGGGAACCACTGCTATAAATCAAAGAACGGGATTTTAACAATAGAAAGAGGAGTCAATGAAAAATGCCAAATTTGTTATTATTCGCCAATTTAAATAGCAGCAACTGTAAAACATTCTTTCAGTATAATAGTTTAAAGTAAGGAGTTACTCTCAAATAGTGCAGTGTAAACAGTGCACTATGTATAATGCCATTGAATTAATGAAGAAATATTCCCTCAGTCAAAATGTTTTCATCTGTTACCCCCTTATAGGAAAGTGAGCTACTTTTACAGAACTCCTGGAAACCATGATAGACTTTACAACTTTTGAGGACTTTAGTAAAACAGCTCTGCAGGCCGATTCTTTTCATCGCTATTAATGGTTCTTCATTTTTGTAAGACACACATATTATATTCCAGAATGGTGGAATGAGTAACAGATTTCTCCACAAGGCATCACAGTAGGTCACTGGAAAGTATATAAAAGTCAAAATGTCTACTTCACAGAGCCTGCAACAGCCGTCCAGCAGAACGGGTTGAGTAGGTACCAACACCTGGCTTAGATCTCACCCCAAATCACAGTTTTCCCAGAGCTGTGGCTAAGACATCCATGCATACTTTTCACAAGATATTGCTGTTACCAAAAGACGGTATTGCATCCAAAGTGCCAACCGAAATGACACCACAACTCTCAAATTATAACACAAAATGCAACAAATTCTGGAAGGTTTACTATGATTTACCAACACAAATGGGCCACATTATTCCTTCATTGTTAATGTATCTCTAGACAGTACTTGTGATGGAGGTTCCATACAAGCACAGCAGATATGCATAAGATTTGGGGGAATGTGGGAGTAGAGTTGCTTATTCAAAGTATCATACCTGGTCCAAAAGGGCACTGTGTAGACTGCCACGTTTATCTCTTCAGGCAATCATCAAAGTACCTGCCCAAGCTAGCACTCCAGTCACCCAACCATGTACTTTCATTCCAATGAAATGCAATACAGTGCCACAGAAACACAGACACATAGAATTCTCTGCAGAACTTCCACCAGTCACCATCCTGCCAGTGCTCAGGATATTAATACTAAACTTGTAGTATCACTATCAGTATCAAACTTTATTGGTACAGGCTTCAGCTGAGGCCAAACATACAAAACAACAAGAAACAATTTAAATACAATTGGAATATATATGTGTTAGTACATTTGTAAAAAAAAAAAAAACACAAAAAAAAAAGTACCAAGTACATTCACTTGGAGGGGACATTATGACATGATAGGCTTTCTTTGGCAATAGATACCCATTTCTTAAAATGGGTACAAAAAAACCTATGCCTTGGATAATGATAAGTGACTAAAACATGATCTAAATTCTGGTCCCGCATCCTTATAAAGTGGACATAGCCACTGATTCAAACGGAGATCCTTACAAGAGCCAAAAACCATCTCTAGTGGTAATATATAAGAAATTATTCAAAATATTATTATTCAAATATTATCCTCTAATGACCAGCCTACATAGGCATGTATTTTACCTACCACTTCTCAATTAACAATTACATTATTTTCTAGGGAATGACAATGAAAAATATTCAATCTATAACTTGTATATGAAATTGCTGTTTTCAGGGCTAATCTATGCTGGCTATAAGACCAATTTCTTAAATAGTTTATTGAGAAGCCCAAAATTGACAACACATATTTAAGCTCTGAGAGAAAGTTTTATTGGGCCTAAGGTTTAGTACAAGTTATGTTTTAAATGTTATCACAATGATCCAACACTGGTATGTAGGTGTTTATATCCCCAGTGAAACACTGATACGAAACAGAGGGCATAAGATCTTGAGAGCCCAAAATCTAGGAGCTGTACTGAATGGAAGACTTATCCCAATACAGGGAGTGCAAGATCTTTCGCTCTGTTTTTTGGACAAAATACTAATAGTTCAAGGGTATATATTTTATTCCACAAAATAATGTTGGGGGGAATCTTTCATTTATAAATCATAATTAAATGGTTTGTCTGCTGCTGACTGAATGGAAAAAATTTTTTAATGCCACACCACGCTCAATTGCCTCTAGCAGTGGGTGAATACATTCTGGTTTCAATAGGTGTAATATATAGTTTTTATAACAGCACCATTTCAGAACTCTGCAGATCATTGACTTCATAAACTTGTGCAATATAGTGTCACCACTCTTGCTGCGGAATGATGATGTCAGAATTATTTACTTTCGTTGAGCATTTCTTTGCAATAATTTGGCAAAAATGTCTAAGCCACCCTTTCCAGATCATGCCAGAGCAGATCAGCTTGGTTTTGTTTGATTTAAGTCTCTGTTTCCTTCTAGACCCTTTTTGATGGCTTATGTTGACTGGTCTGTTAGATGAAGAGGAGAAAAATTGAGAACATCTTAGCCTATTTAGTTCTTTAAATAGATCACAATACTATTCATCTCTGGAAATAATTTTCTATTTTCTCACCTTAAATCTCTGCTCCATAGCTGATAATGTTGTAACTGAGAGACAATGTTCAAAAGTATTAATGATTACATTGTCTCTTGCTTGTTGTATTAGATCTATGAAAGCGGGAAGCATGTCATTAATTGTTCAAAACACCTTAGAATTCCAGTTTCTGCAGCCACAGCTTTTTATAATTTTAGTTGCATCACCACTGAGAATCCGGATATTAATCTCTTCTTAGGTAAATGGTAATTTGATACTAGTAATAGAATGGTGACTAACAATTTTGGATATTATAACCCTTACAGAGACCCCATTACGTAAGGAATAGTTGGAAATAATATAATATAATACTGAGGGCACAAATGGTCTCCAACTTCTAGGTTTAGCAAGAATATTCTGTTCAATGCGACCATTATCTATTAAACTTCATATTTTCCTGAGTTTTAAAGGTAATAGAGTGCGGTTTATCTAGCATGGAAAGTTTGCAATAGGAATCAAGCAATCCTGCTCAAGGACTTCATCTCTAAAAGCATAGAATACGTTTTGGATATTTTATTTTTTGAAATCCCCCAGGATTAATATTCATCCAGGCAGATTGAATTTGTTTTTTTAAAAAAACCAACTTAGAGAATTCAACTATTTTCATATTATTCTCATTACCTGGTGTAAAAAAATACATTAAACAAAAAGCAAGGATATTACTTACCCATGAGTGGATCTTTAAAAGTGAATTTTATTCTTTGTGTTTGAATGTTGGGTAATAATAAAATTTCATAAGCCAACTTAAAATTGACAGAAAGAAGAATAGACAAACTCCCACATGCATGACCAACAGAGCTAGATGAAGTGGACGTATTAATTAGGGGTGTGTGAAATAATTTGCTTTTTGCGTGATTACAGCAACATTCTGTGTATTTACATGAAATGTAAATCCATCATTTTGCACTATGTTTTAGCATAAAATGTATCAGTTCGTCAATTTTTGTCACAAGAATGCATTTAAACAAAAGCCCTATAAACAACAGCTGTGCTCATTCTGTAATTCTTTTGCAGCATTTTTTTTTTACCAAGAATTACCCATTCACAATAAATTTTTGCCACAAATGATGCATAACTACCCGAAGTACCATATTGTCACAGATTTGCAAATTACACACAATAAGTGTAATGCAAAATTCCCAAAAATATGTGAATTACACTAGTGTAATTTGAATTTCGCCCAGGCCTACTATTAATCACGTAATATATATTTTTTTTAAGTCAGGGGTGGACTAGGCTTCCTGTAGACAGATTTTATCTGCTTTGAAATTCACTAAGAATGTCTTTTTCCAGGTGTTGAGCCCAGCCAGGTTCGAGGACAAAACTAATAAATTTGAGCTAAAATAGGGAATAGTTGGCGCCTGAATGGTTATTTTTTTAAGGAGCACCTGCTAACTAAACCCAGTTTTTTTAATTAGCAGTATGCTTTAGATTGTTTTTGCCACTTTAGGCTTATTACAGTACATCCAGAGGAACCACAAACAATAGTGAGGGAATATTTTGTGTCAACAGTTAAAGTTAATGGCCAATGAGCACAGTATTACTGAAGCTTTTATTTGCTCAAGGTAATATAATACCATTGCTTGCAAGAGAGTTCTGTATAAGGTGGACATCAATGTCACAACTTTGAAAAATGTAACTGAAAATTAAAATAACTAAAGAAATTAAAGTAGGAATACACTCTACTTGTTAGAATGGCTGATATATGTTTTTTGATTAGTTACTTATTTAATATCAGCTGACTGACTCATCAGCAAGTGTGGGTGCAAATGAAGGAATAATAATATCCAAAATCTATTTTGTGGTGTACTTCCTGTTACAAAATGTAATGTTGTAAACACCGTAGTAATTTCTAATGATATTTGAGAACTCGAAGGAGCACATGTCGACTGAGAAGTATATGATGTAAAATTTTAATGCTCCTCAATTATTTACACTTTCCTTTCTTGAAACTCTGTAGCGTGAGAATTTAATCTGGGTCCAGTGGAAGACTCTATCATAGCCTCCGTAGATGTAAAACCGGGTAAAGTATTGCTTTCTTCAAGGAACCCGGTAAATTTTGGAAATGCAGATGCCTAGATCTATATTTTTAATGTGTTTTTCATTTTTTTTCCCCATGACTTATTTCTTATGTTGCCTATTTAGATTTATTGTCACTGTTTAAAGAGAAATAGGTTGTATTTTAGTATCTAGTTTATTCACTCCATTCTCTCCTTTCTTATCACCCATTTTAATCTTAGTTCTTTCCCGAATGTGCATTTCTTTGATGATAATATATTGCACTTCTGGACGTCTGCTGAAACTGAATAAAGAGGAGCTTCGCTTGTATTAACCTTGGGTGGCTCTACTGACGGAGTTGTTGTCTCTTCATAAAACATCTTTTTTAAGTGAATAGGCAATATCATGACCTATTGTGTGTATAGGTCCCTTTTTGGAATCCGGTTCTTTCCTTTTCCTCAAGGATAGGTAACTTTTACTTGTTTATTTAACTTAGACATTGGTCTTAGGACTTACTGAGCTGGGGTCACCTTATACATTTCTTACGTTACTCAAAGGATTTAAATTCACTTTGTGGCCTAGCTTCAGTACTGTAAGGATAAGAGACAGAACCCCTCATTACGACCCTGGCGGTCTTCAGACCGTCAGGGCAGTGGTGGCAGTCTGGCCGCTGCCAAACAGGTGGTCCAATCGGTTTGCCGGCGGTCAGACTGACACATTATGACCGTGGCGGATGGGCCACGGTCAGACCGCCAGCACTGCCAGTTTCCCTCCACTGGAGGGACTGGTGGTTCTGGCGGTCCTAATTCACCCTGGGGATTAGAACTCCCTCTTTCCGCCAGCTTTTACATGACGGTTTCACCGCCATGTAAAAGCTGGCAGAGACGGGGTGCAGTGGGCCCCAAAGGGAGCCCTGCATTGCCCATGCACTTGACATGGACAGTGCAGGGGCCCCCATGGACAGCCCCATCAGGCTTTTCACTGTCTGCATTGAAGACAGTAAAAAGCGCGACGGGTGCTGTTGCACCCTACGCACCGCAACATTGCCACCGGCTCAATTGTGAGCTGGCGTCAATGTTGTGGCTGTTCCCTGCAGGGCCAGAGGGCAGAAACAGTGTTTCTGCCTGCTGGATCAGCAGGGAACTTGTAATGGGGCCCGCGGGAAGGCAGCCAAACTGGGGGCAACCTGACCACCGGAGTTTGGCGGGCGGCCTTTTCCGCCCCCCAAACTCATAATGAGCCTCAGAGTTTCTAAACCATGATCTGTGTTGCAGGTAGATTTTTCAAATAAAGAGAAAATTGGTCAAACCGTTCTGTTTAAGGCCTGAAATGCTTCAGGCAAACATATGCAATATCTAGGCGGTTAAAACAACCGTCTAAATGCAAGGCCGAAGTATCCGATAGTTTGGGTTCCAGAATCGAACTGTCCCTAAGTGTACTTTTAAAAAGATTCAATGATGCTTTGGAAGGCCTGTTCTGAGGTGGGGGGATCACTAGAATAATCTCAACATCCTGGAGTACAGTCCAGTTGTACCTCTTTATGCGAGTTTGAGGACTCTTTCATCTGTGATTTAGCTGATGTTAAAGAAGAAAGATTTCCTTTCATAATAGCAACATCATTCTGCTTTTTTTTAGTAGACCGAAGTGTTTTTTGGCTGGGCTTGTTTTCCCTACATCTGGGACTAACAATTATCAATCG
This sequence comes from Pleurodeles waltl, assembly GCF_031143425.1. Classification (NCBI taxonomy): domain Eukaryota; kingdom Metazoa; phylum Chordata; class Amphibia; order Caudata; family Salamandridae; genus Pleurodeles; species Pleurodeles waltl. The sequence continues at coordinate 439,501,203 of NC_090443.1, read as the reverse complement.
CAAGGTGTATTAGATTTTGTAAAAAGAAAAGGAGGGAATGGATGAGAAGCCAGACAGATTATCCACGAATAAAGATGTACGCCTAGATGATTTTACATACTGAGACACAGAAGGTCCCCTAATAGAAAAAGTTCTGGTACGAAGTTTTCTAAATGCAGGAAAAGTCCCCTGTTTTTTACAGTAGAGTATTAACACAAAATAAACAATACTAGAAAGTGTATGGGGCTTATCAAGGCAACCCATATGTACCATTCACCTGCAGCATGTTCGTTCATGCGAAACACAGTGATGCGGACACGACTATTGGATAGCTTCATTCTCAAATGTACCTCACAAATATCCAAACCAACCAACAGACCTGTACTTAAACTTGTACTTGGTCAGTCAGTAAAAAAGGCTCAGCTCTACTCATCTGCACAAGAGCTGCAAACTGTGCCGCTCCCACCTTCTCTAACCTTGTTCAATCTTAACCAACCCTGTTTTCCCATCTCTTCATCTGAGGCTTGGAATAATCCAGTTGGCAGCGTGTCAATAGCTCTACTATTGGCGCAGCGGTACAGTCCTGGTAGAAGGACCTCACAGTTATCTTATGCCTTGTAAAATCCCTCAATGAGGATAATTCGTCACTAGACTAGGCCACGTGGGACACTTATCTCCACTTATCACTCCCCTTCTATTCTATCTAGCCGTCTACCCCACACCTAGACTTCCAAGCTCTTCTAGGAGGTTAGAGGCGCCTACTGCCAGTCGGTTTGTAGCACTGGAAGTAAAAGTGGAGTGAGAGGGAAAGTCATAAAACTGGAAGAACAATGTCAACTAAAGCAAAGAGGTAGGTTAAAGTGGCACATTAGCACTTCCGTTCGCCAGCTGTGGTCCGACTGCAGTCCCCCCTGTAGTCTGCTCCCTTAATATGCTCATGATCTTTCCTCAACTGTGGCTCAGGTCTTTTACAGTGTGTCTCACCTGAAAAGACTAAAACTCAGCAGTTAGGCGAGAGGTCTGAGTCCACATGGCCCGTAGAGCCTGCTCAGTCTAAACAAGCAAACAAACGAAGGAGGGATGTGAGGTACTAAGCCAAGGCTGAAGGGCACAAGCGCTGGTTGGCGACCCATTCATAGAGTAGATTGTTTGACAATATATGTAATCACGAGCAGAACGTACAACGGCAGAGAAGGAGCATCCCAAACTTTGGGATTCAAGGCAGCACCCTTACAGGCCTGCAAAAGTCTCAGAAACACCAAGCCTCAAGATTCAGCTCTGTCAACTCTCCTGACACACTGTATAGGAGACCAGTTTCACTGTATGCCACATCCTTTGTCTTTCAATCCAAGGGAGTGTTCCTTACCTCTACCTCACACCCGCAAGCAGGAAGTTGGGAATGACTTTCTATGGGATGACTGACAAAAATACCATCAGCCCTGATTCAGACGGGGAAACTAATGATTTTTACGCTAAAAATGGCTTTATTTTATCTGTCTACTGCTTGAAATTTCTTCTGCTTATAAAAGAAGTCTATGTGGAAAATACGTTCTCCTGATTTGTTTTTCAAAATCTCCCACTTTCCTGGTCTAAAGTGTTGGCGTACATGGATTATACTATATAAATGTAAATGTAAAAAAAAAATAAGGGTAGGTCGAGAGACAGCAACTTCAGGTTTTGCAAGGACTGGGATAAAAATGTCATGCTAAACCAAAAGGTCAGTAGTTGTTTAAGCCATGTTAGGTGCTACGAGTAAACAAGCATTGACAAAGCTAATTGGCCTTGTCTAAGTGATTGTGTTCTAGCCATGTTGTACACCAGTGTGGCTGCTGTTCAGCATGGCTAAAAGTAAGTGGCATGGAGTGGGGAGGGGTAGATTGGAGTGGAGTAGACTGGGGTAGAGTGGTAAATGGTAGATTGGGTTACAGTGAAGTGGGGTAGAGCGGGTGGATTAGAGTGCAGGAGCTGGGCAGATTAGCATGGTAGATTGAGGTGGAGTAGGCTAGATAAGGGTGAGTGGGGTAGACTGGAGTGGAATGGGGTAGATTGGACTTTGATACATTGGGGTAGATTGGTGTGGAGTGGGGTAGATTGCGGAAGAATGGAGCATAGTGGATTGGGGTTGATTGGAGTGGGGTAGATTAATGTGGGTACACTAGAGTGGAATGGGGTACACTGGAGTGCAGTGGGGTAGATTGGAATGGGGTGGGTTAGATTGGAGTGGAATGGGGTAGAATAGAGTGGAGCAGGGTAGACTGGAGTGAGATAGATAGGAGTGGGGTAGATAGCAGTAGATGGGAGTAGAGTGGATTGGAATTGAGTAGGTTGGAGTGGAGTTGGATAGAGTGGTGTGGGGTAGATTGGGATGGGGTAGACTGGAGTGGGGTAAATTGGAGTGGATTGAAGAAGACTGGAGTGGAGTAGATTGGGGTAGGATTGAGTGGGGTGGATTGGTTGGGGTAGATTGGAGTAGGGTAGTTTGGGGTGGAGTCGGGTATGGTAGACTGTAGTGGGGTGGATTTGGGTAAAGTGGGTAAGATTGGACTGGAGTGGGGAGGATATGAGTGGCATGTGGTTGTATGGAGTGAAGTTGTTTGGGGTATATTGGGTAAAGTAAAATGGAGTGTGGTAGACTAGGGTAGAGTGGAGTGAGGTAGATTGGGTGGATTGAAGTGGGTAGACTGGAGGGGGTAGTTTGGGGTAGAATGAAGTGGGGTAGATTGGAGTGGGGATGGATAGATTGGAGTGGAGTTGAGATTGGAGTGGAATGAGGTAGATTGGAGAAGAGTGGAGTGTAATGGGGCAGATTAGGGTGCAGTGGGGTAGATTGGGTAGATTAGAGTACATTGTAATGGAGTGGGTAGATTATATTGGGGTAGATTGAAGAGGGATGATTGGAGTGGGATAGATTGAATTGGGGTAGAATGTGGTGGGATAGAGTGGGGTGGGGTATATTGTAGCAGGGTGGGTGGAGTAGGATGAAGTAGGGTAGAATGGGGTAGAGTAGGCTGGAGTGGAGTTGTTTGGAATTAAGTAGATTAGGGTGGGGTAAATTAGGGTGGGGTAGATTGGATTAAGGTTGATTGGAGTGGGGTGGACTGGGCTGGGGTGGAGTGGGTTAGACTGGAGTGGAGTGTAAAAGATTTGAGTGGAGTATGGTAGATTTGAGTGGGGTAGATTGGAGTGAAGTGGAGTGGGTTCGATTTTAGTCGAGTGGAGTGTGCCAGAGAGGAGTTGGGTAGACTAGGGGAGTAGAGTAGATTGGAGTGGAGTGGAGTGGAGTGGGATGGAGTGGGCTTGAGTGGGCTGGATTGGGATGGAGTGGGGTGGGTGGTATTGAGTGGGGTTGGGCTGGGGTGAGTGGAGTAGACTGGAGAGGGGTAGATTGGGGTGGAGTGAAGCAGATTGGAGTGTGGTAGTTTGAAGTAGAATGGAGTAGGGTGGAGTGGGGTAGAATGGGGGAGAGTGGAGTGAGATATATTTGGGTAAACTGGAGCAGAGTATGGTTGTTTGGGAAAGAGTGGAGTGCAGTGGGTTGGGGTAGATTGGCTAGACTGGAGTGGATATGAGTAGACTGGAGTGAAGTGGGGTGGGGTAGACTGGAGTTGAGTGGGGTATATTGGAATGAAGAGGAGTAGGCTTGATGGGAGTGGGGAAGATTGGGGTGGGGTAAATTGGAGTGACGTGGGTAGACAGGAGTGGGATATTTTGGGTAGATATTGGCGTGGGGTAGACTAGAGATGGGCAGATTGGAGTGGGGCGGATTGGATGGGGTAGATTGGACATGGGTAGTTTGGGGTGGAGTGAGGTAGGGTAGATTGGAGTGGAGTGAATCGGGGTGGAGTGGGTTAGATTGAACTGGAGTGGGGTAGATTTGAATGGCATGTGGTAGATTAGAGTGAAGTGTAGTGGGGTAGATTGGGTACAGTGGAATGGAGTGTGGTAAATTGGGGTAGAGGGGAGTGGGGTAGACTGAGTGCATTGGATGGGGAAGACTGGAGTGGAAAAGATGGGGTAGAGTGGAGTGGGGTAGATTGGAGTGGAGTGGGGAGGAGTGGAGCTGGATAGAGTGGAGTGGAGGGAGATATATTGGGAAAGAGTGGAGTGGGGTAGACTGGAGTGCATTGGGGTAGATTAGGGTGGGGTACAGTGGGGTAGATTGTGTGGATTATAGTAGGGTAAATGGGAATGGAGTAGGGCAGATTGAAGAGGGATGATTGGAGTGGGGTAGTTTTAAGTGGAGTAGATTGGAGTGGATTACATAGGGGTAGATTGGGGAGGGGTAGGTTGGAGTAGGGTAGATGGGTAAGAGTTTGGGGGTAGGTTGTAGTGAAGTGGATTTGGGTGGAGTGGAGTGTGTTAGAGTGGAGTGGGGTTGATTGGAGTGGGTTAGATTATGGTAGATTGGAGTAGGGTGGATTGTGGGGGAGTGGGGTAGAGTGGAGAGGAGTTGGATAGATTGCAGTGGAATTTGGAGTGGAGTGGGGTAAATTGGAGTGCAGTAAATTGACGTGGAGTAGATTTGAGAGTGTTAGATTGCAGTTAGATTGCATGAGTGGAGTGGGTTGGACTCAGGTGCATTCGAGTGGGGTGGATTGGGGTAGATTGGAAAGTGGTCGATTGGACTGGAGTGGAATGGGGTAGACTGTGTAGATGGAGTAGAATGGGGTAGATTTGAGTACAGTGGGTTTGATTTGGGTTAGGCTGAGTGGAGTGGTGAAGTGTGGAGTATGCATGGTGTGGTAGCGCACTGCCATTACAGAAACACATTTCAATTTAAATGACCATTACATTTGCACAAAAATATGGTTTTACTGCACATAAACGATAATGTGTGCAAATGTCATCACCTAGTGTATTGATGTGTTGCAGTGGTATTCAAATATTTGTTTCCACCACGCTTCGGAATTACAAATATTCTAAAATATCAGCACAATTCATTATTTTTGTTGTGTGCTAGAAAAAAAGAACATCCTTTCTTGTCTTACATGGGTACTCAGCAGAATTGTCACATAAATTATTTCACTTTGAAGTTATAGAAAGAAAAATAAACACAAAGCTTCCTGGAAGGGAGAGCCTGACATTTGACATCAGTCTTTGAATGCTCAGCAAATATGACAAGATAAGAACAAGATTTAAAGGCCTGTTTACAAAAAGGGAGTTTGTGGAAGACTACAGTAAACAGAGTTTAGGCCAGTGGTTCCCAACCTGTGGTCCGCGGACCTCCAGGGGTCCGTGATACATTCCAAGGGGGTCAGCAGGCCTGGTCTAGGAGAAAGGCACTTCTCCAGTGGGGCCTCAGACAAACATGTGTGTTGTGTTTTTATATTTATTACTTCCTTTGTTCAGCAGTTTTAAAAGCACTGCAAAGCTCGTGTACAACAAAAATAAGTGTCAAGAGAACTCTATTGATTAATGTACCTGCTGGAGAGGAATGAGAGTTTTGGGCAGTGGCAGTTTTGACTTAAAGGTAGCACAGATGGTTAATATGCCTGATGCAAAGAACATGTATCTTGCAAAGAACAGTATTTTATGTGCATGGCACAGTGGGTTACTGCTTTTGTCACAGAGATTCTTTTGTTACTGTGCAGTTCATAATAATAATCTAGCACAGTGAGCTATGAACTGCCATTAAAGACCTACATGCAAACCACATGGCACAAATTAAAAAGTTGTTTTTTCCCTAGTCTTTCATTTTCCTTATGCTGCTAAAAAAGGTTTGCTTGTGCAGAAATACATTCTTATTACTAACATTCTCGCTAATCACTGTGCTGTGTTCTCAATCCAAAATTTGTGCTTCTCCAGACCAAGCACTCTTAGAAAATGCCTACCAGTGTGGATGACATGTGAATCCTACACCTTGAGTCCCCTGTAAAGTGCCCTGACATCCTACAGTGGTATGAGAGGTGCTTTAAAACAAAAGAAGTACATATGGCGGAGAGGCTAGGGAGAGATGAGAGGCTCCTATGGTTTACTTCCTTCCCCCATCACTCATTTATGTGAAAAAGCTTTCTCAGATCTTACATACCTAACAAATATTAAAACAGAAATCGCTCTGGAAATGTAGAATCTGACCTGAGGATTCACCTTTCCTAAATAAAACCAAACAATGAAAAGGTAGTCGCCGAGATGCAGCGCCAACCTTCCCAATAAAATGTTTTGATTTTTGCATAATTTTTTCAATATAAAAGAATTATATCTTTAGTAATTTGAGTATTTGTTTGGTGTGTACTTGGTATATTTTTTGTGAATTATAGTTTTAATGCTTGAAATTTAAATCGTACAAATTGCTGGGGGTCCCCTGCTTCCAGTTATGATTCATTGGGGTCCTCAGGAGTCAAAAGGTTGGGAACCACTGGTTTAGTCGACTGGGGGGGACAAACTAAATCTGTAGCACCTAAAGCACATAAAGCCAACAAACAGAAAGCCAGAAATGTGAGTTACAAACCACAAAGCCAATGCTAGTCAATAGGTGGAATGCATTCCTAGGTCAACTTTCTGAAAGTCCCCAAGATGTCTTTGGCAAACCAGACAGCTGTGCTGTCTGATAGACTATGGTCTACAAAAGAGGTGGACAGGAAGGCAGAATCAAAACAGAAAAAGAAGATAGACAGAAAGATCTAGGAAGGAAGGTTGGCAAAAGAAGAAGCAGATACAGAGAGCAGATATATCATAGACAAGGGCTGACAAAACAGGAAGGAAAAAAAGAGGTTAGTGGAACAAGATAAATTCAGAAAGACTTAAAGAGTGACAGCTAAAGAAAGGGGTAGACTGGAAAAGAAAAGAATGATGCAGACACACACATATACAAAGATAGGAAGAGAGGACAATAGAATTGTTTAGTAGTCAAGAAGATATTGACAGAACTGAATTAGAAGCCAAGAAGACAGAAAGAGGGATAAAGAGAAAAAGAGCGAGAGAAAGAGAGACAGAGAGACAGACAGCCAGACAGACAGAACGGAAAAGACAGGGCAAGGCAGAGAAAGTCTGACAGAAAATGAGTTAGAAAAAGAGGGTAGACAGGAAGAGAAGTGGACAAATATTTGCTTGGAAGAAAGTTAGGCAATGGGAGATGTTGATAGGAACTCACAATGCAAAAAAAAAAAAAAAAAAAGGTGAAAACGCTGCACAGTAGAAATGTGGCAACACATGGCTTTCACACTCTCAAATAAAGCTTTTTCATCCAACGCCACTTTTAAAAGCCATTGCATCCTCATCTCTCCCTCAACCCCTACATCTTCTTCTTAAGACTGCAACTACGAGATGTGTGTCCTCATCTTCAAAACAATTTTGATCTCAAATATCTTTTAACAATTTTGAAGGTCTGAATGTAGGCAAAGCGGAACCCATCTCAGAAAGAATTTCATGCTTTAAACAAAAGCTCCAAAATGTCCTGAATATTTTCTTGCATCACAGACGAATATTCCGGGTATTAGACGGCACAAACCGGCGACCTTATTCCACTTCCAATAATCAGTTTAACGAGAAATATTTAATTCTCTATCTCTACACAACACTTTTCAATGGCTTCATTGGGTCATTTACCACTTCACCTGTGTTTTGCCAACCCCACGCCACTCTCTCCGTTTCTGTCCCAAAATTCCTTAGGAGGTGAGCAAATCGCCACTGGATGCAAATACTGAGTAGCTGCTATTTCACTGACACTGCTTAGGAAGTCAACCTAAACACTTTTGTCAATATCCATAAAATGATTGATTGCTGCAACTGTACTGACCATGCATCAAAATTAAATGCAGACCATTTTGATGAAAAGAAAACCCAGACATGCAACAAAAACGTTAGTGGCTCCATTTTGGTATATAGACTGCATCGTCAATGAAACTCACCCTCTGATCATTCTTATTAATGATGGACCCAGTCCGTGCACCAAAAAGCAGTTTTTCAAAACAGTGACAAACGTGGGCATCAAAGCAAAAAAAAAAAAAAGTAGAAAAAGAATAATTTGACAATAACAAAAAGATATCTGTCATCCATGGTGGTTGACTGATAAATGCTTTGCTTTGTGCATTTCACGGTTCAATCTATGTTAGAAGCACTAAAGAAAGTTACAAGCCCTGCCTTGTGCTTCATATACATGCCTAAGGACTTTTATTTTTTATTCAACAGACTTCAACATTGCAAGGCATACTGGAGCAGTTTTGGGTGAATTATTTCCGTAGTAAAGATTATATGTGAAGGCATGGCCAAAGTGGGCCATTGCCCAGGGCCCCCAACTTCCAAGGGTCCCCCTGGGAAAGCAAACGTTCTCTCTATTAAACCTTTGTTTATTCGATTTCTGCCTCTAAACCTCTCTCCCTCTCTGCCTACATCTATCTACCTCTGTTTCTCCAGCCCGTGTCATCTTAATGATTTTTGTGATGGGGTCCCAAGCAGGACATATTTCAACTGTTTTCTGTGACCTGTTACAGTTTTAACAAACAATAAAGTATTGTTTGGTATAATGTTGGCTTGAATTAGCAGTAAATGGGTGCTATAATTCAGATTTGTACAGTACAGGAGCCCCCAAATACATATCTTACCTGGAACCCCCAAAATTCTGAAGATGTTGCTGACCGATTCTCAGGGTCGGACTGGCCTATAGGGCAATCAGGCAAAGCCTGAAGGGCTTGCCTGACAGATCAGCGTAGGAGCTCTTTTTTAATATTAAAAACAAACATTGTCTTAGCACGTTCAACGACTCCCATAACTTACAAAACACACAGTCCGACCCTGCTGATTCTTATAAGCCAGGACAAAGTCACAACAATTGATTTATTATGAAAGCAAAGTTGCTGTCCATTCTGACTTCCCTTTCTGAACGTAATTAAAACGCTCGGAATTTTTTTTGTGCAATTGTTTTTTTATGGCGTTCTTGTGCCAGTGAAGTTGACCTCACACAAGATGAATGATCTCGCCTGAATGTAGTTCTGCAGTCATATCACATTCCCAAACAGTGGAACTAAACAAGAGAACACACTTAACACAAGAACGTATACAGGTGGCGCCTGTCTTCATTGATGCGTGACAATGGCGTCTCATTTAGAGTGCTGATTGGTGGATACCTCTTTCCTACCATCTTCTGAGTGCTTATTGGTGCGATGTCCTTTACTCCCTTACTCCTAGGTACTGGTTGGTGCGTAGGCCTTGTCTTGACTACTCCTGAAAGCTGTTTGGTGGCTTGACCTTGTCTTCCCGGCTCGTAGGTGATGGATGACTGATGCTCAGGCATCCTCTTACCCTCTCCTGATTGCTGAATGGCGGGCTGTCCTTGTCTTTCCTTTGTTACTGGCCGACCTGTGACCTATTGCTCCCTGACTGGCAGTAGGCCCACGTCGTATACCTTCATTTGTGCTGACTTGTGGACATTCCCCGTCTTGGCCCTTCACGTTTGCTGACTTGTCCCCTTATCCACCTGCCACAACTTTCATGTGCAGATTGGTTTCCTGTTGCTCCCCTGAGTTATCCCTTCCTGTGTAGTGATTGACAATCTGCTCCTCCTGTTTTGTCCCATATTGCCTACATTTTGGCTGCCTGCTTCGTCCATGTCTTACCTTTATCTGTGTCCTGAATTTTGCCATGACCATTCATATATCAACGCCTTCTTTCTCCCAGTTGGTCACCCCGCCTGCCTATCCTTCACCACCACTGTGTATTAAAACTCCTGAAAATAGTCATCCTATTTTCATGGACAGACAGCTGTGACTTATTCAAATAGTCCTTGCAAACACGTACAATTTCACATTTTCAAATATTCATGTCAGCTGTGAAAAAATTGTTAGTTATTAGGCAATACTTCCCAATGCATGCAAGATAATAAGTCATCCTAGAAATGAATAGAGAGGAACACACAATAGCAAATGTGGATTGAGAATCGGGGAGGGTTTGGGAAGAACAAGAGAAGCTAGAAATGAAATAGACTGAGAGCGAGAGAGTGGGAGAGAGAGGAATTTTGAGAACAATGACACTGTGGATTTCTATAGCTCCATCCATCAGAGGCTCTCGCTTTGGCAATCAGGCTGCACAGCGCTGCCAATAAAGCACTATGAGTGCGTTGAAGTGACGAGGGATGATAGAGAGAGAAGGCAAGCCACAGCCACCTGCCTCCCGTCACATTCCGCCCGATGCTCTCTCCCCGTACTATTGCTTTCGGTCCACCATCATGCCCTGTCTTTCCTCTTGCACACCTCCACATCCACACTCCACCACATCTCCGACTTTCTCCTCCTCGGTCTCAGCCCTCCATCACCATCTCGCCTTTCAATTCCCTCACTCTTCTCTCCTGTCCCTTTTCTCACCTCACTAACCCCCTCTCTTCTGCCTCCTGCATCTCTGACTCCTCACTCCTCCATCATTCTTTCTTCTTCTCCATTTCTCCCTACACTGAGTCTCTCTCTTTCAATTCTGCCTCCACCTTTCAGCTAGCCGCCATCTTGCTCTCCTTCTCCAATCACTTTCTCTCCACCCTCTTTTTTATTCCCGTTCTCCTCTATATCTGTTTCCCTGCTGTACTCATTCCCTTTCATCTCTGATTCACTCTACTTTTTTCTACCTTTCCTAACTTTTTTCGCATTCCTATAGCCAAGCCTGTTCTGAAGACCCTGGGGCAGCAGGGGAGTATTAAGTAGTGCAATAACTTCCCCTTTTCCTAGGCCATTGGGGCTAATACTTCCAATGGTCAGATGAGCCCCCCATTAGTTTATTTGACACTCCATTGCTTAACGTGATTGAATGTTCAAGGCCTACTTCAGAAGGTAGTTAGATTAAACAGAATGCTTCGGTTACCACAATTAATAAAGGTGAATGAGCAGTCAGACATGTTGCTTCCTAGAGGAATAGCTCTTTAATGTGACATTAAGAAATAAAGAACACAACAGTTATATTTAGAAGAATGCAACACTCTTCATTCCTGGGATATGACCCCAGGCACAACCGTAAGATATTCCATTGGGCCCGGAAAGTTTGCAATGTAAGCCTAAGGGCCTGGTTTTCTAGAACTTCCAAAATATCCGAACTTTTTTTATCACTATTGGGTTTACACCACCACGGGCATAAATTACAGCCAAGGGACAAGTCTGGTGGGTGCAGTTTATATGAAACTAGGTATGCTAACCGACTGTGTAGTTTAAGTTCCTGTATGCTCAGTGCCTAGGCAGGGGTCCAGCTCCAATCAGGTCATGTAATTTATTTGAAAATCGCACCTCGTGGCGTTTTATGCTCTAGCATGGCCGACAATGTTTTGGCTGGAACTGGATGGCGAATTTAGCTCTGACTCAGACAGTTGTGCAACAAAGTAGTAAACACCTGGTTTATGCTCTGGGTCTGTCACTAGGAAGCTAAATGTTTCTGGTCCACCACATGAATTCAGCTCTATGGAAAAATAGCCCCAGTCCCGGCCCTGCTTTCATACATGTGCAGCTGAAGTACAGCATTCAATGACAGTGCAGAATCCTCATATCACCTCCCCTTTCCTCTTGTAAAGCAGGCAGTATCATTTTAACTGTATTTTATCCCAAGCCTTAATATAACTGTTTGCCTTTAGATCTAGGTATCTATGCAGTGTAAGGTTTGCAATGTTTGCACTGATTTCTAATCTATTGTTCTTACTGGACTGACTAACATTTAATAGCACACATCAAACAGAACATAGCACACACATGCAACAAATCACTGGGTGGTGGACTGTCTTAATGCTTCCAACAGAGAGCACTTTAGACAGAAGACCATGCACTCTCTGAATGACAGTTCTTCACATTACGTCAGTCACATCAATGCCATGCTCAGACTATCTCTAACCACCAGAGAAGGGGCATATCATTGACCCATGGGACCCATGGGATTAACAGGCAATGAATAAATCCCTCTGACCTCACTCTGCTGGCACTAGTATCTTACTTCCACAGCTCAATTAGTTTTATATTACTTCTAACTGTCCAACAAGCCAAGCCGAAATACTGTACTGACTAGTACATCAACCATCTACAAAACAGGCAAGTCACAACACACAGTCCTCTTGTTGGATCAGAACGTACACAGAGCCATTAAGAGACAAGAAGACACAAGTCATCCGACATTTGTTAGTGTAGTAACTCTCTAAAAATCTGAATACCAAGGCTCCCAAGAGAGGCAACAGCAAAGAGACAAAACTGCTAGTGAGTGCTCAGTCTCAAAAGAGAGCAATGGCTACCAGCTCTACACAGCCCGAAAAAATGAATCAAGAAGCTCATATTAACAATATTCGCTCAGATCATCAAACAAGGCTCACAGAAAAAACACAAGTCTGTCAGACATGAGCTAAACATCCCAGCTCCAAGCTGCAGCTTAGGTTGAAAAGCATCTGACAACAGTTGATGCCCGACAACTAGAAAATCACCTGAAGACTCAAGGATCACCTCATCACAGGCTGCTAAGTCAACCAAATCACGCCAAAGTCAAAAGACCTTCCTTGCAGGAAAACACCTGGAAATACATCAGACCCAGACAACATGTCTGCACAATCTCTTGGATAAACTGAAATACTAGTTACACCAAGGGCGTGGAGACATCTGTACAGACAACCATCAAAATATGCGTTGGAGTAAGAGGATCTACTCCAATGCGAAAAGCATCACAAGAAACTCGGATGACTCAGTACAAGCACCTGCTACACAAACACTCCATACTAGCTGGATATGCATAAGAACATTGTCATTACCCCTTCCTCCGAGACAGGATCAGCCCGACTAAAATGACAAACTTAAATTTGCAAGACATGAAGACACTAAGGAATCTTCTCCTCGAGCAGTCAGGGATGGGGGGTTCTCATCTGTCATTAAAAAAGGGAGATATGTGATATCAGAGATGTATTGCTTATCTTTAAGGATGTAAGAGATATTGTGTGTGTCAGGAGGACACTACGACCATGTGCACAAGGACAATGGACACCACTTCCTGTGGGTAGATGAGAAACGGGTTATTACCGCAAGGGGCATTACAGGGACGGCGCAGTGGAGATTAGCACCCCCCATCAGTAGAAAACCAGATGTAGTGTAGCGTGCACCAGAAGAAAAGATTAGTGAGGCATATGTGTCTGTCTCATCATTTATCTTTGAGCCCTGCTAACACGACACAACAAAGTAATGATATATGTTTTATTATATAGTTGTTTCGTCAAGCACTTCATTTTAATGGGAAACCACTTCATGGTGCTGATAACTACATCGTCAGCAGTTTCATTTGGGGAAAAAACTCTTCCAATGCAGTAGGAAGTGACCTTAAAATGGGCAGAGTGTGACACGAAGATTATTTCCATGCTCCTAGGGAGGAAGATCTGTATTTTTAGGAAATCTGTTGTTTCTTAAGGAGTTGGGGGTAATCCCAATAGTCACAAGGTGAGAAGAGACAGCCTCTTTAAAAAGAGTTGTCGTAAATTTCCATCCAAATGTGGCCACATTTGGTTGGTTTCTAATGTCTTGTTTAAGTGAGTTCCAAAGGTGTGTGTTTTACAGCACAGATCGCTCTACCTCCATTAGTCTCGCAGTTAAAGCTCACCCTTGTGATCAGACATGATAATCTTGACCTCAAGTTAAGGAAGGATGTATAATGGTGGCCAAGCTTTGAAACTTCTGCAAACTTTATTTTTGGACTGCTAAGAACCACCAGGTGACAAATGTTAAACTAGGGGAACTCTGAAGAGGAACTGTAAAACGTTGTGGTTTGTAAAAGCTGGAAAAGAGAATGCGGGACTTTGATTTATACTCCCATGACCCCTGTTCACCTCGATAAATCTCGTCACATTTCCCCCCTTTTTCCCATAACATCCTTTTTCAGATATGCTCACTCATCTCTGTTTCACAATTTTTCTCTGTTGTCAATGTTTTATTGACACTGCTCTCTTCCAGATAGCTTGTCGCTCCCCACCCTTTCTTTGTTCTCCCGACTTTAAATCTCGTACTTGCTCTTTTCCTCTGTCTCACATCTGCCCGTTTTCGTCTCGCACCTTGTTTTTTGGTCTGTTTACATACAGCTTTGGCTAGTGTGCATTGCTTCACACTATAAAAACATAAAAAAATCCTAATAAACATCCTTTCCTGTACTTCCTTTACAAGAAGCTTTTGTTTCAATATATTATATTATTTTGACAAAAAATGTTTTAAAATATTGGCCCACCCTTAACACTTATTTTTTATTTTATTTCTACTGAAGTCTTTTCATTTATTTTCATAAGCTTCCTCTTATAAATGCGTATATATCCACCAACCATGCAAATGAGAGGACCCCCATCGTATCACCCAAAGCCTAATGTCTCCATTAACCACGCTACGGGGGCAATCCCTCCCATACACCATACCCGTTATGTGACCATCTACCATGGCAAAAGCACAGCTTTCCAAACGTAAAAAACTATTCACAGCTACCACTCAGCAAACATGGAGAACTGTTTACTGTTTTGAAATGTTTATGTTTTTATTCATTAATGCTTATTAAATACATACTGTTATTTATTTTTTTAGAAATGCTGCAGATATTTGCCATGTGTTTCTTACAGGTTATAAATAAAGCGAACTTCCAAAACTGAGTCCAATTTAATAAAATCAAAATGTTAATTTTGTCTAGAATGCCATTTGTAGATTGGTCAAACCCGTTCTGATTTTCACAATGTGAAGGTTTGAATAAGAGGTTTAATTTAGTCCATATTTGGAGACAGTTTTTATCACATGCTGCAGATGGGGGAGCTTAGTAAAAGGGATTCAGCCCTTTTTACATCTTTTCCGTAGATAACTTTTGCTGTTTTTTGTTGAAAGATCTATTGTGTACTATACTAATACCCACAGTGCGATTTGGGTCAGCCCATACTCATCATTGGTTGAACGAACGTCTTGTCAGTCTCATTGGCTTGCTTCCTATTTGATTACTTTCATTCTTATTGTCTTTAGCCCTCCTGTGGAGCATAGTTTCTCCACTATCTTTTGATGGATGATGCCTATCCTTCCACTGCTTACATTCAGGGAACTACTTTTTTTCTTTCGCTTTAAGCACTCCATGGGAGTCCTTGTGTTTACTTGATCTCTTCTCCCCTCTTATCTGTGTGTTGCTTTCCCCTCACTTCTCTGCCCACGTGTGTACTCAGTGCTATTGTTCCACCCACCAGCTCCTCTGTTGCTTCCCTTCCCTGTTTTTTCTATTACCGACTCCCGTCGCCCCAAAAGGCTACTCTATTGCTCTGTCACCCCGTTTCTCTCAACGCTGCCTGCCATGGTCACTGACGTCCTAACCCCACTATCTCCCAGTCTTCCTTTATCCTTCGCCCCTCCATGTCCCCTTTATTTTTTTATAATGTCATAATATTTTTTTTTACCTTTTATGGGAGCCAGCAATTGAAATGTACTACCAATTTACTACCAAGTCACTTATTTCTGTAAGGGCTCTCTTTTGGTACCTTTTATTTTTGGGAAGTTACAGCTGCACGATTGGTATGTGCCAGCTTGGAACGGTAAATTTCAAGAAAATGGCTGCTGCGTCATGACGTGTGCGTACGTACACATTACTGCACATTGCTTTGCCACAATTTTTTTTGCCACTGCTGTTCCTCATCAGCAATAGCCATTGTTTTCTCTTTTCCAAAGGAAACTACCACTGGCTACAATCACTGACAAAGCAAAAGGTGACACTTGTTGGCTTTGCCAATGCTCGTTTCAATCCGCCGGTGAATGCCTCACACACACTCATTTTGTCCTGCAGTCCCTTTCCTCTCCGTTCTTCTTTACGGCACCTCTCTTTACCTCATTTCGGGCATCTCTTTATCCCTCTCCTTCACCCATCCTCTAACTGCATTCTCTGCCAAGTGCCCATTCACTCCTATGTTCTCGTCCTCCTTTCCTCCCCTGCCTTTCTCTCTTCTTTCCTCGTCTCTGTTTCTGCCTGTCTAATCTTTGCATTTCCCCCCACTTCATTTTCTCCTTTTCCATAACTGAACATCGCTTTCCGCTCTCTCGAATCGTCTTCAACTTGTCTCCATATTGCATATCTCTCCCTTTGCCCCATCTCGCCTTCTTTCTCGTTCTCCCGTCCACGCATGTCTAGCCCTTGTTTATTTTCCCTCTCTCCATCTCTTGCTCCCCTTCTTTCCCCCTCACCTCATATTCCACCTGCCCCCTCTTTACCCTTTCCCTTTTGCCCCTTTCCCGCTACTCAGTCCCTTGTACACGTGCCCTTAGCCCCGCCTTCTCTTCCTCCTTTGCTTAAACTCGTCTTTCTTTCCCTCCAGTGCTTCCCTGTCCCTCCCGTGTTCTCCCCCTCCTCTCATCCTCCTACAGCTACTCCCCCAGGTCTTTTTTTCCCCCAACTCCAGCCAGTCTTACTTTAGTTCACCCTTTTTTCTCCTTTGTCTTTCCTCCCTTCTCCCCCCTACTGTTTCTCTCAGGTAATGTCTTCCGTTCCCTCCCTCCCTCTTCCCATCAACTCGTCTTAAATCTCTCCCCGCTCCTCTGTCTCCCTCCGCCTTTCCCTCTCTCGCTTCTCCTGCCTCCCACATTTCTGGCCCTCGTCTTTTCGCACCCCCTTTTTTTTTAACCCTCTGCCTCCTTTTTTCTCCCCCTTCCTCTCTCTCTCGCTCCATTTCTTTCGTCTCCCCCTCGTCCTCTCCCTCCGTCTTCCCCCTCTCTTCTTCTCTCACCTGCCCTCCACCCCCTCCTTAGCGCTCACATTTAGCTTTTCTCAGAAGCGTTTGATTCCCATTTTAGCCCGGGAAGAGGAGAGAGCGGTCCGCTGCCTTTGAAGGTGGCGCTGTATGCGGCCCTCGAAAGGAATCAATGAGCCAGGGGGAGGTGGGTGGGGGAACCGGGGGGGGGGGGGGGGGGGGGGGGGGGTATGAGAGGTAGTTTGAGGGAGGACGCGTGGAAGGGGGCTGCCAGCGTCACATCACAAAGGAAAGTCACCTTTCCCTCTACTTCAGAAGATAAAGCGCTCATTAAGTGACATTTTAACAACAGCAAAAGATTATTAAAAAGCGCGAAGAACAAATGGGAACATCACGAAGCAGCTGCTTTGAAAAGAACGCCCTCCGCGGGGAGGTTGTCTAAGCAAATATCTGGCATGTTGTTATCCAACATTCACTGAAAACAGAAGGCTCACACATATGGTAATGTGGTGGTTTTTAGAAAGGGAGGGGTGTTTTGGAGATTGGGTCAGTCTTGTGTTCACACAAAACAGGTGCACAGCGGCAGGCTTGCAAGATTCCTCCAAGCAGACAGAACAACAGCGCTGCAAGCACCTCTAACACACAGACCGGGGTACAGTTATACATTAACATAGCGCTTATGACCCGTATGTGGCCGTTGAAGCGCTTGCTCATGGATTGCACGCTACCCTGTCTAGGCTATGTAGTCCCTCTTTTGATCCTAACCTACGTAGGAAGTGCGCATGTCAGTTTGGCCGGCCGTCAGTTAGAAACTCTCCATCCGGTGGAGCCCAAGCACAGTGCCCCACTCCCTACCTGATAGATCACAGCACTTCTTTCATGTTGTGTAACAGCATGAAAGAAGCGTTGTGATTGGTTTGGGAGAGAAGACGTGGCGGCTGGAGTGGAGGGGGCAGGTACGTTTTTTTTGTTTTGTTTAACTGCCCACCCACGCCCGCTCCACGTGCTGCCCCCCACCCCTTTCTGGTAGTAGCCGTGACTCGTACTGTGCAGGCCTAAACAGCAGCATATACTGCCCACTACCCACACACATACTGAGGTATAGCACAGGCTCAGAGCTCTCACGTTTCTTTGCATTTTGGGACTTGTACTCATGGTTTTATAATTGGACAAATGATACTACAAATTCCAGAATGCAATAAGCCTGGAGTAGCTAGTTACTCATGCATTGACTTGAAAACTTGATTTTTTAGCAGTGTGGCAGTGGAAAACACACATACACACACACACACACACACACACACACACACGCATGCACACCAGGAATAGCACAGGGAGCTCCAAAGCAGACTTAAAAAGCTGTAGACCTGCCACAAATGTTCAAAGGGGCGAGAGTGGTGGCAACTGTGTTGGCAAGAAATGGATGGAGGACAGGACTGAGCAAAAAAGATTTTTGTGAGACAGAATCAGGCAGCTCAATCTCATAAACCAGTGCCCAGCACTAGGGTAATCTACAAAGATCAGATGATGGGTTACACTACACACCCGGGACAAATGTTCATGTGCTAAAATGGGCTGGAGGTTGAATATGTAGTAGTTGCTAAATTATGGCTGATACCTCTGGTGGTAAAAAAAAAAGCAACACTTTTGAGAAACACCCTTTTTTGAATATTGTGAATCTGGCCTGAGAACATTAGAGCAAATTACAATAGAACTAGTTTACGTTACACATTTTTATCACAAGATGTTGAGTCAAAGCCACGATCTGAACCTTGTTCCTCATGTTCCAAGATCTGCAACACTAGTCACTAGACCACATATATTCCCTTGTGATTGCCACAGGCTTTAGAAGCTGGAAAAGGTAAAATCAGAAAACCAAGAAGAAGAATCTATTTGGATAGACACACACAGGGTCAGATTGGGTAGGCAAGCATTCGGCTGGTGACCGAAGGCCCACTGCCTGAGGCTAGATGTGGGAATGTTTTTTGGCCCTGAGCCCCTCTCTATCCTATCACAGACTGTTTATCGTCCATTTCTGTCTGCGGCCCATTGCCACATACAAACTGACAATGGGCCAGCCCCAGCAGGCATAGCATGTGGTGCACCTCCCTTGCCTTGGCCCTTAAGCATGACAAGGAGGTTTCGCTGAAGGAGATGCTGCTTTTGAGTAGAAAGGTTCATACTTACCTCACAAGGGGAAGTGGTGCGGGTCATTGAGGGCATTCTGTTTTTGTTCAGGAGTGCAGCTAGCATTGCTGCAGCTCCTGCAGTCCACCAGGGTCTGAGGGAATAGCCTTTCCACCCACCTGGCCCCCAGTATAGGTTGTTCTTATGATTAGTCACTGTGTTGACCCTTTCAAACCAGCCTTTTGAAGAAATGGTTTAAGGAGGAATGCAAGTGGCAGTACTGCTGCAGCTTGATTGGGTGTCAGATTTGCACTTCAGGGCTAAGAAGTGAAGCGCCCAGGTCTGAGACAATCAGTGATTCTCCCTGGTCTCCAGGTGCTTTTCCAGGTTGAAGAGGTCATGCCCACAGGAGCTGTGATTTCTTTAGCCCAGCAATGTTCGACTGAGACAGCCAGGAGCCGGTGCATTTTGCACATGTCTAGTTCCTGGCTGCCTGACCAGAAAAGAAAGAGTAAACAAATAGAAATAATGGACGGAATGCGGAACCAATCAAACATTCACCCCCAGTCATGGATATGGGTTTAATCCATCAAGTCTTTTGCTCATCATTCCACCCCAGTTTGGACCCAGCCATATGCAAATCCGGCTTGACCCTGTTCCCCATGGGAACAGTCCAGCCCGAACTGCCAGGCCAGGTCCTCCCTGGATTGGAAACAAGCATGCTGGGAAAATAAAGAGTGTCTGTCAGGCTGACCTTTGCTCAGCCTGACAGATCCTCTTTATGGTGCCAAAAAAGTGAGGGGGCATGGTCCCTCAGCCCATTAGGATGTGCCATGGCAGAATCTCTCTACAGTCAGCTAAACTTGACTGAACTAAGAGTGTTCTTTCAGTCTAGCCTTTGTTCATGACTGGATGCAGTGCTTTATGTGAGACGACAAAGGTGTGGGTGGGGTCTATAAAAAAGCATAATTAGGAATGCTATCCAAGAAGCTTTGCCTCCTTGTGTCTCAAACAGCATGCACCTAGCCAGTGTTTGGTTGCCTCTCTGTTAGTTTTCTCTTTTGCATTCAGACATAACAAAGCAACAAACATATGCCTAAAACAAGCTTGACCTATCGCCTTTGCTAGTGCTTGTTAGCAGTATCAGATACATAGGTAACAAGATTAATTTTGTTGTGAATAATTAGAATTGAAAGTGTTTCAAATCTGAAATTATGAGACTGTGAACTAAACATTGCTAAAGTCTGTGGGCTGTATGGTGGTCTTCAGAGCGTCCCAGTCACTCCTGCTCTCCCCTTCACATTATTGTACTCTTCAGTCTCTCACTTTCGTAAACACTTGCATCCTTTTTTCTCCTGACAACTTTCTGACTATCCTCCTTCTGAATCTCTAAGGCACATTTCTGGCCTCTTCAGCACTGTCTCCTTCTGCAGGTATTCATTTAATATATGTAGCCTGAACACCTTTATGACTCGCTTAAAGAGACTGTTAGAAACTCCAAATGCAATGTCTTTAGCCTCAGCTCCTACACTCTGAATCGAGGCCTCTCATAAACACTGATGCTCGACCTCAAGTCACTTAGACACCTTAAGGCTACTGAGGTCCAAGTGTTCATTAAACAAAAGTAAGGAGAAACCTAAAGAAAAACAACATCAGGAAAATGCAAAAACTGTTAAGGAACACAAGATGAAGTAAAACTTGAAATGTAAATAGGAACTGTATTGCTGACAGGGATTACATTTAGAGACTTTAAGCCTTTGTTGAGAAATAGATTGGTATTTTGCCTATAAAGAAAAGGACGTGTTGTGGGGGAATGTCGACTGCATGGTGAATGGGGTGTCTTTTCCTGCTTTTCCTGCTTGACTGCATGAGAATCTCACTTTTGTTTTGGGCCCTAACATCATGCTTATACAGTGAGCTCAGTGGCCTAGGTCTGTGCCTGACAATGTGCGGTCCATGACCTATCCTGTAACCTGGAGGGTTACACCAACCTGGTCCTTAGAGAAGACAGCTGACTAATTCCCTTGTCATTACTTGAAGTGGCGGTGGCAGTGTAAATGATTTTATGATAGTGTGACCAGAATGTGCTTTATTGTGCCAGTAAAAGTGTGGTCTATGAACCTCTCTCCTGTAAAGTTCTGCATTTATCTGAATACCTAAACATCCCATGTACCAGTTTTTGTAAACTGAGGGAGTGATACCTGCATGGTGATGGATTCTATGTGTGTGAGAGTCTGGATACTAAGCTACAGGGATCTATTTTTGATGTCCTTGGTTTAGCATGGCCAAAGGTGGAAGATGAGGATAGCTTTTACATACAATGGAAGTTTATTGTCTACATTTCTGTAGCTGGAGAATGGAGATCCAGACACTGAAATGGGGAGGATGGAGGCAGAGCTACCATTAGAAATTATCTGAAGAACTTATTAGCAAGGCACTGCTGATTAGTTCTTACTGAGCATTGATATTTGCTGGATGATAAGAGTGAGCAGTGCAGGGCTGGACTGCAGTTTCTATTGTTTAAGTTGAAAAGGATTCTAGGCCAGGCATTCTATTGTATCTGTCCCTGATTACTGCTTCAGGAAGGTTGATGACAGCCAGGTACATACAGCTCAGACTTCATTGTTGTCATATTTTGGATACTCCTGCATGGATCCGAACCCAGTAGTCCCTGCTGTCACAAGCATCACTTTAAAGAAAGGCTGCATTTGGTGAAACACTTGAGAAGGACACTTGAAAAAGAACTAGTCCAACATGGTTCTGAGCTTTGAGACAGCTGATCCACATCCCCTGTCTGGAAATCTGCACTAATATGGTATTCAAACCATCCCACTTTGTTCCAGTCCCAAGTTCTTTGTGATCAAGGAAGAGGGCGCTCACCAGAGTACTCGAAGACTTGCTGAGTAACCATGGTTGTTGTTCTCCTAACAGCTAGTCTCTCAGAGTTGATGGGACATTATCTGACGTCTGCACTGCTGAAGAAGTTGAGGGTCTACCTGGTGCCTAGGAGCCTGCATGCGTGCCAAGAGAGGAAAAGGGTTTGCAGACCCTGCCACAGGAGAGTGTGTCCAGGAGACAAAGCCCAACATGTTCATGGCTTGAGGGGCACTGACACAACATGGACTGCATTAGTAAGTGAAGCAAGCAAGGTCATGTAATGAATGTGGGTCTCCTGGTCTTTCAGTGCAGTTTGAGAACTGTCCCAAAAACTTCATCAAATCAAGTGTGGCTGAGCTGCTGACAGCTGCTGCAGGCCATGAGACAGTGCTGTTGCTGCTGATGACGGAAAGAAAGAAGACGCTCCAGTGTTAAGTGGATGTTGATCAGCATGGGAAGCCACAAAAAACTTCTGCTGCTAGTGGAGCCGCAGTTGACCCGATTGGCTGCAACTGCCAAAGAAACTGTACTATGACATTCAGACCTGCCATGCTGTAATCATCCATCAATGCTGAGACTAAGGACGGGCTGTCATGACAGTGGAATATCACTTGATCTATGACTTGTGCAAAGGATTAAGACATGTCTGAGGAAATCAGACACTGGGTCTGACTTCCCATAATAAACCTGGGAAAAGATTTATTGAACTGAGTTGCACTTCTAAATCTTTGGGGTTTATAGTGACAAAATCTGGCCTATGCCTATTTACGGCTCTGCAACAGAATACTGGGAGCTTTAGCTGTTAAAGTAAGTCACATTGGGGGAGGGAGTGAGAACAGAGGGATGGTGTGCTGTTAATGAGATCGCAACCCGGGGTACAACAAAGTATTTCCTAATCTACCTGAATTGTGTAGTATTTAATTCTGCTGTGTGTTTAAAGGACTCTTTTTCACACAAAAAACAAACACTGGGCTGGACTTTAAGTTATTGTGCCTGTTGGTTGGCAGTTGAGTTCTGAGCTCTTGACACACACACTACTGAGCTGAAAAGCCAGTGACTCTTCACCCTTGCTACCATGACAGTCAACCGTGGAAAGGGTTGTACTTGCCCAATTTGCAGAGCCACTATAGGGCAGAACCCAGTACACCAATAGCAGATGACCTCAACCACAACATTTGTGGCCCAGTAGCACCTGTCAGCCCTGCAGCTCCCGAATGGGGTCTGACAAGATGAAAACAGCCTGATTGGAACCTGTTTCAAAGTAAGCTTTTAATTACAGAAAGCTCTGGTTGGATAGCTTTCTTGACTATTTCATTTCCCTGTTCCTCATGCAATGACTTCCCTCCCTATTCTTGTGTTTGACCCATTCCTGAAGAATTTAGGTTTTACCCCGACGTTTGGTTGGTTGAGTGTACCCATTCACTTTTGAAATCAGAGAACTATTTTACTTTCTACTATCTTCTTATTATAGCAAATAAAGTTCCAAGAGGGCCAAACATTACTAGGAACACTTCCATGATGGCTGCCATGCTGCATCTGCACGCAATGTGACGACCATCTTGGGAGAGTAAAAAAATAAAATGTCATGGTAGTTAGTGCAGCTATGGGCTTTGCCATATTTACACCACATTGGCAAAACCAGTAATGGCATACTAAAAGCACTGGCAGAGCAAAGTTAACTGGCTTTACAAACGTTAAACTCATAGTATGTATTTTCCATTCTACCCTGAAACAGGGAGGAACAATTGAAGGAAATTCTAAAATTCAGCAACCAATAACTGAGAATATCACAAACTCTTGTCATTATCTGAAGAACATCAATTGACTATCATTGACAAGACTACCACCTCTGTCGAGGTTGGTTACTGCAGAAAGATGTTTGCTGGAGCATATAATAAAATAACACATTCATTATATAAAATTAAGAAGTCACCAGAATTATTAGGGCATTTCACAGGTCACCAGTCACAAAAAAGGACCCTAGCTGACTGACCCAGCAGAAGCCGACTGTAGGATTTGGTATTTCCACAAGTAAACATTGTTGGACCGACCGACAACATCACATATGACTACTTGTCCCGCATATGTCAAGACAAGCTTTTTATGAAGCACGAACGCTTTGGGTGGCTTCCCTGTGGACAAGAACAAGTATAAAGCAACTGGTTGATTTTCGATATTTGCTCCCAGTTTGACAAACAATCATTGGCAAAGCCAATATGTCTTGCCTATGTGATAACTATCGGTTTTGTCACTGTCTTTCAGTCATATTGTACAGCAGCATGTGTGCTATGTAACATGGTTGAAAGTTAGGGGAAAAAAGTGCTATAACATGCCAACACTGGCCACGTCAGAGCTCTTTTTTATCTGGTGAGAGGGGTTGTGCAGGGAACACAAAGTGGGGTTGGGGCAGGACAAAACAACTCAGGAGGAGGGTGGAAATGATGGGGCAGGCAACACAAGACAGGATGTTGTGGGAGTGATGGGGCAGCCAACACAGTAAGGGGGGATGGGAGGGATCGGGAAAGCAAGACCAGGTTGGAGGGACGGGGCAACAGCAACAATGTGGGACAGTAGTGGTGGGGGATGAGAGATGGCCTGTAAACATATGCACTATCATAGAATGCTGCAACTAAAAGAAAAAATTAGTCCTCAAAGTGCAAGCAGCAGAAGGACACTGGGTAACGAAGAGATACTTGAGCCATGCTCCAGGGGAAGGACAAACACACAAAGAGGAAGTAATCCTGGCACATGCTGATCACAGAGGAGCAGGGAAATGAGAGGGACGATGACACCAACTAGTGGTATGCAGTGGGTGCGCTTTACGCCTCCTGTGAGTAAACAAAAGGTCTTGCAAGAGACAGCTCATGTGCTGTCTCAGGGGAGACCTACAAACTGAAGGAAATTTAACAGTAGTAAGACAGCTGACAAAACACCACCCAGCATTTGCAACAGTATCTTCCAGTTATACATGTCAGTCGAGGTAAACAAAATGTGTTATTTACTGCAAATCTAGGGCTAGATGTATCAAGCTACCGCTTCGCATTTCTTAAATAGCAATTTTAAAGAAATCGCTCTTTGAGAAATGCAAAATAGGATGTATGAAAATTGTGATTCGGTAATTGCGGTTTCTTAAAAATCGCTATTAGCGAATCGCAATTAGGGAATGGTCGCCCATAAGTGTGAATGGTTTTGTATTTCCGAATTTGTGAATTAATGTTTGGAATTTGCAAACTAGGTAATGCAAATCCCAGGGTGCTCGGGGCCCAAGGCCCCTTTGGCTGCACCCCATAAAATATTTGTGGCCATATAAAGCGCACACATGCCCTAGGGACATGTGTGCGCTACATGTCATTTTAAAAAATGCATTTTTAATGCATTTTTAAAAACTGCACGTTTACCACCAAACTTCAATTTGTGGTAATTGCATTTCCTAAATGCCAAATTCGCATTTAGGAAATGCATGATACATGTGCACTGGTAATCGCAAATAGGTATTCCCTATTTAAGATTACCTATTTAGGGAAGCGTGATTTGCGATTCCCTAAATGGAGTCTCAGGGAATCACTATTTCATCAATTCCTCAAAATTGCACTGTTAATACCTTTCATACATTCTGAAAGGCATTTTTGCATTCGGTGGAATTTTGAAATTCGCACCATTTGCAAATGCAAAATCCTTTCATACATCTAGCCCCTAGTTGGTTCCACCAAAAAGCATATTAACACTCCCAACTCTAGTTCTGAACGCCACGTCTCCAGGATCTTGACAGATTTCAGCCAGTCTAAATATGGGCAACCAAGATGATGTCAAGAGGCTAAGGAACTTGAGCCGGTACACACTGGGAAGGAAGCAACACTATACAAGAGGCACACACATTTCAGTGAAAAAGCGCTGAAAAAAAAATTGCATTAGAGCAGTGGAGTTGGTGGGAGTTCAAGTGTGACCGTAGCACATGAATCAGCAGTTATTCTAAGCACAAAATAAACTTGCACCAAAAGTGCTGTACTGAAACAGTAAAATTAATGAAAATGACAAGGTAGATGCTTTGGGAGCATTTTGTTTGCCTGGAAGGGTGTAGGTTGGGTAGTGTTGTATGCATCTACTGCTTGCAGCAGTACTAACTGTCCACAAGAACACCATTCACTGCCATATTCACTTTCATATACACCTGTTGCTTGCATCATCATCATCAATTTTTCAACTTTGTTAGCATAGATATCCTTTGTTGGCAGCAGAATAACCTGTGTTACAACCTACCTGACTTTCACAGCGAAAACACCACCTATCAGCCACAACGAGCATTAAACTTGTGTTTACTGCCTGTGATGTTGCATGCCCGTCACAATGAACAGTACAAAATTGACTTTGACAACTGTGGTGCCTCCTGTACCATGTTCATTTTCTTAGTTGACAGGTGGCGGCAGAAATACTCTAAACCGATTTTTACGATTCAAATATTTTGCGACTGTTTTACGCAGTGGCATCTGCCAAGCGGACAGGCAGAATTGAAAACTTGTCAGCCATATTGCAGAAATGTACTAGCCCCTGTGGTTGAGATGTCCCCTCACTTCAACACAAATGGCATGTCCAGACAGGTTACGACATTATACTTCACACACAGCTGTCTTGACACTTACTATCTCCCGGTGCGCCATCAGTATGGCAAAGTTGGTGAGGTGGCTGCAGGCGCAAGTGGTATGAGTCGTATTGGTGTCCACCAGCCGGCAACCTTGTGTCGACCAGTATCCCATCATGGAGCGCTCCGAGTAATTCCAGAACGAGCAGTTGGCGTTGAAGTGGCTCTTGGTCTGTATTGGAAAAGTATTCAAGAATTTAATGGCATTCTAGGTACATAGTTACTACTATCAACTATGTGCAGATTAATATATATAAAGTTATACAGGATAAGGGAGGCACCATTACGAGCTAGGATGCGGCAATAAGGATGATAGGCACAGGCTTCATTGTGATAGGTACAGTACAGCAAATATTTTATGTTTTAATGCTGTTCCCTGAATCCCACCTATTATTAATCGTCAGTTAAAAGGCATGCAGATTCTGCGTTGGGCGTTACAAATGGATTAGGACCCTCAAGCACCGAAGAATTCAAGAACCCAAGAGTCTTCCATGCCTCCTCTCAAACTGTAGACAATCTTTCTGTGTCCGCAACTTCTGGTGAATTTCAACACAGGGAATGTTTTGAGAGGTCACAGTTGTCAGTAGAAAGCTTTGTGATCGCACTGTTATCAATGCTAAGCCTTGTGATGTCACCGTCATTATTGACAGCTAGGTGATGCCATGGTGATCAACGTAAAGCTGTGTGAAGCTTCATTAATGAGCGCAAAGCGGTGGGATCTCATCTCACAGCCATCGATGCAGTCATCAATTAAAATGTGTGATGTCATTCATCAATGCAATGCATTATGATGTCACCGTAATCATCTAAAGCTGTGCGACGCCACAGTGATGAGCAGTGTGGCAGTCCTTGTGATGTTACCGTCACCAACGGAAAGCCTGGCATTGTGACAGTCGATACTGCCAAAACTTGTGGATTCATGTGTCAGTGATGGGGCTTCTGGTGTCACATCAGACACCGATATGCCTTGTGCTGCATTGTACTTTAGCATTTTCATAAGCCTTTCCTACCACTCTCGAGCACACTCAAATCCTTGGTGATGTCACGATCATCAAATGAATACCCAGTGAAGCAAGACCCAAGATAGAATGCCCTACAGCAGTGGTTCCCAACTTTTAGACTTCTGTGGACCCCCACTTTATCAGTACTGGAACCTGGGGACCCCCACTGAATCACTAATGGAATCTGAGGACCCCCCAATGAGTCATTACTGAAAGCTGAGGTCCTAATCTGTTAATGTTATTACATTTTCTAAGCATCCATGGCCCTCCTGAGGAGGTTTTGAGGACCCTCAGGGTTCCCCGGACCACAGGTTGGGAACTACTGTCCTACGGTGTGAGCTTCATCAACTAACTGCACAATGTCTATTCCATCAGTGGCAAGCCCTGTGAAGTCACACTCCTCTATTACTATCCTATACCTCTCACATAAATGATAAGCCATGTGACGTCACGCCCATACACTTCTAGGCTCTAAATGTCACATGAATGACAAGCCATGTGACGTCACGCCCATCCATGCCTAACCTCTGAATGTTTGTCCCATCAGTGACAAGCCATGTGACGACACGCTTATCCAGGCTTAGCTTCTCTATGTCACACCTTGTAATGCCAAGCCATGTGACTCCAGACAACACCTGCCTATTGAAAACAGAGTCATGTCACAGTAGTAAATGCCAGAATTTCTGAGCAGTATGCATCGGTGCTCTCTGGGCCCGTTATTCAGACATTTACCACGGTTTTTACACCAGGAGTAGGGTGACCACCCATCCGTAAATTTCACAGACTGTCCGTAATTTCGCCCTGCCGTCCGTTGTCCGTGAGGAAACCTTTAACGGACGGCATTTGTCCGTAATTTCAGCCTTTCACCTAAAGGACAAGGGAAGGCAGGGCGAAATTACGGGCAGATGAGTTTCCCCAGCAGGTTTCAAAGGCAGGGAGTCTCCTGTGCTCTGAGGGAGGGAGGGGCAGACAGATAAGAATCAGACCTTCTTGCCAGGGGGTCTCCTTCCCTAAAGACATGCAAATGTGCACAACTGGTAAATCTGCAAATACAAAAGGGCTTGAAAACCGCATTGACTTTACTAAAAGGAGTCACTTGAAGTTTTCTGATGGCAAAGACATTACTTTTAGAGAGGTGTTGTAATGGTGTTCCAAGGTGAGCTGTGGAGTGTGTGGTTTTAATGGAGTGTTGTACATTTTTTTAGTATTAGGTAGAAACTGTATATTATTCAAATCTGTATTTCAGAAGCACTTTTTTTTAATTTAACCAAAATGTATTTGAGCTTTTTGTAGCAGCCTTTATTATGATGTAATTGTATTTTTCACAGTTCTTTCAGGTACTTCGGTACCTCATAGTACTAACAAACATTGGCAAAGCAATAGGTCTCATCTACAAAAGAGTTATTGGCTTTGTTAATGTGTTTTAGCCATTAGCCATGTTATACACCAGAGTAGCTGCTGTTCAGCATGGCTTAAAGTTAGTGGCATAGTGGTGTGGAGTGGAGTAGAGTAGCATAGGAGCAGTGGCGTAAAGCCCAGTGGTGCAAAGTACAGTGCAGCGGGGTACAGTGCAGTTGTATAGAGTGTGTTAGCGTAGAGTGCAGTGGTTTAGAGTGCAGTGGCATGGAGTTGCGTAGGACAGAGTAGAGTGGCATAGAGTGCAGTGGAGTAGAGTTGCATACATTAGAGTGGCAGAGAGAGCAGTAGCGTAGAGTGGTGCAGTGGCATAGATTGCAGAGTAGACTCACGTTGCAGGGAGTGCAGTGGTGTAGTGTAGAGTGGTGCAAAGTGCTGTAGAGTGGAGTGATGCAGAGTAGAGTGGCATAGAGTGCAGTGGCATAGAATGCAGTAGTATATAGTACATCGGTGTATAGTACAGTGGTGGAGAGTGCAACGCTGCAGAGTAGAGTGTCAGTGCAGTGATGGAGAGTGGAGTAGAGTGGCACAGAGAGCAATGGCGTAGAGTACCGTGGTAAAGAGTAGAGGGCAGTGGCGTACAGTGCAGTTTAGAGTGCATTGGCGCAGAGTGCAGTGGCATAGAGTGGCATGGGGTAGAGTTACATAGAGTGCAGTGGAGTAGAGTGGCATACAATAGAGTAGCAGAGTGCAGTAATGCAGAGTGGTGCAGTGTCATAGAGTGCAGAGTAGATTCGTGGCACAGAGTGCAGTGGTGTAGAGTGGTGCGGAGTGGAGTATTGTAGAGTGGTGTAGAGTAGAGTATAGTGCCTAGAGTGCAGTGACGTAGAGTGGTGTAGAGTGCAGAGTTGCAAAGTAGAGTGACAGTGTAGTGGTGTAGAGTGGTACAGATAACAGTGGCATAGAGTACAGTGGTGCAGAGTAAAGGGCAGTGGCATACAGTGCAGTTGTTTAGATTGCACTGGTGTAGAGTGCAGTTGCATATAGTGGCATTGGGCAGAGTAGAGTGGCATAGAATGCAGTGAAATAGAGTATATTGGTGCAGAATGCAGTAGTACAGGGCAGAGTGGTGTAGAATATAGTGGTGGCCAGTGCAGTGTTGCAGAGTGTCAGCGTGCAGTGGTGTAGAGTGCATTGAACTAGAGTGCAGTGGTCAGAGTGGTATAGAGTACAGTGGCGTAGAATAGATTGTTTCAGAGTAGAGTGCAGTTGCATAGAGTGGAGAGTGCAGTGGAATAGAATGCAGTGGCATAAAGTAGATTATTTCACAGTAGAGTGAGGTGGCTTAGAATGGAGAGGTGCAGGTTATAGTGGAGTTGCATAAAGTGGCATAGAGTGTGATGGTATAAAGTAGTGTAGAGTGCCGTGGCATAGAGTGCAGGGGTGCAGAGTAGATTAGAGTGATGTACAGTGTATTGATGTAGAGTGCAGGGGCATAGAGTTGAGTGTTACAGAGTAAACTGCATTAGCATAGAGTGTATTAGCTTAGAGTGCAGTGGCGTACAGTATAGTGTTGCAGAGTGGCAGAGAGTGGAGTTGTGCGGATTAGATTGGTGTTGCCTAGACTGGAGTGGTATGGCGTGCAGACGAGCAGAGCGCAGTGGTGTAGAGAGGCATAAAGTGCAGTGGCATAGAGTAGAGTAGTACAGAGGAGAGTAGAGAGGCATAGTGTGAAGTAGCATAGAGAGCAGTGGCATAATGTGGAGTGGTTCCGAATGGAGAAGGGTGCAGTGGCATGGAGTCGAGTAGAGTGATCCAGACTAGGGTGCAGTGGCGTGTAGTGGTGCAGAGCAGAGTGGAGTGCAGTATGGATGATATGCTAACACACTGCCATTACAGACAACATATTTTTGATTGAAATGACCATTACATTTGCACAGATATACAGTTTTTCGAATCAAACTACACTGTGCACAGATGATGATGTGTGGAAATTGCATCACCTAATGCAATGATTTGTTTTAATCATGTAAAGGTATTTGTTTCCAGCACAGTTCAGAATTAACAAAAATGTTCTTGATTTGTACTTCTAATTCTGATATATTCTGAAGTTTATTTAAATGTTGTCATGTGATAGAAAAAACTCTTTCCTAACCCCAGTATCCAGCAAGGTTGTCGCACAAATCCTCTCACTTTGAAGTCAGAGAAAGGAAAGTAAACACTAAGTTCCCACCAAAGACAGAGCCTGACATTTGACTTTGTTCTTTGAATGCACAGCAAATATGATAAGATAAGAACAAGATTTACAGGCCTGTTTACAGAAAGGCACTCGGCAGGATACTGTAAATAAGGTTTTGGCAAGGGAAGGGCCGAATTCAAGCTGCATAGCCTAAAACAAATAAAGCCAGCAAATTGAAAGCAACTAAATTGTGAGTTACAAACCGCAAGGTCAATGGCAAGCAACGGGCAGAATGCATTCACAAAGAAGCGCTATGAATTTACTTAAAGTGACAGCTGTGGGGTACTTTGTGGGGAAAGTCCAATATTTTAGCCCATATCTTGCAGAGGTTTGGCTACATCAATCACCCAGGTAGTATGACGAGAAGACCTGGAGTGGTTTCCATGTTGCAGGATAGGTCTGTACACCCATTCTATCAGTTTGCCACCATTTCCTATGGTACAGAGCTTCTAGCACACCTCTTGTAGGGTTAGTGCTAGGTGGCAGACATGAAATAGGGCATTTAATGAGTCCCCAATTTTAAGACACCTGCAACAGGCCACTGATGGAGTTGCTCTGAGCACAGCCATCCTGTGCGAGTGGGAAGGCTTAGCAAAGGTAGTGCAGGAGCCTAGGGTTTCTTTGTGTCAGTTTACAGGTTCTGGCAAGCCAAGAGAAAGCTGTGCATGATAACCCCGGATGGTGATCTGTAGAATGGTCAGTAGAAACAATGAGCAGTGCATTAAGCCTTCCTTAAAAGTCTTTACTGGTAAACCCCATCTCATGCAGGGAGGTGAGCAGAAAGCCAGTGAGCCACCCATTGGACCTGTGCAGCTGAATAATAGCATCCCAAGTCCAGAAGACCTAATGCACCCGCAGTCACAGTTAGCTTTAGAGTGGAAAGAGCTCCCAATGGTGCCGCAGTGACCAAATCAGATGTGTGGCCTATCTGAAGAAGGAATGAAGTACGAGCAGGGAAAGGTTTGCAAAATAATACTATCATTGGGGTAGCACACCATCTTCACTAGTGCCACGTGGCCTTTACAGAAAGCAGAAGAGAAGACCAAAAAGTAAACTGGGCTTGGAGGGACCATTCGCTCTGCCGAGATTTTCATTCTGGAAATCAGTGTAAGAATGGTAGATATTAATCACTAGGTATCAAAAGGTAACTGGTTCCCAGTTCAATCTGAGATCTAATTGTATATGAAGGCAAAAACAGTGCCATATGTTAAAGAAACACTAATTACATTTTAAAATTTCTAAATTTTGTTTGTGCAATTTACATCCCAAATATTTTGAAGATTCTATGTGTACTTTACCCTTAGGGACAACCCAGATCTCTAGTTTGGCTTTTGCTCAATTTCAAAACCATATAAAGACATGGACACAGCGGGCAATTGCCTTGCACAACCTTGCAAGGGGTCTGGCCCCTGCTCAACCTTCAAAAGCACTAACAGCGGACCATTGCACCAGAAGAGTTTGCCAACGTTGATGGGTGTTGCTTGTTCAACCACTTGACAGTGCCCCTTCTGTTTCGCTCCTGTGTGCAGAGACAACTAACTCCCCAGGTGGTCAATACCTTCAAATAGTCTTGGTGGACCCATCTTGTCTGATTTTAGGAATTGTCCCACCTTGTTCTTCTCTTCTTTATTTATCCAGTTCTTAGCAACAACCCTTTGAATTACTTGCCGTGGATCTCACATTTGATCTCACTTTCATCCTCCTCTTTGATTATCTTTGATTGGTGTTCCGGGCTCCCATTTCTGAGATAAATGTGGAGTTCCATTCATACACTCTAGTGCAGTGAGACTACAGACAAGTTATAGGTACATCACATCCTGACATTAGGTGTGAGACTGTCGCCCACACCATCTGCCCTGCCTCTTTAAAAAAACAAATTAGGTTGAAAGTCCATGGGCGGTTGGGGTAAGCCAGATGTTTTTGTTCAATTTGTTTAAACTAGCATAAGGTTAATTACCTTAATGTGTCCCAAACTGTTTGCCAGGGGTTTTAAAATGTTCAGAAACATAATCAAATTTTTGCTGCCATTCATAGTTTGCTACCTCCCACAACAGCATAGAGCATGGGAATAGGTCACCCTACTTCAGCCATTGGCTCTCTCACACTGTGAGTGACAGTACTTTGTCTGTTCAGGTGTGCACAATCTCCTAAAAAGAAGTCCACCTCAGTGTCAGTGGTAATGGCAAATAATTTTCTTTTGCAGTCTTATTTTCTTTAAATTTTTATCCATTTATAGCTTTCCTTTTGTGTTTGAACGGTGTCTTCAAGTTACAGACATTCAAAACCAATAGTCAGTGTCACATGAATTATGCGATTCTGCAGCAAATAGTTTTTTCTCAAAATTATGGATTTGCTGCATTTACCACATAATACACCACCTGATGAATAATTTGCAGATTTGAAGAAAAAATGGTTCTAAGTCAAACGGATCAAAAGTTACTAAAAACACAGCGGCGTGTTTGCACACAGTGAAGTGCCCTTTGCAAATGTTTACTGGTCACCTTTCGTTTGCTTATTTCTATATTCAGTTGTTAAACTGATACTATTGGAGTGAAATATTGCCAAGACAGTATTATCATGTGTAAAAATGACAAAATAATGACTTAATACTAAATAAAAATGTGCCACATTTTGCAGCATAGTTTGGCTTTTTTTACTGCATAATTTAGTCAAACCTGCTGCACAGTATGGTGCTCCTTTGCCACATAATTCTAGTGGTTATGCTAATAGTATATTTTCTTTGTTTTCTTAAGAATGATATTTCCCAGTTCTCTGTATCGGAATTAAAAGGGTTTTCCTGAATGTATGCTAAGAGGGACCCATATTATTATAATAATTATATGTTGTATATTTGCACAATGCTTTTTTTCTTGGACATTTGCTTTTTAACAATCTTTATGGGAAATTTATGTTTAGTTTTCAGAAGTTATATATGATTGTGCTTATGGCTATTTACCCACTGATTTTAATGATATTTTAGTATAATATTCAACTTGGGATTGTTATATTATATATTAGTATTTTTAATGTCTTACCGTTGAATGTATTTATTTATCTTTCATGGCGCAGTGCCGAAATAAAGATTGAATACATGAATTATAATATTGATAGTCAATGGTTAATTTAGAATTTTTATTGCAAGCATGCAGCCACCACTTTAAGAGGGAGAGTGTTTTCTTTTTTCCATCTCCTTATTTTTGTTTCATGTGTTTGCAATAAAGAACGCCATTAAACATTTGTATAAGCCTTCCACAGCCTGACATGGTTGTTTGCCAAGGGTTGTCCAACACTGATTTTCTGGTTGTAGGTCAACACCCTTTCTTCCCTGATACCATCAGCTTTCCTTTCATGATGGATGTTGGTCGCCTCGGAATATGGTTATGTTATTCCCTCCTGGAGATCTACTCACTGGAAGACAACCACAACTGACACACTGCATAAACTGTGAGTTATCTTTTTGTATTATTATATTTTTGTATTATGTATTATTAAAGCTCATTTTGGTAAAAAAAAAAAAGAAAATATTAACTGACGACAGCGGTCTGGTGAACCTCCCTTACTGTGAGCTAAAAAGATTAGAAGGAAACCAGTTGACACCAGATCCCAAGAGCATTAGGAAAACAGGAGATATCACATTTTCTGATGCTGGTCAGCCAGGCCCGATCCTACTTAGCGCTTCCGAGATCAGACGCATTGAATAGAGGGCCGTAGGCAATGATAGCTGCAGATTCAAGCCTCTTGTGCACCGGCCTGTCCAGGTGGGAAAGGCTGGTGCACAAGAGGCCTGAAACGACAGCTTTCGCTGCCTACGCCCCTGGACTGAAATCAGGCCAGGGCCATAGGAAGTGAAAGCTGCTGTTTCAAGCCTTTTGTGCACAAGTGTGCACAATGAGAAAAAAAAACGAGGACTCACCTGTGCCTGGCGCTCTGCCTCTCGGTGACCCCTACTCCCGAGACCAGTCTGGGCTGCTGGCGGAAGGAGGCCTGAAGGATCCAGTCTGGAGCTGGTGTCAGCAGCAGCTCCATGCTGCCACGCCAACGTCGAGCTGAGAGTGCACACTGCAGCCCAGTTGTGGGCTACACAGCACAAGCACAGACTGTCTGCGCTTACGCTGTGTGGCTCGTAATTGAGCTGCAGTGCGTACATGGTGAGCTCCACTATGCTGGCGGGGCTAGCAGAGTTTTTGGGCAAACTCCACGCTCAAAGTGACTCGCCGCCCACGCCTAGTACTGAGGTGTTGATACAGAAATAAAATTGGTTTGAAATAAATGTAAGGGGAAATATAGTGTTTTAGTCAGTTGACTCATAATATACATTTGGAGGGGATGCCAATAGAGAGAGATTGCTGCCTATGTCCAGTATCCCCATTCCACATCTGTTTACTCAGGTTAGTCCTTTTCTCTGCCGCTAAATACCAGTGGCGGACGGCAGCTTTAGGAGGGAGGGGGGCGGGCGGGAAGCACAAACACACACTCATTCTTTCACACACAGACACGCATGCACGCACATCCATTAGCAACACTCATACCATTCAAACATGCACGCACCAAACATTCATTTTAAAACATCACACACACATTCATTCTTTCACACACACACGCACGCACATCCATTACCACTCCTAACATTCAAACATGCACACATGCACCAAACATTCATTTTAAAAGATCACACACACTAATTCTTTCACACACACACGCACGCACATCCATTAACAACCCTCATAACACTCAAACATGCACGCATGCACCAAACATTCAATTGAAAATATCACACACACACACTCACACTCACACACACACACACACAGACTTACCTTCAGCCTCCAGGTCCCAGGAGGGTTGGGACTGCTGCCTTCCCCCATTGGCTGACTTTAGGTCAGCCAATGAGGGAAGGCAGTAGTCCCAGCCTCATCACAGAGTGGGATGGGGTCAGTGAGACTGCTGACCCCACCCCACTCTGTGATCGAAATGTCACTGATTGACACTCGCCCTGGGCGCTTCAGGGCTTAAACCTGAAGCGCCCAGGTCGAAGTCAATGGGTGACGCGTTCCTCGTCACCCAGGGGAGGGCATCGAGGCACCTTTGCTGAGCCGAGGATGTCACGCCCATAGGAGCTGTGACCTCCTCAGCCCAGCAAAGTTCGGCTCAGGCAGCCAGTAGTCTTCGCAAATCGCGCATGGCTCACTCCTGGCTGTCTGAGCTAAGAGTGTCTGTCAGGCTGGCCTTTGTTCAGCCTGACAGACACTCTTCATGAGGGGCAAAAGGTGGGGGGGGGGTGGCCCCTCCGCCCTAAAGGACGGGTCGCCTCTGCTGAATACAACACTATTTTTAAAATAGTACCATTACGTTAGACAGCCAAGTTATTTTTTTTACTTTGATTCAAATGTATATGAGCAGATTTTTTAAAGGTCCCGGAAACTATTTACAGACAGATCTCATACTTAAATATAATAAAAGATATGTGCTTTAAGGGGTAACAAGACTCTCCAACGGAGTTGCTGTTCGGACATTTAAATTTCATTTTTAGTTGTTCTCAGTTTCTTTTGCCAGCAGTTGTATGCACCTGGGTTCAAAATAATATTTAGTGTGAGTTAAAAAGGAAATTACGAAATATATCTAAAAATATATATTTATTGTCCATAAATTGTTTAGCTGTATAAACTATCAACAATTGCAGTGAACGTTAATTAATAACACCATTTTTAAATGAGTAATAATGTAGATGAGACTGAATCATGAGGCTCCTACTTAACAACAGAGTGAAAGCTGTCATTGGCTACACAATTTTCACAGGCTCGGAACAATTTAAATATAAAACAAATTGAAAGGAACGTTTTCTGAGACTCATTTATTAGGAACTTGCAGCAGCAGAGATAAGAAATATTTTCATGCACATATTCATCCTGCTGCACAGGAAAGTGAATGATTCCAAAGCTGTCTTTTCCAGCAGCAGGCCTCCCAGTGCAAATGCATTGTGTGTGCTAGGTGAACAGTCTGGTTAGGGTTGAGCTTGCGTCGCAGGTGCTTATGCATGCGTTTCGCTTCCAAGATGCTTTAGGAATTAGAAAAGGGCTTGGAGCCCCGTTCACGTCACGTCAGTTGTCACATGCCTTTTCCGGTGGTTAGCCCTCCTCGAGCGCAGCGACCAAGTATTGAAAACATGTGAGGCTCGCTGTTTCCCGTCCGGTTTGTGGACTACTTTTTATCTTTTGTTTGCAGCGCGAACTCACTTGGCAGAAGTCGAGCGCTTTGCATAACATCAACGATGTTAAATAGTTAATTGCACTTTTGCCGGTTACGTAGATAATTGCACTTTTGCCGATAGGTTTCATTACGAGTGGACTGTAGCGTAGTGACATGTGGGCTGACACTGTAATGAGGTTTGTCTCAATTACTATTTATAAACCTCCTGCGTAGGTTTCAACCAGCTAGGAGCCAATCAAAATATAGCATTATTGAGAATGTTCAGATGTCTGATTTTCAGTGCTAAATTGTGTAAATGCAGTTACTTCTTGCTTTGCAGTATATTTCTCAGTCACTAATGTTTTGACCGTTTGGCTCTCTAGTTACACCCTCTTTCAAATTTTGGTCAACAATTGGGCATTGCACATGGTGGCTGCATTGTGACACCTCAGAGCACGTTTTGTGCTACTGACAATGAGGAAGACATAATGATAGGTAGGGGCTCTAGGTGCTATGTACGGTCAAACTAGCAAACAGGAGTTTCTGAGAAATATAGGGCTTTACCTTCACCAGCCCAACTTTAGGCGGTGACTTTAGGAGAGCAGGATAACACGGCCCTCTTAATAATACTCCAAAAAATAATCTGATTGGCTACCTTTGGGCTTAAAAGATTCTTGGCTCACAGCAAGCCCCTGAATAAAGATGTGAACAGAAAATGAGATGTGCTGACCTGTAGGCAAGAGAACGTTGCACGAAGGTGGTGAGATAACTGGCAGAAAGAGCAATATTAGGTGTGCTGCGTGTTGGGGAGTGTCTTCCTTGAATTCTGAGTCTGGGAGGCCGGCGGAGTGGTCTGCAAAGGAATACCGCTGTGGATGTGGAAGATGGATGCCAGGCGCACAAGTCCCATGCATTTCCCAGAAATTGACCGATTAAAACAATAATGAACACAAAGCATTTTTTTACGTTTAGGCTGGCTTGTTGAATCTAATGGAAGTCTTCATTTTAATGCATGCTGGTCATTGCCAGGTCTTTCGCACAGGGAAAGATTTCCAGTTCTTGGCTTGATATCTCTCTCAAGCAAACAAACTCAAATATTGAACTGTGAGTTCTCAATTAGTCAAAACCCTTTTGTTCTTTACTGGCCTCTGCGGTGTTCCAGTTGCTGATTGGTAAATCATAGAAACCAAATGTACTCCGAAAAAGATCTGACTTTCTGCACTGCCAAGGAAGAGAGATTAAGAGCCAGCTGTAGGTACGTTGCAAATTGCAACTTGCAATTTGCTATGCAGAAAGGTGTCTCAGACATCTTCTGCGACTCGCAATGGGGTCGCAAAGACCCACCTCATTAATATTAATGAGGTGGGTCGCAGTTTGCTACCCCATTGCGAGTCTGGGCACTCATGGGGATGGTGGCCTGCTGGAGACAGCAGACCACCATGTCCGTGACTGCTTTACAATAAAGCATTTTTTTTTTTTCCATCTGCAGCCCGTTTTCCTTAAAGGAAAACGAGCTGCACTTGGAAAAAAATACCGAAACCTTTTGTTTCGATTTTTTTCAGAGCAGGCAGTGGTCCATAGGACCACTACCTGCTCTGAAAAAATATTTTTGTGATCATTCACAAAAGAGAAGGGGTCCCATGGGGACCCCTTCCCATTTGCGAATGAGTTACTATCCACTTCAAGTGGATGGTAACTGCGACATCGCGTTGCGATTCGCAAATAGGAAGAGAACACCCCTTCCTATTTGCGAGTCGGAAACGCATTTTGCGAGTCGGTTCCGACTCGCAAAATGCGTTTCTGCATCACGTGTGGGCTTTTGCGCCTCGCAAACAGCATTTTTCGCCGTTTGCGAGGCGCAAAAGCCTTGCTACATCTGGCCCTAAATATCTTGCTGTGTTTCTACAGGGAATGGATGGGCTTGCGAGAAAATGTGCCCCCTACCCTAAAGCAGGGGAGCCACCTGTTCAGTTGGAGTCACAAGGCACTGTTTTGGCCTGAGGCCTACAGACATGGACATAGTTTGGTTTGGTTTGGTTTGGTATCAATGACCAAGTGATTACCAATCTCAGTATTCAAGTGATTACCAATCTCATGTATGCCTAGTAGAAGGATTTTTTTCTGTTCTTTACAAGCAACCGAGAGCAGAGAAAAATCAGTCTTGTTTTAGGGGATTGTTAGTTAGTTTAAGATTTACTTGTAACCAGTATCTTAAATTAATGTACAGGGAAATAAGAGAGTGTGCCGAAAAAATGGAGCGAGAGGATGCTATTCAGCCAAAACACTTGAAAAAAATTGATTGACAGAACAATCACCTTTACTAATTCCGGTTCGGCTCCAGGCGGGATAAGT
The DNA here is from genome assembly GCF_031143425.1 of Pleurodeles waltl. NCBI lineage: Eukaryota > Metazoa > Chordata > Amphibia > Caudata > Salamandridae > Pleurodeles > Pleurodeles waltl. Next base: position 439,461,835 of record NC_090443.1, on the reverse strand, counting down.
GCTGTTACTGCAACAAGAACTTTGAGAGATTGGAGCACATTCTTCCAATTTCCTAGTTGCAGTCAACCAGAAATCCAAAATATTTCCCTTGACTTTCCTGCTGGGTTGCTTACATTTGCACCCTCAATCACAACTCTATTTTAAAACAGGGCAATAATATGGGGCTAAAGTTTACTGATGAATGTGAATGTTAATACCTACCTCGGCACAAAGCAGTAAACATAGACGATCGAACTCTGACCTATTGCCCAGCTTCTCCTTTTATTCTTCTAATCAAACACTGTGTTACCTTCTAAGGTCTTGCCTTATTTCAACTTCCTTCCCCAATGGAACCCGTTTGATCAGAATGTGTTAAAGAATAGGGTGAACAACCTTCCTTCACCTTATCACTGCTGCTGCTTTCATGACTGAAATGTATTTTCTCTCTAGACACTTGTTTGCCTCTATGGGGCAGAGGGTTGGGTGGAGGGAAAGTATAATGCACCGGAAACAGTTTGTATGTGATGCAGAGTCTGGGTGAACTTTCCCTGCTAAGCCATGTGGAGAATTTACAAACATTCCTAGTTGCTGAGGTGTGTATTGTGTAGAAGAGGTGAGGGATGCATATTTCATCCTAATATATACTACCCAGTGACGGTCACCACTAGGAATAGTTAGGACCTAATTTCTATAGAAAAAGTGTTTTTTGTTTGGCTAATAACTTTGGCGCCGTTTCATGAATCTTTACACATTTTTTCAAGTAAATACAACACTCATTTCAGCTGCTGTATGGAAAGTTTTGGGGTGATCCATCAAGTGGGGGCCGTGAAAAAGGGTGGTCCCAAAATGTGTTTTCCCCATTCATTTTTCCATAGGGATTTTGAACAGCGATAGCACCCAAACCACTGGAAGGAATTACACCAAATTTGGCAGAAAGGTAGCTCTTGGTACAGAAAGTGACCTTTTTGTTTTTTGGTGTAAATCTGTTCAGTAGTTTTTGAAATATTAAAGAAATCCAAATTTGTGTGTGTATATATATATATATATATGTGGAAGTGTTGGCAGCCATGTTGGGACTCGACTAGATGTAAAAAAACAAAAGGGTTCAGGGTAATGTCACCCTGATCCGTTAGGTCTGGCGCTGGGGTCCCAGAGGGAGCTTCCCTCTAACCCCCCCCAGCTAAAAAGCATTTTTTAAAACATTTTCGCCTTAATTTGCGACGCATCCAGTGAAAATTAAAAAAAAAAAAACAATCTCTAAGGTGCCCTAAGGTAACTATAACTTGTGTCCTCGCCATGCATTGCTAATTACCCCACAAATTACATCACTCATGAAATCTTTGATAATATCATTGATAATATCAATGTAATACTTACGGTAAAATATTTGACAAAAAAACTGTGCATGGTGGGGACAGAATTTATAGTTACCTTAGTGCAGGAGTTATTGTTACTTGAGATAACTAACTATAACAGGTGAATTACTATGGTTTTGTATGTTTAAAATGTGAGCCTAACAATAACTTCCCTGTAACCTTTGTTTTTTTAGGTGAAATATATATATATATATATATATATATATATATATATATATTTATGTATGTTTTTGAAGTGCATTGTGGCAAAAAGTGAATCTGTGTGTCACTGTTTCTTATGATACACACAAAAGGTGATGGGAGGAATAACTAGGGCAAAACTGATCCGGGGTTACTTGTGTTCCAGTTCAGGGAGTGTCTGGCAGTTCAGGCTGTACTGTTCCCATGAACAGCAGGGCGAAGACTGATTTGTATATGGCTGGGTCCAAAGTAAGGTGGCATGGTGAGCAAAATAATGTTGGGTGGAGATGCTACCATAAGCGAACTCCAGTGATTAGACAAATTGCAAGCATTCCTTCTATCACCTTTTGTGTGTTTCTTGTACTGCACTAAGTGGCATGGGTATGCCCAGACATGGGTCCCATGCTCCCTGTGTCACTGGAACCAAGTTGTACATGACTGATGTGATGAGCCCATAACTGGGGACCTGGCGTGGCAGTTTGGGCTGGACTGTTCCCATGAGGAACAGGGTCAAGGCTGACTTACATATAGCTTGGTCCAGGCTGAGGTGGCATGGTCAGCAAACGAACCATGGATGGGAATGCTAGTGCGTGTGATCGCCAGTGGTTAGACAATTTGCAAGTATTCCTCCCATCATCTTTTTTGTGTTTTATGTTTCAGATGATAGTCAGCAGCCAAAGAACCCTCTTCATGGACCAAACAGCTCAGGAGCTATGTCAGTGTGTTGCTAAGACAGCATTAAGCCCCACACACGGAGTGATCATTAAATAACTTGGTAGGGCTGGTCAGTCCCATGCCAATTAAGCTGCCCTAACTGAGCTTTAGCTGAGCTCTACTAGCCTTTCAGAGGTGCCCACCTCTCGGAAATTCACCTGACTCCGGTACAGGCCTGGCCCCCTTGGCCAGTGCCGACTCTGTCCCCAGGTAAGCTTTGGCTGCACATACCTCCAGGTGGGGGAGGGTGAAGATGACGGGGTCCATGAGGAAGACACGGCTGGACTCCTTGTTGATGGAGGCCGCAATCACCTGGGAGTTGACCTCCAGGGAAGGGGTGGGAGAGCTGTAGTCCCCAGTGATCTTCACTGTTGCATTCTCTGTAGACAGGAAGGCACCTAGGTTGTTGTAGAGGATGAAGACCACCTTAACCACACCTGTGAGGGGAAAATGGGGGCATGAGAGTCATATCCAAATATGTTTTTGTGACAGATCACACCAAAGAATAATTAGAAAGCACAGTCTGTGATATGAGTTATATTCCACATCATGCAAGAGGAAGTAGTACACAGGTTGAAAAGTGAAACAGAAAAAAAGACTATGATCTCATCTTTTGAGCCTAGTGCCCCTCTCAATGGCAGGCAGACTCTCTCGCTAACAAATCAACACTAGAACCTAACACATCATTTCTGCTCTCCTCACAGACAGAGAGCTTCTCTTATTCACTTACAAATCATCTCTGCACCAGAGTATAATGCAGTGTGCTTGAACACCTCAGAGGCAGGAAGTTTTTCCCACTCACTTACAAACCATGCCCCTGCACCAGACCGTATTGCAGGGTTTGCACACCTCAGAGGCAGGGATCTTCTTGCACACACTTAAATTTGCAAACCATTACCATCACTAGAGTCTAATGTAGTGTTTCTGCGCATCTCACAGGCAGGGAGCTTCTCTCATTCACTCACCGCAACCCCCGCACCATAGCATACTGCAGTGTTTGCACACCTCAGAGGAAGGGAGCAACCGCATCACTATGCATGGGAAGCTGTTGCCAATGATGACTCAGACTCTTCTTGGTAACGTTCGTTCAGCTCTGCTGCTTAGTCCCACACATACTGCAGCAACAGAGTTGCCAGCACCTGCACTCACCATTGCGGCTGTTCTGTTTGATGGTGTTGGCTGACAGCTGGATGGAGCTTTCACTAAGGTTCTCCTGTGGGAACACCAGCTCATGCACTTGCTCTTCAGTGTTCAGAAGTGTCACCTCGAGTACTGAGGGAGAAAAAGGAGGGAGACTAAGAGACATGGTGACAAGACACCAACAGATGAACAATGGTACAGAGAGTGTGAAACACTGCCAGAGAAGAGTGAGAGATTTTACATGAAGAATGAAGACGGAGGGGTCAGTGATAGGACAGAGCTTGAAAAGAGAGAATGCAGAGACTTTACAGAGGAGTAGGACTGCGAGAATTGACAGTGATGATCCAGATTTAAAGATGGGGTAGAAAGGACAGGACATACAATAGGGCATGTGGGAGCTTGGACATGGAGGAATGAGAATTTTAACAGAGGGAGAGTGAGAGACGGGGCAGTGAGAAATGCTTGATTCAGCAGAAAAGGAGAGCAAGAGAGTGATAAAGAATATAATACAACTGGTCAGAGAGAAGAGAGGGGATTATGAGGAGGAGGGAATAGAGAATAAGAGCCTGAAGGGAGGAGACTACGATTCACAAAGAAGATAACACAACTGGACTGAAAAGAGAGAGAGTAATAGATTGGAGTAAGAGGAGTGAGAGACTAGAGAGTAAAGGAATGGAGGGAGGTGAGCCAGAGACTGAACAGGTAGTAATACGAGATTTTACAGAGGAAGAGGCCTGGCTGAAAGGAAGGAGCTGAGGAAGACATAGACCAGAGAGGAGGAAGGAATTGGACAGAGAGGAGGGGGAGTAAAAGATTTAGCAGGGAGAAGGGTAAATAAGAGATGTTACACAGATGACGGAGAAGAGGAGGTGGGTCGAAGAGGGAGCATCGCTATTGTTAATAAAATGTGATCCTTGCTGTTAGAGGCCGATGGAATTGCTGTGCCAGCTGTGTGCAGCCTCAACATCACCAGCCCACCTGCAGAGTATGGGTGCAGTCGACTCTCCCCAGTTACCACTCAGGTGCCCTAGATCCATCTCACGTTCCCGTCCCATGATCTCCCAGGCATTCTCCCATCCTCTGGACTTCACCCTCCATCCCCTCTAACGTTCTAGAGCTCTCCTCTTACTCCTTCACCTCATTAAGCGGCTTAGGCCTAATTTAGAGTTTGGCGGATGGGTTACTCCTTCACAAACTTGACGGATATCCAGTCCGCCGTATTATGATTTCCATAGGCTAAAATGGAATCGGAATACGGCGGATGGGATATCAGTCACATTGTGACGAATTACTCCCTTCCGCCAAAGTCTAGATCAGGCCCAAAAAGATTGACAAAGTAGACAACACAACTGAATAGAAAGGCGAGAAAGTAAAAGAGAGAATAGAGAGTAAGAGAATGGAGGGAGGAGAGTAAGAGATTGGATGGGTAGGTTTCTTCTCTTTTATGTCAGCTCTCTCCCCCACTGCATCTTCCTTGCTGTAGATAGGACTTTCTGTTCCTCTTCAGTGTCTCATGCCTCATCATTGCCCTCAGTCAGAGACAGCATGGGATTAGCTGTACTGTCCTCTGCCCTATCCCACTTGGACAGGGTCTGCCTTATAGCTCCCTTCAGTTCCCTGAGCTTCTACATTCACCCATCTCCAGATCTGACTCATCCTTTGTAGTAGCCAGCATCAGCCCTCCTCTATCTGGGGCCTGAATCCCTGTTAGGAGCGGTACTCACCCACGTTGGTCTTGGCGGTGATGAATCGTGCGGGTTCCTTAAAGTTGTCTGCCAGCAGGAAAGCACCCTCCTCCACAATGTCCAGCAGCATAGTGGCTGTGTGCACCTGTTCTGTTGCATTCATGTCCTTCCATGACTCAAGGGCCTCAGGCCGCAGTAAGTTGTCCACTGTCTCAACCACCGCCTGCCGGGAAGCACAGGAACAATAGCGCAGGTTTGCCTTACACTTGACTCTTTATGCTACCAGATCTCCCCATGAATCTAAATCCAGGGTGAACAGGCCACATCTACTTTCATAACAGGAATAGGATTTCTGCAGAGCTCAGACAATTTATTTTAAATTTTTGTGATTGTATTTATAAAGTTGTCTTCCAGGTAGAAGTAGCGTCACATCACTATGACAGTGACTAGGGGCAGGTGAAATATTTACTTTACATACACAGACATGAGAAGCCTGGAACTGCCTAGCACCATGAAAAAATATAATATTCCAACTTCACTTGTTTCCTCCATGCAAAGTAAAAGTCATCAAGAAAATGCCATGATGACGAATTGCTGGTCTAGGATGTGCTGTGTGTGTGTGGGGGGGGCGGGTCTTCCGGAACACAAAATTGTCAATATCAGTTTTTCCTGCTCTAGAATATCATGTGGATTGGTTATCCTAGACAACAGGCCTGGGAATGGGATCAGGACTGCCTCAAGATTTTTCTGATGTCCTTTTATTCTGTCCATCACCACCAAAGAAAACCTGGTGGTGACGAACAGAAAGATAAAAATAATGACTCCCACGCCCAGGTAAAAAAAGCACCAGGGTATGGACTCATTAGTTATTTTTTTCAAGCATAAGTTCCAATGTGGGAATTTGTTTTTCATAAACAAAATGTTTAATAGATGGCCATCAATTTGGTGCCCTCAGAGAAACTGCTGTCATGGGGGTTCCTCAGAAGATACAAGGAACACTGATAGCCCTATAATGATCTCTAAATACAGCAGTGATCTCAAAATATGGAGGCCTTTTGTCCATCAGGGTGGCAGAGATAATGTCCTCCACAACCCTGATAGATGGAGTAAAGACTGCCATACTTTAAATTATGTCCTAATGAACCTCACACATCTCTAGTTGGGATTACATTAAGGATGAAGTTCATGAGTATATCTAAGGAATAAGACATGAAAGAGTCCTACTGCCTTCCAAATGTGAATCTCCAACCGACTACTGAGGAAGCCTTGAGAGACCCCACAAGAGTCATGCACTTGCCAAGAAATGGCTACCTCATGGGTCTTGTATTGGGCATATGATTAGACTGGAAAATCACAAAAGGACTAAAAAGAAAGCAACTTTACACAAGGGGAGCGTGAAGTTTAAATTTTGGCAGCAAAGGTTTGCAAAGTAGATAAATCTGTAAAAGATTTTTCTAAAATAATGTGTTGCTAAAGGTGGGTTTTTGCTGGTAGTTTTCATCATAAAGCCCATTTCTAGAGAGTTAATTCTTGCCACAATTGTTCATTAAAAATGTTGCTCCCTTTGCAATAGCCGAAAAGGTTTGAAAAAAATAAAGTTGTCAATTTTGAATAGGAAAGTCTTCACGCACCCCGATGTTACCACTGCCCGCAGCAACTCCGCTGTCCCCAGATGGACCCTACTAAGCAGCCTACACACTGTCTCCACACCCTCGTCAACCACTAACATGTGTCCGCCTTTGTGGCATACAGTATCCCACAGTCACACAACTGTTTGCAAACAAGCCCTCTCTTCAAGGGTGGTGAGTTTTGAAGCAATGCCAGTTATGGAATTACTTAGTTTGAAAGTATTGTCAGTAACATAGCAAGCTATTAAACCTTTCACAGGCCTGATCCAGGTGTTATTGCCATTGCTGGTTTGGGTCAGCAGTGTGATTGTGGATTGTTTTACATCTTAAGTGCTGTTATTGTGCCTCATGTCACGAGGCACTGCTTGGCATCAAACCCTATGAATATGTTGTTAAACACAATCCCTTAATACTAGCCAAAATACTAGGGAGAAGGAGGGTGGCTTTTAACCAACACTGTGTTGTAAAGCAAACCTCATTCCCACCTGTGATTACCATAACAGACCCAGACCGTGTCTGCCCAAGGCACCTCAAACCTCTTCTACGACACCCAGACCAACATCGAGCCTTTCTAATACTGGTCAGCCATGATCTAAACCGTCGAATGAGAGTAAAATCCGATCACATGCAAAAAGTCTGACTGACACATCTCATACCTGACCCACAGCATTTCCTTCAATTATAGAATGAGGACCACATGTAGCAATGCCAATGTACCACAAACCTAAACTTCAGCAACTCCTCTGAATATGGTATGAGGTACTGCCCATTGCCCTGCCAGTGCATCTTAAGCTCGACTGAAAGCTTTGATTATGATTAAAGGTACCAGGACTGACACCTAGTCCAGCCAATGCATTCCAGTTCTTATGTCACCTCTGACGTTAAGACACAGTCTTCTACTGAATTAACTTGGTATTTCCTCCTTCCCATTTCTTCCCTCCCACTGGTTACTTCAGAACCATGTCTGATGAGTGAAGCCCTGCATCTTGCATTTTCCATCCCTGCCTACACCAGAATTAATCAGTTCCATGGTGCCCCATCACGGAAGCCATGTCTACAAACTCACCTTGAGGTAGTCTTTGCAGGTCTTTTCTCTCTTGTGCATCTGAGGTAACAGTTGGAAAAACAGAAAAGAGACAAATTTAAAACATTCTTTCTCATTCCCTCATTACCCTAAGTTACAGATATGTTTCACACAGAGCTGTTCGATTGGGATGGTCTGATGGATGCTGACCCAACAGGACAAGGGACTGACCTGCTGTGAACATCACAGCAGCTGTAACATTGCTTCGGATTGGTTCTAGGACATCTCCCCTGACAATGGGGAAAACAAAAAGTAGATGGCTACAATGCTTGAATTCATGTCATCCATTGGCAATTACTCAGGGTCACATTGCAGTCCATTTTTCTGCCCATTATGCCACTCTAAAGAGAGACCGGCCACATGCAAATCTCACTGGTCCTGCTAAAATAAAAACAGGTCACCATGAACTGCCAGACCAAGGCCCCTCCAACTGGTAGCAACACAAGGGAACACAAGTAGTTTTGGCCTAATTATGCCTTAACAGTGAGATATAGCTTGATTTACAGCACAGTGAGCATGGACCTCATGTCTGGGCATACACGCCACACTTAGGGTGTCGTACTCAGGAAAACAAAAAGATAATAGATGGAATCTTTGAAATAATATGAGCCACTGCTAATAACTTGGGGCCGCATTTCAGACCATACTTTTTTGCCCTATATGCCACTTCAGACAGAACAGCCTGAACTGCCTGACCAGACCCCCCTCTAGATGTCAACACAAGCAATCCAATGAGAGTGGGGCAGCAAATGTACTGAGACATCAGACATCAGACCACATGGAGTGCTCAGGACTACACCAAATAAAATTGGCTGGGCATTGGAGGGGTGCCACTGCCACTGAAGAGAATAGCCTATAATTTACATTCAAGGTTTTACAACAGACCAAAAAATTGGCGAAGAAGAGGTCTCTATTTTGCATCTAAGATCCTTTAGGGGTTAACTCGAGAATAAGGAACTGACGTTAAAGAAATATCCTCAGCTAATGGCCGTCATGAGTTAGATTGAGAAAACAGTGTTAACGGTATCCGCTTATCCAGGAGTCTCCAGGATTGAATTCCAGACAGAATACAGGCTTTCAAAGATGCCTGCTTATCTGTCAGCCTTAGGGATAGTGCAAGAGAGAGGAGAATTGTTAACGATATATGCATATGTAAGGGTATTGAAAGTTTCGTCTGAGATAGGGGTGATGGAGATATTGGCACACTAGGAGCTTTCAGGATTTTATCTTAGACTGAGCAATCGGTGCTGATATACACATGCTGTGAAATATCAAGGGTTTGTCTTTGACTGAGGAATTAGTAATATCTGATTCAACTCCTGTTGAATGCAGATCTCTTCTTTGCCAATGTTTCAATCTGTTGTGAATCCCTGAAATCATTGAAAATTGATAATTTCCTTACTCCGAGGTATCCTAGGCACGCATATCTTATCATTCCCATATCATTACTAGTTATTTTGCATTGTAAGAATTCTTGCCACTAAGACTACCACAGTTCTACTGATATCAAGCCTCATTTACTTCTTCGAGAACTCATCTGTTTCTCAGCAGGACTTTTAGTAACAACGCCCTGATTATTTTTAGGAAACATTCATGCTAGGTGGATCTCTGTCCTTGCTAATGTCCTAATAAAGTATTTCCTAAAGTTGTGTTTACCAATAGAAAGGAAAGTGCATGTTCTACTGTAGATTGGAAATACTTGTGTGCCTTTGGAGAATGTTCACGAGAGCGTGAGTGTTTGTGTACATGCAATGTTCAACATTTTTTCAATAGACAGAGTAGATCTTGAAATCAGCCCATTAATCCTCTGCCTGTAGGGGGGGATTGGCCTCCAAACATGGAATTAAGATATTCCCTGCTGTCGGTGTGTGCACCATCCATGTAATGAACACTTGGACAGAAGAAAGCTAAGAACTAGTCTATCTCCTTATAAGGCATAACTTGCAATTCTCCTTGAAAGAGGAAGAGTAACGTTAAAAGTATGGGACAACCCAGCGTGTGATTGAAACAGGTATTTTGTGGGCGAACTCTATGATGGGAACATGCATACTATGGCACAACTAGTAGCAAGAGCCACCATGCCACAGCCCTAGCAGTAGTACATAGGGTGGAGCAACGACCATGTCTTTGCCAATGAGTAGTAAATGCCACACACCATACCAGTGGACACTTCACGATTACCTTATTGTAGTTCTTGCCGGCTGACTCCCTCTCTGTGGGCCGCAGTATCTGCATTTGTGAATCCAGGATGTCCAAAAGTTGTTCCATCAGCTTCACAGAGGAGCTGACGTCCCCAGCGTAGATAGGCCCCCGAGTGTGGCGTGCCAGCTCACCTGCAATGGCGGGAGCATTCTCCCCATTTTTAATCTGTGCCAGCAAAGACATGATAAATGTTAGGATTAGTGTGCTGGAATGGACACCTATAGGCCTGATCCTAGCACTGGGAATCCAAGTCAGTTTAAAGAAACAATTCTGTTAGACTCACTGTTGTGTCACCTCCATTTTCACAGCTTTGTAGTTGCCTGTTACACTGAACAACGAATAACTTTACACTGAACTGCTAATAACTTTCTTGAAGGTTTAATTAAAAAGTATGCATAAAACCTCCTTAAGAGTGTACATCGACTAAAGCGCCTTCTTGAAAAGATCTATCCGAATTGGTCCAGGGTAGAAAATGACATAAGGAGATGATATAGGGATCCTCCCAAAAGCTGAAAGTCCCATTCACGTACCCATATGAATGTCTGCTCTCGGCTATAGCAGAGACTGCTAGACACAACTACACCAGACTGGTCATGATGAATCACTCTGGGCTAAATCAGACCCTTTGCTTAGTTTGGGGAACATCTGCTCAAATGTTTTGAGAAAATTATAAATAATAATTTTAAAAAGCAAAATCTATGTATATCTGGCACTGCATTAGAGCCGTGAGTGCACGGTCCTGGTCGGTGCCAGGTTCACCCTCACTGGGTACACCATGTGCATACTGGGGCTCCGCATACAGTTAGTGCGCATGGTCATGGCACGCGGCTATTTCACAGCACTGGTATGCTCATAATGCTGCTCTGTTCTTCTCTGTAGGCAAACCAGCTAAACACCTCCTGTGGGAGACTGTTTGCTGAGTGCACAAGACATGCACTGTGCTGCGTCCCCAAAGGAACACTTGGTGCACCGCTTCCTTGGAGGCACATGGGTATGGTGCCCACCGAGAGCTTGTTTGCCCCGGTTACTGCTTCAGTAACACAGCACAAGGACAAAGGCGTGACCATATTCACATAGAGCCACACCGCTTGCAATGATGACCATCCATAAATGTTGTGTGAGTGTGGTATGTGACATTCCAAAAAGGCTTTCCAAGCATCTAGGCCCATGCCACTATGTGGACGTCCCTACTGCAGCTCAGAAAGCTGGTGGATATCCATGCAGCACACCCAGGGCACTTCCATCATCAGGTCTATGGAGCACTAAGCTTCAAACCCTGTTTGTGAACTCACATTTTAAATGGCATCACATCTAAAAGGCTGAGAGGATACTACTACTTTTTTGGCATCTATTGGGTACAGCAAAAGTCCAATAGCAGTGGCATCTTAGGGCAGGGTACAGACAAACTCAAAGCACTTGTTAAAGTATATGATTACAGCACCCCAGAACCCAAGGTTAAGATTATTTCCTAATCACAGTAGTAAAAAAACAAATCACTTCCCTAACAAAACTTGAGAGTAAGAAGCTTCTGGTTCCTCTCCAAACTCTAAACACCACTGAAGATCAACAACAACAGTGTACTATGCAAACATCACTCACCCATGCCCTTCTCTGGGACGTGTGCATAATGGCACAAAAGCCATCACAAATTACATCATCAGTGATATCAAAAGAAGTGACCAGCAGCGTCATTGACAATGTAATTTCCATTGCCCTATGTGTCTGCAGAAAATAAAGACTGCTAAAAGCACACAATAGTAATACATATCCTCAGGTGTTAGCTCAAGATAGAAGGCTGCAGTACCACTTTCTCCCTACAGATGGCCCCGCAAAGGATACACACAGAACCAAGACTGCTGTCCTGTTAATGAGCAAAATTCAATAGACGCCCAAGCAAAGTAAAGGCAATCACTCTCAAACCATAAAAAAACACATACGACAAGTGTTTTACCTAATAATGGAATAAGGAGTTTCCTCAGTGATATATCTTCGGAGTACGGACTCTGTTTACATTATGCATGCTCTCCCCGTGGATACCAGTGGGGCCTGTAGTGCTTTTTTCGCCATTGCATGGGCACACGAACTACTACTCTTAAAATAACAAAAGTGCCTCAGCAGAACAAAAGCAGTGGTACAGTTAACAGCTGATCACCCTCATCGCACACGTTGTTATGAAATAAACACAGTAACAACGTCTTTAAGTACATTTCCAGGGGTTCAAGCCTATGCATGCCTGCGTATGCAGGCCCAGCGCCGTACCCTCAAGTCAGACATAGCTAAGGTTCTGCTATTTCACCATTATGTTCCAGTTTTTTAATGGTTTTGTTTGTACCAAACATGTCAGGCTTCTACCCTGTTAATAAGAGTCAGTAGCACGCATATGGACGCCTGTGTGCTCAAAAGAGCTGCATGAGAGGTCTGTCTCTTGGGATAGTGGATTAGGAAGTATTTTGTGCCCTAGGCACTCTCTGCCCCCTACCCTAGTTTCTTTCGAACTGTGTCAGACTCTTGGCTCTTTTCCTGACCATCCTCCTCTGTCCCTTTCCCCTAGTTTCTTTCGAACTGTGTCAGACTCTTGGCTCTTCTCCTGACCATCCTCCTCTGTCCCTTTCTGCTCTCCTCTCCTTCCTCACTCTTCTCTCTACTGATGAGCAGATTTTGCAGGAAAGTTCTCTCACAAAACCTTTCTGTGCAAGAATCTTTGTTCGATTGTGAAATTTTACAAAGGACACACACGTTGTAACTTTTGTGAAGGGAAACCACTGTGCTCTCCCTCAAATTCGCTGGTGGAATTTTAGTTCCACACAATCTAAGATACATCTTTTCATTTAGAAATAAAGGATTTTCACACAAACATCAGTCATTTAGTGCAGCTTACTTTATTATGCTCTAAATAATCACTATACCCCCCGATCTCTGGAGCCACAGAGTATATAACTCCCACTTAAATAATCTTACAAATATTTGGGAGTCTGGATGATTAGCACATTCATACTTTGACTTCAATTGATATTTTTAATTGCAATGCTTATTTTCACTTACATACCACTTGTGTATTTTTCTTTCCTTATCCTTACATTACCTGAAATTATTTCACTAAGATCTTTTTAGCGTTTAAAGGCAGAATTGTATGCTTACAACGCCCATATGAAAATGTATTTTATTGTCAATTATTTTCTTTGAATGTCACTGAGTTGGTAAAATTCTAAAATGTTGCTAGAATGAACCAAGGAGCAGATGTGGCTATTCTGTATCTTTTCTCCTCAAAAACCTTGTAGGTGTCATTGGCACAGATTTTTGTAGAGTCTTGATCCTTTGTTATGGCTCCTTGAAATATCAGTGCACCTGTGCCTGTGTATGTGGCAGGGCCGGTAGGGGTTGAAGAACGACACTATGCCTTGTTGCAAAATTCTGCAGCATATACTTGCCTGTCAGTGTGCTGAGTTCCAAATGTGTTTTCTTATAGAAATTAACTGTGATGTTCATGCATGTTTAAGGAGAACAAATTTGGACATTACAAAAGTGGCTAGCTATATGACCTTAAGTGTCCTCTACCATAATTGAGTGTGTGATTTACAAAGGCCATTACCGATCATATCATATCTGATCGTGTAATATAACAAGCTGGAGCTAATTTCAGAAATTCCACGTAAAGGTGGGCAACGGGCAATTTTCAGGGCTCCTGGGTTGGCCATTTTGACATAGTTTACCTGTTACTGGTGACATGAGAGTAATTCTCAAATGTGCATTTACACACAAAAAAAAAAAAAGCTAAATCCCTAAACCAAATACTTATTTTCTTGTGTTTTAAAAATGTGAATGTAAACGTAAAGGCTACTTTTCCAGTTGCTTTTACATTTATTGTCTATGTACCTGCTAGCCTTTCTTGGTTAATGTCTTATTGACATTTCAAATCCCTTATAAAATGTCTAGGCCTGTAAATACCCTAAACGTGGTTACCGGATAGATTAAACAGCGGCCCTCTGGGATTCCATGCTGATGCATTTTCGAAGCACTTGGGTCTAATGTTACATGCTCTAGGCATGTACAGTGGAGTAAAATGTGTAACAGTCAATATTTCAATCTTGATTGATAACTGAGCTCAGCTACGCAGCATCCTGTGGTTCTTTAAAATTTGGTCTCACTTCTTAAGAATGTATTTTTTGGCAATTTAAATGAAACATTACTCTGTTGTTAGTATTTAAGTTCTCACAAGAAATGTAAAAATGAAGGGCCTGATTCAGAGTTTGGGGGGGAAGAGTTATTCCATCATAAATGTGACAAATATCCCTTCTGCCTTATTACAGGTGCATTATATCCCTTGGCACTTGTAATAAGGTGGATGGGATATCCATAACCCATTCTTCCAAATTCTAGATCAGGCCCTAACTCTTCTGTACATATTAAGATTTTTTTTAACGTTGTTTTGTTTTGATTTTCCTTGACAATATGTCTCCTGTTCCTTGCAATATCACTTTAAAATATATTTAAGAGGAATCAATAAGGTAATTTAAGGTTAGATTACGTGTGTAAAACGCTCACTAGTTAGTGAGAGTTCTACTTATACAAGTGACCCATCAAACCTGGCCTCTGGTATTGTGGGGTTAGGAATGGCAATGAGACAGCCCAGGTTATCTTGACAGAGAAACAAGGTTGATATTTCTCAGAGGGTGGCTTCTCAGGAGAACAAGCACTGAGAAAGCCATAAATCTGGCTTACAATTTGAGCCCTGACTAAAATATTTTTCAAACCCTGCTGCAGTTAAAAACAGAACAAACAACAATTTCTTTCTGTGAAAATAAATAATTTAGTGTATTGAGAGACAGTGTACTTTTGAGATTTAAAACAGTCCATAATGCACTGCAGTGTAAGAAGTACACCGGAGGTGGGGAATGATACTCTAAAAGCCAAAAGCACTGGGTGGAAAGGTATATTCTTGTGGGGCAGATCTAAAGTCCACCCTATGAATAATTTAAAGAATGGTTAACAATAGGTCAAAAGACAGCTGTCCTGTCAAGCCAGACCTAAACAGAGGACATATGATGGAGTGCCATTTCTGAACTGTACAAATAGACTGTGAATGAACCATTGGCAGGGCTGATGTACTTTAAACATGTAAGCATATGATGTGCTTTTTATTTGAAAGTGTTTTCTAGTGTATTTCAGTTTCTCTGTCGCACTGTGACGATTTGTGTAACTTTTGTGCTATTGTTAGTTCATCCTTTGCTGGCACAAAATGAACAAATGAACTGTTGTTCTTTGCCCTTTTATTGTTACATCCAACATAATATAAGCTTTCCCTTCAATAAACAAAAATATGTTTCAAAACACGGCTAGAAACCCATTCCTAATTGGTCTCCCCGAATTTCGACAAGGTACGAGGCATTTACCAGATGAGTTCGCAGACCACCTACCTTCTGAGCCACTTGGCTGACCCAAGGGGACGTGCAGTTGCTTAGGTCTGGGCCCCTCGGATTCCAGGCACCCAGTGTTTGCAAGCACTGAAACGAGGCGATTCCTGAAGAGACAGAAGTGAAGAGAGGCGGGCAGAGGAGCGGGGGAGGAAGGGATGGGGGAAGAGGGAAAGATAGGAAAAGGGAAAGAGAGGGAGAGAGGCGGGTGGGAGAGACAGGCAGAGCGAGAAATAGTCGAAGAGGGAGTTGTGGGGGAGAGAGAAATAGTGGGCGAGAGGGGGCGCGTGGTTTACGGGAAATGCATTGAGGGCAGGCAGAGAGCCAAGAAAGATTGAGATGAAAAGAAAATTATAAGATAGGAAAAATGTTGGGGAGCAAAAAATAGGAGGCGAGAAAGACAATTGGAGAAGAAAGAGGAGAGCGAGTAAGAGAAGGCCGTGGGGAGAATATAAAGTATGATATCAGAACAAGGAGGAGGGGTGGGGCAGATGAGGAATGGAGGAGACAGGAAAGGGAACAGAATGTCGAAAAGTAATGGGGTGGGAGAGAGAGAAGACAAGGAAACATACAGTGGAGCAGCAAAGCGGAGAATGAGGGGGGGAGGATGTCAGAAAGGGAAAGAGCGAGCGGGGAGGTAGGGACAAAGGGGAACAGACAGAACCAAGGAAGAGGAGCAGCAGATCACAAGGAGGCAGGAGGGGGCAGAATACAGCGGGGGAGAAAGAAGGGGACAAGTGATAAAATGTGGAAAGAGACATCAAGGAGAAGGGAGAGGCGAAGAAAGAGAACAGTTAGCAGATGGTCTCAGACCGCAGACACCATGAAACATACCGTCCTTCTCCAAGGGGATTAATACTAAATTAAGTGAAATGGGCAACAAGAAACATTGCGTCCCTTTGTATAGGGATAATTCACAGTAACACGTTTGGGCTACCAGCCGGGACTGTCCTTGAGACGGGGGAGGGACGGTACTATACAAGTGATACAGGCCTACAAGGCCGGGACTGTCTGTGAGACGGGGGAGGGACGGTATTATACAAGTGATACAGGCCCACAAGGGCAGGGCTGTCTGTGAGGCGCGGAAGGGACAGTACCGTACTTGGGATACACCTTACAGGCCGGGACTGTCTGTGAGGCGGGGGAGGGACGGTATTATACAAGTGATACAGGCCTACAAGGCCGGGACTGTCTGTGAGACGGGGGAGGGACGGTATTATACAAGTGATACAGGCCTACAAGGCCGGGACTGTCTGTGAGACGGGGGAGGGACGGTATTATACAAGTGATACAGGCCTACAAGGCCGGGACTGTCTGTGAGGCGCGGAAGGGACAGTACCGTACTTGGGATACCACCTTACAGGCCGGGACTGTCTGTGAGGCGGGGGAAGGACGGTACTATACAAGTGATACAGGCCCACAAGGGCAGGGCTGTCTGTGAGGCGCGGAAGGGACAGTACCGTACTTGGGATACACCTTACAGGCCGGGACTGTCTGTGAGGCGGGGGAGGGACGGTATAATACAAGTGATACAGGCCTACAAGGCCGGGACTGTCTGTGAGGCGGGGGAGGGACGGTATTATACAAGTGATACAGGCCTACAAGGCCGGGACTGTCTGTGAGGCGCGGAAGGGACAGTACCGTACTTGGGATACACCTTACAGGCCGGGACTGTCTGTGAGGCTGGGGAGGGACGGTACCATACTTAAGATACCACCTTAGAGGCCGGGACTGTCTGTGAGGTGGGGGAGGGACGGTACTATATAAGTGATACAGGCCCACAAGGCCAGGGCTGTCTGTGAGGCGCGGAAGGGACACTACCGTACTTCGGATTCACCTTACAGGCCGGGACTGTCTGTGAGGCTGGGGAGGGACAGTACCGTATTTGGGATACCACCTTACAGGCAAGGAAAGTCTGTGAGGCGGGGGAGGGACGGTACTATACAAGTGATACAGGCCCACAAGGGCAGGGCTGTCTGTGAGGCGCGGAATGGACAGTACCGTACTTCGGATACACCTTACAGGCCGGGACTGTCTGTGAGGTGGGGGATGGACCTTGCTGTATATGGGACACCACCCTACAAGGCCATGACTGTCTTTGGGGTGGGGGGTAGACAGTACAATACATAGGATACCATCCTACAAGACCAGAACAGTCTGTGATGTAGGGGATGGATAGTACTCTACATGGGATACCCCCCACAAGGACGGGACTGTCTGTGAAGCAGGGGATGGACAGTACTATACGTAGGGTACCATCTATCAAGGCCTTGACTGTCTTTGGGGTGGGGGATAGACAGTAGTGGTTAGGGGATACCACCCTCCAAGGCCGGAACTGTCTGTGATGTGGGGGGTGGACAGTCCTGCACATGGGCTACCACCCAATGAGAACGGGACTCTCTGTAAAGGAGGCGATGGACAGTACTACACGTGTACCACTACAAGAGGACGGGACTGATGGTGAGGCAGGGGATATACAATACTATAAGTAGGGTACCACTAAACTAGGACAGTACTGTTGGTGAGGCAGTGGATGAACACTACAATACGTGAGGTACCACCCCAAGCACCGAACTGTTGGTGAGGCGGTGGACAATACGATACATGGGGTACCATCACACAAGGTCGTGGCTAGCTGTGAAGTATGGGATTGGATTGACCACCCCATCAGAAACAGGCTGTATTTAAGGCAGGGGATGTACCGTACTATATTCATGGCCATTGGAATTATGGGATTCTGTGGCCGTAATGTTTTCTGCGAATTATGGATTTGCCAACCATGCCACATAATCTTTAACATACTTTTCAGATTTTAACAACAAATTGCTTCTAGCTCAAACGGATCAAAAGTTACAAAAACATTGCCACACTTGTTGCTAAGCAATGACAAGAACTGTGTCAAGCAGTGACAGGTCTCCTTTCCTTTGCTGATTGCTGCATCTTGGTATGAAATTGATACCAACGAGGCGCAACCTCTACCCAGGCGGTGTTTACGTTACAAAATGACAAAACAGCAAAGTAGGACTGTGTCACAACCACCATATACTTTTTCTTCCCTAAGAGTATCATTTTAAAACAGCTGCATTATTTGTTCCTACTACGTCACATAAATCCAGTGCTTCTGAACGTATGTGGGCCACCACGCCACAAGGTTGACACTGGCCATGGGGACAGGGAATGTACAATTTCAGGTGGGCTCTCTTCTCAGATGGGAGAACTGGAACGTGATCAGAGATAGTGTACATTTTCTCTGTCAGCTCTCTGTCGAGTATAGTCTAAAAGGGACTAGTTTTCTCATTTTCTAAGAACCTCTGGTAGTGGCTGTCTGAGTCCACGGGCCTGATTCACAAAGCCATTCACACTCATGATTTCTAAGCAAAACTCGCAGAATTTATGCCTGGTGGTGTTCACAAAAGGCGATTTGACAGCTGTAAATCCATTTACTCCTGCAAAATGGTAAGCCAAGAGTGCATACAATTCTGTCGTATTAACTCCCAAGCAAGGGGTGAGAAAATGAAAGGTTGAAAGAACGGAGAAAAACAAAAAGAGTGCCATTGCACACTGGGGCTGCCTAGGCGGAAGGGTACCCTGTGCATAATTCTGCACTGGGAAAACTGGAAAGCCAAAAAATAGCAAATTACATTCCCTCTAGAATACTTGGGGATCTGTAAATGCAACAGCTTTCTTGGTGTCCTGCTGGGAATGCGCCTGTAGGGAAAGATCGTAAATGTGTGCACGGGAGTACTTTTATGTGTGCAGATTTATGGTTCCCTTTGTGAACCGGAAACCACACCTTGCCTTCAATCTTGTAACCCTCTATTCAATAATCTTGTGCCTCTCCATTTCTAAACGCATAGCCAAATAATTCACCCTGTGCCCAACAACTACACCCTTTACCAATCACACGCCTTTTCCCAACTGTTATCCCACTGCCAGCCTTTCACCTGCCTAGTCCTACCTTGTTCCGTCTGTCTTTAGCAAGCAGCTCAGTCACCCAGACAGGACTGACCAATCTGCATCAATAGCCAAGCATTGATTCTTCCAATCAATGACCTGACCTGTCCTCTCCCATGGCAAACCCTCCCTTTAACTCCTCCAACCCAAAACCTGCACCACCCAAAACTATAGTTTGCTGATACCAACCTATGATCCAACCGGACTTACAACCGCTCTTTGCCTTTTGCCTTATTGATCTGTTTTACCCATGAATCACAATATCTTCAGCAACACACTGACCGACCTTGCTAGTCAAGCACTGGACCGATCTACAAGTTGTGAAACCCATCTATCCCTTGGCAATAACTGAACCATGCTATCCCGTATATCCAATAAGTTCTGCCATATACTGACCGGCCGTGTTGCCAACCTTTCTCAACAACTCCATAGACTTGTTAAAAAAGTATTGAAAACTCCCTGCCGATCATATGGCATGCCATGCCATGCTGTCCTTCAACTGCTACATCCTATTGACCAGCAATGACCATCCTGCACCACAAGTATTCTTTCTCTACTAAAAATGACCCACTCCACTTCAGATCATATATTCTCACACCAAAACAAATCACCTCCTACCACTGACCTCAGGCTGTATGCCAAACCAACTGTTCTATTCCAATCTATTTAAAATTAGGAACAATCCACCCCTACCCAGAATCCCTTGACACTGCTGCACAACAAATGGCTCGTCCAGTGGCAGCACAATTCGACAATGACATCTTTACACCGCTGCTGTAATATCCTATGTTGACGATTACACCCCTCCACCTAACCACACATCTATGTGTGCCAAATCACTGCCACACTTTACCTAATGGCATGCCCAGTCAGTTATCTGTGTGGATGAGTTCCTCGCTCTGCGGTGTAGAACTGTGATAAAGCCTAACAAACATCTACAAATCTTGCATTGTACCTCTTGTGCCCTTGGGGCATGGACGTTCCACCAACATGCCCTGCTGGGTGGCAGGCCACTGCACCCTGCGAACCTCCTTGGCTTCACAGAAGACCTCCGGAAAGATGTGCTGATTGGAGGATGGTGGCTTGCGAGTGCTGGGGATGGACGCGGTGACTGGGTGGAGATCAGGTATCATCTGGTTAATAGCTCCGATGGGATGGGTGGTAAGTGGTGTTCGCCGGACAGTGGTGGTGGCAGACGGTGAAGACGTAGTGGTGACAGTTGTAGGTTTTACAGTCGTTGTTGTGCTGCTTGGAGTGGAAGTCACTGGACCTGAAAAAGCACAGAAGGAAAATAAGTGAACCTTGTAGGTTTGATAAAATTACAGTGTTCTAGGCCAACATGTATTGTGTGGTACACATACTCGTGGACCATCAGTTCCTCTGTGAGCATCTTGTGATGTACATTGGTGACGTGCAGTGCCAACGGGGACTGCAAACACCAGGCCCTTTAATCCACCCAGACCTAGAGTACACTGGAGAGACTGGCTTAAATCAAAAGGAGCAAGGAATACATGATGCCTTGTCTATACATGAAACACATACACAGCTCTTCCAAAAACATTGGGCCCTTTTCGAAAAAGTAAATTATGTCATAAACTTACGTTTATAACCAAACGTACCTGTTTTACATGTGCCAGGATGTCACAAAGAGATTCCTGGCAGGTGGACTTCTCTGCCACAAGTTCGGAGCTCGTAAATGCCACTTAAAGGGCAGGAAAAATGGCGTTCCTCGGTGTGGTTAGCCTTGGAAGTTTGGTAACGCGTGCAAGCATGGATATCTGGGGGCTTTTACAAGCTCCTTTCTTTCCCCGTTTCCACCCTGGAAACAGTGGGATTTTTACTAGACCCTTTTCTCAGTGGAAAGGGGAATGGATAACCCACTGACATGGTGGTGGTACAGCTTTCCAGATGTACTTCTGTGAAAGTCAGAAAATTACGTTTAGGTGGAGGCAAAGATCTCTATCTATGATTTTCTGACCTTCTTTGTAAATCTGGTGCATAGGCTCGAAAATATAAATGCAAAAATCTCAACTTCATATAGGTATCTACCTTATAAAAAAAAATCACCTGTTTTAATTCTTAAATATAGTCAAGATTGCTTCCCCCATTATACAAATTTTTATGAGGAGATACTTATGTAAGTTTAGAATTTTGGCAGTCTACGTTTTGAGTCAGTGTTTTTGAAATCTATTATATGCTAGTAGAAACACGCATCACCATCTTTTCCCCTCGGTCATCACCACACACACCCACATACACACACACATAGTTGTGCGGATCTGCCATTTACGTCCACGAAGGGTTAATTTACTGCTCTAACTTCAAATTCACTTGGTTAACCAGGAAAGTTATACACTTTGATCAAAGCAACCTCTGCTGCTTGAAGGCTTTGAAAGAAAACAGACATTTATAAGTAGGGAGGTGCTTCAAAAGCACTGTATGGATGCTTTTGATAAGTGACTACATCCCCCGGTTAAGAGCATCCCCAAAGTGATGCCAACACGTGTCCACAGAGCCATGTTGAAATACCACACACACACCACATTTAATCCCCGCTACCCTTACCCGACCCATACTAATTGATAAAAAGTTTGGAAAAGCTACTGCTCGGAAGAAAGCAAACCATAGTCTACCTGCATACATGCTTGGCTCATCCAGGCGGTTATTTGAGTTAAGCTCAATAACTCCTATCGAATTCGTAGGACCCGACACAATTTCAAATTTTGTTGGACTGAGAGTTTAACAGCAACCTTGAGCTGGCTATTCCACTCCTCTAAAGCTTTGATTACAAATTTTTCATACTATTGTACGAGAAACGAAGTAAGATTGGTTCAACTGGAAATTAGATTTATGTATTGTTTTGTAACAATCTGATATTTTTAAATTAAGAAAAAAATATTTTATTGTAGGTTATAATTGTCTTCAAATAAATTGTGTGTGAGACGGCTGATGGAACAAATAATTAATATCTTCCAATATAACTAAATCCACCACATAATTTTGCTGTAAGGCATTAGGCTCTGGAATACACTGGAGCGGCCATTTATTCTATTTCGTGTTCGACAGTTTGTCACTTCTTTAAGTGGTAGGAGCATGTGGAGTTAGCTTAGGTTTTGGAAGAATTTGCTTTTTTTCAATTGTGTATTTGAAGCAATTCACTTTATGCATCATTGTGTGGCATTGATCACTTGGTCCATTAGATAGGCTCACTAATAGCTTGTATTTTACTCTTGCTAATCAATCAGGAGAATACTTGACTCAGACCAAGCTTCAACCTACAATTTCCTTGTAAAACGATCGGATCAGACCTCAGAAGTAACTTTATACAATGCACTACGCCACTGCTGGTGTTTCCTGCCTGAAACAGGGCTTTAAAATGAATAATGCACCTATGAGTTAGAAATCCCCTTTTGCATTTTTAATCTTCTTCTGAAAGATGTAATCAGATCTTTCTAGTTCTTAAGAAATAAATTCACTCCACTTTTCAAAAGTGAGGAGGAAAATACTCTTCCTTCGAAACATTATCTAGTGCCCAAGTACCACCAAATGATTAAGCTCGTTGTGTTTCTTAGAAATTCCAGAAATATTTGCACATAAGAAATAATGTAATGTTTTAAAACGTTTATAAATGTGAATTTTGAATGTTGCATGAATTCAGTGCTTATATAGTTTTATAACAAATCACAAATGAACTCTTCTATAATTAAAACATGAAAAAAACATATTACTGACAAGAGAGCTCGGCAGCGCGTGGAAATGAAATGCACCAGTCACCGAAAACATTAATTACAATTTTCACATATCTCAGTTTGCAGGGTGTGTTGGAAAGGAATCTTGCAGCTCCGTGAGCTGCTTCTATATTGTTTCCCGTTTTCGCCCAAGAAGGTGAAGTCGGTGTTTCCCACCCCTGTTTTGTTTGGCCTGTCACCTGCTTCATGCGTGTTTTCGCAAGCAGTGCAGAACGTCCTGCCTAGTGGGAAATTTGGAGGTTTCGCTAAACTCTCAAAGTTGTCACTTGTTACCCCTTGTGACACCATAGGCCTGTCTAGTGTTTTTATTTTAAAAGAGCTCTTAGCATTCTGGGACTTGTAGGCTCACACTTTTAAGGGGAAACCCAACATAGTAAGACCTAGCATGCAAAGTAACCTTGGCTAGAAAGTCTGAGTCTGCTAAGCTGTCACAAATAACCTCCCACTGTGTATAGATAATGCTTATGCTATGAATTTATGTTCTTTATGAAAAAAAAAATCTTCATTGCTATTAGTGCCTCTCTGGCCAGTGTGGGTCAGTTCTTCCAACAAGGTAAGGACGATAGTGGGGAAATTCTCTGGAGGTGCTAGGACAGAAGCGCTGCAGACCCCTGGCACCAAAACTACAGACTCAGAATTTAAATGGATGCGAGGAAGAGACTGCCTGCCCCTTCACACAGAAACAATGAGAAAGAAAAAGGGCAGTGTTGGATTTGAGCTGGTGGTCGCAGGTAGGGGCCACCAGAAATCATTTTTTGGGACCAGCACCTATTTTTCTGCATCAGACATTTTCCGAGAGCAAAAGAGGGAAAACAAACAAATTAGAATGCGGAAGAGAAAGATGAAAAAATGTATAAAGGAAGACACCGGGAACATGCAAAAGTGAGATAAGGGGCCAGGGGGTGTCTGGTGCTGGGTTATAGAGGCATCAAGTGGATTCACTGGTATTTAATTCCACAGACCGCCTTGGGTGCTCTGACATTTAATTCCACAGGCTGTGGGCTTCAGAGTAGAGCTTTGGACACCGGCACTCATTCTTCAAATTAAGCACTGGAAAAAGGGGCAGCACTGAGACCACCTCGAATGAAAAATCCCCCTGCCTCTGCTTCAGACATAGACACTGCCTGGTCTCCAGCTTGCAGGTAGCCATTTCAACTTTTTTTCATCCCTGTTTGTCTCTGCCATGTCTTTCCCATCCTGCCACTGCATACTCAAAATCTGCTGGTAGATGGTAGCTTGCATGAACTATTTTTATTTGAAAACGTATTTACTAAAATTACTTCCACTTATCACAAGTTGCAGCTTTTTCTTGCTCTCATACTAGGAGTTCTTTTTTCATGAGTGTCAATTTGACAACATGTTATGAGTAGCGGAAGTGACATCACACACCATGTGATCCCTTACACATGATTGCTTTCACTCATTACTCTAGCTCACCCACAGGGAGATAACATAATGCTGGAGGAAACAAAGAATGCATTGGGTGGTCCATGACCCGGCAGAGATGATGTCAGAACTGGAACCCAGGTGAAATTCTCTATCCATCTGTTGATTTGTTAAAAAAAAAGGAAATAGCAAAGCCCTTCTCAAGAGCCATTTGCACCACCCATTGCCCCTGCCAGCGCAGGTAATGGCAATGCCATCACAAATACTAACCATTACCCTTCTACAAGATTGGGGCTGCAGTCTGTGTACCTTAGGGGCTGTGGACATCATCGCCAAGAAAGCATTGGGTCCCAGGAGGCAGCCCAATTGACTCTGTGCACCTGAGGAGATTCGAGTGATATTAGGTGCGATATGCGTCCCTGCAGAGTGGGACGCATGCTGGACGTGACTGGGCCCGTCTGTGCTGGACAAGACTGGGCAACACCTCTTTCATTTGGCCTCACATATGTAATAAGATAATACAGGGGAAACTTTTGATCATAGTTACACTTATTTAGATCATGGGTAAAAGGACATTGAAAGGACCAGGGGCTGCTAATACAGAGGGATCAGAGACATCTGTTAGCAGGACTGCGTCTCCCATAACCAATTATTTAACAACAGTAATGGGTGCCCTCGACTCTGAAATTGGGCGGGTCGAAGAGCAGATTAAGGCTGTGAGACGAACCTCCCTTCCAGTGACTGATCCAAAAGCCTTGACCCCCTTAGTAGAGCCTATTGGTGGTTCGATAGACTTGACCACTGATCAGCAGAGGATTATTGAGCCCCAGGTAATTACTGGTTTGAATTTAGACTTAGTAGGCGGGCAGGTTGGGTCTGCCGTAATTTACACTCAAGACCTTAATGCCTTGATGGTGCAAACGCTGGAAGTTGGTCTGACTCATGCTGGTGACTTGCACGCTGTTACTACTGCGGCTTTCCGTTCTTAATCCAATTCTCCACCAACCAAACATCCTTGTCGAAACAAACAGCAGTCAGATAAAAAGAAGCCTCATTGTCAGCCGGCTGCTCAGAATGTTTTGACAGTATCACCTGAATTGATTGCAATCACGGCCCATAGATAGTACTGACTATATTTGTGCTCTCGTTAAATCTTGTTGTGATGATGTTTTTAATAGGATTGTGTCACTAATGGTTGATCTGAAGAAGCAGCTGCTTACCAAGTTAGAACAAAGCCAGAGGGATATTGTAAATACAAGTGCTCAAGGCCAGGAGGCTAATCCTGTGAATAAAACCAATATTTCGCTGGCTTCCCAGTCGTCATCTTCGAGGAATTTCCTTCTTAACCCCACTGTTGGACAGAAACAGTTAAATAAGACACTGAAGGCGCAACCATTGTCCTATTCCGAGTACCTTAAATTCAAACCAGGTTGGCGTACAGGCAAGGGCACTTAATTGTCCCGAGGCAGTGGCTCCCCCGCCATAACCCTTGTCCATTTCTTCACGTAAACCACACTTACATCTCACCCCGAGTCAACCCCATATGCTATTGTTCTGGACCAAGCCCCTTTCTTGGTGGGTAGGGAAATTGAAAGGAATGAGGATTTGAAACGGAAAGTAATACATTGGTTTGGCGTCAAGGTTGGGAGGCTAATAGATCTATCTTCTGAGATCTTGATAGTCAGGCGGGTGGCATTCATTGGGTTTCGCTGAGCCCTTCCTGATATGAATTGTTTGTTTGTAAACTTTAGATCTCCTGGGCTGGCGAGGAGGTTATTATGTTCCTTGAAAGGCCGAATGGATTCTTATCACCACATAAGGGCGTTCCCCTTAGGTTATTTTTCTGCATCTTGGCTGTTCTCAGAAAGGGGCTCAATGGCTAGCCCTGAGTTAAATTCTTGTCCGCCCCCACATTGTAAGTTTCCCCAATTGCATTTAAATAATTGTTTTTCTCCCTTGAGTATTCTAGAGGAGAACATCTCCTACATACTTTAGACCCTGATGGCCCTATTATAAATTCACTGGTAGACCTTGACCACTCCCTGGCGGAAGTTCTCAGTTCCTCTACATCAATGAATAGCCTTGAGATCCAAGGACCAGGGATGGAAGTCGCTAAGGCCTCTTCTGCTGGGGATTACCCAGTTAATGTATTGTCTAGGAATGTTCCAGGGATTCGATCCAAAGTGGGCATTGAGTATTGTAAGGACTTTGGTGGAGGTTTTGAGCTGGTCTGCCTGCAGGAGACTTGGTCAGTGACAGATTTTCAGTTCAATGGGTTCCATTCTTTTTGTACCCTTGCCTTACCCACCTAAATCACATAATTGATGTCCTGTAAAGAACAAGATTTTTCACCTTCGTTCCAGCTGCTTTTAATAACGGGGTTGGTGGATTTTATGGTGGTTCATTTTATCACAATATTTTTGATCAACAGAACTCTAGTGTTGCAGATATGTTGAATGAGGCAGTCGGGGAGGCAAAATCTCCTTCCCGTTCTAAGTGTACCCTGTGGGCTGGAGACTTTAATTGCACACTTTGCAAATTTAGTCTGTGGCTTATAAAACGAGAGGGGTCAGTCAATGACACATTTTAGACATTCTCAATATGGTGAAGCTTTAAATAACATTGTCATTTTTAATGATTTCATTTTTCTGTCTGACTGTGGTAGCAAAAACCTTCCTATTTTCCTCACCTTTTTGAGGGGAAACAAGCCGAGTGCAATCGCCTTTATGTTGATCTCTAATAATTATAGCCTCTGTATCATGGATTTTCACGCTATTCCACATTGTGCTAGTGACCATAGCCCACTAGTATATAATTATTAAAAAGAAGAGCTCTGTTTGGGCATTGCACCCGGTCCCCATGTCATATGGTGCTACTTAGGGACCTAAACTACAATGGGAGCAGATTGATGTGAGGGCCTTTGAGGCCAAAATTGTTAGGGATAAGGCTCAGTGCCTTGAGACTCTCACGAGTGAGTAGTGCACTTTACAAATCCCCTGATTGATTGATTGATTAATTAACAGCTGTTTGTCAACTGAGTCTTCATTTAATGTTTGAGTTTTTGTATCATACTGTATCTACTGAGTTGGTTGTTAAATGGCCGCCTTTATTTGCACAGTCCCATTGGTGGTTCAGTAATGTTTGCACGTGAGCCCATAAACATCTGAAGGCTATCCTCCATGCTAGCCCTAGAGATAATGATCGTGTTAGAGCTGCCCAGAAGAACTACAAGGCTATTCTTGAAGCTAAAAAGAAAGAACTGAGAGATGAAGCTTGGTCCGATTTAGAGGCAGCCGTCATCTTAGGGGCTCAAGGAAATTTTGGGAGCTTGTGTATCGAAGGCCTCGATACTAAAATAGGTTGCTCAATCTCTGGAAATGAGTGGGCTGCTCATTTTACTTACATTTTTAACCCTTTAGGTAAAAAGACTGTAGATGAGAAAAGGGATTGTTTGGCAAATAGTGACCCCAACCATGCCATCCAATTTAGTAAATCTATTACCATAAAGGACGTAGAGACAGCCATCAACCAGGGCACTTACCAGAAAGGCCGGGACCAGATGGCATTCCTTTAGGTGTTTTGAAACACAAGCCTGACCTTTGGGCTCCAACTCTCACAAATGTTTTCAGAGCAGCCGTTCTTGACTCACTTACAGTTACTTGGAAGGAATCAATTGTGGTTCTAATTATTGAAAAAGAGGATAGAAATGATCTGGTGTGTTATAGACTGATTTCCATGATTGATGCCACTGCTAAGGTCTTGGGCAGAGTACTGCTAGTCCGATTGGAGGCATGGGCAAACAACAATAATATTCTATTGAAAACCCAATATGGATTTAGAAAGGGTCATGGAACAGTTGAACAGTGTCTCAGTTTAGCTCTAATCATTAGCAAATATACCAGGTCCATGAAGAGCTCAATACATCTGCCCTTCATGGACTTGCCGAGTGCTTTCAACACTGTCAGTTGGAGAAATTATGGAGCATAATGGAGGATATGAGGGGGGAAGAGCCATTTCTAACACTTCTCTGGAGACTCCATTGGAACACCACTGTGAGAATAAGATACGCCCTGGGAGGTGATGCTACTGTCAATATTGTTACTACTGTAGGGGTTCGCCAGGGGTGCATTTTGACTCTATTTCTGTTCCTTGTCTACATAAATGGCCTAGAGGATTTGTTGTTACAGAAGAATCTAGCTTACCCTAAAGCTGGTAGCAGTTTTGTTGCATCGCTGCTTTATGCAGATGACAGTTTTCTAGCAAGTACTGCAAACAGCCTACAGAAGGTACTAAATGTTTTTGTGGAATTTATATCCTCATTGGACCTAAAGATAACACAAAAAAAAACATATATCATGGTCTGTGGCCTGAAAGCAACTAAGACCAAGACTTTTTACGTACAAGGTAACCTGTTGGGCAAAGTTCCTAGTTTTTGCTTCTGTGGGTTCTTTTTAGCAATCAGATGAATTGTTGGGCCTTGGCTATAACAAGAGTGCAGCATCTTAATAGAATTGTAAACATGTTTTTTAGTTTTGCAGCCAGACTTGGGCAGAAACCTGTTGAAGAATTGGTAGTAATGTACAAAGCAAAATCGTTGAGAACACTTTCCTCAGGAGATTGTTGATGGTTCTGCAAGGGGCCTCTACCTCCTCCTATCACTCAGAAGTGTGGCTTAGCTAGTTATAAGACCCCATAGGTATTGCTCCTTTATTTTTGTGGTCTAAAATAGGGTCTACTCCAGGATTAGAACTTTCTAGGCACATTATTCCTGAGTGTCCGTCATATTATCACTATGAAAAAGCCCTTGGATAGGATATATTAAGCGCACCTTTGACACCTTGGGTTATGTTACGTTTTTTTTGATGATCCAACCCACATTCCCACTTCTGCCAAATGTCTCTTGAAAGTGGCTAACGCGGAAAGACCTTTGGCTACCCGCCAATGAAAGCTCCCAGTTTTTTCCCTTACGAATGATTGCAATCTTGCTGCTTCTGTTTTAAGTGTCGGTTTTATCTTTCATTTGTTTTCATTCCCCAGTATAGATTTTATCTGACGAAATTTTACCTGGGCACAGTTCACTTTTTAGTGGCTTTTCCAACTCACGGTGGATGGCTTGATAAACTACCTCCTTGCCCATGTGATAATGTTTCAACACAATCAACTACCCATTTACATTTTTCTGCCCTTCACTTTAAGGCCAACTTTTTTGCTCCCATTATTAAGACAATCTAAGCCTGGCACTTTTCAAGAGGGCCTTAACCTTTTGCATTCACTTGGGCCCAAGGACATTTGTCTGGTCATTATTATCTTTATAAGGGGGCCCTTTCGATTAGGAAGAGATACGCTTGACGACCACCCTGAGTTTGACAGATTCTATTGATTTAGTAGAATGTTAATTTTCATAATTGTGTCTTTTATCAGCTTTTTATTAATTTAACATTTGTATTATGTATCATGATTGTTGGTTTTATGTTGAAAATGCCCTGTGCTTTTATGACTCAATGGAATCGGATAAAGTTTTATGACTGATTTAATGGAAGTATGGCAATTTGGGCTATGCCAGGCCACCTTACGCTTAAAAATGGCCTGGATGACTGGTCTCATTCATTTTTAATATACATTAAATTATGAAATACGCAATGTGCTAACATCAAAAATAGACAAGCAGTGCCACCTTGTGGTAGACTGCCATACGTTCTGATGTTGAGAATTAAGAGCAAGTGCTGAGAACCAGCAAACACCATCTCAAATTAACCACCTTTTGAGCCCCTAATCAATCCATGTATGATTATGTTATAATCCTCCATTCAAATCCTGTGTTTCTTTCCTTACGCAGTGTCACATTTCCATACCCACCTTGTGCGCTCCTAGCCCAGTCACACTCTGATCCTGCTACAGCCAAGGTCTCTATCTCTTCACCTTCTCTCTCCACCTAAACCCTGTCACTGTCTTCCTTGGGCTGTCTCTCAAGCCCATGCACCATCTAATCCAGGGGTCTCCAACCTTTGCACTAACAAGAGATACTTATGTTAAATGAAAATCATCATGGGCTACTAATAATATGAAAGTTGTACACATCAAACAAGATTACATTAGTGACCACCATAAGCAAGGTTACCAGCTGTGATCACCTCACTGCAGGACTATGAACATTATTGCACAAGCGGCTTAGTTAATTAGGAATGCCTCTAGAAGGGGAATGCATAACAGCCACAGGTGCAATGCTCCCTGGCACCAAGGTAATAATATTAGTAATACGTCTGTCAAGGCTGCATAATTTATCATTCAGATATCAGCTTTAAATAGATTTTGAAAATTATGGGTTCTGAGAATACACACATTTTCATACAAAATACATGCTTCTCAATTTTGGTATAAGTATATAATTCATACTAAACAAAAGCTTCTAATTTAGTAGGCAGGACTGCACACAGGAGAGCTACTCACAGGTAGCTGGAGAGCTACCAGTAGCTCACTAGCTACTCATTTGAGAAGCCTGATGTAATTCCACCTGATCACTCTGTCTGGTTCCAGTGGCGTAACAAAGGCCCGCACAGCTCCCGCGATGCGGGGGTGGGGGGGGGGGGTATTCCGAGCTCCAAAGGCCCCCCCTGAGCAGTTTACCCGGGCCTGAGAACTCCTGAGTAAGTTCTGAGTAACTCCAGACAGGAGGTCCCTCTAAATACTTTGCTCAGGGGCCCCCTCAAGCTTTGTTCCGCCACTGCCGGTTCTTGCACTCTCGTGCTATCTCCATATTACTTCTCTCGCTCTTAAATCCAGCGGTTCTCTCCCATTAGGTAATCTCTTATTCTCCTTCTCTTCTCCTCCTTTGTGCTCCAAGGCCCATCACTCTCCGTCTCTTTTTCTGAACACCACCCTGTCTACTTGAATGACGTTCCTCTTCCTTAATTAGCCCCTCTACCTCATCCACCTTACACTCACAGCCTAACACGCTCTGTATTTGCATCTTTTACAGACGTGTTATTTGCCTTGAATCTCCTCTCTCCCGAGATCCTGCATTTCTCTTCTTCCGCTGGACTCTTAGGCTGCACCCGCCCTTCTGTTTCCAAGCACCCCCATCAGTCTTTTTTTTAACTCTTTTGCAGCCTTGAACCCCTCCGCGTGACCTAACACCGCTTAAGGATTGTGTTTCTCTTCTTCATCTTACTTTTTCCACCTTCACTTTATGACACTGTTGCGGCGCTGCTCTGTCTCTCTCACCCCAACCCCCGAGTCCCCTTAACGCTTCGTGTTCCGTGCTCTGGCTAAACTGTTAGAGGCCTGCTCTCTGCCCCCACTCCCGGCGCTCCCTAGAGCCTTTCCTCGAGGTCCCCTGTGATTTTTACACCAGTATAATCTTACCGTTCCTGTCGGTTCCCAGTGGTCTCCGTACAAATGGCTTCCTTCCCTGGCCCCTCCCCGCCCAGCCTCCGAGCTGTCAACCACCCGGGGCAAGCCAGCCTCTTTAGCGCTTACCGCTTTGAATGTGTGCTCCAGTGCACTTTTGTCTTCTCCCCCTCCAGTGCTTACCTGGATTTAATGTATTTGTATTCATTCCTAGGATGTATAATGTGGAGCTTTACATGTAACTCTTCAGGAACAACAGAACGTCATATAGGAATCGTATAACTTAAATTATTACAGGTCATGTACCTCTGAAGGGGGTATGATTAATTATTCATTTTTGCAGTTTCGTAAACATCATTGCCAATCAAAACTCAACCAGTGTCCCTGAAGTAATGGTGTTCAAGCATCGGTATCCAAAATCACCAGCGGACATCCGACAGCCAGTTCAGAATTCAGAGCAATACTCTAACGAGGCCCTAGAGGGCGCCAGAGCGCTGTACATGTTGCTGTGTGTTTTACGGGCAGAAGCATTTCACTGAACTATGAGAAGAAATGTACACGACGGAAGAGGATGTACTTAAAAGAGCGTGCTTGGGACGGGCAGAACCTGTCCATATAGCAAACGAAGGAGCAAACACAGTGAGAGAACGTTCGGATGTGTGCACGTTCGATAAGCAAGGATTTCGCTTTGTCCCGACTGCGCTCTTGTGTGGTCTCTGGTCAGCGTGCACTGAACGGGGTCAGAGGGTGGCGCGAGTTGTTGGTGAGAGCGCGTCTAGTGCGCGGCTCATAAGGTCAGGTTTAGGCATGCACTGGGCAGTAAAGTGGCCCAAGCTGTCGGGCCTGGAGTTAGCTGACAGCCCCGGTGCAAGGACTTAGTGAGAAAAAACGTATATTTTGCCAGGCAGGCGTCTTCTTTTCCCTAGCAACAAGGCTACCGTAGTCTCTGCCGCAATGGCCTTAATGGAGCGGTGGCCTCGTTAGCAGGTGCTTACCAGGCGATTGTTTGGGGTCAGTGGTTGGATTACATTTTGTCCGTACATCCTGGAAGTTTCTATTTCCTATTGGAGACAGGTTTTTTAGGGCAGCGTTGAAGGCCAAGAACAACGGGCAGTGGCCTAACGAAACTGGACCGCTACCCCCTGCAAGAGCACGGAGGGGGCCTCCCTCCGGAGTCACTCAGGTTAAGTACTGTGCAGAGCTTCCCGTCGCCCCGCACCGCGGGGGCTGCGGGGGGCCTTTGTTACGCCACTGACAACAGGCCAGGCCTACCGAGGCTTTGCACTGGAGTGCCTTGGGTCCTGATGTTACTCTTCGCTGTCATCTAGAGTGGCTGGGGAGGCTGCGGAGGTGGGGCTTTGGCAGGGGCGAACAGGCTGTAACAATGTTCTGGGCGTGTCAATGTGTTCAACCATATATGTTCCATTGGGTCACTCACGTCAGAAAAGGGGGTACAGGAGTGAGGATGGGTGGTGGGAAGTAGTTCAAACTCACCCATCCATCCATTTGTTTTAATCATCCATTCTTTACCCATTCCATCCGTCTATTTACCATTTACCCATTCGTTCACAGATCCACCCATCGATCCATCAATACATTCCTTAACCCATCCAATCACTTTTCTGTCCATCTGTCATCCATCCTTTCGCCCTTCATCCCGACCTCACCTTTTCCCTCTACCATCTTTCTTTCCTTTCTCCCCCATCCTTATTTTCTCCACTTTACCTTTCTCTCAACAGTTTCTTTTGTTTCTCTCCCTTTCTGTCCTTTCCCCGTGTTCATCATTTCTTGTTCTTGGCTTAACTGTACTGGATCATTCAGCATCCCTTGGCTGCCACCCTCAGCCGTACCCTGTATTCCATGACAGAGTTGTTTGTGAGCTTTTGTCTGCAGATCTGCCGACAGAAGACACGTTTTACTGAGATACTGCTTCCCAGCCCCTCGGGCTCAGTGCCACCCTCCTCCACGTAGCTGCTAAAGAGGGGTTCAAGTGCCACACTCTGCCTCTGTGCACGTGTGTGTTAATCTACACACCATATGTTCTCTTGTAGGGACTGAAGTCCAGAGCTTCCTTTCCCCGCTGTATTCTGGGACTAGTATTTTTCCTTAAACGTTTTTCCGTGGCAGAGGGGTTTTGCTTTGTGGGCTTTAAACCGGAGACCGCAGTTGCCATGTGTGTTAGTTGGCGTTAGAGTCTGCATTGTGAGGAGGCACCCAGAGGACTCCTCCTTTCAACCAGAAGGGAGAAATCTTCCTGAAGGAATGTGTGACAGTCTGACTTTTAGCAGTATGGTTTGGGCTATCTGAGCACAACCTCTTTAAGTGCTGTCTTTCCACCCCAGTGTAAAGTCCAGTGAGTGCAGAAAAAAACAGGTAATCCATTATTTTTTGCAGTTTTATATAGCGCAAACTTCACTGGAAGGTATGGGAGCGCATTACATGCATACCAATCACATTATGCAAGGACACATTCATTTTTGTATTTTTTTTTTAGGCTGAAGAAGATTACTGGGGACCCGAGCCTGATTCTCTAGTTCCAAAGTCGGCAGCTCTGGTCATTACGCCACACCCTCTCCCTTGTACTGAACATGCTGCTGCTATAATTTTAAAACAAGGAAAAACATATAAACATGCTGGGACGAAAGCTTGACTTAAGTCAGCCAGTGGTAGTTATGCTAGGCTGCATAGAGCCTGTGTTTTTTTGTTTACTGTGCCACTCCTGACGTGGACCAATCTAATGCAAATTAGACTTACTCCTTCTTCAATGGGAACCATCCAGCCTGAACTGCCAGGCTGCATACCCATTGAGCAGGAAAAAAAGCACCTCCAGACAACTTTCAGGCTCCTTAGGCCTCATCATGAGGTGCAAGTTGAGACCTATGGCATAGCAAAGGCCCATGCTTTACGTAAGTACCGAGGTGGTTGTACCATAGGATTCAAGCTGCACTTTCCTTATGAAGCCCTACAAGTTTGTTCCGGTAGCCGCAGTGGTAAACACTGAACCAAGACTGGTCTGTGGCACCAGAGGACCCTCTGAAAATGTTGAATGCAAACTCTGTGAATGTAATCCAATCTCCCCACCCAATCCAAAACCCCAGGTGGAATTTTTGTTGAAAGCTCAGCAGTAAGACTTAAACCTACTGAGCTACCCTGAACTTAAATGAAGCATACATTGAGGCTGCTAAACTCTGTGCAACATAACTAAAGAACGCATAACCTCCCCTGATGTCGCGCCCTGAGAAGCACCACTACAGGCTATTTCTCATCAAACCCTACTCTTCTCTCCCTGGCTCCCCAGGACCACCTCACCACTCTCGTCGGTTCCACTCCACCACCGCTCCCTTACCATCTGCACTACTCTTGTTCTGCATGCCTTTGGTTTGTTCTAGGTTTTTGCTGCACACCACATACATAGACACCTTGGTTACAGTGAACTTGAAGTTCTAGTAGTTAATAGGAATGGAAGTGGGCTACAATAAAATGGTGCACTAAAAACGTAGGGCCTAGTGAGAGGGTTCACCCTGGCCCCACTTGTAAGACACATCCCCCAAAAACAGGATGTGGTCTCCAAAGGCTTTAAGTGGACCGGGTCCCTCGGTAGTATTTCAGAACGGACATCGAAACGGGTCCCTCTCTGGCCCAATATTCATGTCCTTAACTACATGTAGCAAAACACACGATTTCTAAAAAATAACTATAATAAATGTTCAGGTAATCTAAGGAAGTTGTTTAATTCCCGTTTATACTTCGCATGTTTATAATTGAGCCTACCAATCCAACAGTGTTAACTATTTCCAGGATGTTGTGTTGATGTATTTTTTTCCTACACCATATTAGTCATACATAGATAGGTATGCTTTGAAGTGAGTTGCCTCCAAGTGTGGCCACAATTAAGAGGTCTAGAGTTGAAGCTGGAGGCCGTGCCAGTTTCTCGCAGTGCCTGTCCGTGGGGAAAAAACGTGCTCTGAAAACATGAGAATCCAATTCTTAGTGTGTCTGCAGAGCGCACACAGACAACCATTGACAAAGCGAGTAGTCCAAGCTGGTTTTAGGTGGATGTCAGACGTTCTGTTATATCTGGCTGCAATCACAGAATTCTCAGAGAGACCACAAAATTCAGGTTGAGTGGCACACCATGGGAATCACAGAAATTTAGTTTACATGGCTAAGCCACACCCATACCTGGTAGGCCACACCCCGTTGAAGACCCCTCACTTTTTTCATCCACTTAGGCACATATTTATACCTTTTTAGCGCCACATTTCGTCATTTTTTGACGCAAAAGCGGTGCAAACTTACAAAATACAATTGTATTTTGTAAGTTTGCGCCGCTTTTGCATCAAAAAGCGGCGCAAATGCAGCGCTAAAAAAGTATAAATATGGGCCTTAAAGTCCTGTTTTAGATGCACCTTAATTTGAACCGTAACCGTGAGCTGTCTCATGTAGCGCGAACTGCAAACTAGCATTACATCTTGGCGCTTGGGTTTCCTTGAGGATATAGATTTCGTATTTGTGAAAACTGCGTGGTCAGGTTAACTGGAGAAGAAGGAAAGCGCTCAGCATTAGAAGTATCAATCAAGTTCTGTTATCTGCCTGCCAGTGGACGCAGATGTTATCCCGCGGCCATCAGGGGGCTCTACGTGCTTATGGGAATCGAAGCGCAGGGGCGTCTGTGAGGTGAAATATTTCAGGAGCTAGTCACCCGCTGCCTCGAGCAACGTGTAGGCAGGTTTGAAAATCATTAGGGCCAACTCAGTCCTGCATTCTGCCCAGGTCGATACAAAGATAACAATAGAGGAGTAAACGTTTGTTTTTGCAGCGCTGTCAAATGGAAAATCTGTGGTAGCAAAGAGTTGCATGTTTTTATAATAAATACAGTAACGCATAGATTAAAGTTACAGATGAGAAAAGAGCAAGCTCTGTGCTGTCAAAATACACTCTAGGACAGTGATTCCTAACCTGTGGTCCGGGGACCCCCGGGGGCCTGCAACTGCTTAGAAAATTAAACAATATTAACAGATTAGGTCCCCAGCTTTCAGTAATGACTTATTAGGGGGTCCTAAGACTCCAATAATGAGTCAGTGGGGGTCCCCGGGTTCCAGTAATCATAAAGTGGGGGGTCCACAAAAGTCAAAAGGTTGGGAACCACTTCTCTAGGACAGCACAAGGGGTTCGCAACCTATCTTGATGGTCTGTGCGGGATGCTACTTTTGAAAGGGCGATTTAACAAAATGGCGGAAGAGGTGAGCTGAATATCAATACGTTTCCTTCAGGTGGTGTTTAGAGAGGCCAAACATCTAAAAGGAGACTGTTAAAAAGATGTAGGGATATTTTCAGTGGTAGGAGTGACACGGTGGAAGGGTTGGAGACCCAAGTAAAAAGGTGTTCTTTGTAGAACAGGGTGCACGGGTGCATGGACGCCAATTCACCAAAATGCCGGGGGTAGCGAAGTGACATCACAGGCCTTTTGACTTTCACTCACACACATACCTGCACATCCACACAAATTCACACTTATTGCACATACTCACATAAACACACTCTCACCCGCAAGTACGCACACAACATACATTTAAAAGGTGCTTGAAATGGAAAAATAAAAGTGCAGGTACTCTGCACCAGAGTACCTGCTTTTTCCTGAGACGTGCCGGTACGCTCCAATTAAGAGTATTCCTTTTTTCATAAGAAGTGCAGGTACTCTCCCTCTCAAATTAAAAACGTGCCGGTACTCAGTACTGGCCAGTACCGGCCCATTTACAGCACTGCATTTAAAAGCATTTTTACTTACCTCAGCTCCATGGAAGGGCATATTCCAGCTAACTGTACCCCATCTGTGTTACACTAATAGTAAATGATATTTTATTATTCACTATCAATGTAGTAAAAATTGAAAGAAAACAAAGCGAGTGGAGTCGCATCTGACATCCATAAGGAGGAGCTACCACTGTACTCCTGGCACTGATTTGCCACCTTAGAGGACAGGGGTTGCAAAGGGCAAGCCAGGGGTCGCAGCTTTACGGGTCGTAAATGACGCCTATGCACGGGTGGCTCACTCTTCCAGGGTTTCAGAATCCGAGGAGGAGAAAAAGGATCTCAAAACTCTCTTAGTTGAGAAAGACTTTGGATGAACCTCTGGTCGCTTCTCCGCATCCCCTTTTCTGGCCTCTGGAACATCCTGATAGAATCTGCTGATCTTTCTCCTGAGTCAAGCTGCTGGCTGTGTGTGTGTTCTTTGTTGCTTATCTGTTGTGTTTATGTTGATTGTTATCTCTGTTCTTCTTCCTCTCTTGTAAAGGGCTCTGATGCTCTTGGGCGAGGTACGTGCTATCTAAAACCACAGAAATAAATCCAATATGAATGAGAACAGCTGCAGCTGGATTGGAAAAGGAAACCAGGGTACAAGGTACGATATAAAGATTAAACAGACATGGGCGCCTATGTCTGCCACTGTACTCGTTGGCACCCGTGGCACGGCGTAAAATGATGCCTCTCCCAGCCCCCACCAGAATGTTATGAGAGACCCCACTAGTCGCCCATGCGTCACAGGTATTGAGTGGCCTTGGGTAGCTCCCTGAAGGGCTGTGGGCTCTTTATGTTTTGGGGCCCTGCTCATGGACGTCACTTTACCGAAATGCCAAGGGTAGCGGAAGTGACATCACACCTTTGACCTTCACTTTCACACACACACATATTTACACATACACACAAATACACACGTACACACACTCTCTTTCACATAAATACACTCCCACCCACAAGCACACACACAACGTACATTTAAAAGCGTTTTTACTTACCCCCCCCCCCCCCCCCCCGCCATGGGAGGGCATATTCCAGCTAAATGTCCTTCATGTTTATTACACTAATAGTGAATAATATACTATTATTCACTATTAGTGTGATAGAAAATTGCCTGAAAACAAAGAGCGGAGCCCCAACTAACGTCCTCATGGATGGGCTGCCACAGTGTTCCTAGAACTGGATTTACCTTCTCTAAGGCCAGGGCTCGAAGAGGCAGTGCCAGGGGTAGCAAAGGGCACCCGCGACCCCTGCGACTTTGCTGGTTCACAGTCCTTAGCAGAACCATTATGCTGCATATAATGTGGCACTGATAGACTAAAAGACAATGAAATACGTTTTAGGACAGGCTGAAGCAGATTACACATATTACTAACTACACTATCTATAACGCGTTAGGATGTGAAAAAATGGCTATAGAAAACTACGACAGTGAAGTAACACATTAACTGCAAATCATACAACTATAAGATGTACAATGCAAAGGAGAGCAAGAAGAAAGAAAGGCTGCCAAGGTCAAGGACCACACCTGACAGACATCGATGCCAATTTGCTTGAGTGCAGCCACAACACACGTTTGTGGGTCCTATCAACGCACAACGCATGTTACCACTCTCGGAAGGAACCTTTGACCTTTCGAACCTTTGACCTACAAGTTACAGAGTTCTGTGGCGGGTGCCAATCTACCAAACTACTTACTGTTTGGCAAACACAAGGTTTTCAACATGATGCTGTTTGGGTTTTTAAAAAGAGTTGCATGTTTCCTAATCCTGCCTCACAGCTAGAGATTTGAAAAAGTGGGAACAGATGAGGAGGCTTGAACAAATGTAATCAAATCTAAGTTAAGTGGTGCAAAATTTACGAATATAAAATGTAAAAAGGTGAAAAAAAAATCCCCTGAATGAGTGATGCTGAAGGCCTGGGTTCATGTGCTCATTCATATCTTGCAGGTGCCGGGCCCCCAGGAGGGCGCCCTGATAGGAGTGGGTGTGAATATTCATGATTTAAGAAAGTCGCTTTCTGCTGATTGAACCTTAATGAAGTATTGCTTTACAAGTGAAAAATAGTAATTAAATGGCGTAGAATGAAATGCACGCCGTAAGCTCCACCAAGAGGGCAGAGCCGTTCGGCTGTACCATTTCGAAGAGGGGCCAAGGCCTCATCAAGTTCAGCTGAGACAAGATGGCCACCAGGCCGCACTCCAGTTTACAGTAAAGGGACCACGCCTTGTCTCCTGACTACGTTACGTGGCACCCTTTTCAAGCCACCGTAAGTTCTGGCCCCTCACCCAACGACGCTACACACACTGAAGTCCAGCCTTCCTGCTCATCTGATACTTCGGCCAAAACTCCGCAAGCGGCTGTTGGCATCCACAGCCCTCAGGAGCCCGTGTGGACGCCGTGCCAGTTTCCATTAAGAGCCCCATCCGAGGCCAGTCCTTGGCGTGTTCGCGCCATGCTGCGATCACTCCCCCCTCCCAACGCTGCCTCCGCAGACTCACAGACGCCTTGTCAATAGAAGAGTAGGACAGTGTTACTATTTAATTTGATTAATTAGAAAGTCTTTTCCCCCATAAGACCTCTTGCATCAGCTTCAACAGCTGCAAGCCTTGCCACGTGCCTCCCGGAGGAGCTCCTTGGACCAATCCACCCGCCTCACACCTCCAGTGGAAACGAGAGCGAGGTGTGTGCGTGCGCGCAGACAGCCTTCTGTAGGAACTGCGGGGAGCCCGATCGCTTTCGCCATTGGCTGCAGGTGCGCAGGTTGTTGATCTTACAGGGTGCCAACGGAGCACTCCAGTTCTACCTTCAAAGAATCGTCATCTAAATCGTAGAGAGTACGGTAGATTGGGCATTTTACCATAAATGGCAACATTTAGAAGACAAAAGTGATAGATTTCTATAAAAAAATCGGGAGAATGTATTTCACCCATTGACTTCTATTGGAGTCTGAATCAGGTTACTGTTATGGATGGGATTTGCAAGTCTGCTGCTGCAGGAACAGGGGTGGCTCCTTCCCTTTGGCAAAGGAGCGTCACCCCCCGTGGCCGAGCCAGCAGCAGAAAAAAAAACCATAGTCGTTTAATTTTTCTGCTGCTGGCTCAGCAAGCAGTGCAGGTAGGGGCGGGGTGGGGCTGGGAGGTGGGAGGTGGAGGAGGAGTGTGCACCTAAGTGCGCATGTGTGTTCGGCCGGATATCTCGGACCGACCAAACACACATGCGCACTTAGGTTTCTCCAGCCCAGCTGTGATTAACAGCCGGACTGGAGAAACTACACAGACCCCAGGGCTGTGTCTGAG
Source organism: Pleurodeles waltl (assembly GCF_031143425.1). NCBI lineage: Eukaryota > Metazoa > Chordata > Amphibia > Caudata > Salamandridae > Pleurodeles > Pleurodeles waltl. The sequence continues at coordinate 439,420,903 of NC_090443.1, read as the reverse complement.
CAGAAGTCCGAGCTGCTCAGGCCAATCCTGGCACCTCTTTCATGCTAGGTTTAGCATGAAAGCAGCACCAGGATTTCCGGGGAGCCTGTGCTGGTGTCCCAGTGAATACTGGGACACCACATTGAGGGAACAGGAGCGAGGAGGCAGGAGACAGCAGTAAGGTACGTTTATTTTTATTCCACCCCACCTCCTTCTTCGTCCTCCCCCGCCTCTCCCCTTCAGATTTGCGGCAGCCACTGCTGTGCAGGATCAGATATTAGATACGCAAATTAACTTTTTTTTCCCTACCTGTAAGGAGCACAGAGAAAGCGTTATGGCAGACAGAGAGAACATGCTGCAAGTGCTGTGCACTGGCCTGCAGGAGCAGGTTACTGGCAGTACATTCTCTGAGTAACACAATACTCGGCCCTGTCAGCAGAGGAATTTAATTTTTACATGCAGGAATCGGGAGGCGGGAGACTAGCCTTGAAATCTGTAGCCTCCAGCCTGAATCAGAAGGGTTGCATGTATGTTGTACCACCATGGGTCTCCCTGAGACAGAGTCGACATGGGAGTAAAATAGGCCAGTGCTCCAAAATATAAAAGGGCTCCATTGGTGAAGTAGATAGTTAAAAAAGTGATAAATGTTTGCAAATTGGGCAGTTTGGAACTTGTAAAGACTTTATGTGTAAGTGCTCTGCAAGGTATAGAAGACTGCAATTTTTTTTCATAACAGGGAAATCAACAATAAAAACCTGCCCAGGAGACCTTTAAACAGGTCCACACCCTGATTTGCCAGCCCAGCCCATCGGGCACTGCCTGATAGCCCTAAGGGTCAGTCCAAGCCTCCACTGAGATGTAGAAAAGTGCAATATCCTACAGTAAAGACCCCTCTTCTACAGAATCTGGGACCTTCTGAATCATTTCCATAGGTCTTGATGGGATGTGCCCCAGTGGGGTAATTTATGGCATCCAGTAATTTTTGGCACCAGAATCATTGGTTTGAGTAGTGGTTGCCGTGTTGCTCCAACCTGCTGTTTAGAGTGGTTGTTTGCCTGGTTTTCCTACCACTTCCCTGCTGTTATTGGAACCGAAATGGAATTCAGTGTACTAGAAGGAGAGCCACCTGCAAGACTGAGCCTAAACGCTAGCTTTTTTTTAAGCCATCTTTTTTGGAATTTTCTTTTTGTTTTGTATCAACAGTACTGGGGGTATCTCGGTGCATACAGCCCTTGCAGTTATATCTCTACAAGCAGTTAGTAACCAGAGCCCCATATCCTTGTACACACATTGGCAGAAATCAGAAAATACATGCTCCACTAAGTCAACCAACATTTCAAACTGTGAGCCAGCTCAACTGCAGACGTGAAGAGTAAAAAGAAGGTGGGAAAAGACAGTCATTGTGCTGTTGTGGCACGCAGACCAACCATGGTATCTACCTGGGTGTGACAGGCCCTTTGTTAGTTCTCAAGTTGTGGTTTGGAAAGCATTATCAGTACGCTCGCCATGCTCTGCCCATGCCTAACCACAATTTTTAAGACCCCAGACCTACCCCTCAAAATCTGACCAGTTGGCTTAGTCCAATACCCCTCTGTACATAGTGTGATTGTAAAGGTTAGGTTTAATGTCCTTTATATATAGAATTTGACTCTAATACCTTGGTGTAGCAGCATCTCTGTGCACAGTTTGATTTTGTTTGCTGTGTTTAGTCACCTAGTTGTGAATTGTCACACTCCAAGGACTAGGCTTTAATGCCTTCTCTGTAAATAGTCTGCTACGCATGGTCTGACCCTAAAGGCAAGCTTTTTACTATTGGTGTTTCATGCCAAGTACATAACTGCGTTGTACCGAACAATATTCATAAGGTGATCCCATGATTCCATTTCATGGGATACCATATTTTCAGTCATGGTGCTTCATGTAATAGATTCATTCAAGTATTCCATCTAACCCTTTTTTTACCATGATCATTTAATAAACCAAAGCTTGCTAGGAGCTGTTGTGTGGAGGACTTTAGTTAGACCAATGGGCCTAAGGTATCAGAGAACAGTGGTCTGTCCCAGGACAACATGTGTTTTGAATCCTAGGGTCCTGGGACTTCAGGTCCCCATGTCAGTGTGTGCATAATTATAAGGGTCAGAGCACTGGGGTAAGCCGCGACAAACATCTTGCTTTCTTCAATTAGTTCTCAAAACTTTGATGTTGCATTGCTTTTTGGTTGGTGGTGGTTTTAAGAAACTTTCACTTTATGCTACTCATATTTGTATAGCACAAGGATGTCTCTGGTGTAGCCTCCTGACACTCTTGGGCTGTCCACATGTGCTGCGTGTGTGCAGCTGCATGCATATAGGACACTTGTGAACATATCCCACAGAGCAAGCACAGCTCGGCATGTGGATGGGAACAGACAGACCATGCTTTCATAGGTTAGCTTGGTGGACACGGTCTCCCAATAAATGTTGTATGGTCGAGGAAGTAACTCCCTGGTGGATCCATATATCAATGTCTTGCGGGGAGAAGCTGGTTGACAGTGATTTCGCACTGAAGGAGGCCCGGACTGGGCAGAAGTTGAATGAGGCTGGTGGCCGGGGAAGTGGGAAGAACTGTTGTCAAGAGAGTGACTACAGCAAATATTCACCCTTGAGCTGTGGTGGTTTTGAAGAAACTGGAAAGCCATACACGAGATGGGGTGCATGAAATTGTGATACCTTTGGCTTATACATAAGCCACAAGTACTACCTCATGCACAGTGTCTTGAGCACAAGAGGCAGGAGATCTGGCTGTATTCAGTTGTGTTTGAGAGTGACATGTTGCTATCTGTATAACCCTTAGTGCTATGTTCATAGCACAAGACTATGGGGTAGGTGCATGCAGCGGGTTCTGCTATTTTAGCTGCATTGAATTTAGAGATGTAGGATTGGTAGGTTGAGGTTCTGTTTGTGTTTAGTAGTGGCCCTGTTTATTGCTGGGCTGTGGTTGCAGTGGTTCAGCGTTGATGATATACCAACAGTAGTAGGTGTTGAGAAGTGATATGGAAAGTCTTGAGTGTGGCTTGTGTGTCGAGCAGGATGTGTTGGGTGCGCCATGGTACAGTGGTGCATTTCTTGTCTTCAGTTCGTTATGCAAGCCTTGAACAATTCTGGTTGTATACGGAGCATTTGAAGAGCCACATGTTTCAAGTTTTGTGTCCCTTCATGCTGCTTTAGCTGCACAAGAGTGTGGTGTTTATCCTTGTGTTAGATTCTGATACAGTAGGGGTGCTGGGATGTAGATTCATTGGTTAGAATTAATTTTCTGTTTAGCATCGGATGTGCTGGGCACTGTCGTGTGGTTATAGTGATGCATTTCACATCTTTGAGTTATGTTGTGAGTCCTGAGCTATTTTGAATGTATTCAACATTGTTAAAGAACAACACATTTCCAACTGTATAGTCTTTGATACAGGGCTCATTGCATGAAAGTGTGTTGTTGCTGCATTTAAAGTGTGCTGATGTACTGGTAACACAGAGATGTAGAACATATGGTTGTGGATTCTGTTTGTACTCAGTACTGGCAGGGAAGAATTCAGAGTTTAGGGTAGAGTTGTGCATCCATCATCTTTGTGTTGCATTGTTGGTCTTCGGGTGTTACATATTTCCACTTGGTGTTGCGTTGGTTGTATCTACTGAGTCTTAAAGAATTATATGGCATTGAGCGATTGTCTGGATGGGTTTGAGTGCTGGTTGTGTTAAGAACTGCTGTGTAGGATGTTTAGATATAAGTACAGTGAAGAATGTCACGTCTTTGGATAGTGTGGTAGGTCTTGAAGCAATAGGAGTATGTACAATGGAGTTGAAAAGCCACGTATTTACTGTGCTTGCTTTTGTGTTGGTTTCATGCAAGTGTGATGTTGGCAAATTTAGTGTTTTTAAAACCTTACATGCAGCCATCTTTTAGCTGCTTGTGTTGAAAGACCTCTTGTGGGCAATACCAATACTGACAGTGGGCTTTGGGTCGGTCTTTTGGTTAGCAATGGTTGGCTGTCTTGTTATTTTCATTTGTTTGTCTCTCAGTCAAAGGCTTTCTTTCCTTTCTTGATTTTTAACTTCCCTTCAAGGATAGCCTCTTCGTAATCAATTCTATTGGATGCCTTGGATCCTTCCACTGATCACATTTAGGGAACTGCTTCTTTTTGCTATTAGCACTCAGTGGGATGTATATATGTAATTGCTCTCTCCCCTGTATGCTTCTTCCCCCTTCAGATTTCTGCCCTGCTCCCTTCGACCCCCAAGCTTGTCTGTGGTTTTCCCACCCCTTATTGTTAAGTTAAGCTAGGAATGTTTTTCTCCTTTTACCTCCTCCTGCTCCTCGGTTGCTTTCACCTCTTGCTCTCCATTTACAGTGGTGATTACTCCCTCCCCCAGTCCCGTGCTCCCCCAACCTTCCTCTCCACCCCCGTCCTTTTTTCTTTTTTCCAATTCACTGCCAGCCCATTCCTTTCTGAAAAGGCTTGTTGACACATAATGTACTTATTTATTTAAATTTACTGACACACAGTTTATTTTTATTTTTTTAAGTACTGACACAGTTTTTTGTAATTTTTATTTACTGTCACAAGATGGGTGGTCATGTTGGTATGCTAAATAAAACAAACCAAAAAACAACTGGCAGATGCATTAGGAAGTATGTGTGCGCATGCATGGAAATGCAGAACGCATACGCCTCATAATGCTGGGCTGCCATAGCCTCATGAAGCATACGTGCAAGCGCGTGATGGCTCATCTGCACGTGCACATCATTGCATTTTTTTCCCAATGGCTTTCAGCATCTGCAATTATCTTTTTATTTCTGCTGATGTAAACAGCACCAGCAGAAAGCATTGGCCTAGCCGATAGGTCTCCATGCCACAAGGCGAGACCTACTGGCGTTTGTGAAGTTTATTGGTGATTGGCAGTACTGGGTGCTGAGGCATAAGCTGTGTGGATTTCAGTTCTGCTTTATTAGGGCGCCGCGGTGAATTTCAAACCTTTGGGTTGTGTTTCAGGTCTTGGGCCATTCTAGGTGTGGTGAGAGCTCCTTAAGATCGACAAATTTCCACTTGTATGGCCATTGCTGCAGTGTTCTCTGCAAGAGTCATGCAAAAGAGGTCATACTCCGACCCACAGAAACACGTCAGAGATGGTGGAAAGACTTCCTGGACTCCTCCATTTTGTTAGAAAGCAAACTCACAGGAGAGGGATTCTGGGGAGTCACATGAACAGTTACAGCGGATTTAAATCATGGTAGACGGATAAAAGATTCATTTATTTATACCAGTGATATGCTACCTCTTTTCAAGTAGGGCAAATGTAATGCCCTAAAGTTTATCAGACACAATTGTTATCAAGCATTGGCAAAGCGAACAAGGCAGGCTTTAATTTGCAGTTACTTGTGACCCAAACGTTCACAAATGCTATTCAGCACATTGAAACCTACTCTGTTGACTTTGCCAGTGCTGGAGAAAAAGTAACCTTCCTTACAAAATACATTTAGGAGATAAAAAAGTGAATATGACGAACACTGCGATAACTGAGTGTACTTTCTAGATAGTCCCTCATGGAAACAATTCCTGGAAGAAGGAATGATACACCAAATAATAAAAACTCCTCTTTATATTTTAAAGGATTTGTTACAATATGTCACACAGAACAGCTCCACTGCAAAGCCACACCTAAAATCCCAAAAAAGAATGACAAAAATTCAGTCTGGCGTGACAGGCAATTACTGCCTAAACCGATTAAGTAGCACACAAATGCCTTGACTCACATAACATTTTATTCAGCTATCAGGGGACCACTCCAAACCCAAAGCATTTTCCTTTTTTATCCTAAAGCCAAGTGTGCCTGAGTTCAGGAAGTAAAGAAAACCGAGTGACTCGAATTACAAGACAAGCGTTTGCAATGCAGTAGGTCTCGCATTTGCTTGAGTTACAGCTACTGTTGTTGTAAATGCATAACTGGACTTTTCTTGCCATATAAATTGGTCAACCCTGCCGCATAATTCGGTCCTCTCTGCCACATAATTCCAGTAGCCCAAGTATAACTAAAAAGCACTTCCATTTACCTTCTTCCTCTAGCTGAGGCAACAAATGAAAATATTGTCATTATTTATTATATACTGAGTGGAGACTACACAAGGGCGTGCCTTGGGAGGTTAGTCTAGGTGAGGCTACAACGGAGAGGAGGGCAGCCAGCATGGTGCTGTGCTTTAGAGGACAGCTGGGCATTGCTTGAGGAAAGAGGGTCCGGGTGTTGCTTGCACAGGACTCAGCAGAGGGTAGAAGGTGCTCTGAAATACCGCAAGTACAGATAAACTAAAAATCATTTTAATCAAACTATTTTTCATTAGCCTGATAATATTCTAGTTTAGTCATTAATACTTCAAACGTAACAAGCATGTAAATATGTTGGTTGATTCACTTTGTATTTCATTCAGAGGTAACGTTTTTAAATGTTTTGGACGAGACATATTCCAGTCTCTAGTAGACAGAAAACACATTCTATCCCTTTATAAAGAGTTTTAAGAAATTATTAAATATGATACATCTTAACATTGTCATATGTACTCATACTTTAAAAGCAGCATTTACCAAGTTATTACAGAAATCAATGCAAATGGTATTAGAAACTTGTCTAGCTTAATTTGTCACCTTGTAAATACGGGGTGTTGCAACACTGATTCCCTATGGTGAGGCGGCTGCCTTTAACTATCAGCTTACTTGTAAAGTGTTAAAAGAGAAAGAAAGCAATGCCAAAATATACTGCCTAAAACAGTCCTAGAAAAACTACCCTCTCTGCTATGCATGTAATTTTCATTAGACACATATAATACTTGATAAGGGACAGGCAGGTCTGTCTCTCGATGGTTGAATATGCTCTCTTTCATACATTAGTTCATTTTAAAAGCTTGGCTCACCACAAATGTACTTTGGCCTACACTTCAAGCCTTACAAATCAGGCGGGAGGTTCCCTCCTGTCTCCAGACAGAAGATGTCAGTCATTCCTCTTTCCACTCTAAGCAACGTCAATATGTGGTGCCAAGAGGTTGTAATGAAGCAGATTTTAAACTTACTGACCGACTACAAGGCTGTACTCCAAGAGACTATATGGCTGTGGGTTCCATGGAGCTCTTCGATTGGTTAGAAAAATATGAGTTGCACCAGGAAACAGACAGCTAGCCCAGTCTCAAAGATACATTATTGCAGCGGAAGAGACTATCCCTCCCCCACTGCACCGGAAGAGAAGTTCCCTCTGTTCTGGAACGTGAGCCTCAGCAGCAAGAGAGCTGGTTTCGTGTAATATTTGGTATTCAAGGGAAAACGTGTGACTTCTGTTCTTTGGGTCTTTTCAGATGTCTGCCCCATTGTGCAGCTCCCATGGCTCCTTGATAGCCCACCCACCCAAGAATAGGCGAACCGCAGCCCTGCCTTGGCATGGGGAGACTGAAGCACCAGCGCTCAAAGTTAAGCTGCTGCTGTGAACACCCATTTCGCTGTACTGATCGGGACACGCTGACTCAGCAGGTGACGTTGAAGCACTGAACGGGTTCCATTTGTATATCTTGCCCCCTACACAGACTACAAGCACTGACAGCCTCATGACAGTCACATCAAAATTGACACATGAAAAATAAACCAAGAAAACAAACTGAGATCTGAAATGTGAAAGGAATATTTAAGGGTAAATAAGAGACACTAGAAAAAACAAGTAGTAGCACAGGAAGGACGGCACCAAGGACGGGTGGGAGGGTGTGCGATCAAGGAGGCAACAGATGGGCAGAGGTGGCCAACAAAAAGGATCAATCAGTTAAATCCTCTGGGAGTAGGTGCCATCACACGCTGTAACAGGAGAAAGCGTGAACGTAGTGTGATGGACAACAAAAATGTCCTCTTAGTGAAATTGCCTGGGATGGAGTTAGGCACAAAAGGGAGGGACATTTAGAAAAATGCACCAGTAAAAAGGAAGCATTTAAGACAAGCACAACAAAGAACAAATGGTAAGAGTGGGTGTGGTTAAAAGCCCATAGATTGAATATAACATGTCTTGCTGACAGCGCTGCACGCTGTCTACATTCAACCTAAAAAAGGACTAGACTAGCTAGCTTTGCAGAACACGCAAAGGTGGATGTGAGTGCTGCAGCCATCATGTAAAATTAGGCTTTTGTCATGCTCTACAGTGGGCAAGGTGCCCTGGAACGACAGAAAATAATTATTTTAAAATCAAATCATTAAGGGAAAATTACATTTCTCTAAAAAAATACTGCATGTTGATCCACTGGCAATTATAATAAAAACTAGCAAGAGGAACATCATTTTGCGGTTATTAAAAAATGTCAGTATTTGCTGTACTTTTGAAATTGGTGCACAGACCCTGATTAGATTTCTGATTAAAACATTGGTGACCTCGCCCCTGCATGGCTGTTTCCGTCAGTGTTCTTGCTCAGTCTGTATTTTTAAACTTAAAGTGGTGCACCACAGTAGCAGACTCCTCAATATTTCCAGGATCATGTGTGAGTAGCTCATCCACGCTGTTTTTGCTTTTCATTGTGGAACGTTTATTTCAGACTTTAAAATGGGATAAAGGGGACTGCCAATCCCAGAATGCAGAGAAATAAACTTGGAATGCGTGGTCTACTCACGTGTTGAACTGGGAAAGTTGTGAGCTCTGCAACAGTTAGAGTATGTGTCAGGGTAAGGTGACCAGACATCCCCAATTTCCCCAGCCAGAGCCCGGGTTTTCATAGTCTGTCCCGGAGACCCGACAGCTATGATGGAAAGTGATAAATGTACTGTTTTTTGGGGGGTGAGCATGCACAGTAGACTTATCAAATTTTGTATTTGGTTATAAAAATAACCACAGTACAAAAATAAACACTTCAGTAAAAACATAAAATGACGAAAAGTCCTGAATACACGAATAAAAATATAAAAACGAACAATTCACAGAATTAAGCCAACATATTTCACATTTTAAAGAAGACAGTAGACTTAATATAGAGTTCAGGCTCATATTTCCATCAGATCTCTCCTTTTAAATCACCACAGGGACAAAATGAATTGTTTGAGAGGTTTTTTTAAAGACTCCATTGCTGTGCTGCAGTGTCTTAGAGAAGCAGAAAAGCAGGATTCAGAGAGTGGCACAACTGCATCTGAGAATACCCTCAGCTGACACACAGGCTCATGAGCTTTCCCCTCAGCTTCATCACAACTAGACTTGGGGAAAATTTCATTTTGCGGCGTAATCACAGTAATCTTATGTTACTCTTTTGATGCGAAATTACCAAAAATTACACCATTACACCAGTTTGCGTAGTTATGAGTAATTTGGCACAAAAACCTACTGCCAGTGTACAGGAACCATGAACCTTAATAAGCCGCTGCTGCTGTTCGTGTTCTGTTGCATGAAGCACAATTTTCTCAGTTCAAAGTGCATCCTCTGGTCCATTTTGGACAGAAAAGTACATTTTGCTTTAAGAAAATAGTGCTACTAAGCTACACTCCTCACATAATTCTGCATGATCTCACATAAATTTGCTGTAATTTCCCATAATTACACTACAGCAAATTAGACGAGTTGCACCCATCCATAATCACAAAATGTGGTACAAAAAGAGAGTTTTTTTTCCTCGTTATAAAGTCCTGGCTTTATAAATTATAATTAATTTATATATAATATTTATAACATGGCACTTTCAGTTTTCTTTTTACCTTCATAGATGCAAAACTACAAGTCCCAGATTGCAACCATACTGAATGAGCTACTCATGGGGAAACTTTGACTAGGTTAAGCCTAATGAAATCGACCAATAGGTGCACCTTCTAAAATGCTAAGCTTTTTAAAATCTTTCTTACATATAGTCTGTCTCAGAGGTTTGTGGGATGTACACGTGGAGTTCGTCTATGGCCCCGATGTACATTCAATATAATTAGGGAGGCAAGTTTTCATGTATTTTGGTGCTGAATTAATCTTTAGCCCTGATCAGAGCACAATTTCGCTAACACAAACAATATTACACATAATAGTTTTGTTTAATTCCCCTTAATGCCATTTGTCTGTCTTTCCAATGCTGGACCAGCACTGTCAGTTAAGTCCTTCTGTGACCCTCAATCATTGCAAAATTATAGTCCTGTCTGTGGACTGTCCCAGTTTGGGTTTCAGTCTAGCCAGGAAGCTGTGTTTTTTCAATTCTGAGAGTAAAATGTAAGGCAGTCCAGCCAATGGAATTTGTAATAGTCCCAATTTTGGTGCAAGGATTGGGGGCATCAGTAGGAAAAATAAACAGACACCAGTCAAATTAAGGCTTAACATCTGAAGGTTATTAAATAAACTTCCTGCATCCTGGGTAAGTTCATGGCATCCATGGTCCTTTTTTCAGTAGTTTAAAAAAAAAAAAAAACTTTTTCTGGAATTAAAAAATGTCCCAAAATGTTTAATTAAAATAGTGCTTACTACTACTTGGCATTGCCGACACAGGCATTGACAAAAGACTATGGGCCTGATTTAGAACTTGGCGGATGGAATACTCAGTCACAAATTTGATGGATATCCCATCCTTTGTATTACGATCCCCATAGGGTATAATGGGATTGCAATACAGTAACATGTTTGTGACGGAGTATTGCCCACCGCCAAGTTCCAACTCAGGCCCTAAATGTTGGTCCCAGAGTGCAGAAATAGACAACAGACTGGAAGTTTGTTGATTTATAAAAAAAAACAGTGGAAATACTGTAGTTCAGTTTGTGACCCCTGTCTGGTTGATAGGACTGAAATCAGCCTTCATGTCCCTGAAGGGTCTGGAAACATTGGGATTTGCTACATCATCCGAATTTAATGTACAAAAGCTACAGCTCTAATTGGATAAAGCACTGAGTGAGGAGAAAACATGTGGTCAAGTAGACCAGCAGCGATTTAGAGGAGGAGATCCAACCACTATGTCAGAAGGACCTGATGTCTTGGAAGCCACTTGACGGAGCCAATAAATGTTCATCTGTGCCTTGGTGCTGCTAACCAGAAAAGTAATCATCCCACCACTGGAAACCATGGGATAACGGGGTTGTACACCACAGCATCACTTAAAAAAGGCAAACTAGAGGAATTTTTAATGTGGACTTCTAACAACGGAGCAAAGGTTTTTGCTGCTCCAGCTGAAGTGCCATTTTGCTGCCAACTATGCTGTATTCTGAGTCTCAGTTGCTGCTATTAGGGGTAATCTGGTGTACCCTGGTATGGTGCTCTGGATCGGCTGCTCAGTACTGTCTTGTGCTAGACCAAATTCTCCACAGAGGGCTACTAATTAACTTGCTGGTAGTAGAACTGAAGAGACACATACTGCTGCACGTGAGAATAATGCTGTTCTTGCTGATTAGGCTTCTTCTCAGAGGGAACCTTAGCAGGAAGAGCACCAGTAAATTTGAGTTGTAAATGTTATTTGTGCAACCAGATCAAAAACCACGGTAGAGAAGGGCAGACCTTGGCTACTCTGACTAATGTTTTCAGTTATTAGTCCAAACTCTAGCCCTCTCGTAGTGTATAATGGGCAGCAACATAAAGAGAAGTGAAAGTGCAAAAATCTTACCTGTGCTGGGATCTGGGGCTCCAAATTCCAGGGCATACCGCACCACAAAGTAATTGTTCCAGACGTAAAGCTGGCTGTCTCGGGGGTTATAATCCACTGAGGACACAAACTGGTAAGGGTTGGGGAAGGCCAACGACACGGGCTCTTCACGGTTCATGTTGGTGTTGAAAGCATAGTCGATACGGTTGCCTGCTGCCTCACTGTCATCGTCAACATAGACTGAGCGCACCACATACAGGACGCCACATGCCATGAAGGCATTGGAGGCCGAGCGCTTGTCATAGCCTGTGTCCCAGGTGCCCTCGAAACGTAGGGTGTAGGGGTTGAGCTGGCTCACCACCAGTCTCCCATTGTTAGTCTCAGTGGCGTATATTACCCAGAGGCCGTTCTCATCCACTGCCAGGTCGATGTCTGTTTTTCCACCCCAGCGATAGGGCGAGGTGTCGTGGTAGTTGGCAGTAGAGATAATGGCCTCGCCACTCTTGATGCGAGTCCGTAGGTCAAACTTTACAATGTTTCGAGTCCTCTCCTTGTTGTAAAAAACAGCCCCATCGTACACCACAAAGCCTGTCCCGTCGACCCGGTTGGGCAGCCGGTACGTTGTGGTGTGGCGCCCACTGATGTAGTCCTCCCATGTGGCATATTCGGTCAAGGTGTCTGTCCGATATGGAATCCAGGGCATTACGTAGATGCGGTCACCCGCCTGCAGGGGATCCTTGCACCATGCTCCAGACATGTGCTCCGACTCATGGGTAGACGTGGCTTCCAGAACCTTCTGCAATGTTCCCGGACAGACAAAAACTAGAAGCCGGAGAGCAGAGGCAGTAAGAAAAGATAGAAAGAAGGAAGGCGGAGAGGAGGAAGGTAATGGAGAGAGAGATGAATAAAGTGGATGAGATAAAGAGGGAGCAAAGAGAGATTAAAGGCAGAACAAAGTGGATGTGGGACGGAGACGGAGAGAGAGCAAGTGGGAAATTAAGAGTAATGGGAGAGAAAGAGTGGAGAGAGGGATGAGAGAATTTAGAAGAGAGACCATAAGAAAAGCAGATAAAAGTTAGGAAAATGCAGTTAAAGGAAATAAAAATAGGTAGGAGAAGAAGGGCACAGAAGAGAAGTGAGAGATAAAGAGAAATAAGAGAGAGGGATAACAGAGACACGGAAGAGGGGAGAGTGAGAGAGGAGAGGGATGGTGTGGAGAAGAGAAAACAGGGAGGAGAGTGAGTGATAGAGGGATAAGAAGAGAAAGAGATGAAGAGAGAAGAGAGACGATTGAGAGGAAGAAATGAGAGGAGGGAGAGATAGAAATGGATAATAGTGAAGGAGACCAAAGTATGAGGATGGGTGAAAAGAATTGGGGAGGGGCAGAAAAGAGGAGGTGGGCGTACATTGTGCATCAGTTGAAGATACAATGAAAGAGTAAAAAGGAAGGGAAGTTTCAAAAGGATTTAGGAAAAGCCGAGAAGGGTGAGAGTAGACAACAAAAGGTGGATGATAGCATTAGTGAGGACGGAACAAAGGTGTAATTTTGAAGGAAAGAAAAGAGTTAGAAGGAGCAACAGACAATGCAATGGTGTGAATGAATTTGTGAGATAGCCAGGGTGCAGCAGAGAGACAAGATTTGGGAAAAGAATGGTGACAGAGAAAAGAGACAGAGAAAACAGAAAGAGACAGCACGGAAACAGCGAGAGAGGCAAGGAAAGTAAGAAAGAGAAACAGAGAGTTAGTCGTGAACAGACCCAACCAAGCAAAGATCACTCTAAGCAATTTTCAAACTCATTGCTTTTAGCAAGAAGCTGCCAATCATGTCCACCACAAACTGTTATTGGCAAGACAACTCATTTTCAACTTTTGGGAAAGGGTATGGAGGGAGGGGAAGTAGAGGAAAAAAGATTGAATATGAATTGGAAGAAAATGGCCCCTCCCTCCGTTTCCTATCCCTCCATATTATACTCAGAAGGAGAAACGGATGTCCTATGTACAAGGGAAGGTAAGTGGTGACAGTGTTTCAATTTGTCAACATGAGATTAGAGAAAGGTGTTTTTTTACCCAATTCAATTTGTTTCAGCATTACCATCTGACCCTACGGTGACCTGAAACATTTTTTCAATGCTACTATGCTCAGCTTATTCAAACCATGGCCCTAGTCAGATGGAAGGTACTACAGACTTGGTTGAGCACAATGACACCGGGTCGACATATGTACTAGCTGTGGGTGAATATTGTCATAGTGGCTGAAAGATGTTGCAATGGTCCGGTGCCTTATCCCCTATCATCAGGACATGCTATCCTGCACCTGCATATTGTGTCGGAGACCCAGGCACTTCTGACTTGCTGAAAAGTGGGAATAAGGATATTAGGGAACTGTTGTAAGGGTTTAACGTTTAACACTAAGACAGAAAATATGACTGAAGAGCTCATTGAAGGGCAAGTTGTGGTGAATTTGATCAACCATATGCTGTGGGGCAACAACCGCAATAAACAACCAAGCCTACCTAGCATTCTCGTGATCAGAACAGCACCGAGACCAGATATCGCCCTAAGCAACAATTCACAGTTCCTGGATAAAAGGTTATTACGGTTCTTCACACACACCTTGAAGAGTATGCCACCTCAGTAGGAAGCTAGTATCAAAGGTGGAATTAGGAACAAAAGGCAAAATCCCAACCTCCAGCAACAAAATAATTTCTTTCATGTACCAACTCATGGTGAAGATGAAAGGGATTACTGCTGCCCACCGCTTCTCTTGTAGGATCCCCTCACGCTGTGGGGAAAAGGGACAAACTAAAGGAAACAAACAAGCCAACTTCGCACCTTCCCCTGAGGATGTCTAATATAATTTAATACATTCGCCTGCATCAATTGGTGCAATCATAGACGATCCAAAAATGATAGTAAATCACTGCAAACATTGTGCCTTTAAAATGGTTGAAAAATGATTATTTTAAAATGCAGATGGGAAGCAGTACAAAGAGATGCTGGAAGGGACGTTTACAGCAGACAAATAAACACCTTCTGCTCCAGGGAAAGCTAGCCCCAGTCCAAGTAACCGTCGAAGTTGTGGTGAGGGACAGGGCAGGAAGGAACGGGTTAGAGTGGGAAAAATGGTGAGAGCGGGGAGTGTGGCGATTCGCATAAGTAAGAAATTAGAAAGTATGTGGCAAAAGGAACATGGCCACTGAAGACAAAGGGCAGCGATCAGTGACCAGCATGGCTGCAATAGATAATACTGTGCACTTTGACCTCCTGCATTGCATCTTGGGCAGTATGTGTACCTAGGTTTGTTTCTTATTGTCCACCACCCGGTGCCATTATAGCCAGTTAAGGAAAGGGACAAGGGTGTAATGGCAGCTTGGTAGGTAGGAGGAAGGAGCACAATGTAGAACATCAATTGTTGTGGGCAATCTCAATGTTACCGTTTTTGATAGCAATGTTCTTTCTCTGGACATAAAATCCAGACGTCGAAAGGCACCAGTAGCTAAAACCCAGCATTAATGGGTTGCTTTAGTTTGGAAAAATTGCCATGGAGTACTTTTAAATATAAAGTGGATTCCAGTAATAAGGGTGGTTAAAGGAACATTTCCGTGGTAAGTACAGCTCCTGAGAGTTCCAACGTTGTCCTTCCTGTGGAAGTAATTCCTGTTATTACAACCTTCTTCACATAAGAACATCACACCCCCGCTCCCAGGACACTCCGTTTGTCAGAGTGATTCCTGATGTGAGAGCATTTCCACACGGTCCCCGGGTAGAAGTATTAAAAGAATCCACTGTATATTTCTATCAATTGTCTCCTTATTTTGGTTTTATTAGAATGAAAGTGTTGCCCTCTAAATCCAGAACATTTAGGCAGTATTGTAGTATTGTGCTCCTTCCCCCTTTGTCTCCGATTCTCTTCCATCAAAATCAAATTTAGAAATTACGTGAAAACGTAGTTAGGTGTGAACTGTCTGGATGTCAACCCTGCAGTGAAGAAGCAAATCATATGATTAGCAACCCAAACAAGACAGGTTCTGAGGTGTGACCACTTCGCATCTCCTGGTGCCTCAATGCTGCCGCATCCCAGAATACACCTGGAAAAGAGCCATTCCACACAGCATACAGTTAATAAGGGAAAGAAACAAGATAGGTGCACTGCTGAAGCTAAAATGGAGACTCCAAGCTTAGAGATGACATGAACAGCCACTTGAAGAGGTCTTCTGAATGGTCAACTGAAAAGGAAAAAAGGGATTCAGAAAGTACAGTTAATGCTGTGGAATGAATGTAATGGTATGTTATGTGAATTGCATAAAATAACTCAAATAATTGTAAATACGGTGTGTTTTGTGGCAGGTGTTGCTTGAGGCAGGAGATATCTTGAATAAGTAATTCACTAGAGATGTGGATTGGGGGGCACACATTTTATCCTGAGTTTAAATGTAGACTCCTAACCCTTCCAGGCGAACTTTGAGGTGGGTTGTAACACGCCTGATTTACTCTGAACTCGTGTGACTGCAATACCCTGGTAATAGTTTGCAATCAGGGAAGGCAAACATGTAAGGAACATAAAGAAAACTCAGATTTGTTCTTGCACGTTTGTCCAATTTGGGTCCATGTGTGTCCGGGTATGAAGAACATGCGACGATTAAAGACTGGATTTAACTTCCTGTCCTTATGGAAACTTTGTAATAATAGATGGAGGAAAGGTTTTCTTTCCTCAGTGGTTTTCATTCCTATTACAAAAAAACAAGCTCTCAGCTAGCTTTGCGGGAAGAAGCACCAACGAAAGGGTGGTTTTCATGCCATTCTTCAGATCCTTCTTTACCAGGCCGAGGATCTTTACTGATAGAACAACCAATGATGCAGCCCTTCAGAGAATAACAATTTGCCAAGTGGTAATCTCATTTAGAATCCTGATAGTGTGAAAAACCCAATATGCACTTCACACCGACAAGGTGGGGTTGAAAATATGTCTGCTCCTTGATAGTTTCCACACTGCACAAGCTTCTGATATCAACCTGAGATTTTAATATGAAAATATGGAGCCAAGAAGTAGGACTCCTTCAGGGAAAATCTGTGAAGCCATATCCTCTGATTGTGTCTTTATTTTGGTGAAAATCCATTGATAAGGGGTTGCAGGGTGTTTGGAGGTGATGTGGACTCTGGCATCTTTGCAGTTATGCGGAACGCATCCTCTATACTGGATTTTTCAAGGGACAATTGTTTTCCATATTCGTACTTGCTCTATGAAAGACATAACTTTACTGAAAAACCATAGACATTCTGTACATGCCTGTTATTGTTGAGATTAACAGGTTTATATTATAATCTTTGCGGAAAAAACATACATATCTATGGTTAGGTCCACTTTCTATCTAGTGTTGGTGAGAATTTATAACAAATGCACTAATGATTTTGAAATGTACCACAATGCTCAACGATATCCACAATATGGTATATTTATGCCGTAGTTATCTTAAGGTAGGTGCAATTGCTTTAAAATATGAGCCTGAAAAATATTTTTCATCAGGAGATTGTGATTTACATAGAAATGATAATAGCAAATCCTGGTACCAGCATCCTTTGTTTAAATCTGGGACTGCACATGCAAAGGCTTCAGTGTATGAAGCCCACTGGAACATTCTTCACATCAGAATCAGTTGTCGATGATGGAAATCCTCTGTCAAAACCAGGTTGGCCACCCGTCCATTAGCCTAAGGATTACAGGAAAGTTTGGAATTGCCCATCAATAGTGTTGCAGTGGGCAAATGCCTGCCCACAAGAAAGTGCTGCACTTCAGAGAGAGTTACTGAACTGCATTACCTTATGTCAGTTACTGAGAACTTCTTGACTTCAAAAGTGTTTTATTCTCAAAACATGCATATCTTCATTAGGATTTATGCTGCTTTACCTAGCTATTTTAACTTTTTATGAGGAGTCCTCCATTGATTCAATCATATATATCTTGCATATGTGCCAATTGGGCCCGATGGGATGTGAAAGACTGGGTTATGTGACACACTTCCCACTTTTTACAAAGAAATTCTTTAAATATGTTCAGAGTTTCTGAAGCAATGTTTAAAAGTTGAATTACTGAAAATCTGAGCAACTTTAGTGATATAAATTATCCTAGATCGCCATCAAGAACAAACATTCTGCTGACATTTTGTGTTTACATTCAGATTTACATGATGCTTCTGTTGCTAAGGAAGTAATATAGGAATTCCCACATTAGATGGCATTAAAAATTAGACTAGGCTAGGCTAGTTACGGCTGATTCAATGAACCTTTTGCCAGAAGATCAACATGTGTAGAGGTGATAAATAATATGTAAACTGGCCACTGGTAATCCTAAGCCACACCACACGTTAAAGTCTTTTACAGTCATTATTTGCCAGTGGTAACTACCTTCTGCCCTCTCAACCAGATAATGTAGTAACAGCAGAAAGACAGACCGCTTCGTACCTGCGAGGAGTGGTTGTCTTTGAGGAAGATCAAGTTTAACAACTTGACAGTGTAAACAAAATGTAATAACTCTTCGATTTCCATTTATAAGAGCTACCTACATCATTAGGTCAAGTGGGAGGTGGCTCTCATTTGTATCTGGATGGATGAGTGACATGAAATTTTCACTAAAATAAAGGTTCAAGTTAATATTATCTTTCAGCATATGCATCTTAACTGTAACAAGACTTATAGACTGTTCCTGCAAAGTTTCATCTATTGATGTTATAGACCAGACTTCATGGCTGTTGCATTTACTGCACAAGAATGTATTCACAGCATCATTTTCAGGACAATTCCAGTCCAGTCTTTCATATTTGTTCAAAGGGATAACAGACCCACTGTCCGAAGTTTAGAATAAGTGGTTAAAGATCAAGGGCGATCACACACCTTCCACCTTCTTGCTCATTCTTTCTCCCTTTCTAATTACCAAAGTGTAGCTATGCGGATAAAAAGAAAAAATGTATCCTCAACCGATCAGAATTGTAAGGGAACATTGATAGTCTGTTCATCCTCTCTGATCACATCCTCTATTAAGCGTCAGTCTGGTTCAACCAGATTATTATGCAGATGTACGTTTATGAGCTAGATACAGAGATGAGCAATTACTAACATCTCCAACTATGCTGTACAATGGCTGAATCCAGGCAGATTTTCAGGGTAACCTTTTCAGTATGGAAAGGTTTCGGGTTTAGACTAATTGCATGTAAATGTATCCTATCTGGATACCCTAAAGCTCTGGCATGGTTTAGATCCCTATAGTCTATTAGACAAAACACCGTTTTATACAGCAATACCACGTTGCCTTATTATGTTATGTGTATTTGTAAAGTGCACAACTCACCCGGGCGGTATCCTGGAGCTGAAGCTGTACGGGCCAAGCCTGAGTCGGAACTAGGTGAAGAGCCAGGTCTACAGTTTCTTGCTGAATTGTGCCAATTTAGGGTATTTCACGCCATAAATGTAGTGACCTGTTGTCGGCAGTCACTCCTGGTGGTATGAAGGACTGTACAACCTGAGCTCCTCTTGTGTGTCTCCTGTAAGCACTCTGATAGGTCTTGTATTAGGAGTACAGTACCCAGGCCTCGGAGAAGGGAAAGTGAACTACTCTGTTGGTCTGTCAGAGGAATGTTGGGTCCAAGCAGATTTGAATTTTGGCCTCTGTTTCACTAAGTGCCGGCAGAGAGATTTCACAGCCAATATTAGGTGCTCCTGCTTTTATTTAAATTGAGACATAATCTGGTTGCTTGATTTTCTGTTCTTTCTATTATCATATTCTAGCAGGTTGGCCTGTTTACAGGATGTGGCTGCAATCCAGACATGTCCTTTCGGGGCTCCGGGTACAAAGATATTGAAAACAGTACGACCAAGCTCAGCAGTGACTGAAGCACCACCTAACAGATAGTTCTGTTGAGAAGACCATGGCAGGTAGTCCACCTTGTGCTTCCTGCACGTTTCCTCAATAGGCAGGTGCTTCTGGAAGACTTCAGCTTACACTGGAGTGCCATTGCTTATCTATATTTCTGGAGAAAGCCCTGCATGGGATGCTCTCTATCTTGGGGACAATACCAACTTGTTGCCTGGGGGCGCAGGGCATCCCCATCTAAACAAGTCATCCTGGCCCAGAATGGGACAGGCTTCTGTCGCTTTCTGGTGTGGAGTGGCTGGAATTTTGTTCATTCATGTTTAACACTTTTGCCAAATTCTGGACGTTTGGGTGGGCTATAATAAAGTACCACTGGAGGATCAACACGTTTCACTGAAAGGTTCGTGACTGAATACAGAAGCCCCCGAAAATCCCATCTTTAGATTTCCACCACTTGGGTGGGAGATGTAATAGTGCAAACTTGCCTCTAACACAACGAAATGTTGGTTGTGACGGAAATTGAGTTTTACTTTCTGAGGTGATGGCCAAAAAGGAAGGCAGTTTTCCTGGGTAGGAAATATGACCTTGAGTTTAGTCAAATGTTCCAGAGAAATATTATGCTGTCAATGTTAATTAAATTCTTTTATTGAAAACTAAAGAGACAAATCGCAATGAAAGTAAAATTTACTAAGAGGATTAGAAAAAGAACTGATCTGCAAGTCAAACAACTGAATATTTCAGAAGCGATCGTCAAGGCTTTTGTCACTTTAATACAAAATAGAGCCAACTTAGTGGGTGAACTCATGAAAACTACTCACTGATGTAATAAACAATAGTGAGGGAAACTCTGAAAAGCACGGAATCAACTTTTCTTGTTGCTTTAGCCAATACACTAAGTTAGTGTTACAGTGACTGCTGAATTGATTTCTGTTTGTTCACATGGGCTAGCCGCTAACTCTAATTCCAGTTGGTATAAACTTGCTGAAATGAGGATTTGTGACATTAAGTAGCTAGCAGTGCTGAAGACCCACCACTGTCAAGAATGACCCTTTTCAGGGGTGGAGAGGGAATAAACAAACTGTGAGTTGCATGAGCTACAGAAAATGGAAAACATGGTAAATTGACAGATTGGATATGTATGAATGATAGGCTTCATCCACGCAGAAGTGCTATGAAACATCAAATCCCCATAATCGGGGGTGAGAGAAAAATCAGGCTGAGGTACATACAGGAAAGAACTTGAAATACTCCTCTACACATTTTAAGCACTCATGTGTACAGCAAAGTCAAGGGGAAGATTTGGTAGAACACTTCTTTTCCTTCTCCAGAAAAGAACAAGCACCACAGCTACTCATCTTGTCTCACGTGTGTTGTTTGGGTGTTGCTGAGACGTGGGTTGTCTTCTGCGGGTGGGGCAGTGGTATACATAGTGCACTCAGGAAGCTGACTGCCTTTGGGCCTAACTGCGTTTGTGACTCAAGTGCCCAAGGGCATGGTTAGCCTATAATCCACACATCTCTCTCAAGTTCCATAGAGGAGGAAAGTGCTCTGGATGACTTTTTAAAGAGGTGGGTCTAATGGCAAGGCTGAGGTTGGAAAAGCCAATACGGAACAGAGATTGAAAGAAAGAACCCATGGACAATTGGGGGGAAGGAGATAAGGGAAGGTAACTCCCTCAGGGAGCCCTAGAAAAAGAGGCGGCAACACGAGGAGAGGAAAGACAGTGCAATCCAGGCTGGAGGACAGAAGACTTCTTTAAGCCGGGGGAGATGATTCGCATCCAGAATTTGAGTACTGCTAAAACGTGCATTGCCATGTCTAAAGAGGAATAACCCCAGAGGCTGTTGAGAGGAGATCATATTTAAAGTGGGATACAGACTAGTATCTGATGGTGAGTAACTTGGCCTACAGAATAAACCCTTATATGTATCCTGATGTGTGCCTGCTCCGTGAATAGTTGGCAGGTACAGAGGAAAGTGTCCTCAGTGTCTCCCAGGAACTTGGCCGACCAGTAGAACTATAAGAAAGGACATTCCAATCCGTACCTTGAAAAGTCATCATATTTTTCTTTATTTTAGAGAAACTGGGTTGGAAAAAGATGGTGACATATTTTTGTGATAAGGAATATTAGGAGGAGAAGATAGAGGCTACCAGGGGAGTGGAAGCTCTCCCTCTACGAAGCTCTGCTCGTGAGTCAAGAGAAGTGATGCCAAGGAAACAGCAGGATGCTGACTTTGGCAATCAACATGAGACGGGGGCATTGGAGGCCATCAAAAAAGGATGCCTAATCAATTTAGGCTACACCTCTTTAGATACCAACTTCTCAATGCATTTCTAATTAATCTTGTGGCACACTAGAATACTATCTTCTTGGGAGTTCTTCTCATTGCAGATCCGGGTGCCATAATAGAGATTCTGATGGTTGGCTTGAGTTAACATTTGGACATAGACTGTTCTCAGAAGTAAGCTGGTGAGGGATCTAACTTCTGCATTTCTGGAAAGGACTGAAACTTGCTGAACTATTGCCTTTCAATGTATCTTCATGCTACAACTGGACTAGTGAAGCGTTGAACGGCCTGTTACTGCAATGTTGTATCCTCCAAGGAAGTTAACTCAATACTTTCACATGGAACAAAATAACAGCATTTTCTGTACAGATTGTACAAAAATAGAAGTGTTGTCTGTACCTTTATAAACATCCATTGCCTGATGGAGGAATATAATGCAAGGCAAGCGTAATGACCCTGAGTCTGAGGGCACCAAGGTATAAATTTTCTTTTGAGTTACATCCACTGGTCTCTGGGATTTGTTGATAACTCTAGCACACAGGAAATTGAGAAGCAACTGGACTCTCAAATCAACCACACACAAAAAGGCTCATCTCAAAAAGCCTCTAGAGTGACAACCGTACATAATTGAAACTACTCCAAATAGGTACGCTCCAACCAACACCCACACAGTAAATCCCTGCACTTTCCTATGCTACTTTTATGCCCTAATGTTGGGCAGTCACTAATTTCTTTTATTTCCAGGGAGTCCAGGTGACAACTGATAATTAGTGACATGACCTTAGTGGTGATTGAACTACTAAACACACTGCCCATTAAAGGAGCCTCTGATGAGTATGAATCTGAGGATGGGCTGCCTCCTTCTGCATATAAAGTGATGGATATTCCTGAACTACCTTGATTTTTATCCATTTTGAACCTGTGAATCAGCACTACACAATTCTGCATGGTTCAGATTGCACCAGAGACTTCCAGCATTTATCAAGGAAGTCCACTAAACTAATTCAAACAACTGTTTCTCTTATTAAGGGGGTCATCTGGAGTCATGTTTGTAAAATGTATATCTCTGACTCCCCCGAATGAATAAAGTCTCTGAGGTCAAGAGAAAGTGTATCCTCAGGGATTTGATGTAATCAGGCAGGGTTATAACTCAAGTCTCTGAGGTCAAGTCAAAGGACATGAGACGCTGCCCTGATTAACCCAAGACCCTGAGATCAAGGGAAAGGGTAAGGGCCCTGATTAACTCAAGTACTGAAGGTCAAGCCAACATTACCATGTGTTGCTTGACAGACAGATGTGAGTTGTGGTGTGCATCTACACACATTTGCAGAGTCCAAATGGTGAACTGAGAAGAAGATGCCCTGATCTGTAGTCGACCAGACAAAATCAAATAGGACTTTCATGGCACTTAAGAAAATCTGATGAACCACTGACAGCTGAGCGAAGACTTCTACATCTGCAGAGACACCGAATGGCCTCTCTTTGCTAATATTGACCCATCACGAAGTAGAGTAATATCACATTGTCCCTCTGTGGTTAAATGTCCACATACACCCCATAAAACCCACTTAATTGTACAGGCCCCTTTCTTGACAGAAACCGTGTTGGAGCCAAAGGCACAATGTAGTGCATGTCCAGAGGCAAGAAATAACTGAAACTGAAGTTTACTATAAGGGAACTAAAACGATATGACCACTTCAAGACCGTCAAATTACATTTGTACTAAGTAGAGATTAGCTGACCCAAAACAATCAGCTAGAAGAGGTGAGGAATATTGGATTCAGCACTTAAGACATTTGTTTCAACGTTGCTGCTGGTGCCTCCGAACATATCCCAGGGGGTGTGAAACTAAGTGAACATCATAGTTCCTTGTGCAACTCCAAATGTTGTAGATTGAAAGCCCTAAAAATCATTATGTCCCTGATTTCTTATGATGATCAACAAGTGGGTTTGGGACATCTTCATCACATTTAAGAAGTATCAGATCATTGGATTGCTGAGAGCTCATTTGAAGACAGCAGAGATGCTCAGGGACAATGATGGCTGCTACAGAATAGACTTTCTACTCCAACATTCCAATGTTTGTCTTTCTGCTTTCCTCTTTTTAATTTTATAACCTCCATCCTGGGTGCGTGGAATGTTCTATTAGCATTAGAGAATTTCTGTCTCTGGCTATAATGGATCCTAAAGGCTCCTATCCTCGTTATAGGCCCTCACCTGTGGCCCTGGGTCTATATTGCAGGTTCACGGCCTTTAACAATGTTATACCCTTGGCAGCATGCTTTAATTCTTTATTATACTCCTCTGCAGCAGTATATAATTCTATATTTAAAAGACGACTGGGCTTTAGCCAACTGGCTCATTTTACAATGATCACACTATATATAGAGGAACATGACGTAAAGGTTGAGACTGTTCAAGTTGGGGGGAGTGAAGAGTTACGTTTCACCCTGGGTAAATAAAGAGAGAACATGGCAGCACTGCTTCACTGCAGAAGACTGAATGCCTCCACACTGCACAGGTACAGGTGGATGGCTGAACACCACAATACCAGTACCAGCAAAACGATAATCCATTTCTGATTTGGTTGTTAAAAGTTGATATAAAAAGGCATTTCTTGTGAACGTTACACCCTCGATCTCCCTCTCAAGGGTTTAAAAAGAAATCAAAGAGAACCATGATAACAAGGCAGAGGGGTACGGAATCTATGATGAAACCAAAACTTCAAAAAAGTCTTGGGTTGTTGAAGGAGGACAGTGGATCACATGATATGACGTTTGATCGAGTGGACATCGTGATGGCAATATGTTCATGGGTGGAAGGGAAGCAGGTCTGAGATAGAAAGGCGAAGGCATCATTCTAGTTGTTGATGTGAAGGTTGCATGATTGGTATGGAGGGCATTGGGCATGGACAGCACGGTCAAGGCAAATGGACTGGAATTGATCATCCATGACTAAGGAATTACTAGCAGCCCTTTGTGAAGGGCGGAGGGTGTGGCATGCTGCCAAGAGGAGTTTGGGTGATCTGGGAGGTCTCGTCTGCATAGGCCACATACGCTGGGAATATTCTGATCTTTCTGCGCGAGGCTGGCAAAAGAAGAGTGTGTGAGGTCGGTACAGACAAGGCATTCATGCTGCATCAACGACCGTTCTGCAAATCTGGCCGAGATACACTCAAACCTCATAACTCGAGCCTGGCTCTGGGACCTTCTTTGTGCGCTGCTTCCCTGTCTCCTGCAGCCCCTGTGCTGCATAATTATCAGGTACGTCTCCAAGTGATCCGATCTCCTATGCAGGTTCTTCAGTCAGCACTAATTTGCTGTAATTGGGGCTAATGAAATTCCGCTGGGCTGTTACACCACGGATGTCTTCACCAGCCCAGTCCAAGGCCTCTGCTGATGACTTGGCACGATAGAGGGCACACTGCACGTGCTACAACAGGGGACCAGTGACTTAAAAAAGCAGAGAAGGATGCAGTCAACATTAATTGGGCATATTGCTGCCCCCAATTAGAATAAAGCGGAAAACAAACTAACAAGCCTGCAAAGTGGCCAGAAAAGTCAGAGTAGCCTATTGTGGCACGGGGCAGGCAAATGATCGGCCTATGAAACCGTGGGCTTATGTAGTGCATGTAAGTCCGAAGGTATAAAGTTGTCGGCCAGACATCTCTAGGCTAGACATACAGTTTATGTAAATAAATCTTATCTTCTTTTATAAATACTTATTTGCTGTTTTGTCTTGTTGTGCTTGTGTGTGATGGGTTGCTGTTAGTGGTTGTGAGATCTTGAAAACTGATGGTTTTCTTTAGCTTTTGGAAGATGGCGCACTATGATTGAACCCCTAACATAGGTGCAAGATTGGCCCACCCTCTGTCTCTGGCAATTTTCTTCTTCCCATGGTCGCCATCTTGAGGCAACATGTTTCATCGGAGGTGGCTTGCTGAGCGAAGGATGTGGGTTAACAACTTTTGTATTTTTGCAAGCAGAGCCAGGGTGGTGTAATGGCAGATGCCATGAAGGAGCACTAGACCTTGGCTCGGCCACAAATCAATATAGTTTAAGTAATCAGGGTTATGTGCCTGAATTTCTGGCTAACCTGTTGTTTTTCTCAGTACTTTGATTTGGTTTTTTTTACGCTAAAGTGTGGTTTTTGCTTAGACTTAGGTACACTAGCCCAGACCACTGTGACACATTTATTTTTGTTGATAAATACTGGCCGTTCCTTAGTGTAGATTTTCCTTTAGCTCTAGGATGATGGTGGCTCAGTGTAGTAGATTGGTGTCCGTGAGGCAGTATGTTTCTTGGTGTCACTCTTGGACACAACTAAAAGGAGCTCCATTTTGTTGAGACAAAGCGATTTTCCATTTTCTATTATTGTGGTGGAAAGCGTCAATCAAGAGTTTTGGTTAATGAAATGGATTGGGTCCTTATAAAAGAGGAGGCTAGACTACACACACACAGTGGAAATTACTCCCTAGTCATCTTAAATTACATTTTTAGAAGGGCACAATAATTAGGCAGGAACTTGGCAAAATAGTTAGAGTAATCATGGGTTGAAAACACCACTCGTTTAATACCACAAATGTCTTAATTGTTGTCAAAAGGCGGTACAGAAAAAATATAATTCAGCTTTTTTAAATCATCCAATTCATTTCGATGTTTGAGAAGAGAAGTTACCACCAGTGGATAAATCGTGAGTGTTTGGTGTGAGCAGACACCAGTTTTGGCTTCCCTGTGATGTCACAGAGTAGCATGAGGATTCTGGAGACATGACCTCTTTGGCGATTCATAAAACACAGGTTTCAATTGATGTTGGCCAAAGGTTGCAAAAGCAGAACCACAATTTACCATGAGTTGATGTCAACGGGTTAACCTGATTACCTCTGATGTTATATGTAGATGGTCTGTAAGCATGGCAAGCGACTGGAGCTATGCATCAATGAAGGACCAAATTATGCGGAAAGATTGACTAAATTGGGTGGCAAGAAAAGGCTGATTATGAGGCATAATGTGGCATATTCTGTTGCCACATTTCGCTACTTTATCATTTTAACACTTTAATACTTCCTAGGCAAAAGTTTTACTTCAATAGTAGCAGTTTACTGCCTGAATATAGCAATAAGCAACTAAAAGGTGACCAGGTAACTTTTGCAAAGGAACTCCCATTATTGTGAACCACAGATGGTCCTTTTATTTCTAATAACGTTTGATCCGTTTGGGTCAAAGGCACTTCTTTTGTTGACATTTTTAAATTTTGCATCACAGGACTGTCGCTATAAATCCATAAGTAGACAAAGAACTCGGCAGAATTGCTTACTTTCAGAGGCCCCATTTATAGGGTCCTGTGGCAATCCCTATAGTAGATCAACACTGGCCATCTGTCACACAATGCTGTCACGTTCAATAGGTGGCATCGCACACCAGCCAGAGGTGGTCCTCAAAATGAGAAGTGCGTCTAGGGGACGCATGATGAAGTGTGCACGCTTTCATGGAATTCTGGAAACGGAACCTGGTTCTGGAGTCAAAGTTGCACCAGTGCTCAGAACTACCACAGAACTGACTCCAGGAAGTGAATTGGGCTTAGGTTTTTGAATTGGCCAATTACAAAAAGTACTAGCCACGAAACCAAACCAGAACCTCCAAGTTGGTGTTAGCAGCTCCCTTCTCACTGGTCATGTGATGTAGACATCCAGCTTTGCAAGAGAGCAGTGGCCAGGGGTAGGTGATCCCTGTGGCAGCTCCACTTGACGGTCCTATTGTTCAAAGAGTTGGTGTTAGCCTCCTGTTACGTAGGCACACTCGCCTGAAGCAATGTGCTCATATCTTGTCATGCCACCTGGGCTCCTAGCCACGTTCTAGTTTCCTTGTTCTGTCTGTGCTTTGTCAGGGCTTTCGTTAGAGCCAATCTGTGTAGCTGTTCAGTTTGTGCTTAGTTAAACACTTTCCTACAGATTTAGGGAGCAGGTTCATGCTGTATTTATTTTTAGAGATGATTTGTTTGTCAGGTGTTACAGGCCTAGGTAAGGCTTGCTTTGGGCACAATATATGTTTGCAGGTGAAAACATCCTACGCAATAGACTGGAAAGTGTTACTTTGCCGGAATATTGAATTCGCACGTTCACCTGGTGTATTCAGCATTGCTACATACAGCTCAAGAGTGTAGATTATGCATTGAGGTTGTATTTTAGTACCAGTTATACTGTAGTGCTCCTTTCTGCGATTTCACATGCTTTGCTTCGCACTCTTGTGCAGTGTTCAGGCTGCTGTGACTGTTCTGCACAAGGCATGTTTATAAGCTAAGCGCCAGTCGTGCATTGGAGCAAAGTGAGGCGCTGTTTCTTCGTATTACTGTTATGTCTACGGCAGACTCAGTGTCAAGTGTTTGATTTTTTGTTGGATTTTGTTTGGTTTCTCGTGCTGCGTCTCAGGTTAGTAGCAGCTGTGCAGATCTTGTACTAGTTACGTACTGTGGTAAGTACGGTGTCCCTTGGTACTGGCAAATTTCTTGTCTATTGTATGTTGTATGATGGACCTCCTGATTAAGACTACTTTATCTTTGCTGGGGTACCAGCAACTTGGTACCATACGCATCCTCCATTTCATGCGGCTTTGAGATCACTCTGTTTTCTTCCTGTCTGTCTATGCTGGGCTTCTGCCTTTGCCTGAGACTGCAGTTGTCGCTATCAGAGTAACTTACTACTGACTGACAACAAAATAGAAACAGAGCTCTCTGTAGACAATACCCTGTTTTCAGAAAAGATTAAATAAAATATTCCAATTTATGTCTCTTTTCCCAGATACATACGGTTCCAACGACTGACATGGATGTCCTCATTTGATGTTTTTTGGCCACTAATCTTCCCAGAAGACTCCTCTTTCCTGGTGGGCCTTGGTTGAAGGTGGATGTTTTGGACTTTGATAAACACCGGTCGACGGGTAGGACCACTGAAATTATGTGGCAAAGGAGGCCCAAATTAAGTATCAGGGTTGACACAATTATGCACCAAAAAGGGAAATATGCAGCATAACGCAGTACACTCGTGGCAGTGTAAGTCACTATGTTGTCATATTATGGGACATTAGTACTATCTGGACAAAGGTTTCATCTCATTAGTACTAGTAAAACACCCAAACATAGCAAACAGCAACAGACATGTGACCGGTTAACCGTCCCAGGGGTCTGCCATAGCGGGGAAGCAGATGAGACTCTTTTTAATGTAATTTTTGAGCTCGAATAACCGTTTGAGCGAGAAGCATAGTTGTTTGTTGCAATCTATAAATTATGTAGCAAGCAGACAGTGGGTTATGTGGCAGTTGTGCTAAATCTACACTAATACGGGATGCTGCAGCAGAAACATCTGATTCTTATGCAGAAAGCCACTGTTCATAGGTCTGCTTTGGATGAGCATTGATCTGTAACGTACTTTAAATTACCCGTACCTAGACAAATACTGTTCCACAGACTACTATGCATGGTCCTCTCTCCTGTGAACACGACCCCCGCTTACTACTGTCCAGTAGTTTGCTGAGATGCTCCAGCGTTAGGTGGGCACGCCTCCTTAGTAAAGAGGTTCCTCTAGTGAAGATGTCAGTTTCGGACGAACACTGTCCCATTCATTAAGGTTATTGTCCCAGTTTTCTGATGAACATTGGCTCACAGGTTAGAGTTGGTTCGTCAGCCTTTACAGAAGCACAGACCCCTCCATTAGAATGGAATTTCCTGTTTAGGAGTAAATATCCCTGTGGATTGTGATTCAAGAACAGGGGTAGGTTTTGTGTTTGTTTTCAGTGAATAATGACACTTAGGATAATCCCTTGAGGTCCATTCTCTAAAGTAGACAACTTTTCTTTAACATTGATTATTCGTCTTTATGGCATTGTAGACAAAGCTGTTATAATAGATTCTTGGTCAGTCACTTGTGACAATTACCCTCATTTTCAGACCAGCACCGATCTAAATCTTACTGGATTGATATCTGTGAGCCACAAAAAAATCACAATCAATCAATCTGTTCCTGAACGTCTTCCATGCGTTTTTTAATGACCCTGGCTGAATTCCATGTTCTGTTGTTCGTGGTCTCTTAGGAAGAGCAAGTTTGTTTGTCAGGCGTTACTATGGGAATCTACTACCACATACATGACATTTCATGCGATTTTGTTTTGGTTTGACACTTAGTATTATGTTGAGGTTACCAGAAATCTTTGGATATGTGCGTCCTCGGATGGTGAGTGTCCAACCAATCACGAAGTGCAACTGCAACATGAACCAGGAAGTAAAACTGTGACATGAACCAAAAAGTTAGATCATATTATTGAAGCAGGGTGTGCATGAAGCGTTTTAATTGGGAGTAAAATCATTAACCTCGGAAATGAAACATTAACACTGCAAACAATAAAGTTGGTCAATAAAATGTGAACACCTGTAAATGAAAAATGTTAATGGAAGTCTCCAAACCTTAAAAGAAAGAAAGCATGTTTTAGGATAACCAGTTTTTGGGCTTGTCAGATATAGTCTTGTAGATACTTTGTGGCACAACAGGGAGGGCACATTACACTTACATAGTTTCCTTCGCCATGATCTCTCCAATTCCCACCATGTTCTTGAGGATTGTACAGTTTCTACCTCACAACTGATTAATGAGGCACATTTTGGAGTGAGGGTGAACAATTTTAGCAAATGTACTGGATTAACAGAATGGCTTGCCAATCCGTGAAGAAAACCTGCTCTATTTTAGTCACAGGTTACTTTTCTTAAACAGAATTGGCTTTCCCATAAAACAGATTTAGGATTTTTTGTAGGAATGAAGTAACCTTCCAAATGCCATATTACTTCAACACTCTAGATATAATTTACAAGAGGAAACTCATGGGTTGATGTGGTGCCAGCCTATGTGTTTTACCTTTTTACTTTATTACAAGTATCTCAATTTATGGTTGGCTGTGTGACATGTGCGCATGGAGAAGAACAGGAGGAGAGAGGGAAGTATGTTAGATTGGGGCGCCTGGCTACACTAATCAGAGCATTAATTTGCCATAGGTAATGCCAATGCTTTCATAGCTTCACCGCTTATAGATTTTGAAACCACCATGCAGGGGCATCCTAACTCAACCAGCAGATCCTGATTAACCAACTCAGAGCCTGCGCTACCCCATCCCCTGGGTGTGCTACAAACTCAGCCTGCTCCATCATGTCAGTCTTCAGTATGTTCCTCACTAACACCACCACTGTTTGCCCAGGTACATAAATCCTCTGGCTATACTTTCACCCTTTTTCTGTTGTCAACGTCTCTGCCTCTTTGCACAAGGTTAGCATCACATCTTATCACAGTGATAATCTAGCACACAGAGAGACTTGTCACTGTTCAACTAGGTTTTGGGAACCATCAAAATATTGTGTTCAATGTGAGGAAGGGCATTTTCCTCCACCAGGAGTCTCTGTCCGTCCCTGCCCTTTGAGGCAAGGCCAGCTTTGTCCTTTCCCACCAGTTCTGGGTCTGTCCCCTCACATTCCCATAACTGGAGGAGATGCCTTTCGTGATTTCATATTGACACTTCACATTCAGATTGTGTTTGCATGCCTTTCCACATGTTTGTGGCATGTCCATGCTTCTTCTAGCCCAGCATCTGCTCAGTCAGTTGGGCCTGTGTCTACTCTTTGCCAGGCTATACACCTAGCCGTTTTCGTCAGACTCTGTCTGCCCTTCCTTGGGTTTATGTCTGTTCACTGTCAGTTTCTGCTACGGCACAGGGCACAGGACACCGAGGCCTTTATCTGCCTTTGAAGGATTTTCTTGCTTCTCACTGCTAAGCGTCTGCCTGCTTTCGCACTGACCGTGCCACTACCAAGCCCTGTGGGTCCAGAAATGTCTTCTTCCATTGCTCTCTTTGGTAACCCATCTTGCCATGTTTATGCTCTCCACCAAGGCTAGCTCTTCTACGTCTTCACCTAGGGACCTGCCAACTCCACACATCATGTATCTGCGGTCCCTAAGATTATTCCTGGGGAGCTCTGTTGAGCCAGGTCTTCAGCAAAGCATATCCCTGCCTTCTGCGCTTTGTTTAGCCCACCAAGGGCTCGCCTTAGCCCATCATCCATGGCATGATTCTCCCAAAGTCTACATAAGCCACTGCTCCAATGATCCTTGTATTATCCCATTTCTCTTAGCCATTTCTGTGCTTGCCACAGTTTCTACATATGCTATTGGTCCTAATGGGCTTGCTTTATCTCTCTGTCTTGGTCATTTTCTTATTTCTCCTCATAGTTCTCTTGGTACATATAGCTTCCCAGGCCAACCTTCACACTTGTCATCACTCCATAGGGGCTGCTTTAGCTCACCCCCCTTATCCAGGTGTCATTTCTTCCCAATTTCTCTCTCAGTATATATACAAATCACCAGGGCCTTGCTACCCTCCAAGTCAGCAATGGGGGGGGGGTGCATCACCGGGCAAGGCATACCGCCTACTATCACAGCAAACACTGGGTCAACACATTTTACAGTGTCCCAGTAATGATGACATGCACTCCGGTCAACTGTGCTCACCAAACCAATTTTATTGCATCTTCATAGTAACAGCAACTCTCGGAAGACCCAACACGTTTCAGTGCATCCAGCACCTTTATCACGGGTGACCCCGTGTATATAACCTTGTAAATATATATATATGTGCTCCCGCAGGGCTTTCTTTATTTGACTCCCTTGGTTACTGTTTTTTTTTTAACTCAAACGTTATTATTTTCCTTTGAGTAAGTAAATTCGTACAGATGTTGTCTTTTCTAACCATGTGTCATGGACAATGCATTGTCATATGTGCATCTTACAAGACGATTGTGATCATACAAGCCTATAAATCAAGCCTACTAGGTGCATAACAATAGGTGCTTTCTGTATAGCCTCCTCTACATATGTCACCACTCCCCAGGGTTTGCCTTAGCTCGTTCCTTTAGACATTGTTGTCTTTTCTCTGACTGACCAATATACATCTAGCATCTCTGATACCAATATCTTTGCAATTACTCTCTTGGGGCTCATTTTAGCTCACTCCATTGGCCTTTGTTTTCTCTTCTATGCCTCTACACATACAATCGAACCCTGTGACTTGCTTTGCCTCCCTCGCTTGGCCACTGTCTTCTCCTCCCAGTCTTTTTCTACCCGGGGGCTTCCTTTAGCTCTCTCCCTTGGCTACCCAGACCTCTTCATATGTCACTGGCTCCCATGCGGCCTGCTTTAGGCTTACTATCCTTGTCCCTTTTCTTCTCTTCCGAGCCTTTACATACGTAATTGCTCATAGTGGTGTTGATTTTGCTCACTCCTGTGACAATCGTGTGGGTCTCCCTGCCTCTGTGTACGTCACTGAAAACCAAGATTTGTTTAGTTCTTTGACCTGCCCATTGTCTTTTCCCCTGTTCCATCTCTACACATGGCTGGTGGCCCAGGCCACCCTCTATGTATGTAATCACTTCCAATGGCTTTCTTTCCACTCTTTACATCAGTGTCTGAGGTCACACGCAGTCTTTCATGGGACCTGTTGCCACCCCAAAGTATATGAATAGACATGATTTGTACTACGGGTATAATGATAGAGAGATGAAAATTCAGATTCACAAAAGGACACATTGATGCAAATATGGCCCCCGTGGAAAGCCTACGGGGTCTCATAACCCCCCCTCAAGACAGGCAGAAGGGGCCTTGGCCAATAACAGTTCAATGCGTGAGCATGACTGGAACTTGCACGAAAAATAGGAACTTAACTAAACAGAAAAAACATCAGAGTATGCGCAATGATCAAAATGAATTAGTGAATAAAATCTGCATTATTTTGGAAGCATATTTATTCTACAGGTGTTGTCATATTTTAATGTGTGCTTAAAGTGGAGAAAGCGTACTTTAACCCAATTGAATAACCCTGTATGATGTTCACCCGCCACTGGAAGAGGTTGTCGCAAATGACTTCTCAAAATAACTAAACATAGAAAACAGACACATCGAAAAATCCCCATCCCAACCACCCACACCTAAAAAAACAAAGTGAAATAAATCGAAGGACCCCGGGGTGGAGGTGGGTGAAGAGATGGTAAAAGGAGAGAGGGATAAAAGCAGAGAAATTGGGGAAGAGAGAAAGAGTGCTGGGAGCTAGAGGGGGAGGTGGGGTGGGTTACATGGTTGGAGAATAGAACCCCGAGGGAGAAAGAATGAAGGTAAGAGGCAGAAAAGAACAGTTAGCTAGGATGAAAGAGAGAGTCGTGGAGATGAGAGAGGGTGAAGGTGTGAGATAGAGAGGAGCGTATTGCTAGGGTGAGAGACAGAGTGAGGGGAAAGAGGGGAGACAGCTAAAATGAGAAAGGAAGAAATGGCCAGGGAGAAACAAAATGGGGCATACAGATAGTATGAGAGAGAGATGTGGGAAACCGGGTGGAAGAGCTGGTGGTGGTGGGAGCTTTTGAGAGGGAGATGAGGGAGACCCTGGATGAGACAATGGCAAGGGAGGACGTGGAGAAAGCTAGGGTGAGAGACAGAAAAGAAGGAAAAGGAAAGAGTGCGAAAGAGCTGGAGAAAGAGTGAAAGAAAGAGAGACCTAGAGAAGGAGGTGGCATAAGAGATAGTCGGCCTAAGGAGACATAAGTGTGAAGAACGATGTATGGAGGGAGACAGGAGAGATGTATGGTCAAAAGAAACATTAATTTAGCGTGATAGATAAAGAAGCGAATATGGGAGATAGTGATGTGTGTAGAGTGAGAAATAGAGCTAGAGTGAGGGACAAACAGGTTTCGAAAAAGCATAAGGGAAGCCAGGAAAGAGAATGGAGACAGGAGATTGAGCACCAAGAAAGGCACAAAGGAGAAGGTGGGAAATATGGGAGAAAATACATCGAGACAAAGAGAAACCAAGAGAGAAGGAGAGAAAAATAAACAAGTAGAAAACTACACAGAGAGAGGGGGCTTGAGAAAATGAGAGAGCTATTGAGTGAAAGAAAGAAGAGACGAGAGAGTAATAAATAAAGTGAGAGAGAAAGGAAGAAAAAGGAGAGAAAGAGATTTTGAGACAGACAGAGCGAGTGAGAGGGAGCAATGAAGAGGAGAACGAGCAAGGCGGAGGATGTGTCTGAAAAAGCCCAAGGTATCCGGATATCGGTTGCCATGGAAACATGGGGACGAAGAGCAGGAGGAAGCTGAAAGAATTAGGCTGCGGATGGCATATCTAAGCTGACACAAGGACGAAGAAGCAGCCATGAGGCAGAAGAGACAAGAGTCCCAACACACTGATCCCTAAAAGGAGGCAAGGGGCACGAACACAAGGTGAACCCTCAGCATAGCAGGTAAGAGGTAAGAGGGAACATTCAAATCATCTCTCCCCTCGACCTGGAGATCAGAAACCACTTACGAGGGTTACAATAGGGCAAAGCTTTCCCTTTCCTTTGGCAGACCTTTCCTCCATACATTCTTTCCAAAAGGGACATTTTTGGCCCATACCCATGATTGTCTCAGTAGGCCAACTATCATGACCTTCCCACATGACTAACTCCCACAATGTTTATGACCTTTCTAGCAGGCCAAAATTCATGACCTTCCCAGTTAACCAGCTCCCATGATTTTTTTTATGCAGGCCAACTTCCATGACCTTCCAGATGATCATCTCCCATAACTAATGCCCATGACCTTCCTGGGTAGACACCTCTTGTGACGTTTCTGGTTGACAAACTCCATGAACATTTACTTTTAGAATTCATTTCATGACTGCTCTGAGGACAAATTATCGCAGCCCAAACCCAAAAACATGTTGGCTGGCTAGCTTTGATAAACTTATGGTTGAGTTGGCCGTGTTCAACAACCTTTCGGTTAGCCTACTTTATGAACGATTCAGTTGGTCAACTGCTGTGGCCTTTTCTACAGTTAGCTCATGCTCCATGACTTTCCTAGTTACCCAACTCCCATTACCTTCTTGGTTGTCAATAAAAGTCTCATGATACACACTGTTAATCAACTCCCACAAGCTTACCAGTTAGCCAACTCCCATGGCCTTCTTGGTTGTCAAACCAACTTCCATGATATTATTCTTTAAATAACACGCATGACCTTTCTGGTTAGACAACTCCCCTCACCATGCTGGTTGGCCAACTCTCATGTGTTTCAAAGCTGGATAACATGTGACCTTCTCAATCGGCTAATCACCAACATCAAATCAGTTCATCAGGTGCACTACACTTCTTTGGATCTCCCTACGCGTCCCCGGATTGACAATAAAGGTCATAAAACAGATATGGACTCCTGTCCCTTTGATTCCACCCACTGTTCCTGATTCTTCACTTGTGACATATTTCAAAACAAAATTAAGTTTTTCACATGAAGCCACGCCCCCTCTCTGAACACTGGTTCCACAATAAGACGTACAGTGATTCTATAATTCCTTGTGTTCCTGTGTTGCTGTCGCTGAAATCGAACAGTGAGATTATGCATACCATAGTGAAGGAGAGGGTTTCCCTTCAAAACTGATCTTGTCTAACAAACTTAGAACAGTACAGGTATAATAAGTAAAGGGTTTAGCATCCTACATTGAGGATTACGCCCCAAAGATCTGATGGGGGACAAGCTGGCCTCTTTCAAGGAATGCTCAGTGGTATCTCTTGTTATTTGGTGAGAGCCACTAAATCCCGACTGTAACTGAAATGTGGGCGAAGCGATATTGCGGAGAGGGACAAAGGTAAGGAAAGGAAGAGGTAAGTGGTGAGGCGGGAAGGAGAAAGAAGGATCACCAGGGTGGGATATGGAGAAAATGGGAGTATACAAGAAAACATGGCCACAAAAGAATTAAAAAAACAAGGTGCTGGGTTAAGGAGGAAAAGGAGGCGGGAGTCTGTGAGATGCAGTCTTTACCTTTCTGCTCCACTTCTAATTAAGCATCGGAAAAGAGAGAGAAAAAAATGAAAAAAAGTGCAAGAGAAAAAGAGATTAAGTTGTTTCGCTCCCCTTCTTTCTCAAAGAAACCTTTGCTTCATTCACTTTTCTTTAAATTCACCCCCCTCCCAACCTTCTAGATTGTCTCTTTTGAGACAGCAGCCAAGACATCTGCTTTCTTGCGTTTTTCTTTAAAAAACGGTATAGATTTTACTCCTGGATGTTTCAATAATCCGCAACATCGTCCTAAAACCAATAAAAATGTAAGCAAATCCAAAAAATCAAAATCAAAAATAAACTTAAGACAGGAAATAAGAGAAAGCAAGAGAGGTAGATGCCCCACCTTTCACAGAGTTTGCAAGGTAGGAAGAGGGCGAAGATAATAGAGGGGTGAAAGAGAGGAAGGAAGAGGTTTGGAGAAAGAAATAGAGGAAGGGGATATTTAAAGGAAAATGGGGGAATTAGAAGAAAACAGGAAGAAGGTGTGAGAAGGTGGGAGGGTGAGATACAGGGAGAGATGGATACATGTAGGCAGGGAGAGAAGGACGAGTACAAATAAATGTGGAATGGCTAAGCACAAAGGGGAGGAAGGGACGTGGGGCAGAGAGATAAGCAGTGTCCTTGTTTAGAAAGAGATGTGATGGAAGAAGAGGGTGAGAGAAAGAAGAGGAAGGGACGCAGGTTTAAGGATAGCAGAAAAGGTGAAACATTCAGTATCTATATGAGTGGCAGAAAGTTGGGTGAGTAAGGAGGAAAGAAGGGGAGAGGATGATGGAGAGCAGAAGCCAGAGAAAAGTGGGAGAGGGAGGTACATGAAGCCAGGAGAAGGCAGAGGTTTGTGTTGCTACTTTAGAAAAAGGGCCGAAAGGAGGAGATCTATGGCCTCTCCCCCACCTGTGCCAGGGCTGGGAGTCGTACACATGCCTCCGGCTTCTTGCACCAGTTTCAGGGATCTACACAAGCATGCCAACCTCTCCTGCTCACTGCACGGCTGAGGAGTCTTCATGTCCCCCCTCATCCGCATCGCCAGTACATTTGAGGGCCTTCTGACTGGGACCCCGCATTATTTTTCATATCTGAAGGCCAGCAGCAACACACACTCCGAGTATCCAAGCTGGACAACCGAAGGAGCAGGACAAATGCAATCACCAGTGATGCACAATAATCAGGGGAGGCCAAGGAGGGAAAGGGTATCTCAATGGGAAACACTCAAGAGTTGGTCCCTCCTCCATTCTTAATGGTCATTATTTGTGCAGACAGACCCAATTCACGTGCATCACTCCACTTCACGTGCATCACTCCACTTCATGCGCATCACTCCAATTCACGCGCATCAATCCACTTCGCGCATCACCTCACCATGAGTACTGCCGTCACTTCACCTGTCGTGTTACCCTTTTGTTTGGTCGAGGAAGTGGGTTCAGTGCATTTCCCTCATCCTACTCTCCAGTATATCAGCTTCTGCCATGTCTGCGCCTTTCTTAGCAAAATTTACCCAGTCTCTGAATACAAGGTATTTGTAGAGTTTAGGCGAATTGTCAAAACTGTGATTTACATCCCAGCTTTGTGAAAGTATGCCTTCTGTTTCTACTAATGCGTCATCTAAGAGCCAGCCTTTGCTGAGCTAATCAGGGCCTACTTTTACAGGTCAGTATCCTCATTTTGCAAGTCTGGCTTCTATTTCCACTAATCTGCCTAGTGACAGCCAACCTTTGCAGAGATAAACTGGAGGCCTGCTTTCATAGTCTGTGTTTCTCAGATCTATTCCTCTAATCTTCCTGGTAACAGGCAAACATTTTTCAGATGAACTAGTAGTCTGCTTTGAAAGTTTTTTGGGTCCTCTTTATCCAAATTTGACTGCTATTTCCACTAATCTGCCTGCTAACAGCCAGATACTATTTCTATAGACTGAAGTCATGAGTACTTATGGGGATCGCTAAGAGAGAGGAGTGATGAGTGAGGGAGGTACTTCTATGCTCTTGAATAGATTGTGGCTAATAGGGTAGGGGCAAGACCAAGCTTCAAAGTATGAGAGGTGCGTCCTCACCCAATGGGGCTATACCTACTTCCTGCAGAAATGTTCTGGTTGTTCTTTTTGCAGATCAATATCAAGAACCCGATCCCGCCAATCTAAGCCAGAGAAGATTATGGGTAACTTTTCCTCTTGCCCGTGCTTGCTATCCAAAGAGCAGTACCAAATCAGTCACCGGCGGAAAAGGCCTAGAGGGCCCTCAATAAAAAAATGAGCAGTCACAAAGTTTAAAATCATTTGATGCTTGGGGTAAATGAAAACTTTGGGAACAGAGTCTGCTGTTTGGAGTCAGCTGGAAGCTGACAGTAGGTTTTGGGTCAGGGGATATACACATGGCATGTCTCCGTGCTTGCCTACGTGGTCAAGGATCCTCAGAAGAACACACGATTCCCAGCAGGAAGAAGTAGCCTGTCAAAAGACTGCCATAAGACTGCTTCCTTCAGCCTGATTAAACCCAGGCTCAGATGAATAGAGCAGGGCACACAGAGGGCTGAACCCTGCTTGTCTCTGAACTGCCTGAATCGATTAGGGATACCTCTGGAGAACAGCCCTCTTTTTGATGGCAGCTATTTACCCGACGGATCAGGAAACACTGGACCTTGTCTTTTCAGGCTTGCCTCACTCCACACTCAAAACATTCACTAGGTCCTGTACTTAACTCTGCCATACTCAAAGTGTAATTTTATGGTCCCAAAGCAGTTTTAGTGTGACAGTCTTATAAACTCATGCCCTACCAGCACAAAGAGCTCAATGCCACTATCTAATTTGTTGTCCGCAAGGAAGCAGACGTCCTGTTTTCTCATATGGGCCTTGGGCTCACTGCCTTCTTCTAACAATCATGTTTTTTTCATGTTTAGGTTCTAGGCTCAGTGCATTCTTCATTCTACCCTACCACTCACTGCACAAGCATTCCAGCCAGGATGGGATTGTATGACTTTCTTACCCAAAAAGTTGATTGAAGCTCTGGATACAACCTGTGTGTAATGGCTGATAGACTAAACGAGCTTTGTAAAACTTCTAGTTTTGGAGGTGGCTTTCAGAAACTTCCACTCACCGGCTTTGCTAGTCCACTTATGGCTCAGCTAGCCCTCAAGTTTGACTGGTGCGACCTTAAGGTGAGCCACATGTGGTTCAAGTAGGCTTTTTGTCCTATCTCAGTTTGTGGATAGCAAAAATATGATTTTGTGGTAGCTGGGCTAAAGGTAAATGCCTCAGTGCGCATGTGTTTTTGCCTGGCCCTCTTGAGCTAGCCAAACACACATGTGCACTGTGCTCTCTCCAACCCGGCACTGTGTTGCCAGGCTGGAGACAGCAGGCAGAGACTATTACTCTGCTTTGGAGCACCCTGGCTTGGCGCTCTGGCCAATCTGAACGCTACTATCCTGCTGGCCGCAGGGCAGACTGGGAGCCTTTACCTGCAGCTACAATAGAGGCAGAGGAGCAGTGCGGTGGTGTCGGCGGCAGGGGGAAATCAGGTGTTTTTTTAAAATTAATTTTCCTCCCCATGCCCCTCAACATGTGCCGTCCCACTCTTTCAACGCGCTGTGAGCCGCTCCTGTTCCTCTTATATAATTAATAATTATAATTAACCACCGAAATCACAACTTCATACAGTGGGAGCTATCACATGCCCATTTTGAGGCAGAGGAGAGAGTGTGAGTGCTCCTTTAAGGAGGCCGGGCCTATGGAGGGGTACAGGAAGTATGCAAAGCCCTACCGGAAGGGTACACATAGAAAAAGTCAATTCAGACAACTTTAGTTGAGAAAACGAGCGTGACAAGACAGGAAATTAAGTAGAAATTATAAAGTCACGATGTTGACCTTTCGGCTATGACGTTGCCATAATCAGTATTTCAATAATTTGATCACTTTTGTTGGACAAACTGTGTTGGCTATTCCATATTAATTGCTCAAAATGTCATTGGGGAAAAAGCGCAGACGATCTGATTGCAGGCTGCCTCGCAGTATTTTTAGTCCATGGGAAAGGGAGGGGACATGCAGATGAGCTCATCAGCCAATTGGAAGGCCGCGGAGGCAGGTGGTGGCGCCATGAATTAATCACTCATTTCAGAAGTCAGATCCGGCATCTTCTGTCAGAAAGTTCAGCAGATGGCGGGAACTGCCTCCAAATGCTCCCCCACATGCGGCACCTACTCCCTAGCAGGCGCTGACACAGAGGTGAAAGTTTCCTTCCTTCACCAGTCCCTTCCGGCTGGACCATGCTCGACTGCAACACCGTCCACGCGGGCTCTCTTGATACTAGCGGCTGCACGAGTGGACTGCATTGTTAACAGCCCCTCACCCTCCTGCGCACCTTAACAGTCCCCGCAGTGGATGCGGAGCCATGGGGGGCGACGTAATCAGAGGGATGCACGACACTAATCAACTCAATTTACCTCTTCAGCTATTTATAAGCACGGCTTCAGTCTCTCACTTTCTACCGGATCTCGCCATCTGCCTCTGTATGTCGCTCACCTTTTCACATGTACCTTTTTCCCTACACACCTGATTTCGATAACAGTGCCCAACTTAACCGAGCGCCGCAGGTATCCATCCTTCCATTGTGGTGCCCATCTATACTTGTCACATTTTGTTGTTTATCCCTTGTTGCCTTCATTCGTCTGTGCATCCATCCATTGCACCCGACCCTGAATATACCCATACAATGCTTGATGAATTGAGTCCTAAAACAATCCATCCATCAATCTATCCATCATCTCACCCACAAAACCCTTCGCTATATCTACCCCGGCTCACACCCATGTGTCCAGCTAACAATCCGTTCATGCCCTCACTCAACAGACTGAACACTGATCTCACACATCCACTTTCCTCCAACCCATCCATCTCTGACATATCTAACACTATTTGTTTTTCAAAAGACATATATTTCCTGTGCGTTGCTGCGTGCCTTTCTTTGCTCACCATGCATCGTGTTTCCACCTGTCTTCAGTGTTTTTCATCTCTTTCTGTACCTCACATGACACCCTCATGCTCACCTATGGCGCTTCGATGCGTCTGGTGTAAGCTGGCAATACTGAATCCCAAATATTCACAGGTCCCAATTTTGTGACCACAATATCGCATGACAACATTTCGGCAGGTACATCTCTATATTTTTCTCTGTCTAAATCCGCATTCATGTACTTTGGTGACATATAGATTTCTCTAAGTACACAGATGTGGAATAGTAAATGGAGGATTTTCCAACTTCTGTAGGAAATGCTAAAACCTGATAAAAATGCGCTGGAAATTCAGCCAGTGGATAGGAAAACAGGATGCATTTCAAACAAAAAAATGAAAGGTTTTCTTTTCATTTTTTCAGAGTAGGCATTGGTCCGTGGGACCACTAACTGCACTAAAAAAATATTTTCGCTTTCATTCACAAAGGGGAGGTGGTCCCTTGGGGACTCCTTCCCATTTGCAAATTGGTTACTACCAATTTGAAATATGTGTTAACTGCGATTGTTTTGCGACCGCATTCAGGGTCACAAAACAATCATACATACCACTGCAAATCGCAGTTAGGAAGGGACACCCCTTCCTAACTGTATCTCGCAAACCCTTTTTGCGATTTGCTAAATACATTTCTGAATCGCAAAATTTGGTTTGTACATTGGGAAATGCTTTTTCCTTGTCTCAAACGGTCGAATTCTGCGAATCAGGCCGTTTTTGACAAGAAAAAAGCTTTGTACATCTGGCCCTTAGTGCTTTACAGGATGTACAGTTTCGAAAAACTAAATCGCAGAGCACCTCTGATTATGGCCCTAGCCAAGCGACCCTAGTGGCAGCTCAATACCAAAGTTCCTTCCGAAAACTCAGCAAAGACCAACGTGGCAACTGAAAGCTTGTATGGACTGCTGTCTGACATACAACGAGAAGTACTGCTGCTCAGGTCTCCTTCTTCCTGCATCGCTAGCCTTGACCCTGCTCAAGTGGTTGTAGACCTGGTTGGTACCAATCAGGAGATCTAAAAGACATGCAAAGACCTATGGGGTTAGCTCAAAGGCTATTTAGATATGTGATTGGCTTCAAATGCCTTGGCCCTCCACTTGATCGGGCCTTCTTCTCCCCAGACTCTTAGTACTCCACTTTTTCAAGGTAAGTGCTACCTTAAACTGCATCACTCCCTTGTGCTCTTCAGGTGTTGTTATCTCTCTGACACAATATGAACAAATTTACTTTAACATTAAGGGGCAGACTTATGGAAAGTGGCGCTGCACCAAGTGCAGCGCCACTTTCGCTGCGCCCCTTAGCACCCCCCTACCACCACCATTATTCATGACGCTATTGATGTACTCTGCAACAGTAGCGCCAAAATATTGGTGCTACTCCTGCAGAGTACATAGGGCCCCATTCTAGCGAATTGAAGCCCCCTTTAAACGTCTGCTCTTGAGCAGGCATTAAAAGTGTGATAAAAAATGGTGCAAGGAAATCACATAGATTTCCTTACACCATTTTCCCGGCTCCCCTAATGGGGGAACGCCTCCTTTGCATACATTATGCCTGGTGCAGGCATAATGTAGCACAAAGGGTTACAGAGTGGCGCAATGCATGCATTGCGCTACCCTGTATTTACAGCGCGGGGGTTAACGTCTTAAATAATTACGTTAAGGTGGTGCAAGGGCATTATAAATATGCCCCTAAATATCTTACATTGATTTGTCCTAAACTATCAGGCTGCTACAACTTCCTATTCTTGAGTACATGTCCTCCACCAAAGTGCTGTGTTCATCTGTTGTAAGAGCAGCAACAGACATGTACGCCTAATCTACTGTTCTTCAACTGATTGAATGTATCAAGACAAGAAGGAATATGTAATATTCAAAATCGGTAGTTATCATATCACACTTGGCCGATCCTCTCTTCCCTTATCACTGATCCTCAGTAAACTGGTCTTCAAGCTAGCTCCTTCTTCAGTGTCCAAAGTCACAGCTCTTTGACATACAGGCTCTTTGCATCCTGCCTTTTCCTTCACATGGATGTTGCCAAGACAGACTCTGAGAAGTAGGTCCTCTATCCTACACCAACCCCCTTCAATTTTACAGTTGTGTATTTGTTCACATGACTCAACAAATTTAGGTTAAAAAACACAAGTCTTTTGGTATTTTTAAATGATGGCAACAAATTCAACAAGATTACATAGGCCTCTCGAATTTTATTACAATTACAATGCAATACTGGGGAAGGGTGTCTAATCTGAAATACCTGGGAATCCCTATTACTATGGGACTAGACCACACATTGGAGGACAACCTTGAACCTTTGTTCCTTAAGATACAATCTGATAGTTTGTGGTGGTCTGCACTCAAGGTATCAATGTGTGGTCCAGATATATAAAATGAATATAGTGCCTCATGTGAACTACATTTTTGCCCTCTTACAGATAAAAATACCACCAAGATTGGTTAAGGAGCTAACTATCTTGATAAAGCCATTTGTTAGGAAAGGGAGGAAACGACAAGTTAAAATGGGGAAATACAAACAACCACACAAAGCGGGGAATTGAGATTACTCCACATCAAAACGTACTGGCTGGTATGCCAACTTATACAAATGAGGTACATGATGCACCACACCGTTGCTACACCACAGTGGGTTTACATAGAGAAAGTTCTGATGGTTAACATAGGACCTCTTCATTTATTATACATGGAAGATAAGAAGAAACTGACATCAAGACACCAGTACTCAATGCTTTGAAACAGGGTGGATAGGGTTCACTCTCTGAGGGGGAAGATAGCAGAATTCATTTATAAAGGCACCTATTTGGCACAAATGTAGCATCAAAATAAGAGGGGTAAAACCTATCTGAAAGATGTTCATATCTCAGAGGATACACAAGGTCGATCAACTCATCATGGTGGGTAGACTGAAGACATATGCAGAAATGAAGGCAGAGATTGGTACCCCGCAAATCCTCTCTTGGGATTTCCAATGAATTAGTCACTATCCTCCCAGACTACCCTCACCAGCTCTCAACACATTAGAGGACTCAACCATAGTCCAATAGCTACACAACTGGGGTATGTTTAAGGGAGCAGTCCCAGGAACATGT
Organism: Pleurodeles waltl; assembly: GCF_031143425.1. Taxonomy (NCBI): domain Eukaryota; kingdom Metazoa; phylum Chordata; class Amphibia; order Caudata; family Salamandridae; genus Pleurodeles; species Pleurodeles waltl. The sequence continues at coordinate 439,376,222 of NC_090443.1, read as the reverse complement.
AAACTCCTCATAAACCCCTGGTTTTCCATACCCTCATAGGCCTCACTGAAGGTTTGGTGTTCCGCCTCCTACATATGGACTATACTGATGAAGACAGGAGATTTGATGTCCACATATGACAAATCCTTACGAGAAGCCCCCTTACATAGCACTGGTTCACAAAGAGACTTAGCACTACTGGGATACGGCCAGAGCTAGACGATGGAGGTGTGATCGTCCTGACAATGATATAGTGCACTTAACGGTGGGAATACCCAGCATTAGAGGGATTTTATAAAGCTGTATGAGACATCATGAAAGACAAGGGAGGGTTAAGGGATGTACTATGCAACATACTGCCCTCCTACATGACAGTAGTGAGTACTCTAAGCTAATGTATGCAAAGGTGGTTCACCACTGCATTAACAGTAGCCAAGATCAGTGTACTCCATCTTTGAAAAAACACGAGCAGCATAGATTGAACGAGAGATTTATTGCATGACTCTCCATGTGGATAAATTTGAAGCCAATGGGGAAGAGTTTTTTCACCACCCACTATAGTTTAAATCCAACGAAACCTACCCATGCAAGCTTTCACAACACAATGGTTGTTGTAAAACGTATGGTGATGCTAAAAAGGTACATCAGATATTCTGTCAGATAGGTTAGATGCAGCCCAGTTCGAGACGCTGGAGCGAGGGAGATGAATAAAGCCTTATGACTGCTGGTCAAAAGATATGCTAACTCAATGTTAAGGATGGAGTCCTTAGTTTACACCTATGAGGGAAAGGCTTGAACACAATGAATTACAACCTGAGGGAATTACATCCGCGCCAAACAATAGTCGTGTGGGTCCTAGCTTGTATGGTGGTAAAAAAAGTGATCAATTACTTAAGAGTGTTTAATGTATCCTGTTGTTTTATGTGAAATAAGGTAGACATTTAGACTAGCTTATGATGGGAGTATACACAAAGCCTAGAAGGAGAGAGGGAATATACTAAAATTTAAAGTCTGGGATATAAGTAACAATCAGATTATGGGTCACACACACATTGACTCTTCGCTAAACCTGCTAAGTTAAATGTGACACTGTTGTAATATTTCAATAAAAGTGGTAAAATAATGAAATACTGGGCTAGGAAATGCACGGTTATTCTTTTTTGACAATTCTATGAATGTCAGTCCATGCTCGTGTATTATTTTACTTTCTTTGATTCCCTCACTGTCAAGCCATGCACTGACCGAATTACTATCTTTTCCATTGTGCTATTATAGAAAATACTTTCACTGACAATTCAAGTACAAATTCTGAGATCTACTCTCTGTTGGTCCCATCACCTTATTGAACTCCATCTAAATTCTAGAGACTTCAACCAATCTATCCCGATGCCACAGCTTGCGTCCATTCAAATCATTCACACAGTTCACCAAAATTATAGAAACCATCCTCTGTCCCTGTGGGTACACCACCACCATGATCTGCAAATTGGCCCTCACCCTCACTAATCAAAAAATTACACTGTTGAACTGGTCCAATCATTTTTCAATTCAATATCAAATCATCCATGGAAAGAAATTTCCTTTATCATGTGGAGTGAGCTCCAAATACTTTGGCATGAAATCCAACCTCGCTTCTGTCAATTTTGAACCTCTCATAACAGAACAACTTCAGATGTGCCCCCAACAAGCCAATATATGGTTTTGCTCTCATCATGTCTCTAGAATGATGCACTGTCCTCCATTACTGATCGTCTGGCCCAACTTAGACGTCACCTCTAATAGCTGAAAGCGCTAAAGATTCAACTTTCCATTTACGCACCATGTAGGCACTTAAAAAAGCACTTTGAACTTGAAAACACCTTCTTGAAAAATCATCCTCTCTATTACTAACGATTTCATATAGTGAAGTAGCAAGTGCGTCCACGAGTGAGCAGGTCAATCACTGCACTTTGAAACGCTTCCATGATAAAAAGCTTCTTATCTTCAGGTCTAATTCAGAACATAAACCATTCTGCTTGCCCACTGGCTACCCACTTGAAATTATTTGCTGTTGTAAATGTGCTGGTCCTTTTGCCATTTCCATATCAATTCAATATCTAAAGGACATCCAGAAAATAAATCTCTTGCCTCATTGCGATAATTAACTTCAAATGTCATAAGCTGGACCTCTAACTCTAAAGAATGGATGAAGAATGCTCTGACCAACTTTCACTTTTAAGATGAATTTGTGAATTCCCACTCCTTGCTGGTATGGTTCAAACACAGCTACAACCTGGATCAAATCATAATCAGGAAAGCTCTCTATAGACCATATTCTCAGAAAATTACTATCCAATCTCTACAATACTATTTCTGTAGAAGGTCCTTCAAAGAACGGCTACTGTTCAATTGCACTACTGCCTCGAAAACCAGTCCTTGGGTACCAGCAATCCATGTTTCGCTGTTTTACAGGAACTGAATTGCCGTACTTGATAATTAAACACATTAAGGCCACTGTGCCTTATCAAACTTCATGGATTGGCTTCTGTTGTTCTTAGTCACTCCGTCCTGCTCAGCGATCAAGGAGATACACTTGTGGTGTCGCCCAAGACTGGGGCCTATTTTAGACTTTTCCTAAACGGCTGAAGCTTGCAAACCTATCAAGCTCTACTTTTCAGATCATCAGCTAGGGAATCTCTTCAGAAGTATTTTCTTCCATCGTTCCTTTTCAGTATTTAAATTAAAACCACTTCATGTCAATGACTCTAAACCTACTTCAGTGCTCATCAAAGATGGACATTATTTGCTTGGACTTTCAACGGCTCTAAACATACTTCAGTCCTCATCCGAAGATGAACATTATTTGCTTGGACTTTCTCTCCAATGATGCTAAGAATTAGAAGTTGAATGAATTCAGCCCATCAGTTTTAGAAAATCAGAGACAATCATCTACAGACATAATGTCCTCATCTTGACTCTAGTCTACAGTGATACAACATTTTCTTGCATGTTCAGTCTCAATTCAACTCTGACCATGAAAGCGCTAGTCAATCAAGCTATGAAAACAAAAAACACCATCAATTAAAGTTAATCCGTTGTGATCGGACGTTTCTGCATGAAAATCATATGCCTACAACAGCCGAGCCATCAATAAATCCTGCCTCTATTGTTATAATTTATTTTACTCGGAGCTTCCCAAAAAACGCATTAGTCAATTCAGAGAATTGAATATAATGCAGCTCAAATAATTACTGAAGTATGCATATGCTCACACTGCGGTATTTCTCAGGAAACTCCACTACCTGCCAGTCAACGCTCATATTTAAAATGGTCTCATTTCCACCCACAGAAAATGCCAATTCATTGGGAAACCTTGTCCACTCATTCCCTGCCTAGTATTTGTTCAAATGACCAGGGTACATTGAATGGTGCAGGTACTTGGAAATTTGTCCTTGGTGGTTGTTCCTACACGTATGGGGCACCCACTCTCTGGAAGTTCTCTATTCACCTCACACAGTGAAACAAATCTATATCTGGTACAGCAATTTTTTTTATAAAAATACATGTCAGCTCTGATACCAATCAGCTTGCTCTTACTGGAACTTCTGTGGCACATATTTTAATCAACACACCTTTGGATGCCTCTTTGCTGGTTTGGGAGTTATATTTACTCAGCGTCTTTTTGCGCACTCTGTTTTATTATATAGTGATTCCTGTTGTGGCAAACTTTAGGTTCCCCAGAGGCGGGTCCATTGAGTACGGTTAACTCATTTTGAAAGCCAGATACGAAAAGACAGAGATGAGTCCCCCTAAAATCTTCCACAGCAGTGGTCAGTTGGTCTTGCATAGTGACAGATGATAGGCATCCTTACAAAGTCTGCATTCTACTGGGCCTTAGGTATGGATCCTCAGTAGTTGGTAGCTCTACCTGGTAGTTTTGCAGACTCAAGGATCTCTTTGTTGCTACACATGGTGGTCTCCAGGAGCCCTACCTTAATCTCATGGCAGACCGAATAGCAGGGGTGACCATTATATATCCAGGAGGTCCGGATCCATCACAGGATTTTAGGACAATCACATACTATGTAACGTATTTGCAAGTATATTTATTGCAGATAATGTCTTGTATAGATTTCTTTAATATATGGGAGTGATCTGGACTTGTGTTGTTGATCTCTCCCCTACATGTTTCTTTAGAACCAAATCCTGTTGAGTTTACATACACTCCTTCAATATACAGACAAATAAGGCCAGATTAAGTCTTTCCATTATGACACCTTTTTTTATATCCTCTGTTCTTATTCCATTAATTTCTTGCCACTTTTGAATCATATTAAATTAACTAAACTCGTATCTGGGCATTGTTGTTCATCTCTCTTCGAGAAGAAGGAATTAAATAATTCATGCTTGGAGTGCTTCACCCTCTCTCTGTTTTCCGCGTGCCTACGCTAATGTTTTGTACATGACGCTGAGAGGATGGAGGCAAAATAGACCATCAATGTGAACACAATACCAATAGAGCTAAGACTGGGGTAACAATATTATCCGTACAAATTCAGAAGAAAGAGGATGACCCAGCTACTATTATATACTTTCTAATTGCACTGAATCATTTGCCCAGCGTTCACCTCCAACTCTCCCATTGCATTCACCTTCCATTACTGTATCTACAAATTCCCTGTTCTACCTTCTTTAGGATAGACCTGACATGTTGCTTAAGCAACATACAGCCCACCTTTCTGTCCCAAAGTCCCCAGCTTCTGAAACAACATCCCTTTTTTCCACTTTCTTCTACAAGTCAAGCTTCTTTGCTTTTACATGCTCTACAAGGCAAGCCAACACCATGTATGGCACATATGCCATTTCCAAAGCTGATAATAGATTTCCAAAACTACAACACTTGTGTGGATCAAATCCCACTCATTCTTTAATCTGATTTAAGTCCAACCATTGTGTATCCAAACTTTGTGCTGTCACTACATCCTGGGCTGCCTGTATCTCAATCTTGCCATAGCCAGTGACCTTCATAGCATTTCCTCAACCCCCGTCAATGACGCAGACATCTTGGAAGGGTTTTGGCAGCGTCAAAGCATGGCTCAATGCGGACATCGGGCCCACGGCCATTAATATATATAACTGCAGGTGTGCAAGAAATGCTTGGTATCCCTAGAGAGGGGACCGGCCAGTGGGAAAACATCAAATCAAAGACATTCAGCAAGGGAAATTGTAATTATTCACACCTGTAAAACACTCATTTTCCCAGAAAGTGGCTCCGGCAGGGGGTTGGCATAATGCCGGGGAGAAAGCAACCTCAGTCAGCAAGCGCAGGCATGTGGGACCGACGACGAGGCGATCCCATTAAACAGAGGCGGGGTGGTGGGCAAGTAGACATTGAGCGAGCTAGAGAAGGACAACAATGTAAGTGAAGAGGGACAAGAGAAGGACAAAAAAGACTGTCTTAAGAAGACAGTGAAAGCAGTAAGAAAGGAAGACGAAGATGGGTGATGGCAGGGAACAAACGGAGAAAGATCAGGGGAGACGTGTTCCATGCATGGGGGCAGATGAAGAGTCAAAGAGGTGAAAGAGGAACAGAGTCGGAGGGAAATGATGGACAGAAAGGAAGACGAGAAAAAGCTAAAGAAGTAAGGAAAAGAGTAAGAGAAAGAAAGGGTTTGTATTCATTTTCATACAGTGTCAAATACAGTCAATATATAGCAAATCAAACAGTCAGAGGAGAGAATGCACCATATTCCCGCCATCACATTGCCACCTGCTGGAGGGAAGGAGATGTTAGTTGGGGACGAAGGCAGCTGGAAAGAAAACATACGGGTTAAACCAAAAGATACATCTATGCACTGTCACACCCCTGTCAACAGTGAGCTTTGAGAGTGTTACCCTGGTGAGTCAGCCCAGCTCTCTTCAACCCTATACCATGTCTCCATAGGGATCGCAAAGCGGACTGTCCAATGAGGAAGAAGAAAGGGACACCCAAGTTCTACACCCCTTCTACTTAGTGACTAAGAAAACTATCTCGGGCAAGGGGAGATAAGGTATTTCTAGTGGTACATTCCTAATTCTTAGTGACATGCAAGCAGACTTTCTGACTTTCTGATGAAGGAAAATAAGGGGACACCCTGAAACCTGCACCCTATCTCTTAGTAGAGCAGTGAAAGAAGGGGACGCGCTAGTTGTACACTGAAGTCCCTTAGTGACCACAAAGCAGACTGTTTGACGAAGGATAACACGATACCCCACTCTTCAGTGATGAGAGAATGGACTCTCTCAGGCATGGGAACAGTACACTTCTACTCCTCAGTGATCAGAGCGCAGACTTCTGGTGGAGAATCAAGGACACTCCCTAATTCTACAGCTTTAACTCTTCCTGACTAGCCCCAGCAACCAGATAGTGAACTATTGAATAGTGGCGAACAGAGGGCTAACCTAGTCCTACACGCAATGCTTCAGTGCCCAGAGAGTGGACTGTCCTGTGAAAGAGGAACACATTAATCCTACATCCCTGAGCCTCATTACCACTAGGCACTCAATAACCGTGAGCAACTCCAGAGCAAACTGAGAAGCAGAAGGCAGTGCTGTCCACTTTAACACTACACACACTGTGACTGCTCCATGTCACCAGAGCAGGCTGGACAGTAGAACCAGGAGCTTCCATCTTTGATTCTATGCCCTGTGACACTCAGAGATGCCTTCATGCGAATTCCAAGGCTGGATGAAAGAGTGAATGTCACCCTAATATCACCGACCCTATCCGTAGGTGTTTTTTGGGAGTTTTGTCCAATTAGAACCCATCTCCAAAAACAACCTGTCAGAGCAGATCTGGGATGAGAGCCAAAGCAAGGCTCACCACGTCTTCTCCCTAAAGCCGGGAGCTTTAAGGAAGCAGTGTGTGGGAGCACTTTACCATAGCTTGTAGATGAAGGTCAGGGAGGGAGAATCAAGGTTCGATGGCTGAACTCATGAATAAACTCAAGCCTGCACCGAGGGAGAATCATTACCGGATGCTTTGAATCAGTACATAAGGCCACACTCCATCTACGTTTTAATGGCCCAACACACTGGTCCCAATACGACAGTTGGAATGCTGTTCTATTGGTCTGGGTTCCCACCAAACAAGTGTCTCAGCTGTGAAGCGTCCATTGTTCGCTTGTGGTAGGCAAGATCAGGCTCCATGGGTGTGCGAGAGCACCAGTGCTTTGCAAACACAGTCTGTGGAGTATTTTCAGGTGAGGTGTTTTAAAGCCCTGTTTGTGCCTCCACCAGATCTTCCAAGATCTGGGGCCAGAAGGCTTTATCGTTCTGTTATCCTTTCTCTACACACAACTACTTTTCTATGTCCTGCTTTGCTACAGCTGGGCAAACAGACAATGTCCTTTGCCTTAAACTGCTATTCCCTCGCTGCTGCCTTCTACCTTATTGGAAATGGGAACTACCAGTGACCAACGACACAAAGAACAGCTCCTTCACTTGCTCAGGCCGCCTGTTAGGTATCACTGCTCTTTGCTTCCTCCCGTGGGGTGAGATGGGCTGCTCCTTCTGCCTGCCCGGCTTCCAACCCCTGTCGGGCTGGCAGAGTTGTAAGGTTTTGATGTCACCCTTATTACTGCCTCTTGCGTCGTCCCCTTATCTCTTCAGTATTTATTTCATTGTGTCTGCGAGGACAATATAACTTGCCAGAGGAACCAAGAATATCAGCACTTTCCCTGTTCGTATTTACTGATTTACCTTTTGGGACGCATCAAATGGGCCTTACAGATCTTATTTTTGTCAGGTTCAGTTTCCCATTGTTGTCCCTCTCTCATATTGTTACTGCGTCACTGCTTTTCTAAATTGGTGGGGGGTCTTTTTCCCATGACCCTCTTTTAGTGACTCAGGACTCTTGCCACTTGGGCTGAAAGCATCCGCACGTGACTGAAAATGCCCTGATTAGAGATCTGCACCACCGAATTGGGAACACTTCTGATTGGCTTTAATGAGAGGCGGACTCTCATGAAAATACAATCAGTCGTGGGATCAGTAGGGAGTGAGCTGGCATGTACAGCCCTGCGGCTCCGGGCTGCCGTTTTGCCCAGGTAGGCTAGAATTGCAAATACACATTTTCCAGGGGAAAAAAACTTGCTAAAAAATTGTGTTGCAATATACGGATTTCTCGGCGTAATTAGGTCAACTTTATTTATAGAGGTACGCCAGAATAACTACAAATTAGGTTGGTCTTTTTTATTCTCCAGACGTTCGTGTCCTATGTCAATTTATCAACAAGGAGAGGCATACCCGTTGCTTTGAATAGGGAATATAGGAGACACTAATGAGGGTGTGCATATAAGGAGCACACAAAAGGCAGCCATTTTGAAATTCGACCCTGATACTGAGAAGTACCCCTGAGAAGTGTCCAGTTGGCCTTCTTCGGCTCCTGGTGTGATGGGTGAATCCAATTATAATGCTACTGTTATTAGGGATGGTGGTCTTGGAAGGGCAGAATCTTCTACTGGGGATAAGGCAAGGGAGCTCAAAGTAGCAGACCTCACCACTCATTTCAGAGCATTACTAACCCTCCACAGTTTTTGAATATAATAGCAACATTGCTCTATTCCTTAGAAGGCAAGGATTCTTACACATGTTACTCAAAAATGCTACCAGGCAAAGAGGGTGCTCTTGAGTTACAAGGACCATGTCTTCGACTTCCGAAGTGTTTTTTGATGCACACTCTGTAGTAGTTGGGGCAATTAACATTTCTTTGTCCGTATCCTCCTTCAAAATATCAAGTCCTTGAGAAATATTGTGTCCACAAGAACAGTTTCTAACAACCTAAAACTGTGACCACAGTGGGTAATCAGACCGTGTCCTCTCGGGCCCTGACACATTATTGTATACTTTCATCTCCACCTCAATTCCAGTGTATCTGAAACTTTCTGGAAGGTCTGATTATAGAGGTTGTGCGTGCATCATTTTTTATTAAAACTTGGAATCGAGTCTTTTTTTGGTCTTGAAAAACCTGGTTCAAGAAATCAGAGAAAGAGCATTCTGACTCTCTTCTGAAATGTTACATTTTTCATGGAGTAGAAGAGCGTTTCTTTCTTGTGGTCTGGCCTCACAATGCACAAAAGTGCCCATTAGCCACTACAAGAAGCTTCTTTTGTGGAAAGGTGTATCAAACACTCAAGTAGGGTTCTCGGTCATTAATAACAGAGATGCTTGCCAACATGGATATGGGAGTGGAGTACCCACCACAGAACTTCCTTGGTACAAAACAACTGGCTATGCTACAGCAGGAGTACACACTCTCTGGTATCAGGTTTGAGGTCTTTTGGAGTTATAATTGCCTCTTTTGCCTTTTTGGTTCAATTGGTAAATTGGGCATATATATTTGCTACCACCAGAAACATGAATCTCATGTAAGAGAGATATAGGTCTTCACCTAATCGGTGTCCTCTTAGCTGGACCAACTATTTTTGTCATACAAAGAGACAATGTTTAGTGCAAAATCCTTTTAACGTAATATAAGTCTTCATCCGCCATCACTGACTGCTACCACTTTGTTCTAGGTCCACATCAGTTTTGCTCTTCTCACCATGGAATTGTTGTGCGCTTCCAGTGCAACTGGAGAGAGTGTAGATATTCCAAGGACTTCAAGAGGACTTGTGATTCCTAAAGACGAGTCATGTGCCATGACCAAACAGTAGTTGAAGCACAGTGAGAATTATATTAATGCAGTGAACCAGTAAGTGGTGTAAAAGTGTACAAACCTTTTGTGTGCCTAGGTGAATAAAACAATTTCAACCATGAGGAAAGAAACACGGGGTAAAATTGGTTCATATACAAAGTTCTCTTATTAGGAACCCTTTGTTTTTTGCTGATGGTGATAGGTATAGAAATGAAACGTAGACAGAAGGGAATATACTTGTGGATATATGGTTGGGCATGCTAAAGGGATTCACAGCCTGCTATCTGCCTCAGCTGCCACAACAGGTTATTAGAGCTGATGGGAAGAGCTTTCCCATCCTAACTTGCTGACAAGTATTCCCAATTAGAGTGAGGCTGTCCAAAGCTAGACAAATATACTGGTGAACTGATTGCTGACACGTTTGATCTAGACAAAAGAGCCCCTTCTCTAGACTCTTAAGAGTAAGTTCTTAGACAGCTCTACTAGCTAGATGAGACAGATTCATGCCTTGGAAAACCAAGACCTCTCTTCTTATCAGTCTATAAAATGGCAACATTTGAAGTCATTTATCCCTGTGGTAGAGGTCTGAGTACAGAGCACAGATTTGCATAGAGAATGGCTTGCGAAGCCAAGAGTTCTGCCCATCGATGGAATAGGCGAAGGCCTATCAGAAAGGAGAGCTTGGTATATGTTGCAGAGCATCATATACATTTTGCTGGTGATTGGCTCTCAGGAACAAACTTTGGTCTCTCCAAAAGAGATCTCAAAAAGGCCACGACAGACAGCTCAGGTCTTTCAGCGCAAGTCATAGGGATGAGGGCAGTGGGGACAGACACTTCCTTCTTAAAGGGGATGGGGAACATTTTAATATCTCAGTAGCCTTGTGGGTGTAAAGGAGAGCCCACTTTCTGAAGGTGCAGTGTGAATTTTGAATGCTCGACTCCTGCTTGAATGTTTTATACCAATTTATTTTCCCTTGGCCCACTCTGGTCCACCCATCGCCACACATGCTTAATAATCCCTGGACTGGGGTAGGCTGCAAGGCTCCTTCCAAATCAAGAGCTGCACCGGAGGATTGCTGAATGGACAAGGAGTGTGGAGGAGTGATGCTCAGGTTGAGTGCTAGGAACACAAGTTAAGATGATGGAAGATGAGAGTAGAAGGATATAGGAAAGCACATGATTGGAGGGTGGCAGAGGGGCGGTCTAGATAACAAAGAAAGTGGTGAAGTGAGAAAGGAATTGGGGAACTCGAGAGGAGGAACCCAGAGAAAGGAGTAAGAATGGGGGAAGTTTGGAGGAAGAAGAGCTAGGACTGGGGCATGAGGAGAAACGGAGACAAGAGGCAAGGAGAGGTGTCTGGGGTGGTAAGATGGCCAGCGGGAGATGAAGTGGAGCAATGGTAGGTGGCAGGGCAGGAGCGAGGAGGAAAGAGGGGGCTTGGGAGAAAGAATTGGAGGAAAGCCAGGAAGTAGGAGAAAAGTCAGGAGGAGGGCGTGGAGCCAGGGTCGAGGAGTGGACTAAAGATCCAAATAAGGACTTAGGAAAGGGGTGCAGTGTCAAGAGATGAGGAGCGGCAGCAGGAATAATAAGGTGGTCGGGGTGAGGAATAAGGAGAGAGGAGTGAAGTTAGGAGGAAGGACAGGAGCCAATATGGACTGGAAGGAGAGGACTCTGGGCCTGATTACGATTTTTTCAGACGGGGTTACTCCATCACAAACGTGACGGAAATCCCATCCACGGTATTAGATTCCATTATATCCTATGGGGATCGTAATATGCCGGATGGAATATCCATCACGTTTGTGACGGAGTATTCCATCTTTCGAGGTCGTAATCAGGCTATAATCAGGAATGACGTGGAGAGGAAAGGCGAGACCTAAAGGAGGCAATATGCGAGGGGATGTAAACATGACTGTATGAAGGGCGGGAAACAGGAGAGTTGAAACGGTCGAGATAACTAGGAGGATCGGGAAGAGGAGGAATAAAGAAAAGAAAAATGTTTTGACAGAGAAAGGAACAAGAAAAGAGGCGAGGCAAGAAATCAGAGGGGAGCAGAGGACAGAAAGAAAGATAGGAAGAGGGGTGTGAAAGGGAGGGTGGGATGTACGAAAGATGTTGAAAAGAAACAGGAAAGACAAGAAGACAGTCGAGTTGGAGCAGAGAGAAAGAAGAAAACAAAACAACAATGCGAGAAACAAAGAGCGCATGAGGGAGAGGAGTAAGATGAGAACAAAAGAGTGTGAAATAAAATAATTCAGGGGAGGGAAGAGTAGAGAATGGATTAAAGGGGAAGAAGCGAGAAGAATGAGAAGGGAGGGGGAAGAGCGAGAGACAAGAGAAGGTGATCCTGACAGAGGTAAACGGATGAGAGAATGGTGGGGAGTGAGGAGAAAGTAAGGGAGAGGAAAAGAAGGCCGAATCAGGAGAGACACGAAATAGAGAGGGAAGGGAAGCAAAGAAGAAATAGACGAAGATGAGTGAGAGACGAGAGAAAGAGAGAGTAGAGGGAAGGGAAGAATGACAGAATGAAAGGGACTGCAGTGGAGTCCGTAGGAACATATAAGGGAAAAAAGAGTGTTGGGGAAAGAAGGATGAAAGAATAAAGGAAGGAGGAGGAGGAGAGGAATATGGAAAAGTGGCGAGATGTGGTGAAGGCTTAGGTGTAGGGGAGAGACGTACTTGTGCCTGGGGGAGAGAGTATAGTGTGAGAATGGAAGAGAACTATTAGAGGATTGAGAATATAGAAGAATGGCAGGATGGAAGAGAAGAAAGAAAAGTGAGAGAGCGAAGGAGAGATGAAGATGGGAGGGTGGAGCAGAGAGAACGGTGAGCAGTGAAAGAGGCGGGCAATGAACAGGAATGAAAGAGGGAGGTTTGTATAAAAGCGAGGATGTGGAGACTGAGGAGAGAAGGCAGCGCAGATGGCCCACAGGGGGGAGGACAAAGAATGCTAACACGGAGAGAATCGAAGAGTAAAGGAAACCGAGAGGGGATTCGGGGGGTGGGCTGGTGCTGGAGGAGGGGAGGGGACAGACGTTGGCGGCACCCGTGGTGAGATGCGCAGCTGCTGCTGTCTTTAACCTCCCAGCCTTCCCGTCTGTTTCTCTTCTGGTCTCAAACACGTGCCCATCTGACACCCCTCTGCCTTCAGATGGGCGGGCAGGTCCCTTGCAGTGCCCGTGGGCCCTCGGAGTCTCTTCTCACATCGCTGTAAACCAGCCATGCGGTACACGGAGGCAGCCCGCCAGGAGCAAGAGCAAGGCAGGATGGGTAACACGGCGGTCGTGGCACGAGAGACGAGGCTGTGTGACAGGGTCTCTCCGATGGGATATTTCAAACAGCGGTGGCGGCAACTGGTGTGTCCACTGACACATGCAAGATGGCGGCAGCGCCTCAGCCGGTAGACCGTGGCTGCATCGCACGGTATCTCCATGCAAGACTGTGACCGTGCCACGAATCTCTGATTGGATGCGTGGAAGACTTTTGGGGTCCCTGGGGGCGTGTTCTCTGGCACAGGGGAGACTGCAGCCGTGCCACACGGTCACTGACTTGGCACATTCAAACCGGCTGCATGAGCATATCTTTTCTCAGATGCAACAACTGAGACTACGGCAGAGCCCTAGGGTGTCTTGCCTGACATGGACTGTGACCGTGCCAGGGTCTCTAGGTCGGGGCACATGCAATACTTCTGTGATGGCACTGGGTCTCTTCACTGCTACAGGATCTCTCTTAAGAGGCACACGTGAGGTGGGGACAGCGGTCGAGTCAGAGGGCCTCAGCATGGACACACAAGACCGTGGTCACTTCATTAGCATGTTCACAACTGTGGCAGTGCCACTTGGTTCCAATGTACCATCAGTTATGAGTCTGATACGGTGGCAATTTAGTGGCCTAATGCAAAACTGAGGCCATGGCGCTATGTCTATCCAAAAGCGTGCCTGAGACCATTGCTGTACCACACCTTCTCTCTGCTCGCACATTTCAAACTGCCAGAGGAGCACATGGCCTCCCTGATAAAACATGTGAGACTATGCCAGTGGCACATTTAGTATATACTGGCACATGTATGACTGTGACGGTTCTGCAGGGTGTTTCAAAGTCAGGCTTGCTCTGCTGGAACCAGTGGAACTACAGTGGTTCTTGCCATTGCCCATGCAAAACTGTGGCAGTGCCACTGGGTATGCCCACTAGTGCATGCAAGACTTCTTTGGTGGCAGAGGCCACCCTCCTGGCGTTCTGCATAAAACTACAACAGCATCATGGCCCCCCCCCACTGGCACATGCCACGTTTGTGCACTTCCTATGATTTTATTCCACTCTCTTGATACACTAAACCAGCCTTTCTCTCTACCACCGAATAAATCAGCCAGGGGGGACAATAAATTACAGTTATTAGTGGTGGACATAAGGAAACATAACAGTGTACCCTGCTTCTCCGTGTCCTGGACAATCATTATTTCATACTCTTGAGCAACAATAACATTAGCTCGTCACTAACTACACTGTTCGCATGAGCACCCTTTGGATACCTATTTTTGGATTTGACTAGTACGTCCCCAAGGACCTTGAGGTTCATCTAACAATGTTTTCAAGCCTTAGAGAGTATATTTTGTGTCCTGGACACTTAGGCATAGAGATGTCTGCATGGTGTCCCTGCACTTGGGGTACGGAAAAGTGTTGCGGATGCGTCTCATCAAAGCAGGGGATCGCTTGATCTGAATGCTGAAACAAATAATGATTGAACAGGAAAGAAACGTCTTTAAGGAGTCCTCAGGTAGCCACTTGGAAATTTGCGATCCATCTTGGAATGGTAGACTTCACTTTGAAAACAATGGTCATCACTACTTGGTAACAGAAGCCTGAAAATAAGGCAATTGTTTTACCACATGGCCCAATTTGTCATGAACTAGAGAAAACAGTTTTGATTATTTTGAAACCTCATATGGTCACATCGCTCTAAATCTAAAACGATCTTTGTTTTACAAATGACTGCCACAGAGCTGCATGCCTGGCCCTAGAATATATCTTTCTTCTATGAGCAGAGCCCATCCTTGTTCAGAAAAACATACCAGCCATTTGGAAGAAAGTGAATTAAAATCACTTTGGCAAACCCATCACTAAGAACACTGTGACATGAACATTATTTCAAAATAGCTAACATGGAGGATTATTTTCAGTTTTATGACTTGTGATCATTCAAGAGAACTTATTTTCCTCAAAGACACAGTGCTGCAAAATTGGCTCCTGCTAAAAGATCCCATAAATTGAACTATTTCTAGTCTAAGGACAGGATTACGATGTGGTCTGTATATTGCAACCCTAGCGCAAACCCCTGCTTCACACAGGTCAGAATTATGAGTTGTTAGTTATTTAAGACACCCCATAAGTATTGGATGTGTTAAATAATTCAACCACTGTTAAATTTTGACAGAAAATTAACAGGGCAAAACAATATAATATTTACTGTATCATGCGGATATTGCTGCATTAAACACCAAAATCTGCATGTTTTTCCCCAACTACTGGTACTAGGTGGGATTCATCGCACTCGATAAGTAATGTATCCCATGGTATCAAATTCATTAGGTGAGCTAAAATGCACCTATACTTTTAGGTGCCTTAATCAGGTCCTACGAGAACTGGAAGCAAATGCAGTGCTAACAGCAGCTCTTCATCAGTTAATCTTATTCCACTTTCTATGGCTGCTTCTGACTCTTGTGTAGATGAATCCCTGAAGAAAGATGTTTGCTCTGAGGTGGAACTATTTCTGCATGGAAAGATATTGAAGAATTACTTTCGTTGCAAGCAGTGTACATATAATGTACATGTCTCTGTCCCATTTATCATAAAATAACAGGAGTCCAACAGAAAGCAAGAAAGTCTCTTCAGGAAAGTCCTGAAGTTAAAACAAAAGTTGTAAATTATTTTGATTTTTCTTCTGTTCCAAGGGACATAGAAATTTCCATGCAGCCGGTTTGCTCCCATTGTCTTAGTATCTTGTGAGGCTCAGCTCTTCCAGTGGCTCAATAACACTATTCCAGGAAGGAACCCCTCAGTTCTAGCTCAAGTGGTAAACGGGCCTGGATCTGTCATGTCTGTAGGGGTCCGGCGGATGTTTGCCCCCAACCCCTACTTCACCTGGTGACTCATCTAGACTCTACTTTGGGACACCGGGAGACGTGTTTACTGTGCTCCAATCTCAAAGGGCTGCAACAGAAGGATGTGAGTGAAAATGAAAAGGTTAAGAATCACATTTGATGAAGCTAAGATAACTCATTATCCCTGGAGCAACCCTATCCAACACCATCTGTCCCCCAACACCCTGGACAGAGGCTGCATCTGTGAGGGAAAAAACAAAGTACAATTCACAGTCCAGACTTTCACTTCCGAACAAAACATTTTAGGATGAGGGAGTCAACTCTTTAATCCTCAATTTGGCCTGCAGGCCTGCTTCTGAAGTACAATGCAGTAGAATGCTGTGTCTCAGTGTGCACCAGGAGGGAGATCCAAATACGTAGCCTTATTCACATCAGTCAGTGGGAATAGGGACATTGAGTTTGCCAACCCTATGCCATTCTTTCACTACCCCTCCTGTGTTGTGTGTTGAGCTGTGGCTTATAGTTGCAGGGAATTTTTATGTATGCAATATATTGATGTGTCTCGCAGAAAAAAGTACCGCTTTGCCCGATTAATGGACACCAACCTGTCCTGATTTTTTTGGGTCTCTATTGCCAAGCAGGCCTGTCTAGTCATAAAACCTGTCTTGTGTATGTATGCCTGACAAAAGAGACCACATTAGTTAAAAATGCAGATGCTTTGTTTTTCCCAATCCTTCTGTTTGGCCGACTGGACTGCAAATGACAGCTGAAATCCCACATTATCGGCTGCATCGGCAAAGGAGTCTTCAATCGTTTACTGATCATCATTTAGCACTATCGATTCTCCTTACCTTACCCCGGTCAATTACCACCATAAGCATGGTTTGGCACTCAACCAAGGTAGCCATCAGCATGGTTTAGCACTCAACCAAGGTAGCCATCAGCATGGTTTAGCACCGCATCAAGTGGCCCAAATTGTACTCGTTGTCTTTTGTTACTTTCAAGTCCAACCATTGGTGCAAACAGATTTTTTTGTAAATATTGAAACTACTACAGAATAACCAAAGATTGGTTGCTTCAATTGTTTGTTGTGGCCTTTACTTGTCACTTGTATATTGAATAAAAAGGGTTGTATGTATGGACTGGGTTGCTACAATAACAAGATATTTAGCTTGTAGGCAGTTTAGAGTAGCTTTTCTACCTGCTTTGCTGACAAACACCAAGAGGCTAGTGGTGCTTTTCCAGCAACAATATTTTCATAGATTCATGTACCTTTCAAATATTCCACGTTGTCAGGATAGGACCTGACGACGGGGGATAATTCAAAAGCATGGGGTCTTGTGACACATACCAAGATGGGTGAACTAGGGTTGCAGACAAGTGGACTGCCACGGATTTAACACGTCTGCCATTTAATATAGTATTTCGCTTTACTAATTTGTGCATTAACGCATCTTTTCTGAACTCTTAACAAATGCCAAAGGATGGACAAAGAATGGAGAGCTTGCAGCGGAAGGGGGAAAGGGCCGCGTAAAAGGGAACATATTAAAAAGCTTGCAGATGAATGGGGGAAATAAGGTAACACAGGAAGTTAATGAATGTTCTTTACAAAACCTGTCTGTAATGGATTGATGATAGGTACTCTCGATTATTGGCAAATGAGACCAGAGAGATTAAGTCATTTGTGAAAGATCACTGTCTAGTCAAATGGGAAGCTGAGATTTAAATCCACACATCCTGGTTAAATAGACTGCAAAGTTGTCACTTGACAACAACTCACTGCCTATAATGCGCTTTACGCAATACATTTTGTGCACTAAGGAGCGGGTATTCTGAGTGTGACTAGGGTAATATGTACATGGCAAGGCGGGGCCCAGAGCATGCTCCTGTACACTGATAATAATCAATGGCGGTTTCTCAGCCCTGCTTCCAGCAGGCACGTGCCTTGTACAGAGATGGAATGTAAAAACGTGGGAAAGTCGAAGATGGACGGAGGGAGGCGAGGAATGGACAATAAAGGAGGAGACCCGGAAGTCATATTCTGACAAGAACTGAGAGATTCATAAAATGGAATAAAGGCGGGGGGCAGAATCCGAGTCCCGGGGTCATTCATATGTGTAAAGTTCTGAGGCACAGATTTTCCCGTCCTAAATAGAGTGGCATTTTGCACAACCAACTCCCTGCCTTTGCTGTTTTGGCCTACTCTGAAGGCCACCTCGATTACTGGCAGCAGCCCCGCAGAGCCTTCCCACCGACACAGCCAGTGCAGAGCTCGTGGCAGCGGGGCGGTGCACCTGTGAGGGAACGCACGCGCCATGGAGGCGTCAGCGTCCCTGGGAGAAGCTACTGCACCTACAAGGGGCTCAGGCGGAATGTTGTATCTGATCAACAACAACAAAAGCTGGAGCAGCGATGCCCCCACGGAACACATGCTCACACCGCCGCCCCCTGGGCCGCTCTCCCCTCGCCTCTATTTATAATGCCAGGGTGTTTGGAGATGCCGTTGGATACCTAGTGATGTTTCTGCAGGGGATGGGCCCTAGGGATGGGCCCCGGGGACGGAGCTAAAGCGACTCTCACATGCTGACGGGAGGGCAGAGGGGTAGAGGATGAGGCAACATTGTCCGTTCCCACCTGACAGCAGCAGCAGGAGGAGGGTGAAGAGAGGCGAGGAGGTGCGCGGAGCACTCATCTCATGGAAAGAGTTGAACAGGCATGGGTATGTAACTAAAGGACAGGCTAGGCATGCATCAATAGGCATTAATATGACACAAAAAGGCAGGCTATGGGTACATGGACAGGCAAGGCCAGCCTTTAGCACGGGCGAGGTGTGCCCAGACCTAGGGCATCAATATTCTGAGGGGGCCATGGAGCTGTGTGCATTAAGATTATGCCAAGAGCAGCGCCCTTTTCATCTTGCTCCAGCCTTGTCCTTATCCCTGTCTGTTCGTTTCTGTCTGATTTGCCAGTTTAAAGGTGATTTAGTCCTTTATTATCATACAGCGAGCAATGTTTTTCGCACCCATTCAGCCCCCTTTCTTGCCCTCCTTTCACCCTCTGACCCCTGCTGACACACACAAACAAATCCTTCATCTGCGTGAGGCAGCAGAGCTATCAGTGATCTAGATGAGCTAGGGGATGTCCGGGGATGTTTGTGTTCAGGGGCAGTCCCTGCTCACCCAGGTACTGACCAGTGACCAGTAAAGGGACCCCCTGGTACCTCATTTAAATCACTACCATCAGCAAGGACGCCAGATTTCTCGCCGCCCACACCCAGGGCGCTATCTTAGCAAAGGCCGACTCTGAGGGCAGGCATGACTATGTTACCAGAGGGCAAACTAGAGGCACATGGGCAGCCATGAATATGACACCAAAAAGCAGGATAGAGACACGTGGAAATTAATTTAATTGAAAAACATGAGCGGCCAAGAGAAATAAGGCAGCAGATGGGACAAGCCATATTGAAAACACAACCAGTCAGTCGCCTGGTACAAGGAATCCTGAAAACTAGTCAATGTGAAGCAACAAACAATCTTCTAAACTAATCAGTCATTCTGATCGGGACAAGTGATGCTGAAAAAACAGCCAATCCGACTCGGTAAGTATTTAGAATATCAGGGGAATAACTCTCCAGAAAATTTGTACCTCTCAGGAGGACAATCAAGTCACGAAACCGTCAGTCACATAGGATATGTGATGGGGATGGAATTAGCAATCCTGTAATCTAGTCGATCAGATAAAACAAGCAATTCTGGAAAGGCAGCCCACAAGGTGGTGAATGCAATCCTGAACCTTGTCAGTCAGGTATCACATGTAATACTGTAAAATCCAGCTAACTGAATTGACGTAAACATTTATGGAAATCTAGCCACTCGGATGGGATATTTGATCTACAAAACTAGTCAA
Source organism: Pleurodeles waltl (assembly GCF_031143425.1). Classification (NCBI taxonomy): domain Eukaryota; kingdom Metazoa; phylum Chordata; class Amphibia; order Caudata; family Salamandridae; genus Pleurodeles; species Pleurodeles waltl. The sequence continues at coordinate 439,356,582 of NC_090443.1, read as the reverse complement.
TCGGATGGGTTAACAAATGCTGGAAAACAGCTACTCTAATAGGACAATGAATAAAGGCAAATGAACCAATCGTATAGGATCAGAGAGCTTAAATACCAATCAGCTGAATGCTACGAGCAATCTTGGAAGCTAGTCAACTGGATAGAACAATCCTGGAAACACAGTAATCAGATGCACATAATAATCTGGATAGGGTGAATGATGCTGCCAAACCATTCAATCAGAGCGAATTAGCAATAGTGGAAACATGTCAATCAGATGGGAAAAGCATTTATGGAAATAAAGACACATGGAAGTTATAAGCAAGCATTCCTGTAAATTAGGCTGCCAAATGGGTGTTGGAATGCTTGTAAACCAGTCAATCAGACGGGAAGCATGGTACTAAAAAGAATCAGTCACATGTGAAAGAAATCGGAGATCACCACATTGTCATACAACTGCACTAGAGCCACCACATTAACCCACATATACATCAAAACGTATATATGAAATGTAAGCAGCCAAAACATCGACACCACCACCCTCATTACGAGTTAGGCAAAGTGGAATTCTAGTACTGAATTCTGCCCCAACTGATCACCAGTCAGTTGATATTCCTGCACCCAGTTTTCCCTGGACCCAATGTTACCAGTCAGTAATTCTGGTAGGTAAAATAGATGAGGCTTTGGCTTCTAAAGCAGCCAAGCACCGTCCCTCTCTCCATGCAGACTTTTTTCTTTAGCAAGAGAGGAATTTGCTCCCCTCTGCCAAAACTAATCTTCCCCTTCCCCTCTGCTCTTCCAATATATCTATCTCCACCGCCACCCCAGACAGAAAACTGTGAGCACATTTTTCACCTACTCAGAGCAGGTGCTAAAGGTGTGTTCATCCCCTTGGAATACCATGAGTAATACTGTATGGCAAGTCTGTGCCATACAGTCACTCCCCATTCAAAGGGGTCTAACCTATAGAGGAGTATAATATGCAGATATAATGATCAGAAAGAGTAATTCCAGTCACAGGAATCCACTCCCATATTTACTCCTAACTTCTAATCAGTGCCATACTAATTTATTTCTCTGCATCGACCCAAACTCTAATTCTTCAGTTTCCACTAAAATTGACCTTGACTCTAATCCTAAACTCTTTTTGAATCCGTGACCAAATCCCAACTGAATCCCGACCCCCTCCTCTTACCCTCCCCTTATTCTCAACTTAACCCTGAGAATAATCCTATAGCTCAAACCTTAAACTCTACCCAAAACCTAACCCTACATTTTCCATTTCTCTACCCGTAGCCCAAATCCTGAACCTTCTGTTAACATTAAGCCCAAAGCTAAACCTAAGAATAAACATCACCATAAACATATCATAGCCCTAAATCTAAAATTATTCCTTGCCAAATTCTAAAAAATTACCCTTTATGTATCTTACTTGATATGCAGTGGTAGTCTTGTTAGTGGTGAGCACTGATGTAGTGCCTTCTAGTAACTGTACTTGATGTGGTGGGGTGAACCTGGGCCTGCAATTCTAGAGAATAGCTAGATGGCAGGTGCAAGCTACATTCGAAATTAGTGAAATGATTGGGGCAAGCAATGTTGGAAACTAGTTGGAAGGATTAAGCTCAGTTGAAAACTAGTCAACCAGATGGAACCAACAAGTATGGCAATTCAGTTAATGGATACGATAGGCGATGTCAGAAACTAGCCAATCTGGGGGAAAACTAGACATTTTAATAGAATAATCAATTATTCAGAACTAGTCAATTCGCTCTGGCGAGCAATCCTAGAAAAGCATCCAGTTGTGTGGAAAAAAATGTTATACGAAAACAGCTAACTTGATGAGACAAAGTGTACTTATAATCCTGCTAATTTAGTTAAGACATCAGTTGTGGAAATTCACCAGTGGTATTGGGTAACCATTCCTGATAAAAACAGTTAACTGGAAAACATAAACAATCCTTCTAAACAACTCATTAACCTAAGAAACATGATCTTGAGAAGCAAGTCAGTCAGCTGAGACACACAACTTCAAACAAAATAGTTGAACGGGATGAAAAACAGATCCTGGGAAATTACTTCATTTGAGTGGACAAAAATCCAAAGAAATCAGCAAATAAGATGGGCTGAGGAACATGGGGAAGTTAAATCATCTTAAAGGAAGCCAAGAGGAGCCCTGAGAAAATCAACAACTAATTGATCTGAAGGACCAATTATTCATCTAAAAAGAACAAATATCCTGAAAATCTTCCTGTTGAGTTCAAATTAATTTCTTCAGTCCATCAGGTGTTGCTCACTCTGACTGCAGCAACACAAAGTCCAGCCTCCGCTGGTTGGAGAGGAAAAAACTGTGCCAGAGACAGGTGAAGGTTCCTGCAGTACACATCTCTGCCCTTCACCACTGATTAGTAAGTGGGCCTCGCTCGCATATGGCCTGCTGCATGAAAAAAATGGTCCTGGATCATACAAATGCACTTTTAAATACTGAATAGACATTATGAAGCGGGTAATAAGAAGGAATGTACTGGATCAAGGCGCAACAGAAATTTGCAGGTGAGTTGGGGTGGGCAGACTAATGAGATTTTGGAATTCTCCACAATGGAGGGGCACCCAGGGTGGAACCACTAGGCCTTCCACCATAGCCCACCAGATCCCAGGTGGTGTGTACTAATTACTTAAGTGTATATGTACCAATTGCTTGTAATACTTACACTGTCTATGCTTATCCATTGCAGCATTCTACATTATAATATTTTTAAACCCCTGTTTACTAATATTTTTTTATTTTGTTGCTCCTCAAAATAAAAAAAATACAAGGCCATAGAATGACTGATTGTTATGGTATATTCATGGGCACTGGGAATGAACCAATTGTAGCTGATTATATTTCCATGTAGGACAATTCAAAACTGATAATTAAGCAACCCCATAATGACTTGAGCAGATAGATGTCACCATTGATATTATTATTCTGTTAGCAGGCTTTGGCTGACAGTAGTTTTGTATTGCCTTCTTCAGGATTTTGCTATCTTATAACAATATCTAAAATGCACCTTCCTTTTCAATTCTTAAACATCTTTTGCAGGTGATCCTGCCCCTCTCATATTCAAACTTAGCGTTCAAGCAGTTAATAGATCATTTTTGTGTTGCCAGTTACTGAAGCCACACATTTTAGTTGGAGATGTACATAACGTTATATCCACTACTGTGGGCAATCATTTTTTCTGGGATCTAGGGTCTGTTTTCAAAAGTACTCAGTATGTTTTGTGAATCTGAATATAGAATACAGAAAACAACGACTACATGTTAATACTTTAGAAAATGTATGTTACCATTCCAAACTGAAATCTATGACATTTACGAGTATCAAACTGTAAACTGCTCATTAACTTCCTCAAAGAGACCCGGTATAAAAATGCATATGTATCTCCTATTATATACATCTCTAAGGAACGACTAGGGCTTTTTATTATAAGAAAATTAAAGAAGGCTAGACAAAAATATCCAACACTGAAACATTCCAATATCAAAACACCTACTTGTGCACAATAGCCCCTGATGTAATTTAGGAAATATGTATATTTGAACTTTAAGTAGTTAGGTATTGACATGTAATTTTGATACCACTAGATCTATTAAAATCATCGCCATTATTTCAGTGTATGGTGACTTGTAATGCTCACAGAGTTTGCTTTCTTATAGTTTTATACTCAAACAATAGGATCTTGGAGATTTACTGCACATCATGGAAAGGATTCATTGGTTGAGCCAGTGTTGGGCTTTTATAATAATTGTAGCAATGTGGCAATGGTGCCTCATTATCTATTCTGATGGCATGAATGGTATTGCAACAAATGTCAAAAAGACCCATATGGAGAGGACAATTTGGAAAAATTGGTACTTGGTTCACTAAGGTGAGTGAGTTGGCACCTACTGTGGATGTTTCTTTGAGAAATCTACTACATCTCGCAGCTGGCCTACCACAAAGGTATGAACCTAATGATGGTTGCACAACTTTCCATTTCAGCACCTCTATCCTAGACATCTCAACTCAGAACAGCTGGGTTAATGGGAGACAGCGTCACAGTAGGCACAATCTCCCCTTAACATGCCCAGTGTAATTGAAACAACAGTTTTGGGCCCTCTGACACTCCAGGGATGTTGTGAGTTTGATGTGCCTGACTAGGGTTGTGAGATGGAGGACCGAAGGAAAATGTATTCTGCCATAATGCTATTTGTTGTCTTACTATTCCGCTCGTCATCGTCCCCTTATTTTCTAATGCATTCCTGCCTCTAATACAGATGTATTGTGTTTGAAAAGTGTACCACAGACCCCTTCAGAGTGTACACAAACATATTAAGTTGCCCAGTAGAAGGTACATCTAAGCATATCTGACATGGATGGCCAAACAGTTCAACAACAACTACTTACAAGCTCAGCTACCTCCCTGCTGGGAAGCTCAAATGACAGTCCCACGACTGTCACTCAGTTCTACTCGTTGCACCACAGAGTGGAACGTTTCTATTCCATACTTCTCTATCTATATACTGAGAGTGAGGACATAAGAGTTAGAAACTGCTAATGGATTTGCTTTGACCTCATGCAAAAGGGCAGACAAATTCACTGCCTCTTGCGAAGCAGGATCTTAAAGACAAAAATAGAGCATAGTGTCACGCTCACACAATTGAACTCCATTGGCGGGGGGAGTAGACCCTAAGCTGTTTTCTCATTGTAGAACCACAGTGCATGTTTGGAAATGACCCCAGGTTTCTTAGAACTCAGTGGCCATACCATTGTGTCCAGAGACTACAGTTTGGAATTTGAAGCTTGGCCTAAAGTCGCAGACAGTAAGGTATGAGCTGAGGAAACTTATAGCTGAGGTTGAAGGATGAAAACAAGAGGCACTAGAGGAGGTTGGGAGACATTAGTAACTTTTCAGATTTCCCCTTCAACAAAATTATTTGCATTCCTTGGAAGTTCCATGGTCCAAGAAAAAACGTTTTCAATGTTAAATGTCTTTGTGATGCTGAAGCGGGTACCCTGTGTGTCCCGAAAATACTATTTCTGGCCTTTGGAATCACACCTTTCTGATGGACTTATGCCCTTGATGAATAATCTTAAGATGGGTTCAGGACTCTCATGAGGGTTTCCGTTTGCTTATGTCTGGACCCCAAACATGTCAATTTCCCACAGGCACCATCCCCCTGGAGGTTATGACACAATGACTTCTGAAATGCAGAACCAGGCTCGTTCTATGGATCTCCCTCTTGTGGTGCACACACTTTCTGGGGAGAAGAACATTTTGACAGATGAATGACAAGAGCACTTACTGTAAGGGACGCAGTCATACTGGACCTCCAGGTACTTGTAGGTTCCGGGGCAAGGGTCTGGGAAGGCCTCCGAACCAGCAACCACCACACACTGGGTGCGGTTGTTACACCTGGAAGAGAGAAAAGAAGCATCAGTGGATTTTTCATGCAGACAAGTAATTCTCAGACTGCATTTCACAGCGGAAGACCTTCGTGCTTACATCAGACGCATATATATATATAAAACCTCTGTCTTTGTCAGGATCAGCAATGGTCTAGGACACAGTATTTCCTGCGGTCATCGTGAGACAGCAGTGGTGGCTGTACGGCAACAAGGTGCATCAGTTTTCCCAAGATATAAGAAAGGTGGGACTGAGGTCATGTGGACTTGGGCGATTAAGAACTTTACAAGTGTCAGTGGAAAGACACCGGAGGACAAAAGTCAAGGCAAGATGGGATTAATCATGAGGTAGTGGACCACATAAGCATGCCCCCACCTCAGGAAGAAGACCCTCAAGGGACATCAGGAGACAACAGCGATAAGATCTTCAAGAGCCCCATCATAGTGTTTGTTTTTTAATCACTTTTGGCTTCTCTGCTGTTAAAGACACACACTGGCTCTGCTGATATTGACCTCATCGCAGTGGAGTGCGTTTGGACCCCCCATAGTAATAAACGTCCTGCAACTGTGCCCAACCCCTGCTGGTATCAACTGAGTAGGTGCCAAGGTTCTATTGACATTGTCAATAATTGTAACCATTTTTCTGCTGGTGTTGACCCACGCCATTATTCGGCCCGGTCTGTATCCCTGAATCTGTGACTCTTCTTACAGGCAAGAGCCTGTGCTTCAGTTGATGTTGGCTCCAGTTATCACCCCTGTTTCACTTGGGTTCATTCCCATCAGGTGCATGTGTTGCTAGCTTTGTGTCTTGTGTACGCCCTTCTTTCAATTATTGTCATTCTGTAACACCCTTTCCTACTTTTTACAACCTACACCTATTTTCTGTTATTGTGCCAATGGTATACCAATGATACTTTCAACGGGTCCAGCAACAACCCGTGTTTCTGACATGGTCGCTAGGCTTTACCTTGTTTCTGATATTTTTCCTCACCTCTTCCATTTTTCAGCTGTATTGCACATCCAACAGACTAGTGTGTGCTTTTTTGCCCAACCACGCCCTCCTGGACACTTCCTACAGACCTTTCTGTGTTATTTTGTCCTGCACTCGACCGTCTGTGAAGATCTATCATACTTATCTTCGCACTTTGCCCAGCCCATCCCGCCTCCTTCCCTTCATATTTGCAGCCCTACTTGGACTATTTTACCTAGCTTGAACCCTTTTTGTGCACATATGGCATATCTATCAGAACACATTCACCCAGCCTACATCACTCTTTCTGTTACTGCTACCAGAGACGTTTTAAGGCACAAACAAAGTGGGCAATTGCCCAGTGCCCTCACCATCCAACAGGCCCCAGGGAAACTGAACTATTTCTTTATCTCAACCGTAAACATATTATTTAATATTACTTGGCGTTATGGGGTGGAATTCGCAGAATACATTTCCGAGTTGCTCTGAACAGGGGCCCCTAGCATATTTTTTTGCCTGGGGCCTCCACAATCCTTAAAATAACACTGACTTTCACCGGGTCACACACCTACGTATGTGTCTGCTCCAAACGTGACCCTGTTCCCTCTGCCCCACACTGCTCCCCCGGTCCCAGCTCTGCTCTACGCTCTTCACCATCCAATTAGACGTCAGAGCGGCCCTGCTTGGTATGCATTGAAATCATTTCAATAACTATTTTTTGCATAACACCAATTACAACTTTACACCCTGATAAGAGCTTCTGTGGGCCTTGTCAGTACATGCCCAGAAACTGATGAGACCTCTGCCAGACTGGCACTTCCTCCAGCGCTCTGCCCTGGGCTCACACACCAGAGCACAGCTTGGTGCAGCACAAGCCAGAGCAAACCGTGTAACAACCACCAAGAACAAATCTGGGACAGTACAGTACATGCCATAGCCAAAGACGACTGAGCAGATCTGATACAGTACAATCCAATGCAAAGCTTGTAACAGTTCCAAGTAAACCCCCAAAAAACAAACCAGATGAGACCTTGTAACAACCCAATATAAACCAGCAAAAAACAACAAGAGCAGCCCTTGCGATAATAAAAACGAACGACCTAAAGCAAACCAACCCACGGGCAAACCTTATAAGAGAAGCCCAAAGCAAACCCTGTAACCAACAGCCCAAAAACTAACCCCATAAACGCAACTTAAACACGTCTTGTAATAACCCAAAATAATCTTTCTAAACCCACTCCAAAGTAAACATCCTAAAAATAGAAAAACAACCGGAGCAAGCCTTGTGACTACCACACAAAGCAAACCGTATCAAAAAAGTAGACCTAAATCGGGTACAGAACAAGATAAAATAAACCTTATTACAACACAGTCCAAACCTTCAACAAACAACATGGAACAAACCTCATAAAAACAATTCAAACTAAATCTTGTAACAACCTTGAGCAAACATTGATACAACCAAAAGCAAACCTTGCAATGAGAACACAGATACAACTTTCTCAGAATAACCCAGAGCAAAGCTCTTACAGTACGACCAAAGCTTTGTACAAAGAACCTAAAACACATCTCATGCAGCACAGTGCATGCCAGTCAAAACCTTGTATAAAACGAATAATCAAACCTGATAAAGTACAACCCAAAGCAAACCTTGTAAATGCTAAGAACAACTTCCCTAATAACTCAGAGGAAATCCTGTACTTGTAATCCAAAGTGGACTTCCTGACAGCAACTGGACCACCACTTGTAATTAAGAAAATCAAATCCTCTAGAAATCACTCCAGCAATGCTCGTAACAACAGTGTAAAGAAAATCTTCCTCTATCAGATACCTTGTCCTCTCCCCCATTCTCCAAAGGATGCCCCCATCTCGGTTACAATGCCGTCAACTTTATTCTTCTCACAGCTTCCCTGTCTCAATTAGAATGGTGTCACCTATATACTCCTCTCAAAACACATATCCACGTGAAACTCATTTTCCATCAATTCAAATATTATAGCAGAAAAATCCTGCTACTGGTTAACTCATACAAAAAATTCTTAAGTGAAGACGAAAATCATCTGTGTAGAATCTTTCAATAAACTCCACTGGATCCAGTACCAACACATATGTGAAAAACCTGTTTTTAATGCTCTGGAAGCTGCATCAGCATATAATGGTGAATCATTTTTATAGTCATACTTTAGGAAAATAAACAAATAGTGATAGTTGAAACAAGTGATCCCCAAGTGAGAGAAGAGACACCACACTATAAAGCAATAAAGAAATTGCTTATAGTTCTGTGATCTTTGGCGTATCTCACAAAGACAGCCTCCTATTAAGTTATGAAGTATGCATGTCAATACATTGACTGATAATTCAAAACATAATCGAAAAGGATTTGTCTGAATAACGTGTCAACGCATTTCAACCCTATGCTGGATTCTAGAGTCTCATCAGGCCAAAAAATGACCTGGGGATTGGTGAAAGGTTGGAATTATTAAAGCCTCAGTTGGATGTCGAATATTGGTATCACTGTCTGACCCAGAATGGTGCTTTTGTCACCTTAATTTAACAGCTGGGTAGACTGGCAGCATCTTCCCACAGTGGGGAAAGCTGTATTTTCTTAATTCTGAAGTCTGTAGCCCTTGTATCCAGACTTCAGAATTAAGAAAATACACCATTGAGAAAATACACCATTCCCCAGGTCATTTTTTGTCCTGATGAGACCCTAGAATCCAGCATGAGGGTCAAAATGCCGTTGACATGTTAATGGGAAAAGACTTCTTCGATTATGTTTTGGATCATCAATCAATGTATTGACAAGCATACTTCATAACTTAATAAGAGGCTGTCTCTGTGAGATACACCAACGATCACAGAACTATAAGCAATTTCTTTATTGCTTTATGGTGTGGTGTCTCCTCTCACTTGGGGATCACTTGTTTCAACTATCACTCTTAGTTTATTTTCCTAAAGTATGATTATAAAAATGATTCACCATTATATGCTGATGCAGCTTCCAAAGCATTAAAAACACGTTTTTCACATATGTGTTGGTACTGGATTCAGTGGAGTCTTTTTGAAAGATTCTAGAGAGATGATTTTCGTCTTCATTTAACATTTTTTTATATCAGTTAACTAGTAGCAAGATATTTCTGCTATAATATTTAAATTAATTGAAAATGAGTTTCACGTGGATATGTGTTTTGTGATAATTATACCCAGGTTCCTGTGGACATTCTGGGTTGCTCTTGTATTTGTTCAGTACCTATATACTCCTGGCACAGCCCCCTCGTCACCGTGCACTCAGCTCTGCTATCCTGGTACAGTTACCACAGTTACTCTCTCTCGGTCACAATGCCCTCAGTTCTATTCTCCTCGCACAGCTCCTCTCCGTTGCCATGCCCTCACCTCTGTCCTCCTCTTACCGCTCCCTCTTTCAGTTATTAAGCCCCACCTCTGAGCCAACAAAGTGTCCTCCTTTTAAGTGCCATGCCTTTATCCCCTTTCTCTCCACAGCCCCACCAGGCCGGGCTGGCCGTTCTAGGTACCAGGCATTTTTTCCAGTGGGAAAGGAAAGTGAGGTCAGTTCTACTGCTGGTGGGGGTGGGTTTTGTTGCTGGAGAGCAGGTTTCCTGCCTTTGCTGCTTCATCGCTTTACAAGCAAATAATTAAAAATAAATAATTTGAAGCATGCTGGTCAGACCATGCTTTCTTCAAAACCATATGTCTTTGCATTTGGCTGGCTCTTGGCCCCTGCAGGGTCATCAGAGCAGCACTGTCATTGTTTTAGAGATGCAGCTATAACTTTTGCCCTGGGTTCCTTTTAGTATGTTTGCTTCTTATTATTACAAGGTCACCTCTTGTTGCTTTTCTGACATCTTTAAAGGTGCTCTTATGTGATGACGAAGGTTGAGGTGGCACTGTGGTAAAATATTTGCCTAGGCTAACACAATGTGTTCAAGTGGAGGCTGGAATTGAGTCCTGGTTTCACACTGTGCAATTCTGTCACTATGTTTGTCTCTTTCTCGCTCATGTTCTAAATCAAAGCTTAAGCCTCTGCGGCAATAAATAAGCACACAGTGTTAAATGGATCCAGGTTACGCATGTCTTACAGGGGTTTTGGTGGTAGTTTTGTGAAAGGATGATGTTTTAATGCAGTAGCTAAAATGAAAACGAAAGCACCAACCCTTGATGATTGTATTGAGACAATTTGCTCCATGTACTTAAAAGACTTTATTCATTGTCATCCATCATTGAATTAATTTATCCACCCACTCCTCACTCCAAGATTTGCAATTTGTTTTCTAAAATGGTTAGGGGAAGAAACTCCCAAACCCCTGCTGCAGTGCTCACACTTGCTCGCTACATATAGCATGAGGTGTGATCAGACAAAACTTGCCAGGGCTGCTTTTGGTTCCCAATCCAGTCCTGGCCCCTTCTCTTACCATGGCCTCATCACTGTTCTCAACACTGAATCATCCCGTCTCTTACTCCAGTGCCCTCTCCCCTCTTTTTTAGGTCAAGCCTAGGCAGCGTGCAAACGCTGACTCTCGGCATGCTGTAACCTACATCTGTGGGCTTGCACCACGCCCATCTCACGTCCATCACTTTCATTCGTTCCGTGGCCTGCTTTTCAAAAATCCCTTGATTTGTTAGGTAAATGCTTTACATTTGTCCTGCCTTGAGGCTGCTTTGTTACCGCCTTGGGACTGACCCTGTTATATGGCTTATTGGACAATCGGCCATATACCTTAGTGTGGCGCACTACTTTTTTCTTTTACCTAGTCACTTCGTGCTACGTGGCTTGATCGTAAGAGCGCTTTACACGAGGATGTGAAGTTTCATATAGCGCGACCTCGAGATGAGGAGCACTTTACATGAGTATCACTTACGAACAAGTTTAGCAATTAAAAAATATACAAACTGGAGCATTTAAAATAGAAAAAAAACACACAGAAATCCTCAAAGCAGCTCTTTCGGCACAGCAGGAGAACTGATACTACAATATTCACTGCACTGAGGAAACTCACCCCATAATGCTTTGCAGGGCATTTTCTTTTTTAAAACATTTCTGCCCACAATTCAGCCTGTTGTGGTCCTACGACAATGGGACCACCACCAAACCATTCAGCACAGCACACTCGTTCTGTCTAGGTCATCTCTGGGTCCCCACACTAGGGTGGTGGGGGGTCACAATCGTAAGCTCTCCCAGCATTCAATATCGTTTTATGCTCTCTCATGGCTGGAACTTTTGTTTTACAGCTGGGAGTAGTTTGTGTTTTAAGGGCCTTGTTTGTAATAGTATTGCAGTTGGCCTGAAAATGTGTAAGACACTACGCTCTCTAGGGTTTACATATATGGCTACACTGCATTACTTTCTGTCATTCTGTTTTCATATCATTATGCCCCCTAGGGGCTGACTATATGGTTACATGACCATGTTTCTTACAAATGTTATTGCTATGGTGGTGCCCTCTAGGGGCTGTTCTGAGCATCACAGTCAAGATACTACAATATCCGCTGCACTTGGAAACTCGCCCACAAAACATATTTTCCTATAACTCACTGCATGACGTGCTCGTTCTGTCTAGGTCATCTCTGGGTCCCCACACTAGGTTGGCGTGACCCCAAAATAATCATATAAAAAAATATAATAAATAATGGCAATATTTTCATTTTTTCTGCAGATAGATGAAGATGGTAAATGGAAGTGCTTTATTTATATGCAGGGCCGCTGGAATTATGTGGCAGAGAGGACCAAATTATGCGGCAGGTGTGAAAAATGTATGTGGCAAGAAAAGTCCAGTCATGCATTTACAACACCATCTAGCAAACGTGAGACCTATTGCATTGCAAATGATTTTCTCATGCAGTATCCTTTCTATTTCCCTTTGTTAGTCCCCCTGCCTCTCGATTCCCTTATCTTACCGGTCTCCTCGCCTCTCTCCTCTGTTGCCTTACTCTTGGCCTCGCTTCTCCTCGTGCAGGGCCCTCTCACCGCTCCTCTAACCTTCCCTATGCTCTTACCCGCCCTCTTCTCCTGCCCCCCTCTCCTAGCCCTTCCTTCCCCCTTCTCTCCCGCTCTTCCCTCCTCTCCAGCTTCCCCTATTCTCTCTCTCTTTCAATTACTGCGACTGTCAGGATTTAGCGAACGAATCATTCGTTTGTGGGAGAGGGGGCCGGGGAAGTGATGGAAAATGGGGGATATTACCCGGCAGGAGCGGAAGCAGCAGAATAATTGCAAAAAACAGATTAGGTTTGTATAATAGTTTTTCTTTTTCCTTGACAACGAGGACGTCTGGAAAATCTTTATTGCTTTGCAGGGTATGGCTTCCGACCCCCGTGTGAAAGCAGCAAGTGTGCAGGAAAGGTAGAGGGAGGCAGAGGATAAACTGCCTGACAGTCTCTCACCTCTAATGGGGTGAACGCTTCTGTGACGGAGGCCCAACCGGAGAGGGAGGGGAGAGGGGAGAGGCGACAGACAGGGGAGGAGCAGACGGATGGAACAGAGGAGGAGGCAGCCGTGGAAATTGCAACAGCAGAGGAGAAGAGCAAGAGAAACAGTACTCGGGGGCCAGGGGGACAAAAACGAATGTAATGGAGAAGGATACGAGGGAAATGAGAGAAACAATTGGGGAAAAAGGAAAGAGGTAAAGGGAAACCGGTTGAAAAACGTAAATTGCAATTTAGAATTCGGGGAAAAAGGAACAGAAAAGATGAAATGAGAAAAAGAAAACAGAATGAGCAAACAAAGTGGCAATACAAGGAAGCAGAAAGACAAAGAAACACTGGAGGACTGAGCCACAGTATGGTGGAAACAGATTCGGTGTGAAAATAGAAAATGTTATTTCCTTAACGTAAAATTACCCTGAATGGATTTTCTACGGAGGACATTCAATCGTCAGAGACGATTCTGTCCATGGTATTCAGTCCCGCAGGGTAATGTGAAAACTTGGCCAAAGATAGTAAAGGGTCTGCCACACAATCTTCTGTTGCAGAGCCGTCATCCTGCTTGGTGTAGCAAAGTGAAAAATCACCAAGGAACAGGCGGCAGACTTTCCTAAATGGTGAATATCATGCCCTACTTCTTAACATGGTGGAAAATAAGGCCTGGTAAAATGAAAAGCAGGTGCGAGAGAGATTAATAGAAGAAATAACAAAGATTGCTAAAGAAAAGAAGCGAATTGACAAAGAAGAGGGAGGAGTGCTAGATATAGAGAAAGAGAGGTGAAAGAAAGGCAGCAGAGGAACTGAGTGAAAGGATAAGAAACAGAAAAAGAGTAATAATTAAACAAGTAATAAGCGATAGACAATGAAAGAAGAAACCATAATGGAAAATAAATCCCCCCCAAAAAAGAATGAAACATTATCAGAAAAGAAGAGAAAAAGTGAAAGAAACAAAGTCAAAAGGGAGGAAAGTAAAGATAAGAAAACGGAGAGGAAAGAAAACATTTGTGTGTGCACTACCAAGTAAAGTGTCTTGATTTGTTTTGATCATATTCTTAAATATTTACATTTTGTTGTGTGTAACATGAGGCCATCTTTCAGCCTTTTCTTTCACACTGCTTGTACCCCAGCAAGATTGTCACATAATTTAATTTACTTTTCTTTCTCTGACTGCAAGGTGAGAGGTGTTTGTAAACACGAATCTCCATGTTAAAAAAGCAGCAATTTCTCATAAGACAACCCCTAATCTAAAAGCATCTTTATTTATTGCTTGAAATTTCATCAAATATTGTCTTGTGACCAACCAGTGGGTCACGACACAGCTTGGAAATGCTGAACTGGAAGATCCATGGACTCACATAGTGGTGGAGCTGCCCCTCGTGGTGGTGAATACTGAGAATGCGACTGAAGTTGTCTGGCTGTACGTTGAAGACCCTAGCTTGCTGAATAGCTGTCAGGGTAATGCGGTTAAAAATCGACCATAGCCAGACCTCAATCTTTAGCTGATGGTGGAGAGGAGGGTTGTGGCTGTCAGGCTGCTCATTAAGAAATACTTGGGGTCTTGAGCCTAATTTAACCAGAACGTTCTTCCTAATTGTTAAGGGAAACATGTCAAGGCCAAGAAAGTTGGTGGTATCTTCTGGGTAGTGGGCATTAATAAAAACAATGCTGGATTATCCCTGATTGGATCTTGACTCTCAGTGATGGCATCAATACTAAAATAAGTTGGCTGGAGAGGACGAACTACTGGACACATTTAACCCAAAAGGCACTGGCAACCTTGGAGTTTGTTTCTGGAACAGGTGGCCAGAAGCTGGGGGAAGAATTGGGAATGCACCCTTAGAGCTCCTGTGGTTCTAAAAATATGAGCATCTTAATGCTGCTGCTGAGCATTAAGAAATATCATGCTTGCACCAAGCAGAAGCATATCTTGACCAACTAGGCACCTTCCTTTGGTGTCTAAAGACCAGCGGATGGGTTTTTACTCTTTCTGCATCATTGGATGAAGCAGGACACATGTATATATAGACACCACCATAATGGGCACATTTCAGAGTGTATGGGTGGGGGTGGCAGAGGAGGGTGGAGAGTGACAGCACATGTGGTTGGGGGCAAGCAAAGCCTAGGCCGGGTAACCCTGCTGTTGAAAGGGACAAAGGCCTAGCTATGCCTGGGTTTGGATGGTGTAGGGCAGGTCAGGAGAACCAAAGCTGTGCCCTGGCTTTGAGAAATGTCCTTAAAGCAGGGTACATGGTTGGAGTGGCCCATAGGGTAGTCAGGCAGTGCCTGATGGGCTGGTTTGATAGGTCAGTGTGTGGGCCAGTTTTATGGCTAGGTGGGACGGTTTTTACTGTTTATTCCCCTGATATTACCACTTCTTTCACTATATGCTTTGCTAATGGGGGCCACTTTTAATTTTAATGTCCAGTCCTATTTTTTGCCCGTCTGACCCTGGCAGGGTATGGCTGCTTACCTATCAAATGCTTGAGCAGCAGTGAGTATGTTTCCTGCTGCCACAGAAGGTTGCTGAGGCTGACTCGCCATCTCCTTTGAAAAGTCTTTGCGAGCTTTGCACTCAACCAACGCTACAAAGTGACGTTGTTACTCGTTGTCGCTTTACAATACTCTTAAAACAATAAATACATAAACAATACAAATCTGCTAATCCCGGAACTGCTTCTCTTCTTACTTGTTCCACATATCAGTTTGGCCACAGACATTTGTAAAAAGAAAACATGAAATGGTTTATTGTAAACGTGTCTCCCTGCGTTCTTTCAAGGAAATGATTCATGCAAAAAAAACGCACTGTTCGAAGACAAGCGAGAAGTGGGATAACAGAGGGAGATGAGGGTGAGCAGAAGGTAACAGAGAATGGATGGTAACTGGAGGAAGATAAAAATAAAGAGAAAGGAAAAGAGCGAAAGAAAAAGAAAATGGAAAATAGAGAGGGAGTGAAATAAAAAGTAAGAGGAGAAGATCATCAGGGAGACAAAGAGCGCATTTGGTGAAAACATATATTTGTAGCGAGAGAAAGAGAGAGATTAAAAATCCGAAGAGGCGAGGGATGAGAGAAAAAAAGAAAATACTGTTTGCGAAAAGGGGCAGGAGATGATGTGGTAAAATACAAAGGGAGGAATCGGGAAGCAGGAGCTAAGGTACAAAAAACGGAGACAAAGAGAGAGAGGAGAGATTGTGGAGGCAGAAGAGAAAGAGACAATCCGACAGGTGAAACGTGAGGCCGGGAGACTCTTACATGACAATCAAGGAAGGAATAATGATAATCAGAGAACTAGGTTCAGAAACAATATCCGTGCGAGCAGAACGGTTTCCCTCCCTCTGCATCCTTCCCTGCTGAGGGCGAGAGAGTTGCCATGGTTACTGCTCCATCCCTCGCAGACACCCCTACCTCTTCCCCTTTCACTTTGTCTATGATAAATCTCCAGACTGCAGATACGCACTGAACTCCTCAGCCCCTGCGGGCTGAAGCGTATACACCAGCAGGACAGGTAAACAAGGGGTCACAGAGTGGTGGTGGGCAGGGACACCCGAGCAGGAACCGAACCCTAAAGGTGGGAGGCATGGGGGTGCAAACTAGCAGTGCAAGAGCTGATCCCCAGTGCTGGGTGTATGGGGCGATGCAAGCCAGAAGAGCAGGGGTTGAGTCCCAAAGGTGGGAGGCCTGAGGGCGTTATTAAACCAGGAGTAACCCCTAAACGTTAGGGTCATGGGGAATGGGGTGCACGCTAGCAGAGCAGGACGTAATCCACACAGGTGGAAGGTGGGGGATCTCCCGGAAGACCAAGAACTGATGTCCAAGGGATGGCAAGGGAGAGGATGTGTATCACTCAAGGGAATGCGATATATGAGACCTGTGCACCACCGTGTGGGAGGAGCATGAGTTGTCCATTGCTGAGGGATGCTGGAATACTAGAGCTGTCCATCACTGAGGGCCGGGGGCATAGATTATCTATCACTTTGGTGTGTGGGGGGAGGGGTAATAAAAGGCTGTCCATCACTGAGGGTGAGGAACATGGACTGTGCATCGCTGATCTGGAGGGACATGACCTGCCAGAGGAAAAAAGGGGCAAAATCTTTCCACCAAAGGTAGAAGGGCCATGACTTGCCAATCAATGAAGGGAAATGTCCATCACTGAGAAGGAGAAAGGGACATGGCCAGTCTATTGCTGAGTGGGAGGGACAACACTTCACGAACCCTTCCATTCAATGAAAGATAGGTACAAGACCTATGCATCTCTGTAATAGTAGTACTATTGTATTTGCATCATGAATGTACTGAATTAGAAGAGAAAACAGAAAAAGGACAAGTAAGAGAAAAAGAGCAGGTAGTGTGGGCTGGCCATATTTACACATAAACTAGAATAAGCACTGGAAATTCCAGTACGTTTCTCCTCTTGACTTCGCCAGTGCTGGTCAACATGAGGCAAAAAAGCCTCTGCATGATGATGTATATATGTGCGCCATCAAGCATGCCCATGTAACATGTATACACCATAATGTTATGCCAGCATAAAGTTTCATGTTGCATACTTGAGCATAAGTCAGCAGAGGTGCGAGTAGGGGCTGGAATTATCAAGTAAACACAACTGTTGAGTAGGACAGTGAGTAGTGATTGGTAGGAGAGCAATGCGAATGGGCGGTGCTATAAAATATTCCAAACAGGACGGAGGGAGGAAGGGGGGACTGGGGAAACTACAGATGAGCTGTAGGGTGCAAAAGCAACACTGAAAGTGCAAGGGGAGACATGAAGGGGGAAGCACACAAGGGAGAAAGGGATAGAGCAAGAAAGCACATGGGCTCCCATTGAGTGCTAAAAGCAAAAGAGAAACAATAGACCCCTGAATGTAAGCAGTGGAAGGATTCAAGTCATCCAATGAAAAAGGTGGTAACCAAGCAATGCTCCAAGGGAGGGACAAATACAAGAAGAGGAATTAAAGGCATTATAAGAAGCCAGCAAATGAGATTGACAAGATATCGAACCAACGATAAGCAACAGGGTGAACCAAAGTCGACTGTAAATATTGGCATTGTCCACAATAGGTCTTTCAACAATAAACAGCTGCAGCTGACTTGTGGTGAGACCTACGACGTGGTTAGTCAAGGCATTACATATGAAATGAGACCCCCAATGATTATTTCTTTGAAGAACAACACTTTCAAATTCATACAACAGCAATTTTTGGACCTAATACACGTCCCTCATATTTGTTTGTAAAAGCACAAATAAAGTCAGTTGATGCTTGAACCAATTCTGAACAATAGAATTAAATTCTATTAGTACGCCTTATGTTGTCATTTATCCTACCGTCAAAACAAAATAAAGTTTCCGATTTTTTTTCTTGTTCCAGCATGATTAAACATCAGCCATAAATATTTAGCCCTGTAAAAATATCGTGGGTGGCGTAAACATATTCTGCTCTCTGTTGTTCCTTCCAATTCATTATATTACCCACAGAGCACTACAACATTAGCATAAACTATTACAGATTCGGAGGGTAACATGTACTGAGCCTCAAAAAGACTGCTGTGCTCGTGATGATAGATTTTAGCCAATACCCACTTGTCTCTTGCAGGTACATGTGTGCAGTCTAGTAACATTGCAGTCTCTGCTGCTGTCCGAGGTGCTAACTGTACTCAGGGAATCAAAACGACAGCCTCTGGTGCTGTCCTTAGTGCTGACAGTACTTACTGCAGTAAATTCGCCGACGTACTGCTATCCCTTGTGCCGACGGCGCTGTAAAGTAAAAGTTCGGAGGTGCTGCAGTACCTGGTCCTGGAAATCTCCGTGAAGTAATATTACAATCTGCACTGTTATCCACAGTTCTGCCTGTGCAGTGAAATTACATTCTGTGTTACTGTCCTCGGTGCTGCCAGTGCAGTGACAATACAACTCTTGTTCATAGTGCACATTCCAGCCCATGCTGCTGTCTATGGTGCTGAATGTTTCTGTCTACCATGTGAACTACGCAGCAACATAATCGTAGAGGTTAACCGTACTCGGTGCAGTCGCGGTACAGACTCTCTCGCTGTCCACGGTGCTGATTTCGACATATCTTCTTTTTGCCAGGCCGTGCCCCAACATTGTTGGTTCAAGCCTGGACTAACCGTCAGGGCCTCCAGAACATCCCATTCAGGCATCCAACCTCCCCCCCCCCATCCCGTATCCAATGGTCTCGTCTATTTTCAGATGTTGTCTCGCTATGTTACAACACGGTACCCGCACAGGCCTCTCTATGTGAGGTCAACCTTCAGGGGTCTGAGGAGCCTATAGTCACACACACCCCTGCATCAAACCCCATCCCAGAGGCCCACGCATATTAAATGATTTTTACTCACGTTTCCGTTTCAGTGGTGAGAAGCTTTCAACTCAGCGCCCGCGCAAAACTGATTTCATCTGCACAAATCTTCACTCTACTGAATGATTTATGGGTTTAAGAGCGGCCTCCGCGGGGCCGAAGCACTCGAGATGTACTGCTGAAGACTGGGCGGTGCGAAGTCACCTGCCCCCCCCACTCCCTTCCACACACCCACACTCAGCAGACAAGGCTGCACTTCTGAGTGAGACGCCCTCGCCATCTTGTAAAAGAGGACCATTGGTCTAACTTTCTATTACTGAACTGATGACTAAACCACAGTGCTTCATTTGTATAAAAGAAAATACATGCGGAGGTATGAGTAAACAGAGTGCTTCATTTATAAACAAGCATTAGCACGCCTGTGCTGTAGAGCATTAGCAAAATGAAATGCTTTTGCCAATGCTGTACAGCATTGTGAGAAAAAAAATAGAAAAACAGCACAATGGCGTACGTGTGCATGAGTGCATACGTGTTGCAATGCTATAACAGCCTAACATGATGACACGTGCACAAATGTGCGTCACCCTATCCACATGCAAATGACATGACACAACAGCCATTTTGTTGATTTTTCTTTTGTTTGCCGTTTGAAGATGGCGGTAAATAAAAAAAATGCATTAAAAGGGTGTGTAAAACACTTTGTGAAAAGGGAGTGGCCCGGATAAAAATGGCAGCTGCCAGATCCTACAAAAATGTATATTTTTAAAGGTCTGTCAGGGGAGGGGAGCGGAAGCCATGAAGAAAGGGTGTAGGAGCAATTAATGCAGACTGGGGAGGCAAAAGGGAGTGCTGGGGGGGGGCAACAGACGATAACGTCGGAGTTATTGAAGCAATGGGTGAGATGAAGTTCAAGGAAAGGAGGGAGCGGCATAGGGTGGGGTGGGTGAGGATAGTTGATGGGAAGCTGCAAAAGGGGAAGGAGGGAGCAAGAAAATGTGTGATAGAGAAATAGAGAAAGTAAAAAGTGATACTCTTAATGTGGGCAGTGGAAGGATACAAGTCATTCAGTCAAAAGAATGGTAAGGAAGCTATGGTCCAAGAGACACCCACAAGAAGATGAAGGAAATGCATTAGCAGTGTTGGAATGTCATACAGAGAAATGTGACAGTGCCAGAACGGATGGTCTGAAAGGTCTTTTTGGGCTGGATTTTGACTGTTTTTGGGACTCTTTTATGATCTGATGGGCTGGTGTTTACTGTAGATTTTCCTGACATTACCACAAACATTGCCTGCAGCAAGCACAACTGTATGCAGCTTACCGTGCCTATCAAAACACCTATACAGTTTTTCTTTGCAAATTCAAAATTGCCCAGTCTTGCAAATTTGGACCACTTTTTCAGCTATCTGATTGGCTAATGGAGCCCACTTCTATTTGGTACCCTATCTATTTTCTGTCCCAGTCTGACCTCGCTATTGGTACAAAGCAGGCAAATAAGAGTAAGAAGAAAGCCAACCAACAGTAAGAAACGCATGACTCTAAGTTGACTGAGCTTTTTATATGGGCCACAAACAGCCTTTCATCTGTAGGTGAGGCCTAAAAAGTAAATAAGTGCGGGGACTGTAGTGGTTCTTAGGAGCTCAACCCTGGCACTGATGAATGCCAGGATTGCTGAACACCAATGTTGCGTAGTCTTGATTCCAACCTCATGTCTTTTTCTTCCACTGCCCTACAGTTCCTGCCTCTTCATGCCACTATTTGAGGTTGTGATTTTCTGTCACTCTTTTCCTATCTTTCACTTCCTTCATCAATCTACTTTTTCTGCCTTCCTCTCTCTTGCTCTAGGTCAAAAGTCTTATGATGAAAAACAAATCTCATTCTATGTAAATGAGTGCCAGAGTCCACTACCTGCAACCACGGCACCAATTAGACACTGATAAATGATGGTGCTGCGGTAGAGCTGATACAGTAGCGTCAGCACACAACATATACATCCAGGGCTCTGAGCTGCGACACTAGGAGATGAGTCAACTTTTGGTCATGATGTTGGCCCACTTATGCAGTCCCTATGCACAATGCTTGTTTGATTTTGCACCAGGGTGGAAATGCTATGCAACTTACACTGAGCACAAACATGCCATGATACGTTACGTACATTGATGAAGAGATAGCAGATGCCAACACAGGAGCTCTCATTTCATTACAGCCACACTCCAGCAAAACTAGAGCTTCATTGATGAAGTCGGGCAAAGTTGGCAACTTTGTACTCAATGGGGTACATAAGGTTCTCCGGCAAGGCCATTCCAGTGAGTCTACCACCATTCTTGCACTTGCCAGCAGGGGCAATGGTGGAGGAGCGTCGCCCTACTGTCTGAGTCACCAGATGAAAATAAACAGTTTGTTTTGCAGTACAGGGAGGGGTGGGGCAGTGATGAGCCTGGGAGCAGGGGGAGTCACAGGGACCAGTTCACTGCAGCACCCCTCCCCCCATGCACACAAGACTTGAACAGTTCCCAACTGCTGCCAAAGTTAGGATACATTTTTTAGAACATTTGTTGAGGCTGCAACTCAACAAAGCTAGTGAAGTTGTAAAAACGTAACGACGTTACGACTCTACGCACTGTGCCCCCACACACTCCTATGAAACACCCAGATGAGGGGAAATATATCTTGCATTTATGAGAATATTAGTAGAAAAGCCTAGTTCACTTCCGCCTCTGAACTTTGAAATTATTGCTCTCCCAGCAGAGAAGTGAAGAGGTAGTTCGTAACTACCCATGTGCACCCTTTAATCACATAATTCTCACTAACTAGAACATGACAAACAATTTCCTTCAAAAAATTTATATTTGAAAAACATGTCATCACATCAAGGTACAGGATCAGTTTTTTCATATCTGAAAAGATATCCAGAATTAGTAATCAATCCCAATATGTGTGACACGAGACCGATAATATGTTTTAAAAACAGTTTAACAAATATAAGTCTTTTACTGAAATGAAATCCTTCGAAGTCATTTGGTAATTAGTAAACGTATTAATGTCCGAAATCACTTGTATGCGCTGCAATGACAACTTTAGGGTTTGTAGTGCAGTCTGGAAATATTTTGAGGAGACAAAATAAAAAAGATTGAATTATGAAAAATAAACCCAATATTATTATAAGGCCTGCCGCTCTCTTCACTACACCTACAATTGCAACGGTGTAAATTGTTATGTAGGCTGCAGGAATTGAAAATGAAAAGTAAGCAAACATAGGGTTGAGGTTGGGTGCACGAAGGTGGGGTGTTTGGGAAAGGGATGTCCCACCATGTAAAATAACAGTTTATTTAAAGTGTCTGCCTTCTCAAATTGATATTAGAATTAGGACATCTGTATATTTTTACATTGTTTTATGGGCTATTCCACCAATGTGTTACTGTATTCTGAATGAATGAATTCTTATGCTATGTTAACGGGCATTTGTGCAGTATTCAGACCATTCTAAATTTGATTAACTCGTATTATCTTGTAGGCCTCAGAGTCAATGCATTGACTAATGCTAAAGCCACTGGAATTAAACAGCCGAGGAGGACCACATTGTGCAGTAAAGTTGACTAAATGATGTGGCAAGAAAAGACAAATTAGGTGACGTAATGCAGCACATTTTGAAGCAGTATTACTTCACTATTTTGTAATTTTTTACACTTGTTAACACTGTATGGATAAAGGTATCACTTTGTTAGTAAACTCCCAGTTATAGCAATCAGCAATTGAAAGGTGACCTGCCTCTGTAAGTCAAAAGCCCTGCCACTGTGTAGTAACGTGTATGGCAATGCTTTTAGTAGCCCTTGATCCGTTTGAGCTAGAAATAACATTTTTTTCTATAACATCTTCAAATTATGCAGCAGTCGATGGGTTTGTGACAAATGCAGCAAATTATAGCCATGCAGAAAACAATTCAGCAGCATAATCTCATCATTTCAGTGGCCTTGACTAACACTACAGTCCAGTCAGGATAAATCCACATCATTAACTACAAAGAGCTGGTGGTCAAAAGTCATTGAATACCTTAAGGTGAGATACAGCTCAAACTACAGCATTTCTTGGGGGCTCTGAGGAAACCTGCAGATCACAATCTGATGGTCGGAGATCTTAGTACTGGGGCACCTGCGTGTGAATGTGGCACTGGGGCCTTGAATGGTTTTTAGTTCCTAGGGCCATAGACAGCAGGGCTACCTGTGTCCTTTTACAAATATCCAAGGCTCCTATGGCACATTTAAAACACTGAGTTCTCTTTTGACTACTGTCAAAAAGACTAAAACGAATTGAAAAGCGAGGGAAGGCACCTCTGCAGGTTGGTGGAGGTGCACTATGAAAAGCAGCCACCAAGACACGACTGGATACCCATGTACAGGAGTGTACATTGTGTCATAACAAAAGCGAGAATTGTGGCCAACCCATTGGGCTGGAATTGACATATGTGGTCTAAATGCTGCTACAGGAAGTGTACTGCTACACCTTAGATAGACTCTTCTCAGGTGTCACCTGAACAGCTCATCGATCAAAGGTCACTGATACAGCTCATTGATCAAAGGTCACCTGTACAGCTCATTGATCAAAGGTCACCTTTACAGCTCATTGATCGAAGGTCACCTGTACCCCTCATCGATCAAAGGTCACCTATACAGCTCATTTTTCGAAGGTCACTTGTACAGCTCACTGATCAAAGGTCACCTGTACCCCTCAACGATCAAAGGTCACCTATACAGCTCATTTTTCGAAGGTCACTTGTACAGCTCACTGATCAAAGGTCACCTGTAGAGCTCATCGACTGAAAGGCACCTGTCCCGCTCATTGATTGAATATCACCTGTACAGCTCACTGATTGAAGGTCACCTGTACAGATTTTTGATCGAAGGTCATCTGTACAGCTTATCGATCAAAGGTCAGATAAATTGTCAGAGCTCGTCAGAAGGGTCAGCATTGATGGCTGCCATGTTTTTCCCCCAGCAATGATCACAATGGATTCATTCGATAAGACCTTTTAGAGGCAAGCTGCCCTGGTCTGCCCCCCTCCTTTTGTAAAGGACTGGCAGAGGTAACAGTAAGCTGTATTAGGACCCCCTAGCGTCCGCACTCGATGATTGGTAAGAACCCTGGTCACAAGATGCTGAATTTGGCAGACCACCTGTCTCCTTTCAACAATATCAAAAACGTTTTGTGTAGCATAGAGCGTATGCAGGTTTTACCACCCTCCGGTCCCAGATCCTTCATTAAAAAAAAAAAGAAGTGAATCTCGTGGCTATATCGTTGAGGTGCGAATTTAACACTGTCAGGTAAGTCCTTACATTAAGGCGCCAAGTATGGTAGATGGTGCTGTGTGCCGCTCGTGCGACCCAACCTGAAGGACCCTCCCTTTAGCTAAGGTCGGCAGTAGGTGTCATCGGGTGAGTGAGCCCGCTCTCACGACCTGTCTGAGAGAACCCTTAGAGTTCACAGACTTCAGTGGATGTCCACTGCTAGGGGTGCACATGCCCCTTCGGTCCATCTGGTTTAAAGGGTCCTGTATGCCACTGAGACCGCCAGTTAACGTGTTTTGATGGTGAGGAGAACTTCCTTCCCCCACCCTGATGTGTCCTCTTAAAGCCTAAGGACACTGGCAGTCACCTTCTGCAGGCAATGACGGGCTCCAGGGCCTGCCTCCCCCCAACGCCTCTTGCATCAGCCACCGCACTGTGAGCAGGTGGCGTGCCCTTAACGAGAGGCATACCTGCACAGCTCACCCGGGCCCCAGGGGGAGTCGAGAAAGAGAGCAGCCCAAGAGCACACACAGCAGGGTAGCCTCAGCCTCGCCCTCCTTAAAGAGACAGGCGACCGCGAAGGAGGAAGGGGCGACTGGGCCTATGGTAACCAACGGTGGGAACGTACGCCCCGTGAATCCAAGGGACATAGAAGGGGCGCCCTGTGCATGTAGAGTGCACTGAACATTGTGGCGCTTAAACCTCTGGTTTAACGCTGGGTCACACTTCTTAGGCCATATTAGCTGGGATTTATGCCGCATCCAACCCGCTCCTGTAACAAGTGCTACGAAGGAAGGGTTTAGTCCGTGCCTGCCAAAGGAGGCCTGTTTCTAATGTGCCCAAGGGCAGTTCGTGAGCGCCGGGTGGCGCGGCCTGCTCTTGCAGGTTTTGCAGTCAGTGGCGCTGATCTGGTGAGAGAAGGGTTGTCTGCTGCTCATGTCATGTAGAATCAGGTGCGGGGCGGCGTCATCAGAGCCTGGAGTTGGGGTGCCCTTTGGTGTGGAAGGCCGGACGCTGATGGACCACTATATTTGGGTCGGAGACCGCTGTGTTTAGACCTTGAGCTGGTACAACCTACAGGCTTTAGGGCTTTACGCCGTTACGCAGGCACTCTGTTTCAGGCATAAACCCTCACGCGATGCAGTTGAGCAGTCCTTGCTGTCGGACTCTCGGAGGGAGCCGGCCGCGTTAGGTTGATCTTGCACGTGCCAGTGCGTGGTACTGAGCCCGGAGTTAATCGGACAGGTGCACTGGTGGACTGGAGCTAAAAGCAAACCTGGAAAATGTGTCCATTCCAGCCCCATGTTGTATGGATTTGAGACTATCTCCGGAAGATTTTGAGAGATAAATTATAAAGCTTTCTAAAAGTAAACTGTGTGGGGTCAGTGTGCCAGGCTAGACAGCTGTTAACCACTGGCCCGTCTACCCTTCAAATCAGCCCCTGGTCTCCAGCCTATGAGGGATTTTCACTACGTCTGAGAGGGCCTGTCCAGTCCTGGATAGGTGTAGAGGCACCACTCAGTTATGCTGTGGACGTACAGTTTCTGGGTAAAGAAAGATAGCAATGGCCATTTAAACTTTATTCTGTATGGTAGTCGGGGGGCTGTCGTACTCTGAGGCGTGGTGGTAGGACAGCCTTCAGTTTGTGCTGGTTCAACATCTCAAACAGTTTATGGTGATAGCTGCTCTAATTCCTGAACATGGAATGTTTCCTGAACTGGGGACACACTGATGATATGGCCTCTAAATCAGGCATGATGCTCTAGATGTGACCACCAGAACTGAACTGGGTACAAGACTGCAAATGTATTCTCTGGAACACTGGCAGGGGCTTAGCTTTAGTGGCGTGTTTGTGTGTGAGGGCGGGGGGGGGGGGGTGGTGAGTGGTCTCGGGTGTTACACCCACCTAATAAATCTATTTTCTGGAAAATGTTTGGGTACAAGTGCTTTCAGTCGGTTATGGTGACGTGTCTGTCGGATTTCAGAAGGAATTTTTACATACACACAGACAAAAACGAACATACTCTCTCCCTTTCTGCTTTGAAAGTCTTCAAAAATATTGGTTATTTTACAAAATATTGTGCTTTGTTCCACTTAGTACTGTACCAATCCGCATTTGTCTACCTTTCCACTGCCCCTTTATTCCCTCTCATGCTCCCTGCTTGTCATACAGTGTATTTTGACATGATATCCCAGCATGATTGTTGGAAAATATGAAGCTCACACCACCCAATCTCACTGGCCAAGCTATGCCTCTGTACGCTGGGCATGATGCTGCAGACGTGACGTATGGAACTAAGCGTGATACTGGAAAAGTGACCTCTAGAATTGTGTGTTGTACTAGAGATATGGTCTCTAGAATGGTATATGGTACTGGAGAAGTGGCCCCAATAACTGTACGGGATACTGCAGGTGTGGTGTCTAGAACTGTGTGTAATGTTTAAGATGTGGCCTGTAGAACTGTGTGTGACAGTGGAGATATGGTGTCTACAGATGTGTGTGATGCTGCAGATGTGACATCTAGAATTGTGTGGGGTACTGGAGCTATGGCCTCTAGAACTGTATTGGAGATGTGGCTTCTTGTAGAGAGGCGTAGCTTCCATTGGTACAGCAAATGCAATGGCAGGGGGCCCACAGAACCTTGAATATTGCTGTACTCCTGAATTCAAGCAGTGGCAAGGGGCCCATATCCTTCTTTGCTTTAGGGCCCATGGCATGCTGACTATATGACTGCCTTACATCTGTGTGCAATACTGCAGATGTGGCCTCTGGAACTGTGCATAATACCGGAGAATTGGTCCCCAGAACTGAGAATGATACTGGAGATGTGGCCTCTAGAATTGTGTGTAATACTTGAAAAGTGGCCTCTAGAACAGTGTGTGATATTGCAGGTGTGTTCTCTAGAATTGTGTGTAATACTTAAGATGTGGTCTTTAGAACTGTGTGTGATAGTGGAAATGTGACTTCTAGAAATGTCCATGATACTGCAGTTATGACATCTAGACTTGTATGGGGGTACTGTAGACGGGGCCTCTAGAACTGTGTGTGATATTGCAGATGTGGCCTATAGCAATGTGCACAATACTGCAGAGGTGGCCTCTGGAATTGTACATGAAACTGGAGAAGTGGCCTCTAGAACGGTGTGTGATACTGCAGATGCCGTCTCTAGAACTGCACGAGACACTGTAGATGAGACAACTCTATAACTGGGTATGAAAGTCCAGGGGAAACCTCTAGAACTGGACACAATACTTCAGAACAGACCTCTTGAGCTGATCACAGTTTTGCAAAAGACAACCGAGAGCTCCTAAATTTGACACTGTAGCCTGTGCAAGTCCTCAGTACTCCATCAAAGCCAAAAGAATGGAAGGCATTGTGTCAGGTTAGGCCTTCTGAAATGCACGCAATGGGGGTGAGGGTGGGGGGGGGTTGCCTGTATACAGCGAACCAAGTACCGGTTCCTGTGATAACCCCAACCTCGTAGTATCTCCTTGATAAATTCTGGCAAGTCAAACTTGCAGAAATTTATCACGTGGTAAAAGCTAATAAAAATGGAAACCGTTCAGAATTCAATGGGTTAATTGTCAGTTCCTCATGTCTCATTTTTAAGTTGAAACTGGGAATAAGAGGTATTTCTCAAAAGTAGTAAATTTACTGCACTGGGTTAATGTTATTTTTCACATGAGGTAAATACCTAAGCTGCATTCGGCCCTACTCCTAATGATGGCATCTAGTGTACAATGCAGGCACAGGGACACTTTTAATCCAGAGAATTGCTGCATAGTTCATAGGGGGAGTTTCACTTTATACAAATAATTTGTAACTGTTAGAAATGGGGTTTCTGGTTGGCTAGGGAACAAACCTAAGCCAGGGAGAACCCACCCACTCTAGTCAGGGTA
The DNA here is from genome assembly GCF_031143425.1 of Pleurodeles waltl. Lineage (NCBI taxonomy): Eukaryota > Metazoa > Chordata > Amphibia > Caudata > Salamandridae > Pleurodeles > Pleurodeles waltl. The sequence goes on along the minus strand of NC_090443.1, from coordinate 439,328,278 downwards.
AGGGAGTTACCCACCCAAGATAACCACTGCAAACCCCCTTGGTAGCTTGGTGCAAGCAGTCCGGCCTAACCCAGAGGCAATTTGTAAAGCTTTACACAACACACATGATGCACTATCCTCACCACAAAGGTAACACAACACCAGCTTATCTAAAAATAAACTGTTTTGTACACAACATAATAAGACCAAACACAACATGTCAGAATACCCCGCTACACAAGCAGTTGTCAGAATACTACACAGTACTATTACTCTGCGAAAGCCAGCCGTAGTCACATATAACACATAGGTTACTGGTTATCCTGCAACATAAGCAGTATTCAGGTAAACATTCCCAAAATGGACATATCAGGGTAAAAGTACATATTACCAGAAAGGCATAAGATCACAGTAAGCATGTTACTAAAAATGCACTTGCGCTAGTAAACATACCATCCAAAATGCCCATAAAACTAACATCAGGGCATCAGAGAACACATGGAATGAAAGTCATGAAAACATATCACCATGAATGCATGGGTCATAGTAAAATGCATATCCTAAATACCCAGACATCATCACTGAAATTATGCGTAGATTGGAACATTCTCAAGTGCCCATATCATCATCAGCATATTTCTAGAGGTGCCACAAACCTGAAATGATGCGTGCAAAAAGGGGACATCGGTACCCCAATATCGGAGGTCCCGCCCTCTAGTTTACACACCTGCTGTGCTGCAGGGTTAATTATGTCAGGACCGGGGAACTCCGTTAAGGGTCACCACCCCAGCCTGCTTAAGCATCCTCAGCAGCGGGGGCCCAGAAGGAACGGGGGTCCAGCAGGTACGGGCGGCCGAGCGGGGACAGGTGTCACCAACCTGCCCGTGAGCCACAAAGCATGGATAGGGGGCCCAGCGGGAACGGGTTTCCTCCGTCATGGTTTTCCACCCACCCGCTAGCCTCAGCAGCCAACAGAAAGGAGGTCCGGAGAGAGTGAGGGACCTCCAATGAGGTCTCCTCTCCTCTAGGCGATGTGCTTGCATCCAACGTGGTGCACCAACCTCCTTTCCCCTGGGCCGCAGCAGTGAACACACAAGAAGAGGGGCCCACCGGTGCCCCAGGGGGGCTCTTCATAGCACACCACGCCCGGGGGGCACCACCAGGAGTGCGCTACCTCTAGATCTCGCTCCATCGTGCCCCGGGGGCACCTCCCTGAGTGAGTTCCAGAGGCCCTGGAACGTCACAGCCTGCCAGGATCACGGATTTCTCTCTTGGAGAGAGGCAGGAGAGCGTTTTCAAAGCCCAAAGAATAAATCAAGTAGGGCACTCCTCTATGCACTGTAAGGGCCTAGTAAAAGGGCTCCTTATGCGCTACGCTCCGTTACAGGAGCCTTCACAGCCAGTGCTGTCCTTGTGCAGGGAAACAAGTATTTGCAAGGGGGGGGGGTGCAGGGATCACAGCAGCCAGACCCTGGGGGACACAAGTTTCGCACAGGTGGCAGTAGGGCCCAACAGCAGGCCAGAACAAGAGGGATGCTGTCAATGGCAATTCCTCCTAGTGACCTAGCAGGTCACAGGTCAGCACAGCAGCAGCAGTCCGAGGCAGTGCTTGGTGAGTCCTTCCAGCAGCATTCTGTGTCCAAAAGTCTCTTCCGGTTTCAAGGTGACTCCTTTAGCATGGGGAAAATCCACTGTACTTATACTCAGTTTTTGCATAACACTCACAAAGAGGGGGAGAAGAGGTTCCAACCAGTTACAACTGGTTCTAGGAGTGTCCTCTCTCTCCTCCAGCACAGGCTCCAGACATCAGTTGGGGTTAAACGAGAGCCCTTTGTGTGAGTCCAGGGCACAGCCTTTACTAATGCAGGTGTGCCCTGCCTCTCCTTCTCTCAGCCCAGGAAGACCATTCAATATGCAGTTGCACCTCTGTGACACCCCAGCCTCCCTGTGTACAGGCTGTCTGAAAAGTATACACACAGACCACCTGACATTGTGCCCCAGACATAGACTGGAGTCAAGCTGCAAAACACCAGAGTCATAACACAGAGAAATGATCACTTTTTAGAAGTGGCATTTCTATAATGGTAATAAAAAATTCACCACCACCAGTAAGCAGAATTTCTCACTACCATTACAACCATACCAAATATGCCTACGCTACCCCTCATAAATCAGACAATACCCCCTATACATAAGGCAGGGCATTTACAATGCAATCCTATAAGCAAGGTAGCACTCACAGCAGTGAAAAAACAAATAGGCTGTTTGTCACTACCAGGACAGGCCATGCAACCAGGCACATGTCCTGCCTTCTACATACATAGCACCCTGCCCACAGGGATAGCTAGGGCCTACCTTAGGGGTGACATACATGTAGTAAAAGGGGAGTTCTGGGCCTGGCAAGTAAATTTAGATGCCAGTTCTCTCTGGCAGTATACTGCACACTCAGGGCCTGGGCCTGAGACAGGTTTGAAAGGCTACTGCTGTGGATGGTGCAAGCAGTGCTGCAAGCCCACAAGTAGCATTTAATTTACAGGCCCTGGGCATAGGGATACCACTATACAAGGGACTTACAGGTAAATAAATGTGCCAATTAGGTGTAAGCCAATCATACCAACTTTAGAAGGGAGAGCGCCTGAACTTTAGCACTGATCAGCAGTGATAAAGCGCTCAGAGTCCTAGAGCCAACAGTAAGAGGTCAAAAAAAATAGGAGGAAGTAGGCAAAACGCTTGGGGATGACCCTACAAAAAGGGCCAGGTCCAACAGCAACTTAAATGTGCAGATTATGCATTTACATTAAGAACGCTGTACTGTAGACAGAGGCACTCCAAAGCCTAATATACATCACAGTAGCTCAGCACTCTAGGCATAGGGATAATGTTTATAACTAGTGCACATTCCACAAGGAAACTGTACCATAGACCAAAGGGGCCCGTAACCCCAGAGTGAATATTATACAAGGGTGTACACCTGGCACAGGGGTTCTGCTGACTCTGTGGTGCTCCGTACTCTACGGAGAACATTACACAGCGGTGCTCCTGACCGTAGAGAGCACTTTACTCAGGAGAGCTCCTGATCATAGAGAATATATTACACATGGGTGCTCCTAACCCTAGAGAGAGTTACCCAGTTGCGCTTCGGACTCTGCAGAGAACATTACACAGAAGTGCTCCTGACTCTACAGAGCACATTGCACAGGTGAGCGCTAGACCACAGAGTGCACATTACACAAGGGCGCTGTACACCAGGCACAGGGGTGCTCCTGGAACCAGGGACCGCATTATGCGTAACACAGAGGAGCTTCTGACCCTGGAGAGTATATTACACAGGGGCGCGCCTGGCCCTGGAGAGTGGATTAAATAGGGCCACGCCTGACGCTGGAAATACAATACGCAGGGGCCCTCCTGTCCCTATGGAGTGGATTAAACAGAGCCACACCGGACATGGACTCCTCAATCCTGAAGAATACATTACACCAGGGTGCTCCTTAACTTAGAGTAATGGTCTTCAAACTTTTTAATGCGGCGTTCCCCTTAGGGAAGAAAAAAAGTAATTGGGCCCCCCTGCAAATATGTCACAATTATTCCATTAAATTGCCAATGTTTAAATATATCTGGAAACTATTTAAACATTGTAGTTAGGTTCTGAGACTGTTTTAAAAAATGCAATCAAATACATGATGCCAAACACACTATTCTGGTCAGGCAGGCCTCACTGCTGTGTAAAAGTGTCCACAGTGTGATTATTGGAAGTGGGGTGGGGGTTTTGAAGACTGTTGGAAATGGTCCTTTTTGCAGGGTTATCCCCAAACCTTTTGCCTTCTTCCTCCTATTTTTTCAGGTCTGTTTTTCTGCTTTATTGTCTATGCTCACTTTACCACAGCTAATCAGTGCTAAAGTGCAAGTGCTCCCTAGGTAAATTGTACGGTTGATTGGTTTATCCATGATTGGCATATTTGATTTACTGGTAAGTCCCTAGTAACGTGCACTGGAGGTGCCCAGGGCCTGTACATCAAATGCTACTAGTGGGCCTGCAGCACTGGTTGTGCCACCCACATTAGAAGCCCTGTAAACATGGCTCAGACCTGTCACTGCAGTGTCTGTGTGTGCAGTTTTAAACTGCCAATTCGATTTGGCAAGTGTACCCACTTACCAGGCCTAAACCTTCCCTTTTACTACATGCCAGGCCCCCTAAGTGGCCCCATGGGCAGGGTACAGTGTATGTTTAAGGTAGGACATATACTAGTGTGTTTTATATGTCCTAACAGTGAAATACTGCCAAATTTGGTTTTCACTGTGCAAGGCCTATCTCGCTCATAGGTTAACATGGGGGCTACCTTCAAATATCCTTAATGTGTAGATTCCCTTTGAGAGCAGATCAAAATGTGGAGTTTAGGGTCTCTTAACTCACAATTTAAAAATACATCTTTTAGTGAAGTTGGATTTTAAATTGACTGTTTGAAAGTAGGCATTTTCTTGCTTAAACCATTCTGTGACTATGCTTGTTTGTGGATTGTCTGTCTGGATCAGTTTGACAGTTGGGCTGTTTGGTACCTCTCTAGACAGCGACCTAAAAGGGGTGGGGGTGTAGCCTGCTTATTCTGATGAGCCATCTGAGCTATAGGGGAGGGAGGAGTGATCATTCACACCAGAAAGGACTATGCCTGCCCTCACACAATGCAGCCCCCGACCCCCTGGTGTGCGTCTGGGGCCTTGCCTGGACAAGGAAGGATCCTGCAAACACTTGAGAGTTTGCTTTGAACTTTGCCAACTTCAAAGGCAGAACAGAAGAAGAAGAACCAAAGCCCCAGACTTTTAGAATATTTCTGGAATCTAGAGGAACCTCTGCCCAGGAGAAGAGCTGAAGAGCTGAGGGAGGAGTATTGTCTCTTTGCTGTGGTGCTTTGCTGGACTGGCCTGCACTTGCTGCTTCTGCCTGAAAAGAGTGCAATGGGTGAACTTTGCTGTGTGTCCTGCTTGAGAAAGTTCTCCAAGGGCTTGGAGTAGAGCTTGCCTCCTGCTGGAAGTCTCAGGGATATTAAAGACTTTAGTTTCCTACAGCACTTGAAACTGTGTGTTTTGTGCTGTTCAAGGAGAAAAACCACCATAACGCCATCAACGCCGCCACTGGCCTGCACCCTGACCTGCTGACGCCGCAAGGAGCCGCACTGCCCCGCTCTGCATCCCGACCCTGGTTTCACAGACGCCGTCATCAGACGACTTCACTTAGCCGCTGCTCGCACTGCGACCTGTGGGCTCTCCACTCCGGCATTGCCTGCTCACACCGCAGCCTGGGCATCCCCGACGACGACGCTCCTGCTGACACCGGTGCCGCTGCCTGCACCTTTGCCTGTGGACACCGCTAGTGAGGAGCATGAAGCACCGTCCCGTCGTGCACCGCAGCCCCGGTCTACCAACGCCAGCACCATCAACTCCAGTGTCGTCACCAGGCATCCCTGCCTGAACCATGGCCTGTGGACACCGCTTGTGAGGGTCATGAAGCACCGTCCCGTCTTGCACCACTGGCTTGTGCCTACCGACGACAGTGCTTCCGCAAGGACGACGCCACTGCCTGCACCGTGACTTATGGGCACCGCATGTTGCACCGCCCCACTTCACACCGCAGCCCTGGTCTCCCCGATGCCAGTGCATGCCATCACCGAGCCGCTGCCTGCACCGTGACCTGTGAGCACCGCAACTCGCATCGTTCCACTGCGCACCGCAGCCTCGATGCCATCAACGCCGGCGCACCTGACTTCATCAGCCTGGAGTTCGATCTGGAAGGCTTGTGACCTCAAGGGCCCGGCGACTCCTGCACCGACTCTGCAACCGATAAAGCGATGTCAGCGAAGCTGCTCCCCGGAGCTCACCGCGAGGATCACAACGCCCTACAAATCCAAGGTACTGTTTGTGGGTCTTCCTGACACCGTAGCTGGCCCGCAATGCTGCAGCCAGCCTGAACTGTTGGTTTTGTTGCTCACGATGCCGTGATAGCCCCAGGTGGAGCTATTGACTTCAAGGAACTGTATTATTGAGTAAATCTTGCGGAATTCATATTTTTATTACTGTATGTTGTATTTGTATCGTATTTGGTCTTGCTTTAATTAGATAAATATTGGCTATTTTTCTAAAACCGGTGTGGTGTACTTTTGTAGTGTTTTCATTGTGTTACTGTGTGTTATGTGCAAATGCTTTACACATCGCTTCTGAGATAAGCCTGACTGCTCGTGCCAAGCTACCAAGGGGGTGAGCAGGGGTTATCTGAGGGGGTATCTCCCTTATCCTGATTAGAGTGAGGGTCCCTACTTGGACAGGGTTCAAACTGACTGTCAACTAGAAACCATATTTCTAAAAAATAGCATTTGGAGTCTCTTCCCTCATGACACATATTCTGATCGTGGATGTAACTAGCACAACATGTTAGTGATGGCTCATTACAGAAATTAAAACAAAACCCTTTTATCAGCATAATGCTTCTATTGGCCACAGTCTGGCGCCCCCTGCAATCACTTGAGGACTCCCTATGGGGGCCCGCCCCCAAGTTTGAAGATCCCTGACTTAGAGCGTACATTACTGCAGATCCTTACAATTACAGAGTCGTCTGGAGAGTGCATTACTTAGGGACCATCTGCACCTAGAGAGTGCATTGCACTGGGGCGCCCTTGATACCAGAGATTGGATAATACAGGTGCACTCCCGACCTTAAAGAGTGCATTACATACTGGCGCTTCTCACTTTGGAACAAGCATTACACAGATTACCGCCCCGCTCTGCAGAACGCATTACACAGGAACGCTTCTGGCCCTGCATTACTGTAACCCATGTCGCGCCTGAATCTGAAGAGAACATTATATAATGCCTCTCCTGGCCTTAGAGAGTTCATTACTCAAAGGCACACTTGGCCCTAAAGATTGTATTACACGAGGGCACTCCTAACACTGGATAGTGTATTGCACAGGGGTGCTTCTTACTCCGGAGAGTACATTATACACGGCGAGCCTGCCTCTGGAGAGTGCACGACATGGTCACTCCTGACCTTACAGAGTGAAGTGCACAGACGAACTCCTAATTCTGGAGAGTGCATTACACGGGGGCTTTTCTGAACCTAGAGAGAACATTACACGGGGGTGCGCCTGACTCCGGAGTGTACATTATAAGGGTGTTTGTCTCGCATTTTAAATATCGTTTGAGAGCAGCTCTGCTAATGTTGCGTGACCCTGAAGCACTGGAGAGGAAAGGGGGGTTGTAGTAATGGAAAGGACGGGGTGGGGCGGCAAGGGGGGTCAGGTTGCGAGGATCCCGTTACTGGAACTGCTGACTCTTTTTACTGGAAAAGGAAAAGCTCTTTAAGGAGAACAGAAGGAATATCGATCTGGGAGTCTAGCACATGTCCCTGCCCTTCACTCATCCGCCCCACCTTTCACCCTGCCAAAACATTGCCCCCTCCCCTCCTATCCACTTACCTTCCTCATTCCACACCCCAGCACCCCGCCCTTGACCCCTCCTAAGCACTGCAATGGGCCGGGCCTGCACACTGCCCTCCACTGGGCTCCACCTCTCTTACACCCTGCCCTCCACATCTTCCACACGGTGCCCTCCACCCCTCAAACACATGGCCATCCACCAAACCTACACACTGCAGACTAAGGATCACCCCATCTAGGCGCTGCCCTCATTTCTCCCCCGCCCTACCCCGTCTGCACCCCTCACACACACTGCTCCCATCTCCCTCTTGCATATTCGTTGCCCACCATTCTCCGATCCCTAACCCCATGCGTCCACTGGCTCCCCTTTTCTGACGGCCTTCCCACGACCCCATCCATTCTCAGTGCCCCTCCAGCTACCCCAATCTTCCCCCTGCCTCCGGTGCATCCTCTACTCCCACTGCACTGTCTCCACCCCCTCCCTTATGGCTTATAGCATCCACACCTTGCATTATGGAACTTGTAGTTTCGTTTTTCAACTGAACGTATGGACGAAAAAAATCTTGCATACAAAATTATGTTGAGTCAAAAGTCTAGTTGTCCCACGCGGCATGGTGCCACTTGGCAACACCAAGACAAAGGCATCCATAAAGAATGCTGTCACATTTTGGAAACTTTTGCAGCTAGGAAAGGATCCTGGACTAGAATCCCTGTCTCCAAACAGGACACCCACTTCATGGGCCCCAATAAACCATACACTATGCCCCACCCTCAGAATGAGAACCAAACCATGGACACATTCTTATTGCATATTAAATTGCAAATACTCCAAAACAAAACATCTCATTGGCCAGCACACATACCACATCAGTTCAAACACACTGGCCACCTCATGCTTATCAACTCGCATGTTGCAGATCTCCACTCCCCTGACACTGCAAAGATCATAAATCACATAATGCAACCTTAACTGACTGTTCATCGTACAAACACGACAGCCACATCCACAAACGCCTTAGATGCCCCCATCTTCACAATATACAGTGGTCAATATGTCAACCACACACAACAGGTGAAATACTCACAATCGACAACAAGACCTGACCTCGCACCCATAATGAACCAGAAACACTCAAGTCATTCAAGTTCCCTATCTGTCTCTTCTGCATCTGAGTGTCAGAGACATCCACCGTCAACCTGATCTTCAGATCTCCCCCCACCTCCCTAGGCACAACTAGGACTTTAAAGAAGCCCTTGCAGACCTCATCTCTTCTGCCTCCATTCAACGCATCCATCCAACATTATTGGGAGATTTTAACTTCCATGGAAAAAATAAAAAAAGAAATGAAAGGATATCCGGCTGCTCACAATTCAACCTTGAAAATCCAGCAGCACATCACAGAAGCTACCCTCTCCAAAAACAACAAACTCATCCTCATAAATGCTTTCTATAAGGCTGCCAAAAATAAAGCATTAGAAGGCAAATACTGTACAATGCAGTCAAAGAGTACGTCAATCCCCTGACAAAACCACCAATCCCAAAAACAGCTCACTTCTTGAGAAAGATGATAAAATCAAAACTGGCATTATAACCAGCAGCCCTTTAGTCTAACTCCAAATTCCCTTAGTCTACCCAAAGCAGACATCATCTGGCCTCCTCTCACATTCTCAGCTCATTATCAACTTTAACTCTACAACATATGATGGCAATATTCTGCCCTCATCCTTGACTAAATACAGCCACGAAGATGCTCTTGCAACATATAATGGCAATATTCTGCCATTATCCTTGATTAAATACGGCCAGGAAGATGCTCTCGCACCCCTGTTCAATATTGTCAAAGCCTTTATCGGTTATGGAACCTTTTTATAAGACCACAAAACACGGCTGATCTTCCATCTGGTAAAATAAATCCTACACTGGATACCGACAATATTACCACCATCATAAAATTAAAAAATAATCTAGAAAGCAGTTTGGGTTGAACTTCAAAACCACTGCAACAAGAATAACCTGTTGCAGGACTATTAATCTGGCTCCAGATCAGTCGGCAGCTTGGTGGTTGCCATTGTTTAAGTAATTTACAGTGCCCCCCTGCTCAGACTCTCTGAAGCCTTCCATGTATTCAGCTACCAAGCAGGCCGTGAAACCATGCGGAGGCTTCTCTGACACAGTCATGCAATTGTTCAGCTGCTATCTAACCACCTACCACCAACTGGTCCAGAAAGGATCCTCAGGATTCCCAAAAACTCCTTGTATCATGTGGAGTACCCCTGAGTTTCATATCGTCAGCCACTTCAGGGAATTCATCACCAGCATCACAACTCACCTATGAGGATGGTGATTATGACACACAACTCTATCTAAAAAAGTTAATGGTTCAGAGCATTCAGTGTCCCAAAACCTGCATCTGACTCATAGAGTACTGGATGTCAAGAGCCTACTTCAAAGGTAACCTCGGAATTCTTCTTGTTCACCAACTGCACCAAACAACCATTTATTCAGGCATGGCCGTCTGAACTTATCCTGAGTGGCTCAAACCCCCAGCTATATGTTGCTGCAAAACCTCTTCGATTTATGCCCAGCTCAAGCGTTCATTAAACATATTATCACAAAGAAACCAAAAGAAGCATAATACCATATGTCTTTCCAGGAAAAGGTGAACCTATTCCCATTAGAAACTAACTTCAGAATGACGGACCAAGTCTTAGTCCTCTTTCACCTGGATGAAGCATACAATCTACTCTAAGGCGCCCAACCCAATGGTGGCCTGACCTCAAGAGCATCTTCTACCATGCAGCACATCAGCTAAAATAGGGCTGACTACATCATCCTTGTATGCTGAGGGATCTCAAATGACTTCTCCTTTATGCCTGTATCATCATGTATAATGCTTCTAGAAATACTGCTGCTGCATTCCTGGCCAAGAAAATCACCACTACAGGCAGACGGCACCACACAAGGTGCTAGGGCCTTGCGAGAATGGAAACAAAGAAAGGGAAAAAAGGAAATATAGACAAAAGGAAATCCTGCTCTATACATGCACACAGGATCGGCATTATCCTCATGCTCATCAGTACTTTTGCTGTTCCTACCTACCTGAAAGTGAGACAGTGACTAAAGACCCATCATTTCGGAGAACACCACCTCCTCACCCAAGAGAAATCAGCTGCCCCAACAATATTCTACCTCATTTTAAACAATCATTTTAAACATTTTAAAGAATCATCAATCCTACTGCCGAACTCTCAAGTCTTGTTTGGCGCTCTTCTCCTAGCAAGCTAGGCTCAAACTGTATAAACACCATCACCTGCACACAATCATGCATACATCCATACACACCTCCATTTCCTTCCATGGTCCAGTTTCTTAGCGCTTTTCTTGCCTCTCAGGCGCTCCACTGACAGTGACAGCCATGTATTTTCTAATGGCTTTTTCTATTCCAGCACAGGGGAAGTGCGACAAGTAAGGAAAAGCGAGGAAGAAGCATAGAGTAAGTGCAGCATATATTTCCTGAATGTCACTTTCTCGGAGTTTCTCTACTTACCTTTCCCTATCCTCTCCCGCCCTCCACACTCTCACTTTTTAGAGATGTCCTTATGCTTCGCCCTTTTTAATCTTCTCCCTTTATGTTTTTTGTCCTTTCTCTGGCTCTAGTCAGTCCCCTCCTCTGTTGATTGCCTCCCTCTTCAGCCTGGAAAAATGTCTCCCCTTGATTCGCTTTTGTCCATTATCATTTAGTACACTGATTCTTACCTTCCTAACATATTTGACTCCCTTCCTCCTCATTCCATTCTCTTCCTCCATCTTCCTCTCTAGATCGTCATATCGAATATGTGATGGAACAACTAGGTCCTAAACAACTACTTGCCTAAACCACTACTGCTAAACAACTAAAAAGTCTCTACAACGAAGTACTGAACAACTACTGTCTAAACAACTATTTTGCCTGATTAACGACTGCCTGAACACCGAATTTTAAGGTAAGTTTTTCTTTTTTATGGTTTATTAGAGATTTTTTTAGTTGTTTAGCAGTAGTGGTTTAGGCAAGTAGTTGTTTAGGGCCTAGTTGTTAAGGATGTTTCCCCTAAATCTCCATGTTTCTTCCTTCACGACACTGTCCTCTTCCTCTCATCAAGTTACATGTTCAACACACTTATCGTTTTTGACCCTGACAGCTTCTTCCCCCTTCCTTTCCTGTTCTACCTCTCTTCTCTCCTCTTCCTTCCCGACATCTTCATTCCTGCCTGCTCACCATTACCATGGCTACTTCATGCATGTTTAACAACTTCCTGATCCTGCCACCTCTCCTTTCTCTTTCCATTTATATCCTGCCAACACGTTTCAGCCCTTTCTTGACTTCTCCATCTTCACACTTTAATTTTTATCATACATCATTACTACTTTTCCTGTAATGTCCAAACGCGCTTTCTTGGTGCCTCAATCTAATCCAAAGCAGATCTTTGCACACTACAACTTACAGGCAAATGCTAAATAATTGTTCCTTCATGACTGTCTGTGATTATGGTAAGAGACAGGACATTTTAGGTACAATTTGAAAGCATAACAACATTCCTGAATCTAGTTGGCAGAACCGTGAAGTCACTAGCATCAAACGCAACAGACATGTGTTATAGAATAGGTATCACATCCTCAGTTTCATCAGCCCATCACCACATTTTTAACATCTTAAAATGTTCTCTTAGTGTCTTCATTTAAAACAATCCTCTGGGCTTCCAATCGCCTAGGAGACTGTATATCTCCGTATGATCATCATGGTTGTCCTTCACAGTGTTTCATATGGCAATGGCAGGGTATGGCTTATTATGAACAGGTTGGTCATTTGATGGTTGGCAGGGTCTAGTGTAACCGTCTTAATGAGATTGCTAGTTCACTATTGCTTCACAACTTCCAGAAATTTGGATTTGGAATAGAGTGCATTCATTTTATGAGTAGGCAAAACAGCACGACAGGCTTCCTTTCACAAGGACTTGGTTTTGAAGGCTAGTTGGTGTTGCAAAATTACCCTTTTTTGGTGGTCAGCCCCAGTTTTTAAATTTTTAGGGACTCACCTTCAGATAATCCTGAAATCTATCACTGGGACACTTTTATGCAAAGCCAGTGTATGTGCTCTGTCCCATAACACACGTCAAGATTGGTTTAAAAAGTGATTAGCACATTTAACGTTTATATAACACTGTAGTATATGGTGCTGAAGTACATCTAAGGCAAGGAAAGTTAATGCTAGTTTTGGACTACAGCACCTACTGTACCATTCAATAAAGTATCTTGAAACCTGGATTCACGCCTACCCTGTGTAGTCTGACCATAACGGCTTGAACCCAGTTGCACGGACTTGTCAAAATCCCCCATTTAATAAGTAGAAAAACATGAGTTTAAATATTAGGTAAGTCAGCAGGGTTCATAATATTTTAGAATGGGACATGTGCCGTATGCCACGTTTCCCCAGAGATGAGCCACAAATCAACATTATCACGGTCAGGCTGTAGCTGGGACATAGAAAAAAGTCAATATATTGATCATACACTTTGACCTATACTTTTTCACCTGTACCACCTACAGACTCTATTCAAATACGTTTATATTATATAATTTTATATTTAATACAAATCCTTTCTCATGCTGAAGCCAGATTTTTATTACATATTTATTAAATATATTACAAAAGTAACTTTTAAAATGTTACCTTTACCCTGTCTAAAGCTCCTGAAGGCTTATTTGCATTAGCGCTCCAGGACCTGCCAGGCATATACTTACCCTAAACTAGGTCTGAAAACTGCTCTGAGAGGAGAGACAATGGATTGGAAGTGGGGATGTGTGTTCTTGCCCTGGTAGGCAGACCAGCTGGGATGGGTGCAGGAACATGATTAACTCCAAAAGGGCTTGTCCTCCCACATGCAAATGACAGACAACACTTGGCAAGCCCTATGCTTTATACTCATAGGCTGGCACCAAACCCAGTGGGAGGAAAGTTACCCATAGACCGGTTTTGAGTGACCACAGAGTAGAGGACTGCTCATTACCCTGTCACACCTCTGGGTGGGCACACGTTCTGCAGAAGTGTAAAAGGGCTTCCCCATCGTTAGTTTTGAGAGTGTCGGGGCACTGAGGGATTGTTTGTAGTAAGGCAACCAAACATTATTGAAAAAGTGGTTAGGCTTGCCCCGAAGATTTTGTACCCCATTGGTTAGGAATATCCAGGAGATGCCCCCACCAGCTGGTGCCTGGCGCAAATTTGGCATCCCTCAAAAACTCTCCTCCGAACACTTCCCGGACCTGTGGAAGATCAGAAGAGGACTGAACCTGCTTTCTGTGACCTGAGAGGAGTCCTGAAAGAGTGGACCTGCTCTCTTTTGAACACAGAAAAAAGAAATGAACTCCAAGGATCAGTTGGATGACATTATAGAAGGACAAAACACGCTGCAAAAGGCCTTTCCCTGAAGTACCCAGTGGCAGCTGGACCTGGGCTTTATTGTTGGACTCTGCTGGACACCTTGAGAGTGTCTATGTGCCCTCCCATCATGTGCTGTGACTCTAAGAACTGTACTCCTAAGGCTATTAGAACACCAGACAAAGTTTGGAAACTTAGGAAAACATTTCCTCCAGACCTTCAGGGAAAGCAGAGGCAAAAAGTATTCAACTGGCAGTCCCATGGTGTTGGATTTAATTTCATGTTTGCTATTCTCAAGCCTCCCTTCACCTCAGAAAAAATGACTTAGTTCCATTCTGAATTGGGACTTTCAATGAGAAATCTCCACTCCAGAGGTGCTGCATGGCCAACCTGCTGTAAGTATCTGGCATTCGGTTCCACTGTGGCGACTGCAGTTTCAGCAGCTGTCCACTCAAGAAGGATTTTTCCTCTCAAAAAGTGAAAAAACATCTTTCTGGATTGTGGTTTGGAAACTTTTTGACTTCCAGACTTTCATCAGGACCAATCCATTTGTTGTGTCCAATCGGGCTTTATTGGGAATAGCCTCAAATTGCGCTTATTCTACTGTGTCCATAGGCTATCATGCTGGTTTGTGCTTTTTCTTGCTATTTTTACTTAATTTGTTGGAATTCACATCTGCAGTTCCCCCATTTTTGGACTTTGTTGTTTTGGTCTCATTTTACTCACATCATTTTTCTCTTTATTTTAAAGTTGGCTGTGGAATTTTATTGTGTTTTGTGTGACTTGTTATATTATTTATCCACTGCTTAAATACTTTACATGTTGCCTTTGATTTAAGCCTGACTGCTTTGTTTCACATTATCAGGGATTGAACACAGGTATATTCTATTGAATGTGTGTGCTATCTAGCAGGTAGTCACATTAACCTGTGAGATGGACATTTGTCCATTTAACATAATAATTCACCTTCCTACAGTTGGTATCTGTCATGCCAAAATGGGATTTGCCTGTGCCTTCAATGGTAATTGGTGAAAATGGCAGAGCAGGAGTTGGTTACAGAGAAAATATCGCGTGATCGATACTTAGAGGTAGGCTGTATTACGCTACAGTAACATTTTCTTTCACTATGTTAATTGGCAGTAGATTAGTTTTCTTGGAAATCATTTTGCATTTTTCAATACCAGTAATTCAAATTCCAGGAACAGCATCAGAGATTGCCACAGACTAATATTAGGGATTGTGAGAATTGTATGAAGGGCTGGGGAAGATGTTAAGGCAGACTAAATGGTGTTTATGAATTTAAAAAAGTCCCGTCAGACGAAATGATGCATGAAAAGATGTTTTTTTTTTTAAAGCGTTCTAACTCATGAAACGGATGTGCATTCATATTGTACAAGAAGCATTCTACACAGGCTTGAACACTGGTTGACAGAAATTGTAAGGTATTTTTGTGGTGTAATCGTATTTCTTTAAAAAAATTTTTTTTAGATTATTTGTAAATTACTGTTCAAAAGAATGGGTAATTTTACATCTGCTTCATTTGTAAAATTGAGTTAGTGTTGGCAAGTGAGGTTCAAAGTTGATCGTAAAAAATGTAAGATATGTGGCTGGACATGGAGAGATTAGATACATTTTCCTGGATTTTTTAAGAATGTGTTACTTCAATAAGAATAAGCAGCACAAAGTCTGACCTCTAATTAATGGTCTCAATGGCATTTCCAAGCAATGCCGTAGTTAAATTAAATAAACCTGCAATCAGAATAGTAATGTGACAAAAAGTGGCAGGTTCTTTATACTTTTTACGGATGGCCTCAATCCGATATTTGAAATAACGTTTGGGAAGATTTGAGAATTAGAGAGAAGGTATGTGGTTGTTTCAGAGCATGGGTTTCCAGCTCCACCACTGGTAAGCCTGTATGTCCACCATGCTCGCGTTTTATTTAGAGATTAGAGGACCCCTATGCTTTAAAAAGCATTAGTTCTGTATGGTGGTCTGTAAATAAACAATAGCGCGCCGATGAAAGTGAGAGTTAGGTAGTGTTAGCATAGATGTTTAAATCAGTGAAGCATATGTTAGCTAAAATGTAAATACAGCTATTAATTAAAAAAAAAAAGTATCTGCCAGCATCCACGACCAAGTAATATTTGTTACAGCGTAGACGTAGAGCGTTATGAAGTGGATTTGGAATAGCTGGATAGAGGAATCATCCAATCAGGTTTCATTAATGGTCGCAATATCAGTAAGCGCTGAAAGAGCCACTGTCCCTGGCTAAGCATACCTCACAAAAATAACATGAAGAAAATGAAAAAGAAAACATGCTGTCGCTTAAATGTAATGGTCATGTTTGCAATAAAAAATAAATATAGACAGATTAATAATTGTATATAATTTTAATAACACACAACTGATGTCCCCTAGAATACAGGTGTGCTTAGAACAAATATAGAAACCCTTTTTCGTTTTAATGCACAGCACAGAAAAATGATTTATATTCTCAAAAAGGAAATTGTGGATTTGAATTACTGTAATCTACAGACACTGTTTAAACAAACAAGGATGATTAAAAAAATAAAA
Source organism: Pleurodeles waltl (assembly GCF_031143425.1). Lineage (NCBI taxonomy): Eukaryota > Metazoa > Chordata > Amphibia > Caudata > Salamandridae > Pleurodeles > Pleurodeles waltl. The sequence goes on along the minus strand of NC_090443.1, from coordinate 439,311,887 downwards.
ATGATAAAGACTGGAAAGGAAAAAGCATTGTTTCACTTGCTTTAACACTGCATAGCCCTTCTCTTAGGCTGCTGCGCACAGGGGAACAGGCATAATGCTGTCAGTTGCATTGCAAGTCACCCAATGGCTGAAGGGGGCGGACACACTTACCCATGTTGTACAGTGTTGGTGGGCAGAAGCAAAATGTGAATGAAAGTTTAACACATAAATGAGTGAAGACGGCTGACACATACGCATTGTTATATGTATGTATTTTCTATGATTTTTTTAAACTAATACCCAAGGCTGGCCAAAACAGTTGATGATGTCTCTAAGCCAGGCTTAAATATCATCCCCTGCGCTAAGCTGGGACAGTGCTTAGCTTGCCTCTGCGGAGAGTTTCGGATTGGGGATATTTTGATAAATGATGAAATTATGAGTAGATGAGTAATGTGCACAATTATGGGTGTAATGTTAAGTGTTTAGACTTGAGGCACCATAAGAAAGGGCTCAGAAACTTGTGTCTGCAGCAGACTCGTTATTATCAGAAAATGTAGGCATAGCCGGTCTTTACCAGTCTTAAGTGGCAGAACCAGTGCCTAATTTGTAAATAAAAAGGTGCCGGTGCTCAAAGCCCTCCTGTTTAACATGCGGCTGCTGCAATTGAATGTGCGAACACGGAATACTGAGGCAGCGTAATCCTGAAGCAATCTCGGGCTTCTTCAAGCCATTTAAAGCCACTCCCTACCCCTTCAGCTCACTCTTGCAACTTTCTGCTTTATCCCATTGTGACGCTTTTTCGTTTTTGTCTTCCTCTGTCTTTCCCAGATGTGTCTTTTGCTTGCAGTAAATGCTTGAGGCAGAAAAATAAGTGCCAGCTCTGAAAAATAAGTGCTGATGCTCTGCACCAGAAACAACAAGCACAAATTAAGCACTGGGCGGAACCTCTTGCTCACCGTCTTTAAAATACAATATGATATGCCCCCATGGTGGTCACACATACAACCATTTCAGTAATGCCCTTGTGTTCCAATGAATGGCTCAGGCACTCAATACCCTCCGCCCTTTCATTTCTCCCTTTTTAGCCCCAGTATAAACCCTGCTCTTCTTTGCTGTTTGACGTTCAGCATGATTGTGTGGTCCAGCCCACGACTAGAGTCGTCTGCAAGTAGGTAAAATTCAAGATAAGAACCCCTCTTACAAAAACATTCTTACAAAGGAATAACAGACAGGCATGGTAGACTACAGGAAATACAAAACAGCGCCTTTCGTTTGGCCTGCGTAGCTGTGATAAAAATAGCTTGAGAAAGAAGGTGTAGTTACAATTATTTAATCCCCAAAAGAGGTGGCGTTTGGCACACTGATGCAGTAAGGGCCGCCTTCCTGTGCGGCCCTGCGTCAGAGGGAAAGGGCAGGAATGTGCTGTAATTGTGGCATATGGTGCATTCCTGTCCTTTCCTACTGTGCTGGCACCATTTTGACAGCCTAGCGCCAACGCAGGCACCCTGGCACCATGGTGCAAGGGTGACTGCATTGTTGCCAGGATTGTGTTTGTGCAGGAAGGGGAAGACCTTCCTGCTCTAAAACAATCCCGAGAGGCTTTTTCCTCTTTCTATGTGTGCTGAAGAATGTCTTTCCATGTGTGCTGCCATAAAGCAATAACGCGTTCTCTCACTGGCCTCAAGGCTCATAAGCAACTCAGCATTCATTCAGTAATGGCAAACATCGCAAACAATGCAGTGTATAGTCTTAAAGACATGAAGGATTGTAAACAATGCCGCTTACTTCTACTGACATTAACAAGAAAGCATTCTTTCACTGAGGTCCTGCATTATAAAGAGTGCAGCACTCAATACACCATTCTCTTACTTATTTCACATACCTCAACCACTGCAATATTCTCCCACTGACATCAAAAATCTTAGTCAGTGCAACAATAAATGCACATTCTCTCGCTGCCATGCTATCTCATAACCAACAGAGCATTACCTCTCTGGCATCGTAGATCACATACAATATTGCATTCCCCGCTGTCGTAATAGACTACAAACAATGCATCATTTAGTACATAATTCTGTCATTGACATATATCATAAACAATCGTATACAAGAACAGTGGTTCCCCCACACAATCAGCATATGTTCAGGTAACTACTATACTTAGAAAAGCAACTAAATCACACAAAAATGAAGGAGACAAAAAGCACCTGAATAAGTCTGATCACTGTATTAAGTCCAATAAAACACTTTACTAATTCACAACGTGCGGTTTAGTGAGGACAATGCAGTGATAAAGTGTTGAATGCCAAGTAAAGTGCAAATAATGCTTGAAAAAACACTCTCGCCCCCCCAAAAAAAAGAGCACAGTTGAGCTATTTCATTAGCGGGATCACTACCAAAGAACTCTTACTTTTAAAAAAAGATCCTTCATAGAATTCATGCCAACCATTAGCATAATGTTGACGTTTTGATCCTACCACAATAATCATAGGGCCTTCATCAGGATAAGAGCTCATTTATTGCATTTGAGGATCCACAGGGTAGGTTCAGTCAATCCTGATGCAAGTGTTAGAAGAGGAATACATCACAGATTATGCAGGGTATCAGCAAAAATTGACAGCATTGTACCACTAGGAAAGCTCACAACACTGCGGGTCAATGGGAAACAAAGCGAGGTCTGCAATAGTCAGGGTTTATGCTACACAAACGTAGTCGCTTACCCTATTTATTCCTCATGAGATATAAACAAAGCAGCCTTCACTCTCTGACATCATACCGAATAAGCAATCCAGCATTCTTTCGCTGACATTATGTAGCATAACCAAAATAGCCGTCTTTCACTGACATTATAAGTCATAATTAATGCAGCAGTCTCTCACTCACATAATGCATCCCAAGCAATGCAGCATTTCCGGATGTCATAGACTGTAAACAACGGGGCATTCTCCTGCTGATTTCATGTGTTGTTAACTATTCAGAATTCCTTCACTTACATCATACTCCCACAAACACTGCAGCAGTCCTTCACAGACATCACAAACATTAAAAACTGCAGCACTCAGATCCTGATTCACAAAGGTAACTTACACTTTTGGGTAATTCACACTTTGGAGTACGTTTACTACTTTTCAGCATTCACAAACACTGAGTGTAAATTTACTACAAACATGTATGTTATATGTCTTCACCCTCAGAAGCATACCAGTTAGCTTACTCTTGTATAGGGCCCTCCCTGACCAAGTGGCGTAGCGTGGGTTGTCAGCACCCGGGGCAAGGCAAGTAATTTGCGCCCCCTAACCCGTGGATTTTAGCACTCGCGAGCGCGCCCCCCCCCCAGATGTTGCGCCCGGTGCGGCCGGCCCCCCCTGCACCCCCCACGCTACGCCACTGCCCTGACCATCCCTAAATGCTGTTTACTCCTTCCTAATCCCATCCCCTTTTGGAGTAAGTCTGCCCCTTTTAAAAACCCCTCCCTGATGTTCCACCCACATTTACTACTACAACGTAGGTAGACTTCAAAGTCAGGGCAGAGAACCGTATGCACACATTGGTATAGGTAACTGTGAAAGTGTAAAGGCGACACATAGATTGTGTATAGCACTTTGTCTATGTTTTGTAGTATTAGAAGGTGCAGTTAGTGAATCAGGCTCACGGTGACCAACTCACAGGCTCCTCTCATGAATAATGCAGCATTCTCTCATTGACGTTTTATATTATAAACATGCACCGTCCTCTCACTTACAACATACCACAAACACTGCAGCATCCTCCCAGTGGCATCACAGGTCATAAGTATTGCACTGTGCTCCCAGTGACATCAAATGTCAAACAATGTAGCATTCCCTTTGTGACGTCTTCAGAATTGCAGTGTGCTCCCAGTGACATCAAAGGTCAACAATGCTGCGTTCTCTCAGTGACTTCACAGTTAAAAAACAAAACGGTATTCTCTCACTGACTTAAACATTAGAACCAATGCGACATTATCACGGCAGTGTCACAATTCATAAACAGTGCAGTGTTCTAACAATGATATCACTGGCTGTTAACACTGCTGCAGTTACTCTGTGATGTCATAGGCAGTAACACGTCATTAACTGGCTCTGTATGCAAATTATTGAGCAAGCTCGCCCTAGCTCTGCTGGCATTCTGCTCCCCACTTCTACCACTGCTCACAATGGAGTTGAGTTGAAGGCCTACTCTACTCTAGTGACCTTCTCATAATATTCCTGGCTCGGGCACTCTTCTTATAACAGACATTCAGGTCCAAGGGACGCGAAAGAGGACTGGAGAAACAAGCACAAGTGGACTGGAGAACACAGTGAAAGAGGGCTGGAGACAGAAGTGAAAGCTTGTGTACCTGGGATAGGACTCACAGTCACATTTGCATTGAGGCTGCGTGGCATGGAGCCTGGAATGACGTTTAGCCAATCAGAAGCACTCGTGCTTCACAGAGCACCCAGCAGCCCACGAGCCAGGTCACCACATCAAACACACATCAATTGATGAGTGATGCAGTTCCGTAAAGGGGGCATCAGTAGGAAAGCGATATACGCTGGAAGATTTCACTCCTGCAGCAGGACATCCGACACAATGTGGCACCAGCTGCAAGATGCCACCTGTGGAAAGGCGTCACCATTAACACGATATACTGTACACAAAGGTCCAGTAGGATTTTCATTCATAGGTTAACATCTGCAGATTGTGCCTGTATGCACTAGTATCACCTGTACAGTTATTTACTATGAATAGTACACTGTATCACATCCAAAAATTACACATGGCCACTCAAATCAGTTTGTATTCAGTGTATTGAGAGATAAGTAAACAAAGTGCAGACTGCGCAGTGCTCTGTGTGGTGCAGCTATTTACATATTGCCATAAAAACACATACCGATTGTCTGGTGAATATTACATAAAGTACAACAGAAAACCCCTAGGAGTACAGAATTATCAAAGTGTGAAACTGATCACAATCCTTTGTGATCTTATCCTGACGTATCTATTTCTGTCAGTATGGCATGATAGATCACAACGTATAATGTAACCCCTCTTTATTTTTTTCCCTATAACGGAGCATAAAGACAACTGGCTTAATCCCGATGAGACCCTTATAGTGATGGTTGGGTCGAAACGCCTACGCACGTCTTGGATTGTATTGTGTGATCAGTGTCACGCTTGAGTAATTTTGGAACCATAGTTTTTTTTCTCCGTGTAATTAGTAGGTATGATACTGCATATAATTTATAGTAAATACCTTAAGGGATGATACTTGCACATACATTTGCAGTCTGCAGATGCTGACCTATGAATGAATCCCACTGGACGTTTATGTGCAGTGAATCTGAGTTACCTTAGTCCGGGTTGGGCAAAAAGTGTTATTGTTCATGTTAATCAATACCATTAACAAGACCGCATGAGTTTGAAGGAAGCACAGTTCGGGTAGTGCCACAACCGTAAGGAGGCACCAGTGGCGAGGCTGCACCAATAAAAAAGCAGCACAAATCAGACAGTGCCACTGTCGTAATGGGAATGTCCTCTGCACGGTAAGTGGGTGTGTGCCTCCGCCGTGTTTGTAATGGGAATGTCCTCTGCACGGTAAGTGGGTGTGTGCCTCCGCCGTGTTTGTAACGGGAATGTCCTCTGCACGGTAAGTGGGTGTGTGCCTCCGCCGTGTTTGTAACGGGAATGTCCTCTGCACGGTAAGTGGGTGTGTGCCTCCGCCGTGTTTGTAACGGGAATGTCCTCTGCACGGTAAGTGGGTGTGTGCCTCCGCCGTGTTTGTAACGGGAATGTCCTCTGCACGGTAAGTGGGTGTGTGCCTCCGCCGTGTTTGTAACGGGAATGTCCTGTGCACGGTAAGTGGGTGTGTGCCTCCGCCGTTATTGACCAGACTCTTTGTGAAACTGGCATTCTGACTTCTTGCTGCCCAGCTGAAACAATAATGTATCATGTACTCCGAGGCCTCGGCCTGTCCACAGTAATCTAAGGTACAGAAACTGAGCTTTAAGGGTACACTAGACCTGCCCTCTATGATGACATGGGACTACTGCCCATAGCTTGGATTATTAGTCTCAAGCAGTGATACAACATACCAATTGTTGTGATTGACAGTGCTGAATGGACCTTTTTTTCAGATTCAGGTGGAGTGAGGTGCCTACTGGCCCGACTTGTGTAAAGCTCCACGTAAGCTCCTCCTAACACCCAGACCGTTTGTTGACAGTGTGTGCATGTGTGTGTTGGTTGGTGTGGTATCGATACTAGTATGACTCAATGTTGTTGCGGAGTATGGTTGCTGGGATCAGTTTTGGGACTGGGCCTAGTTTGACATGGTAAAAGATGGCAGGTGGACTACAGCTTCCCCATAGGGTGGAAGTGTATTGCCTGTATTCCTGCAGTTAAAGGGAGGAGCTTTAGACACTGCACTTAGAGAGCTGCCCTTAGGATTTCTGCGAGGGCATTTTAATGGGTGATTGCTGATTGGGCCTTCCTGAGCACTATCGTTTGGTGGATTATGGAGGAATGGCGGTGAGTCAGCGGTTTCTGTTATTAAAGCTAGGTTTCTAGCCAAGGCTTGCCCTTTTGTTTTTCCCTGATTGCTATTTCAGTGAGGCAGAGGCTAATTATTTCCAGGTGCATATTTCCCACATTCCCTTGTGCTCATGTTTTGAGAAACAACTGCTCGGTGCCAGCATCATCACTATCTGCTGTGACAACCATCACTTTGCACTATGGCTGTTTCTGCAATAAAGTCAGAAAATTAATTCCGAACATTACCCACCATATATATGTTCTTAGACTTTAGTCAGTGGCTTACCATCCGCTGTTTGGACAACTAGTATAAAAGTGAGGTCCAAACTACCACACTTTGTTCTAGTTCCAAATTCATAACCAAGGAAGGGGTTACTCTGCAGAATACGCAAAGCGCTGCTGTGATCCAGGGCTTGTGTAAGCCCGACAGTCAGTATCCCAAAGGTAAGGGGACATTTCCTTTAGTCTGTGGACTTTCTGAAAAGCCGAGGTTTGCTGTGTAGCACCTAGAAATCTTCCTGCACCCTCAGAGAGGGAATGAGAGTGCCTCGCCTGGCAGGAAGAAAGGCTGCCAGACACAAACATAGCCATGCGCACCATCCAGAAGAGACGGCATGCGCAGGAGTGTGACCGGGGCTGATCTGAGCTGTCAGGGTCATCTGCCTTATCTGCTTTGTTCATATGGTGATGCATGTGAAGTGACAAGAACACCCTGGCTGACAGTGTGCTGTGTGGCATTATGGCAGCTACCTGAGGAACCTAACATTGCTGCAGCTCTGACGTGCAGTATTCAAAGACATCAGCAGCGTGGTAGGAGAGGACACCCACCGCCTGGAGCTCGCAACTGCTGAAGACAGGTGACCGGTGAAAAGGCTTGCCCTGATGCTGCTTCAGTGACAATATCTGAGATGTGGGGCCACCACGACTATCTGTCGCTGAGAGAGATACCTCCCATGTGACACCGAAGGACACACTGCAACAATTGCAGCACTGAGCCACATTTACGCAGACAGGTAAACGTGAGACTGTGCTGAGACCCGGAGAGACTGTATCTTGTGCTAGAGGAATAGAAATGCACATTCAGATGAGTAATTGTTGCCATAACTAACACTTTCGCAAGATGCAAATTTGACAGACCTATGGGTTCCAGAATCTAGCAATGCTTCCTTAAGTCAATTAGCAAACTTGTGCTTGTGCTGATTAACCGCTATACATTCAGAACTTTGGTGGGGGTTTTCCACTGTACCATGAATGTTGTGGGGAAAAACTGTAGCAAATTTTCTAGGACAATGTGGTTGGAGTGGAAACTACAGACATTGTTAGAATGTTTTAGAAACCTGTAGTTGACCATATTTCCATGGATAGGCTTTAATTTTGCTGTGCTAATAAAGTACTTTTTTTTACTAAAACAAGCAGTGGGCTGGACAGTACATCAATGACTCTGATTGATGATTTTTGAGTTTCGAGTCTCTGGCCCCATAGTTATTGCCCTAAATAATCTTTGACTGCTTGCCTTTGCTACCCTGAGAGTCAAGTACAGAAAGCGGTGTCCTTTCCCCTATTTGCAGAGCCATAGTATGAAGGGCCACAAAACTACAGTCGCAGATGACTTCAATCACCACAGGTGGGTCCCGGTAGCACCCGGAAGCCCTATGATACCCCTAAATGGCGTCTGACAGCAATCAATGAGAGGATGGCACCATTGAGAATGTGGCATTATTGGCAAGATAACACCTGTAGAAAGGTATCACAGTTCAGATAGTGACACCACTGCAAAAGTTTCAGGGGTGGGAAGGTGGCATAAGTTGCAATGTGGCACGTGTATGAAGCTGGCATTGGTAGAATGGAAGCAACCCCTTACCTTTGTGACATGATCTTGAACGCATCTGGCAGGTAGCACTGGACGTTCTCCATCTGGAACGGGTCAGCATCACAGATCTTGTCGTCTGTCCGTCCATAGTTGGCATTCTCCACCATGATGACATCACTCCCCGGGCAGCGGAGTTCAATTGGGTAGCCCTCGCAAGCCAACTCTCGCCGCATGAGCCCAAACGGGAGGGCAGCCCGACTCAGACCTGCAAGGGACAGAAGTGGATATTAAACTCATGCCTTGAGAGAGCCAGTACTAATTTCTGAAATAGATGAATAGTATTTACATTCAGAGCAATAATAAAATACAACCACAGGGCAGAATTTAATTACTACACATATAAATTAGTGCATTATCTTCTTCCATTTCACTAACTAAATGAGACCCTGTCAAAGTAAACAACTAGTCTTTTGTATCCAACTAAATACTATGAAGGTGCCCCGAAGAAGCCCGGCAGGGACAGTAAAAGCTGTAGTGAACAGGAGTAGTTTTGACACAAGAATGAGGTTGTATAGTCTATGCCACTTGGCACCGCGGCTCGCTCATCCTCACTGCCTGCTTTACTCTTACAGCTATGGGTCAATGTCTATGCACATCTCATCCCTAATAACACAGGGTTCCTATATGTCATCATAGTGGGATGCTATGAAGTTGTTCTGTTGGTCTGTACGGCAAGTCTGTGGCTCATTGGCAGAAAATGTGAAGCAGTGGTAAAGGTTGGAATCAGGCTAAGTGCTGAATGGGACCAGCAGCACTTAAGATGACACTCCCTTCCATAGCATGTGTGGAGAGAAGTGCATGACCTTGAAAGTATGGACATTCCCCTGTATGCGAGCACGTGGGCATGGTTATGCTGTACTCTGCTTCATGTGGTTGGGCTCCATTGTTGACCAAGCATAGCTCTCCTTGGCCCGGCGCCATTTTGAACCAGTGTATAATGCACCCCAAGAAGCTGGTAAAGGGCGATAGACTACCCCATTCCAAAACAGAGGCACTCGCCAGGCTTCTGGTCCAGAGGTCGAGAAGCAACTCTCAATGATGAATATTCTAGTGCAGATGGGCTGCAGATATTTGCATCCGCCAACTCCTCACCCATTTTTATGTCCTCGTAGCTTGAAGACCCCCAACTGTGAAGATGCCACTCAAATCTGCCAAGTTCCGCTCACAGCAATGAGGGGTTTCATTCATATTTCCTCACACTTTTATTCTGGTCAATTAACTCGCTCAAGACTCTTTCAGCGGAATGAATTATTGCAAAATGCCACGTTGGAGGTTGCACGGCTTCCCTTAAACACGGATCCTGGCTAGCGACGTGGGAATGCAGAGGACCTTGGTATCACAGCAACACAACAGTGGCTGCTGGATGGTCACTAGTGCTTGGCCAATGGTGCTGCCCAGACCGCAGAAGTTTTAAAACGCATTATTACCCAGAATGAAGTCATATCCATGCATTATTTTGCATGTCTCAGAAGAACGACACAAATAACACAGAGTAGTTGGTTCAATAAATCTCCTTTGCTCTGTCAGAGCTGCACTGTTGAAAAATGAACACGAGAAACATCTGGCGCATGCGCATTGCTGCTGAAAAACTGCAACAAACTGCACAAACTGACTCCGCCCTTCAGACAAACTGGGTTTTCAAAACTGAATTCCACAAACCAGATAAAGTTTCCATTTGATCTCCGGCGTTAATGGCACTCATTAACACATTTCATTAACATTCTCCAAACCTGTTAATAAAGATTACAGAAAATAAAACAGTACACTTCCAAATTCCATTTACTTCTTTCAGCATCATTTTAACATTTGAAAAAGCACATCTTGTTCATGCCACCCTGGGCGAAGCTAATACTGTGTAACATAAAAAAATAGGTTTCTGTGATTTATGAGGTTGTGATGCCAGCCAGGCGCCCCGGTGACATTAATAAACTGTGCAGCCTTTGCGCTTTTAAATTAGGAATGTAGACAGACTGAAAGTCTAGATGTCAAGCAACATATAACATATATACAAGAATCTCGAGCAAGTTAATTATCTGGAATAAAAGTTGGGGGAACGTGAAAGGTGCAGCTAATCATCACTGCTGTGAGTAGAAGTTGGATGAAATGTAACTGGATCCCTTCAAAACAGTCACAATAAATAATATATATTTTCCCTTTAATACAACTGCACGAAAAATGCCAGAATTTACCTGACAACACTGATTGCCACAATTTGGTGCAGATCCGTCAACGGGGCCGGAGTTATAGGGTTGAAAAGTGCCTACCCTGGTGACTACATATGTATTTGTATGGAAACCTTTTTAGCAGGAATTGCTCTATCAACGAAGATGTAATGCCTATAAAAATAGTTTATCTTAGTTTGCAATGAATTCGGGATGTTTTGGTTGGAAAGCCAACCTTAGTCACATTGGTCGCCATTATCACACACGTGTATCTAAAGGAGCATTTGCTTCATAGTTACATATACATTTACAGAAAACATTTCCTTCATTGGCTACACAATGTCAAATCACATGGTAAATTAAGTTCACTGTGTCCGCCATCTTGCAGTGGTAAAAACAGCAACTTTAATAGTTTTATAACAGGTATTATTTTTTCTTTGTAATGAATGAAAACTTCCTTTCAGCAACGTTTCACAAGGAATGTATTTGTTCCATTAATTATATACTTAGGTCCACCTCAAATTAAGAAACCTTGTGTTCATGCACAGAGGCATCTGGACATTTAGCCATGCTCTGCACTTATTCTCAACACCACAAGAGCAAGTTTCAGCAATGAGGGCTTCAAACGAAAAGAATGATTGTAAAATGGCATTGACAGTGTTTTCTAACACAGGTCTACGGGATAACAGTTAACCCTTTAGATCTGTGGATCCAAACTCTGCATTTATATTTATCTTTTTTAATTTTGAGGGATGATGTGCCCTTTTGTAATACATCTCATCCTCATTGTGATTTTGGTATTCTGTCCTCATGCACACCGTGTAAGAAATTTGATTATTATTTGGTGTGGGTAACTGCCACGTCAATTTATAATCAATAAGAGTGTGAACCCTAAAAGTCACTAAATTAACCTGAGCTGAAACGTTTGGTTTCTAACGCAAATAGCAGAGACGCTTACCTTACAGCAACATGGAAAGTATTTATGCAGGACCCAAATGGTAATGCAGACAAAAAAGCAAAATAATAAAAATCCCACACAGAATTAAAAAAATAGAGTAAATTTGATATACAAAATGACACCACAGTGAGAAAAATCCAATGAGGGGATTTTTTAAAATGTTAACTAGCAGTGGTGTAAAGAAGCACACAGCACCAATGATAGTCATTGTTCACGGTAGACCAGAGACAGGTACACCCTTGTCATATACTTTACCTTCTGACTTTAGTCCTTTAAGTCCCAATCTACCACGGGAGTACACTTTTAAAGCCCACCTGGACCTATGAGAAGGAACTTTGAGACTCACAATTTGTCAGACAGAGGCCAACAGCAGAGTCTATTTCAGGTCCAATTGCCACTGGTTAGTTGGGCAGTTACAGGAAACACTTCTTAAGCTTGTTGTATCCCTGTAGCTTGAACAGGAGGTCTGCCATATAGCAGTCGGGGTCCAGTTTTTTGTCCTGGGTACAAGAGAGATCAGGTCCAATCCTTCAGGGCTCCCCTCCGGCCACTGATCTGAGTCCAGTCCTCTTCTGTTCTTCCTCATGTTTTGAAGTGGGTGTCTGGTAGTATCACACGAGACAGTAGGTACACACAAGAATTTTCTTGGCATCCTATTCCCTTCCTTTCAAGGGCACCCCAAGTGTTATGTGTGAACTTAACAGACCTGTCAAGAAGAATTTGACACTGTAATGTCAAAAAGGATCCTCACAGCCCCAACTGTTCCACTGAGCTCACATTAGGCATCTCTGCCCATTCTGGTAGACCTGACGCTCACGTTGGCCTATTATGTAGCTCCTGGTAGGAATTTCACACATCATTCATACCTTTTTCAGGCCAAGTAACTGCTGGGTGAAGTAGGAGAATTTATACAAATTAGCATCTATAACTCATACCATAAGGTAACTATAACTCGCGCCCTCACCATGCACTGCTTATTACCCCACAAATTACGGCACTCATGACATCTTTTATGACATCACTGATAATATCACTGTAATATTTGCAGTAACATTTTTGATGAAAAAACTGTGCATGGCGGGGGCGTGAGTTATAGTTACCTTAGAGCACAAGTTATAGTTACTTGAGATAACTGTAACTGGGTTCTGTACGTTTAAAATGTGAGCCTAACTATAACGTCCTAGTAACCTTTGTTAAGTGAATTTCTATGTTTTTTTAATTCTGTTTCTTAACTATGATGTCCCTGTAACCATGTATATATATATATCTTTATATATATATATATATGTATATATATATATATATATATATATATATATATATGTATATATATATATATATATATTCACTGAAAATAACAAATGTTAAAGTGACATTATAGTTAGATATGGTAAAAAGTTCTTAGCTTATGTTGATAAATAAAACTGAAATTCATTGAAAAAACAAAGTTTGAAGTAATGGTCTAGTTAGGTGTTGAAATGAGATAAAAACGAGCATTTATAAAAACAAAAAAAACACTGAAATTCACAAGTTATAGTTCACTGAGTTTACTAATCTTAAGCCCCACCATGCACTGCTTCGGAACTCATATATTGCATCACTCATGATGAAGTGTCATCACTGGAGTCATCAATGATAGCATCTCAAATTACATCAGGAAACAGAAAATGGCTGAAACGCTTACCTCGCCATATCTATCTATCCATCTATCTATCTATCTATCTATCTATCTATCTATCTATCTATCTATCTATCTATCTATCTATCTATCTATCTATCTATCTATCTATCTATCTACATACCTTTTTCCACTAAAGGATTATGGGGATGTTATAGTTATGTTCAGATTTTACACACACAAAACCATAGAAATTACAGAAATATAGTTAGAGTTATTTCAAGTAACTATAACTCGTGCCCTAAGGTAACTATAACTTGTGCCCTTGCCATGCAAGTTGTCTCATCAATAATTTTAATGCAAATGTTACAGTGATATTACTAATGATGTCATAAAAGATGTCATGAGTGATGTAATATCTGGAGTACTTAGCAGTGCACGGCAAGGGTGCAAGTTATAGTTACCTCAGGTGCTCCTGCCCATCTACCTCCTGCCCTCTGTTATCTGAAACCATGTCCCTACCCCATTCCTCCTGCCCTCAGTGGTGCAATGTGCCATACTTGCCAACATTTTGAACTTGGCAACATGGAGATTTTGAAAACAAACCTGGGTAATTGATTTTCCCTATTGACTTACATTGAAAAGGAGATTTTAGGCAGGAGACCCTGCTCTTTTCATCTTAAAAACATCAAGAGTCCCCTGCCTGAATCAGATCTGTTGGCAGGTATGGTTGTACTGCCACTGCCTCTTCTTTCTGCCCTCAATGGTCTGTTATATTGCCACAGCCTCTCTTGCCTGTTCTGCATGGTTGGTTGCCCCTGCCCCTCCCGCCTGTCCAGAGTGGTCAACTTGTTGACTCTGTAACCTCCTCCCTGCCCTCAATTATCTGAGTCCGTGCCCCTGACATCTGCCTCCCTACAATATTCTAAAGAACAACTAGATTGCTATCATTCTATATTTATTACAAAAGTGTGGCACTTCTGACTTCATCTTAATGTAATCAAAACTATAATACTTAAAGCATTTCCTTTAGAAATTATAAAAATGAGAGTGTCTTATTCCCATAAAAAAATATGGTTAGTGGTCTAAAAAAACTACAATAAGGACACATTTTCTGAGTTTTCAAAAAGCGACAAAGTACTTTTAAACTAATTGCTATCTTGATGTTTTTTTATCCAGTTGATCACTTGATTATATGTTGCACTTAGGGGAGAGAATGAGACATTATGGCCAGAGCTGCAGACTTTGCAACTGGGGAACCAGGTTCGAGTTACGGCGTCAGCTCAACACCCTATGATTCTGGGCAAATCACGTAGGGTCTCATTACGAGTCTGGTGATCCCAGGACCGCCAGCCTCATGGTGGCGGTCAAACCACCACAACTTTGGCGGTCTGCCTCCCACATTACAACCCTGGTGGGTGGACCCACCAGGGGACCTCAGTCCTTGCTGGAAACATGGTTCCAGATGTGGTGACGGCAGCCGGAGTTGTAACCAGCCACGGTGGCAATGAACTCAGCGCTGCCAGGCTGATTACAACCCCACTTTCCCCCAGCCTTTTCATGGTGGGGATCCTGTCATGGAAAGGCTGGTGGAAAGCCAGTGCAGGGGCCACCCTGTCCAGCACCGTCGGAATTCCAAGGTACTACTTAAGGGCGCTGAGACCAATATCGTAGCACTGCTCCCGTTGGTCAGCCCGGCGGCAAGGCGTAATACAATGTTGCCGCCGGTCACCCCGGCAGGAGCATTGTGATAGGCTTGGGGAAAATGTCACCACCATGGCAGTGGAGTACTCTCCGTGGCTTTGGTGGTCCCGTGGTGGGACCACCAAAGTCGTAATCAGGCTCTTAATCTCCCCATGCCTAAAACCGAAAAGGAATATGTCCTTGTGCAATATACCTGAAGCTCATATAAAGCACTCCAATACCTTTGGGTCAAGTCTGTGATATATATTAACTTGCAGTGTGTTGTTGGTGTTGAAAGTGCATGTTTTGGTTTACATGTCAGAATGTTTTCATGAAATAGAAAAGGAAGATATTTGAGAACTCACTTAAAACATGTGCTAATTTTTCTTTCTTCAGCAATAACCATAATGTCTATGACAAAATGAAGCTCCTCATTTTGTTCCTTTCTAAATTAAATGTTTTAAGTTTTACCAGTTTGATTCATTCTAAATGGCTTCAGGTCTGCCGCACTTTTGTAATAAGTAAGACAGTTAGCGCTCAATTTGTTCTTTAGATCACTCTGGGAGGATTAGTAGAACACAAAGGAATCAACTGATAGGATGCTTCTGTTGAAGTAAAAAAGTAATATACTTGATAACTCACATAAAACGTACCTAATTATTCTTCCTACAGCACTAACCATAACTTCTATGACAAAATTAGCCCCCTCATTTTGTTCTTTACTAAATGAAATGTTTTCAGTTTTACCAGTTTGATTTAATCAAGATGGCTTCAGGTGTGCTACACTTTTGTCATATGTAAGACTCTTACCGCTCTAGCTGTTCTGTAAAAGACTCTGAGAGACTGCAGTAGAACACAAGAATAACAAATGACAGGCTGCTCCTGTTGGAAGTACATGTTTTACGGAGAATGTCAGACTCATTCTCATATAGCTGAGAAAGATAGTGTGAATTTACAGAAAATATGCTCGTCTTTTAGCTTCTGGAGCACCTTCCATAACCTCTATGGGAAAATCATGAGAAAACTGTTTTCTCTCAATCATGATTTATGTAATCCCAGCAGAAGGCTTTTTCACAGGATAGAATCATCTGAGCACAAATGATTTATATTGTAACTAAAACCCTTTATACGTTCACCTTTTTGTGACCCTCATAACCTGCCATTCACTACAATGCATTTCAGTGGGTGCTATCATGTATACTGGTTCCACGGAGGCTGCTATCACTTTCTGGTTGAAGTACTGATAGCCAATCAGATCTCACCATGAAATCTGTGATTAGGCTCCGCCCAGATATGCAAATTTAGATTTCTTTTAATAGCTCAAAAACTACTGAAAGAATTTACAACAAATTACAAAAAGTGTGCTTTCTGGACCAAGATCTACCTTCATGCCAAATTTGGTGTAATTCTGTTCAAGAGTTTGGGCTGCAGTCGGTCTAAAATCTCTATGGGAAACACACTTTTTAAACCCCCCCTTTTTTTCTCAGCCCTCACTTAACGGATTACCCCGAAACTTTACATGCGCAACAAGACACAACAAGACGCTTTTTAAAACAAATGTCATTACGTTTTGTCAAACGGTGCCAAAGATATAACTAAGGCAAAAAACGCATTTTCTCTGGAAACTAGGTCCTATGATTAATATATATATATATATATATATATATATATATATATATATATACACACACACATACACACACCACGAAGTTGTGAAATTTGTGGATAAAACGACTAGTTTTTAGCGATTCCTTGGAGTGTCTGTGGATATCATGGCAACGAGAGGGAAATGTGTGGAAATATATATATATATATATATATATATATATATATATATATATATATATATATATATACATGACTCTATATATAGAGAGATGAAGCTGTTTGTGTATATATATATACATATATATACACATATATACATATATGTGTGTAAACACAAACAAATACAAACAGAAATGCGCATACACACTAAGCTAAGTGCAGACTTGGCATCCAGAGCAGACGTCTGCGGCTCTCATGATCTTGTTTTGAATGACATTTTATCTGAGTTCCGGTACTGAATTGAACAAAACTTACTGGAAAGGCTAAAAAGGTATCATTTGATTTAAATTGACCATGTATTTGGGCCATAACAAAAAACAGACCTGTCACTTCTATTTACGAGTAACTGATCAAACGTTAGGCAGATGCCAGGCATGCGCATTTGCCAATCTGAGCTAAGGGTGATACTGAAATATTAACTAAATGGAAAGAGGTGTCACTCGCGCACAAAAGACAAAATATGAAACACAAAAAACAAAACACTGTTGCAAACCTCATATATATTAAAAATCATTAAAGGACGCATCATTTTCAGCACACTAGATATATTCTACAGCCTTCTACTGTTCTTGTAAATTAAGAACTGCATCTCCTTGCAACACTTTACTTCATGTACTGTACTATTTTTATATATATATATATATATATATATATATATATATATATATATATATATATATATATATATATATGTGTGTGTCTATAGAAAAATAGTATATATATATATATATACTGCAAAAAGGATACGTGATGCCACTATGATTCTCTATGTAGAGGGGCTTTTCAGTGTATCTTTTCATCCAGTCTTCATCATCAACAATCTCCCACAATAAGCATTCTGGAGCTGTACTTTGTGTGAAGACATCTGCTTGGGTTTGAGACACTGTGATACATTGTAAACAATGGTCCATTTAAAATCATAAGTAATAAACTCAGCTGAAAAAGTACCTTGCAAAGGCCACTAGAAAACGTTTGATAAAGGCACATCATATACATAAAATGCCACTAATCATTAGCTCTGCACCCATACCCAGCTTCCAGTGCACTACTCACAAGCCAACCCAACTTCAGAGCGACAGATCACTAATGACATCAAACAGTAACACCACATATCACATTGTTAAGGAATCCATTCGGGCTTCATATCGGGCACACAAGCCAAGCTCCGAATGTACTAGGTCAGTGGTTCCCAACCTGTGGTCCGCGGACCCCTGGGGGTCCGCAAAGCCTCCTCAGGGGGTCAGCAACTGCTTGGAAAATTAAATAATATTAACAGATTAGGTCCTCAGCTTTCAGTAATGACTCAGTTGGGGGCCCCCGAATTCCAATAATCATTCAGTGGGGGTCCCCAGGTTCCAGTAAGGATAAAGTGGGGGTCCACAGAAGTCAAAAGGTTGGAAACCACTGTACTACGTATATGGCATGATTCTTTAAATAATATTTCACAGTGGGTGCTATTTATGCCAGGAACAGGCTACAATTTTCTTTACAATCTGCGACTTTTGACACCAATTTCAAAAACAAGTAGTAGAAAATTATAGTCCCAATATTGTTTTTATTTTTGCATTATTGTTTTGAATTCGATATTTATTTCTGTATACATTCCTTTGAAGGGCAGAGTTCAGCCAGAGAACTTGGGTTGTTCTCACTATGGATAGGTGGAGGTACAGTGAGCGTAGATGTGCTAGGAAAAAGTGACTGAGGCCAGAAAAGGACTGCTGTGCCCCCTTCTAACTAGGACAACGCATGGACTTCACTATTTACTACTGCATGCAGCTATGCATGTGCAGAGTTTCAGATTTTGTACTCTGCAAAGTTTGCACTAATACCTGGTTTACCGTCTCACAAAGATTGTGGTTCTGCATTTCACAATAAACTTGACTGCACTGCTGTGCTTTAAGTATGTAGGTACCCCCAGGGACTGAGCATCTACACTTCTTAATCTGAAATGGAGAGAACTATTGCGGCTTAGTCAGTGCTTAATTTGTAATAAAAAATGTGCCGGTGCTCAAAGCCCTCCTCTTAAATACGCGTCTGCTGCAATTAAATGTGGGAACACAGAATACTGAGGCAGCGTAATCCTGAAGCCATCTCGGGCCTCTTCAAACCACTTAAGCCACTCCCTGCCCCTTCAGCTCACTTTTGAAGCTTTCTGCTTTCTCCCATTGTGTTGCTTTTTCGCTTTTCTCTTTGTCTTTTCCATATGTGTGTTTTGTTTGCAGCAAATGCTTGAGGCAGAAGAATAAGCGACGGCCCTCAAAAATAAGTACTGGTGATTAGCACTGGTATTAGTTATGGAGCAACACTTTTAATGGGAACTTACAAGCACTTCTAGCAACTGGGCCCTCTGGGATAGTGTGCTCCTGCACTTTTATATTTCAGTTTCAAGCACTGCAACATAAGATTTTTTTCACATAATTGAACCCAGTCAAGCTGGAAAATATATGGAGAATTATTGTCTGCTAGTGTACCCCTTGCAGAACTTTTCTATGTAGCATAGCATTGCAAAGCAGATGAGCACTCACTGTTTTCAGCATAGCTCATTTCATGTAGAACCTTTTTTAGAGTTAAATAAAGATATTTGGACAAAACCTTTGCAAAAGTGATGAATTTAACCTGGAAGTGGCAAAACAAAAAACTTTTCAAAGTTTACTGCAGACCTTTGCGAAGTTTACAAAAACTTTTTGCAACTTCGTACATCCGTATATGTAACTTTCTTCTCACCTCGGAGAAAAAAAAGCTTGAATAATAAACCTAACATTGTTTTTAAAGATCTTCGAAAACAGAATCGGAATTTATGTCACCTAGATTAAGAGGTTTATTTTGTTTTGCGATTTTATATAGTGCGAACTAGACCCAAAGGCATTGAGCGCTATACATGAGCACCAGTTATGTTACACATAGGGTGACCAGGCGTCCTGGATTTGCTGGACAATCCCGGTTTTTCGCCAGGAGCCCGGAAGATTTTGGGAAATTTAGCTCATGTCCTGGTTTTTAGAAAGGGTTGACTGAAAACGGTGGGAGGTGCCTCTTTTATGTTTTTCAAAGCAGGAATAGTTAACAGCTGTTATAAGGAAGCAATTTAAATAAAGTGTGATCCTGGTTTTAAAAATGGTGTTTTATTTATGTTCTTAATGCCTCTGCTGTAATTCTGTGTGGATGAGTGCTGTCATCCTGTGCACTCGGTTGAAGTAAAATTGTAGTCCTTCTTCTGTTATGCTGGAATATCCCATTTTTTGGCATTCAAATTATGGTCACCAAAGTTACACAAGAACACATTTATTTTTGGTAGGAGCAGGGAGATTAAGGGGGTCATTCTAACCCTGGCGGTAAAAACCGCCAGGGCGAATGACCGCGGTAGCACCGCCAACAGGCTGGCGGTGCACCGCTGGGCATTCTGACCGCGGCGGTTCAGCCGCGGCCAGAAACGGAAAGTCGGCGGTGTACCGCCGACTTTCCGCTGCCCTTGAGAATCCTCCATGGCGGCGGAGCGCGCTCCGCCGCCATGGGGATTCTGACACCCCCTACCGCCATCCTGTTCCTGGCGGGTCTCCCGCCAGGAACAGGATGGCGGTAGGGGGTGCCGCGGGGCCCCTGTAAGAGGGCCCCAAAAGGAATTTCAGTGTCTGCCTAGCAGACACTGAAATTCGCGACGGGTGCTACTGCACCCGTCGCACTCCAGCAACTCCGCCGGCTCCATTCGGAGCCGGCTTCATCGTTGCTGGGTCTTTCCCGCTGTGCTGGCGGGCGGCCTTTTGGCGGTCGCCCGCCAGCACAGCGGGAAAGCCAGAATGGCTGCCGCGGTCTTGTGACCGCGGTGCGGTCATTTGGCGGTAACCGCATGGCGGGCGGCGACCGCCACCCGCCGCGGTTAGAATCACCGCCTAAGTGTATTGCCCAGAATCACATGATGTTGCGCTGATGCAGAGACTCGAACCTGGTTCCCCAGCTCCAAAGTCGGCAGGTTCCCCCAGACATCTCCCAAGATCCAGTCTGCCCAGTTTCTCCTAGCCAAGATTTCCACCAGGACATTCCAATGCATCCTAAATGGCGAGACCGTCCAGTTGTTCAACGGCCTTTCATTACTATTCTCAATGTTCTTTTCAGCATGATCACACTGGCTTTCGGTGGCTAGCAGCGGAGATACTAGATTATTCATCTAGGTCATCAGGCTTATTGCATACAGACCAACTAGGACACGCATTGTGATACTTCCCGACTCCATTCATATCTCAAATATCTGGACATCACATACCAGTGGGCTCTGCTTATCTCTGCCCTATGTCTGGATTGGCCATCGCCTTCAGAACTGCATCATCCCTACCAGGGCTTATTGCAAAACAAGCTTGAAAACCTATTTGATTATGCAGTATAATTGATTGGCCACACAACCATTTATGTCTGCACATTATCCAGTTGGACTACCTCTAAGGGCCATGAGGCCTTGTAGCTTGTAACAACTCTCTACAGAAGAACAATATTACTAGTCTAGCCTAGGGTGACCAGATGTCCCGGATTTCCTCGGACAGTCCTGGTTTTTAGAGGACTGTCATGGTGTCCCATCGCTTTTGTTCATTTTAAATAAATGTCCTGGTTTTTGGTTCAAAGGTCAGGTCCAGCTGCAAGTCATAAGTGAAAGGTATGCTCTCCTTTCACACGCAGCACTAGAGGCTTAAATAACTGAATAAGTAATTTATTGATTTCTGCCGTCTGCTGCTGCCCACACACACATATAGACACACACATTTACAGGACAGGACAGATATAAAGGTGACACTAAAGACTTTAGTCCTTCTTTTATGTCTCATCTGTCCCGCTCTTTTTCTTTTCAAAATCTGCTCACCCTAGTCTAGCCATCATGTTTCTCCTATTATGGACCGTAACATTTCCACAACCCCTGCCTGCCTGTACAGCCCATCCTTGGGACAACCTTCCACCAGTACAACTATTGGTGTCTTGGGCTGCCAGTCCACCTCTTAGCCAATCACCCACTAGATCACTTCACAGAATTCTGATTGGCAGGTCCAGGTCCTTTCCACCACATGAGAGGTCTATCGTGACACCTCTAGAAAAGCAAAGGAAGGCAGCACTTTTTCTGCACGCTTTGAAATTCTGCAATATGACATCACCTACAGAGCTGCTACTTCTTAAGTTTCAAAAATATTGATGCCCAAGGATTCTTAAAACATTTCTAGAAATGCAGAGCGCCAGAATGACGCTGAATGCTAGCCAACTTAAAAGCGACTGCTCTCATCGATGCTACATTAATATCACACTTAGGATTAAAGCGGCGCCGCCATGTACAAATACGCAATATGGAAGGCACTTTAGTAGCATAAACGGCCTCAATAAACCCTGATAATCCGGGCCCGGAACACAATGGCGCAGCGTGTCTGTGCCGCCTTGACGGCTACTGAAGCTGTCAAGCTGGAAGAATGGGAAAGAGAGGTACCCAAAATGTGTAGAGTGTAAATGAGGGAGATTTTAAAAGTCTAATTAAAAGACGCCGTTGCTCCTTCCAGGTAAAGGACGAGATTCTGAAACAGTGCAGCATGACTGAGCCAAAGTAGGGAAGGCACTCTCGGCTCTCATACACTGGCAGCGCGCTGTTTGTCTGGTTCGCCCACGGCGACATGTCTGTGTCATGGTTCTCTTGAGGTGCCCGGCTCTTGTTGCTATGCTGGCCTCATTGGCGGCTGTCATGCTCTTTTGAGATGTAACACTTCCTCCTAGATCCACTGCAGGTATGTAAGTGTCGTAACGGTCAGAGTGTAGGTCTGTCATCTATATCTAAGGCTTTTGACTTCAGAGGGGAGCATAAAACCACTGATCCAGTGCCAGTTTACCGGAACCATTTCTGACCAGAAGGGGCGCTGGAGTCTGCGCAGAAGAAGGCCGCAGACATAAATGGAATTTTCTAGTGTCTTTTCTTTCATTTATTTTTTACAGAGGTTCTGTTTCACCTGAGTTTTCCCCAACGTCAAAGGAGTACAATTCAAGGCACGCATCCCGTTAATACGGTATGCTATGCAGCGGCAAAGAGACTGGTTTGGGGAGAAAATGTTTCCCACAAAAAACATTTCAATCTAAATAGTCAACAGCTGTAAAAAAAAAAAAAAGTGTGTGACATTTTGCAGCTGTAAAAGACATTTTTGCAAATTTTCAGGATAAAACTGCTTGTATAGACCTAGTCCAGATAAACATTATGGAAAAACACACATATACACACGAGATAACGAAATAACACGCATGTGTTACATTGTTTGAGCAAAAATATGAATATTAAGGATCGCAAATCATTTTAAACCATGCAGGTAAGATAATTTGGAGTCTATAGAAAATGACCACACCAGAAGGTCCATCAATAACAGCCATAGTAAAAGCAGAATGATTTTCACAGGACGCTTTTTCACCCATAGTCCCCACTAAATACAAGAGCCAACATGTTGTCATTTGACTTTAGTCATGATCTTTTGATTAGGATAAAATAATATATTTAAATGGGGGTACTAGAGTGCCGGCGAGCAAGATGGGCGCACCTCAGTGAGGCTCCTGCCTCCCAGGGCTATATCTGGTAAAATCCACATGAAGATTGCCACCATCGTGCCTTAAATAAACATTGCTGCCCGCTGACACCGCATGTAGGAGGCAGAAAAGTGTGCTGCAGGGGCTCGACCAACAAAGAGGACAGTGACCTTATAAATGTGCTTGGCCTCTGTGAGGTGAAAACATGGCGACTCGCGGATGTGGCTGGGCTTGGACCGCGTACTGGCCCCAGAAGCAGCGCAGAAGAGGATAACGGAGCTGTAGAGGTCGTGGGGGAGGCATGACACCGGCCACAAGGCACTTCCTTTGAAGCTGTGTGGACTGAGTTGAGTTCAGAACTTGCAGCCTGACCAGCGAGGTGTGTGTGGTAGAGGGACAGCGGCCTGGAGAGTGTCTGTGACCTGGGCTTTCTGGATGGGCTGTGTGGGCCACTGTCGGCTTAGATTACTGCCTCTGCCCGGGGATCGCCGTTGGGGACAACGAAGTAGAGCAGCGCCAGAGACATATGAGGCATAAGAGGTCTCGGGCGGGCCCGTGAGCGAGTGAGCGGGCTACTTGGTGGCCGAGGCTGGCCAGCTGGGCAGCACTCTGAGAGGGCCTGGTGGCGTGCTGGAGGCTGGATTGGCAAGTGGAAGGATTGTCGGCCTGGGGGGACTGTCGGGCTGAAGACTTGAGTGCAGCAAGCTCCGTAGATCGTCGTGTCCAGGGAGTGGTGCCTCTCCTGTGAGCACTATTAGCCAGCATTGTATACTGGAAGGCTGCCTGACAGTCTCACACTGAGCCCACTGACAGCTGGACAGATGTTGCAGGAACAAAGTTGTCCTTGTATATTTGACCCACGCTGATGGCGCTCTACTCACCATATGAATTGCCAGGTGGGGCTGGAGATATATGCTACTCCACCACATGCATTGACACACGACTGCCTGCCTGGCCTGCTCTCCTCTGGCCTTCTCGTGCCCCTCTGGTGCCCAACCAAGGAGAGCCAAGTCATTAAGAGGTAGTGTTATTGTTGAGGCTGGTGCGGGAGGGGCATAGTGGTTTACAATTTCAACTGATCGCCACCATATCTACTCACTGCTGCTGTCATTGTGTACTGTGATCCAGTCAGATTGCCCTTGTTGACTTGACTAGAGGGCATGGGGAAGCACGACATGAGAAAACCGGGCTGCAATTTGACCTGTGCAAATCCACCCATGCTGTGGGGACCCTGCTGACAGGGGCAACTCGAAAGAGCAAACCATTGAGGACCCATCCGGACCAGACAATATGAAATCATTACTGCTCGCAACGCAGCAAAGCTTCACCTCCATTGAATCCAAAATGGATACCGTGTGCACTCGCATGGACTTCATCATGCATAAATTGGAAAAGCATGATGGATGCATAGCTGAAACTGAACAACGTCTGTATGTGGTGGAAGACGCTTTCATGGAAAGGAGTGAGCAACTTTTGAATATGGAAAAAGTACTTAAAATAATTTCTGCTAAAAACGAAGACCTTGAAGCGAGATCTCCCAGAAACAATCTGAGCATTATGGGTATCCCCGAAACTACAAACACCGGGAAGATGAAAGAATTTGTAGAACACCTTTTAATCACAGTCTTTGGGCCGAAACCCTTCTCCAAAATCCTCATTGTGGGATGAGTACACCATGCCTTGATGGCATGACCTCCTCTGGGTGTAGCTGGGTGACCCATCATTGCCTGGCTGTTTAACTACAGGGCCAGGGACACGGTACTACTGCTGGCCAGAGAGAGGCATACGTTACAATTAGAAGGGATCACCATGTCCATTTACCCTGCCTTCACTTTGGCAGTCCAGGAAGCACGCAGAAAATACACTCCCATCAAGCAGACATTACAGCAAGATAACATTCAATGTGCAATGCTTTATCCAACAAGACTTTCCATTACTCATCAAGACAAGGCTCAAACCTTCAGTAACCCCCAGCAGGCTGGCGAGTACCTGAAGAGGAACCTTGGAAGAAATCCCCCCCCTTCAGATCAACACAGATGTGCAGACCTCCCTCGCCATTTTCGGAGGTGGAATGATTCAGGCTGGCTGAAGCATGGCTGGGGGCAGGGAGAAGAGACATCTTGAAAAGTTCTGAACTCTGTGGGCTGTCTGGGGGGGCATGCTGGCATGGGCTGTTCATCATTATGGCAGGTCTAAGTGTACTAGAGTGAATGGACGAATGTAACATGCAGCAATGGGGCCATAATGGGAATCCTATATATTCTCCCTAGGCTCTCTTGTTTACATGAGGAGGAACTTTCAGTCACTCTAACTGAGCACTGCAAAGGTTATCCCTGGGTATTGAATTTGCCTGCTCTGGTATCTTCTCCTTTTTCTGATTTCACACATCTATAAATACTACAACCTTTCACTACACTTTCAGTATCCTCATCTGTTACTCTAACCTGCTGCCCTTTTCATCACTGTAACTAGCTTCTGTTCTTTTCTAGCTCTCCTGACGCTATTTGTTCTCTTCTGTTTGATTTATTTAAGTTGCCCACGTGGGCCTCAGAGATTTCTTATTTTTTACTTTCTCTCTAAGTTCTGGCACCATGCTGGATGCGCTAGTTTTTTAATTGAGGGAGGGAAGAGTTCCTCTGGGGGGTTAGGGACATCAGGGGGGGGGGAAGGGAGCTGTTAAATGTTTCGCACCTTGGATATTCCGTCCATAACGCAGTAAGACATACGTAATCCGTATGTATGACATTCCCTATCGTGCTGGGTAAAACTCTAATGGATACTTTACCCTCCACCCACCATGGCTGACACCAGCTACACGCAGTGTGGGGATTCACAACACCAGTACAGTTGTCTCACATGGAATGTAAGGGGACTGGGTGACCTGTGCAAGCTCCAACATATATTGGCATACCTAGATAGACAACAGGTTAACATAGTTCTGATCCTGGAAACACATATTGGGCTGTCCGCGCGTGTGGCTTTCGCCTCCTGCTGGGCATTCCACAGAAGCTTCGCATCCTACTCCACATATGCGAGGGGCACTGCGACACTTGTACAAAAGGTCAACCCGTATGTTCATATCAGCGATATTATGGACCCACAGGGATGCTACACTATCATAGGGGGTAGGCTTGCTTCCATATCAGTTGCTATTCTTTATTGCTATGGCACTAATAGTGACAAGCCCAATTTATTTGATCGAATATGGGAGGGCGTGGGCTGTACCGGGGCTACACAGGATTTCTGAGGGGCGACTTTAACATTGCTCTAAATGTGCAATATGACAAATCCTGGCCCACAATGTCTGAGCATCCCAATGCATGCTGGTGCATCCAACATATAATTGAAGAACACAGCTTGCTGGACGCATGGAGAACTCTCCACCCAGAGAAGTGGGAAGGCACTTTTTATTCAGGTGTGCACAATAGCTGGTCCAGAATAAATTATTAGTTCATAACTAGGGGGATAGGGCCCTGGCTGTGCGAGATGCGCCACCTAGCTCGTACCTATTAAGACCCCTGTCCAGTGCTCATGACTCTCCGCCCTCAGATAACCCCTTCCTCTCTGGCCACTTGGCGACTTAGCCCGACGCTTCTTTTAGATGAGCCCTTTTGGGAGGAACTGAGACAGGAGGTGGTGACCTTCTTTGACAGAAACAAGGACTCAGTTCGGAGGATTGGCACAATCTGGGAAGCATTTAAGGTCACCATGCGAGGCCTGTGCCTTGCTCAGAGTGGGGGGATTCTCTGCTCTATCCAGGACTATCTTGGCAAAATGGAACAAGACCTTGAGAAATTGGAGGATTGCGTGGAGGAACCCCGGACTCCGTAGTGACCGGTAAGATTACAGAAGCCATCTCGGACTATCAGGACACGGCAAAGTGGGAGTGCATCTATCAGGGCAAATACTTTAGGGAGAGAAGCTATGGGGAGAGACCGGGAGGTGCATTGGTGGCACCCACACATGGATAATGCCAATGTCAAACTCGAAATCCACGATGACCGTAACATCACAGTAAGGGACAGCTCAGAGATTCAATAGTTGTTCTCTAGTCACTATCAAAACTTATACACTTCTAGTAGAATGCAGGCAGTGAACATAGATGCATATCTTGAGGACACAGCATTGGGATGGCTTAGTGATGCTCATAGGGAGTAGTTATCTGCAGATACTGAAGCAGACAAAATTAGGGAAGCCGTCAAGCAATTCCAATCCGGGAAAACCCCAGGATCTGATGGGCTTCCTGCAGACCTTTATACAACATATAGTGGTATCCTTGTCCCTATTTCAAAATCAATATATTGTGATACAAGGAAGACTGGTCACCTGCCTCCCACTATGTAGGAGGTGAAGATCATTACTTTATATAAGGCTGTTAAGCCTGCTGACCTTTGTGACTCAAACAGGCCCCTATTCCTTATAAACTGTGATGTGAAGATTCTTGCAAAAGTGCTGACAAATCATCTCGGTCCCCTTATGCCCTCCCTGGTTCTCCCAGACCAGTCGGGATTCATCCCTGGTCTATCCACGACGCATAACTTGCGTAACCTTTTTGTGATTCTTCAGGACATAAACCCAGAGCTGGTTGCTGTGGCCGTGTTCTTAGATTCCACCAAGGCTTTTGATTCGGTTAAATGGGATTATCTGTGGGTGGTGCTGAGACGAATGGGCTTATCACCCCCCTTTGTGGCATGGACTGAACTGTTATACTCCCAACCCACAGCCAAAGTACAGGTTAATGGGACAAGCTCTTCCCCTTTTTCCATACAGCGAGGCACTCAACAGGGGTGCCCTTTGTCACCCCTGCTTTTCGCGCTAGCGATAGAGCCCCTCGCCGCCAAGTTATGACAACATCACTGGGAACATGCCATACGATATCCCTCCCAACATATTCTGGTGTCATTATATGTCAATGATGTTGCCTTTTACCCCAGGGACCACCACATTAGCCTGAATGCGTGGCTTCGCAAATTAGTTTGGTTTGGGGCAATTTCTGGCATTCAGATTAACTGGGAGAGGTTCCATATTTCCCACCTTAACCCAAACTCCACCCCATTTCAGCCTGACTACCAACTACAGTGGTGCGAACCCGACCTCCGGTATCTGGGGATAGTGATCACCAGAGACAAAGAGATGAACTGATCAGATCGAATTATGGTAGTGCACATTCCGCAATCACTGACAAGATTACAAGATGATATCATTGCTCCTCTCCCTTATGGGACACATCTCACTAATGAAAATGGTGATTTTGCCCAAATTGCTGTATCTATTTATTAACATCCCTTTCTCCCCAGGGCGACACTTCTTCAAAGCACTTAGAATACAATTACTGCAATTAGCATGGGTGGGTAAACAATCATGCATGCAATGGAATATTCTCACGCAACCCTTTACTAGGGGAAGCTTTGAGACTCCAGACATGCAGTTATATTTTTGGGCTGCTGTGGTGCACCATTCAATACACTGGTATCGCCCCGCTCCTTATATGCCGCACCTGGTGGTAGAACAGGGATACATGGCACCAATTCTGTCCACAGCCTATCTGGGCGCAGGGGGGAGGATCACCCGACAGCTGACTCCGCAGTGGCATGCACAACCGCAGCGTGGCTTAGATTGGCGAAGCCTGTGCTACCATTACCCTACAACTTTGCACTCCCAGTGACACATGAAACAGCTTGTAGGACTATGCTCCAGAAATCTGGGCTGAATACATGGGGGGATCTGTACATGAATGGTATATTTAAGGACCAAGATGTTTTTTTTGCTGGTGAAACAATGACTCCATTAGGTGTATTTTATCATCTGCGATTACGACAATGTTAGGGCAGTCACTCCTGACTTCCCACATGAACCTCCCACATTTAATACACTGCATGTCCTACTCAACTCTACTGGCCTTAGATACTTGCTATAGCTTCTTTATCACTCGGCCGAGCTTGAACAGCCTGGAGGGTGGGTGCCACCCGTGCTGGGTGGGAAGAGGAGCTTGGGATGCCTCTCACAGATAAACAGTAGTTGTACTGCTGCAAACAGATGGAGTACATCTCCTCCAGTAGCAGACTTTGAATAATTAATTTTAAATTCTTACATCGGATATACTACACGCCAGCTAGACTGCACCACTGTCGTCTGTGGGCTGACGATAGATGTGACCGGTGTGGTGAAGAGGGGGCCAGCTTCCTGCATTTAGCCTGGTCCTGTGGTCCGATTCAGAAGTATTGGCAAGACATAGCAGAGGCACTAACACAGATAGCAGGGCACTCCGTTAGTCTCCCGCCACTGCTGGCATTATTGAGGCACACTGGAGACATATCAGAGGTATTTAGGAACTATGTACCGCTCTGTCTGTTACTCACTAAATGCAGGGTTGCATGCAGGTGGGGCAGAGGACGGGCACAAAAATTCAAGGAATGGAAACACAACCTAATGTATTGTCAGGACCAGTTCACCACATATGCAGAACTTTTGCCCCCCTCCTCTAGACCTGAGAACCTTTGAAAACATACCTGTTTATGCAGCGGGGGTATGGACTCCTCAAGGGACTTCCATGCAGTAGCATTTGCCTGTGCTGTGCATACAGTAGATACCTTATGACATTGGAGCATCCTTTTGAACAGTAATTTGCTCTACCTCATCTTGTTAATGTATATATTTGTGCCCCAGCGGTGAGGTAGCGTCGTCTAGACCATTGTAAAGGCATAGCAACATTATCGTATACTGATGTCGCTGTGACCCTATTAGCTGATGGGGGGATCTTTTACTGAAACTGTGAATTGTCACCAGGTGGACATAATTTCTGTGTAAAAACTAATTTATGTGCACCAAAAGGTTGTTGACTGATGCCAAAGTTGGACTATATGTTGTGATAAATTTTTAAAAACAAACATAAAACTAATGAGGTCTCCTGAACAGGGAGGATATGCAACTAGGTCTGGGGTAAGGTCAGGCATGCCGACAGAAGCCTAACAGGGACCCCCTGTGGTACTATGGGGCCCAAAGGTGCTCAGAATGGAATTTTATTAACTACAAAATTACTACATTGCCTTTGTTTGACTTGGTGAAGGTTTCAAAATCAAAATCTATAGTTCTTGTTGGAGAACTGTTAACTGTGGCTGCTTTCTCTTTTCAGTTGGCTCTTTGTTGATTGATCTTCCAAAGACATGACGATATCTTCAATAAATAATTGCATATATTCTCGTTTTTTGGGGAATTCAAAAAAATATATATGTTTATTATTCTTAATTATGGTCCCTTTTAGCCAGGCCTGTT
The DNA here is from genome assembly GCF_031143425.1 of Pleurodeles waltl. NCBI lineage: Eukaryota > Metazoa > Chordata > Amphibia > Caudata > Salamandridae > Pleurodeles > Pleurodeles waltl. The sequence goes on along the minus strand of NC_090443.1, from coordinate 439,281,465 downwards.
CATCCATTGGTTTATTGTTGTTTCATTCACATTTTGACTCTGCCCTCTACAGCATGCATGACGGGGCAATGGGTCACCTCACTTCAGCCATTGGCTAACATCGCTGTGAGTGATGGCATTTGTCCTTTTACAAGGAGCACATCTGCACACAAAATAGTTCCTTTCAGAGCTAGGCACTTCTTTGGGAATGTGTGCTGTTTGAGAGGCAAAAATATGTTTACTGTCAGCCAATTTTTATTTATATATGGAAGAGGGCCCTGCAGCTTCCCCAACAATCAAGGTTTACAAACACCATGACAAAAAAAAAGTACTGACAAGGTCAAAATGATGGCAACCATCACCAAACCATTACTAACGCATGCTAAAGAAGTCCAATTAAAGTGGCCCACTCATTATTAAACATTGTGACTGCGATGGAACACTTATATGGAAAACATCCCTATAGCATGATGTTTATTTAGAGATTCTGATACCCCATAAGAAGCTTTGTAAGTGTCTACTTTTAGCGATGATAAATCAGGTCGAAATATTATGTCGTGACTTCGTCTAGACTTTAAGGAAAGGATGTCCTTAATTCAACAACGCTAACACAACATTTCATGGTCTAAGGTACTTCATGTCCGCTATACAATCAGCTCGAAATTTCTATTTTAAGATCAGGGTCGAACAACTAACTGCAGATACCAAAGAAATGAAGCAGGCAGAACAGAGGAACAATTTAGTGGAACGCTTCCCACTTGACTGATGACAAGCAAAGCCACCTGATCTTCAGAAAGACTCTGAAGCACATTTCTTCAGAGAGACCTAGGCAGAGGAGCTCAGTCATCGACTGTAATTGGCAACAATAGCCAGAATTTTAAATTATTATGGGATTAGCTTTTATCTCTCTATAACCCGCCGCCTTTTGCCCCAGGCGCTGTCCTGCGATAGTAACAGTCAAGCTTATCCCTTATTAAACCGGCAGAACGGAGATGAACAGCGCCGCCATCGTATCATGGTAACTGATCTGCTATTGCCACTGCTCTGGTTAGTGTTGGGTGTCAATTAGAACTGTGAACTACTGTCTCCATCTTTCATTCCCTAACTTTAGCTCTACAAACAGATAAATCTCTGAAAATAGTCAAGTTCACTAAACTTTACTGGTTCTGAGAAATGTTGCAAAATATGTCTGGCAGGTTTGAGTAGGACATGTTAAGCGGAAGAAAGGCTTGCCCAAGCACCTCTGCCTAATGTTATGCACTTACGGCAGCTGCAACTCTTTCCCTTCCCCAGTTCTGTATGTGCAGCAGTCATCTTTGTGAGAGCCTGGGGCCTTCATGCTATTCCATACCTGACCACAGGCAAACTTGGCAAGGATGACCTAAGGTTTTGCAACACTGGAGATATCAATAGGAAAGTGCGACATAATGTAATAATGGTTATGACAACTTCTTTATGCATCCTTTCTGTCATGTTAATCCCAGGAACACTTTGAAGGCTCATTCAATTGCACGTAGCATTATACAAAATGAACTAAAATAAATATGTTGTTAGCAGACTGACTAATGAATATGGCAAATTAATTTCATGTTTATTAAGGTGATTTTTACCTCAGTAGCAAGGCACAAGACCACTTTTATTTGTTTCACAGAATGCATGTTAAATCAAAAAAAAAAAAAGTTGTTTGGGAGATCCAAACCTGGAACCAACATATCTAATGTACTTTGCCAATGGAGAGAAACCCCTTAGTTTGGCATGTATAAAGGTACTGCCACCCAAACACAAAAGAACAATTTTTAGGGGTCGTATAGACAGGGCATGCTCTGTCACTTTGAGACGTTTTGTTTTCTTAACAGTGGGCATAGGAGCAGTCCCCATGGCTTACCACTGGTTTACTTCATTGTCACTCTTATTGGCTTGCTTCTTATTGGTCAGCTGTTGAAGACCTCCTTCTTCTTTGTGAGTCTGTCACTACCCTGGATTATGAATGCATTACTTGTTTCCTTCCACTGCTCATTTTTCTAGGCACTCATTTCTTTGTGTCTAAGCACTCTCCCAGAGTGTGTATTTTTCAGCTGCCACCCTTGTCTACTCCTTGATCCTCTGTGTTCCTTCCTCATCTGTGCTGCTTACCTCCATCCACCCTCCCTCAACCTGTCACTACCCCGGAATATAAATGCATTTCTTGTTTCAATCCACTGCTCATTTTTACGGACTATATTTTTCTGTGCTTAAGCACTCTCCCAGAGTGTGTATTTTTCAGCTGCTACACTTGTGTACTCCTGGATCCTCTGTGTTCCTTCCTCATCTGTGTTGCTTGCCTCAATCCGCCCTCCCTCTATTGTTGTTTGTGTTACTTATTTCCACCCATTCTCCCTCCCTCTGTCTCTGGTTGTTTACCCCCTCCATCCATCCCTCTGTTACCTCCCACCCAGCTTCCCACACTCCATTGTTGTTTGCCCCAACTTTCCTTCCCTTTCTGTTTGTGTGTGTTGGTGCTTATCCCCAACACCCTCTGTTGTCCATCAGCTTAGGCCCTCCTCTCACCCCCATTATCAGTGTTGCCTCCCAACTGACCCCCTCCTTCCATGTTGCCCCATGCCTCCCATGATGCCACCCCACTTCCCTCCATGTTACCTCTCACCCAGAAACATTATGAAGTGGCCAGCGTTGGCGCATCATAGCACTTTTTGACCCACACTCTCCATTGTCCATGTTGCCCTCATTCCACATGTTCTTCCTCCCTCAGTGTAGTGTCCTGTCCTGCAGCATTACAAAAAAGTACTACGATGTGGCTAGTGCTGGCCACATCATAACACTTTCTTTTTTTACCTTCAGCCAAGCAATGCACAGCAGCAGTGCTGCTGTACAATATGGCTAAAAGTAATTGGCAATTGAATAGCCCTCTCGTAGATGAGACGTAGTGGCTATTGGCTTTGCCAATGCTTGTTACCTTTTTGAAGTTAATGGGCTAGCAGGCTGACCAGCTGCAGTCATAACAGTTTCCACTGTCGGTAGGCATAACTTTTGCTGCTCGCTGAGCGAGATCCTCTGGGGTGGGCAGTGTCTGCATTTATCAATCCTCTCATAAGGTACTCACACTTAAAAGAGAGTCAATAGCAGTTATCACAGCACCAGCAAAATCCAACTTGTACACCCTGGCGACCCGCATGACAAGCAACACCTGGTCTCGTGCTCAAGATCCACACCTATGCACTCCAGTCTTTCCCCTCAATTCCAGGAGGTTCTTTGAATTCATGTCTTCTATAAACATATTCCTACTCTTCTTGACTTTTGCTGTGGAGTCTCTTTCATTGACATCACAGTGGCTCCCGAATCACTGCACTGAAATGCTTGATATAATTGGCAGCCACAACAAATCAATTTAAATTGATCCAGTGGGTGCAGAAATCTCCTAGTACCGGTGGGGCGAGGGAACTTCTCCACCGTAAGATCTAAGCACTGGCTGCCAGTAACAGTCTTACAACTCTATGCCATGCACAGAGAGCACTTTGGAGCATAAATAACCCGAAACCACTTCATATATGAACAAGATGCTATGGGACGCAGTCACTGATTAGTGGCTCTAGGATACTGTGCAGTAGCCAAGAGATGCAGACTGCAGCGTAACCGTAGATGGGAACGCTTGAGCCATTGGCATCATTTCCTTCCACTCAGGGATCAGGTTTGGCAGTGGACCTCAGATGCCAATTCAAGGCTGGTCTTCCTGACCAAACAATAATTAAATTACCTACTCTCCCACCCAGATATTTTAGATCTCTTATGTCATAACTAACCGGTTTCAAGTTCTCAGTAGTTGCCGCTTTGGCACACAGTACTCTTCATCACATTCACTCATCCAGAGGCGCAGGTTGCACAAGAAGTCCCTGTAGAGGAAACTATGCTGGAAAACTCTGTATCTGCTAGGTGAGCCCAACTCAAGCTGCATCCTTGAAAGCACGGGACGTGGGCTAAGAAAGCCACAATGTTTGAGGGGTCAAGACCCTGAGCTCCTCAACTGTTCATTGGAGCATATCTTGGAGTAGGATTACCTACGTTCACGATAGGCCTGATAAGATATACAGGCCAAACCCTGTATTTATGTTTGACGGTGACTTCCCCACCCAAGATAGCTCTCCAGGAGCCACTGTACAAATTTTAACATGCATCCTTCTCCCAGGAAGAAGGATGACCAAGCAACAGTTGTAGTCAGTGTTCTTTATGCCTTGTTCACAGTCTTATTTTCTCTGTACTGTTCTCTTGGTCAGCAGTGCAGGAGCGAGAGTTGACTCCACCATGGGTTGCAGCGCAAAGCTGGGAACCCCCCCACTTATTTGGGTAACAGCACTGCAAGTGAAAGATGAGTGTGCATTACTAAGTATAACAGCATTTCTAATAATGAAAATACGGTTGATTTCCCAAGTCAATGAAAAACATGCCTGACAGAAACAACCATGGTCTCTCTTTTAGATTGATCATAAGTGAAATGAGCCCGGGTGATGCATGCACATGACATTAACATGTCAAGATTCATGTCTATGTCATCAGACCACTGTGTAGAACCTGTGTGGCAGAAAGTTCAAACAAGAGACTGAGTGCTATGCCTTGAGTTTGTAGATGAAACAATTATCAAGCTTCCCACCCAGACCTTTTGCTGAACACCAAGACCCTCTCCTTGTCCTCCACCACCTAGATAGTCTCCTAACCTCTACACTCAGATTTCTTCATGGCTCTCTACCACACAGACCTTCTTCCTCTTTCTCTTTCACACAAATTCTCTCCTAAATCTCCAAAGTTGTGAGTGGGTACATCAGCTTATGATGCACTTCTACTCTCCCTCCAGGGACCTTCACATTCTCAACTATTAATGCTGATTCTTTGTTGTCTCAAGAGTCTATGCAGTCTCTCTCTTTAAAAGTGCTACTTTATTGCCTCTCCTTCCTTATGTGGTCTCTCCCATACATGCTGCTACTCTGTGGCCCTTCATGGTCCCTGGGGCCCCTCTCTCCTTGGCTGCTACTCTGCGATTGCCAAGACCATGAATGGCCACTTTCCTCCTGGCTACCTCTGATCTGCGACTATGAAAGCCTTTTTGTCACCTTTCCTTTACCATGCTGCTGTTCTCGTGTCACCATGGGACCTGTGCAGCCTCTTACGCCCATGCCACTGCTGTGTGGTACTAGAGCATCCAATAGGCCTCTTTGCAAAACATTGCTTCTCTCCATCTCTTCCTGGAATGTGTGGTCTCTTCTCAACCATACATTTGATCCCCCAACCCATGTGCGATCCTCCACATTCTTCTTGCCTCGTCCTGGGATCCATGACCCTTAGAACTGAATCATTTTCCTTTCACGGTTACATCACTTAAGAGCTATACATACTTCCAGATGCAAGAGGGGTGGTTTGTGGCCTCTGAACTAGGGTGACCAACCATCCATAAATTTCATGGACCACCCATTATTTGAGCCTTTTGTCCGTGATGATCTCTTCAAGAAAGCCTTTTGTCCATAATTTTGGACATTGGAGCAAGCTGCGCTGCCCCCTGCAAGAAGCCTCAGAGCTCTGTAACTCTCACTAAATGGACCTGAAGCAATCCCTCCCCAAACTGGCACAGACTGGTATCAGCCCATAATCATTCTGATTGCTGGCAATTATCACATACAGAATGATAACGTGCCTCTCTGTGCAGTTATAGCATTTGTGGGCCTCCTCCTGTCCCAGCCTAGGGCATGGCATTCTGCTTTTCTTCAGGGGCTGGTGTCACTTCACCAAGGGCCAAGCTCAGAGGAAGTGGGAAATTGCATTTTGGCACTTCTTACAGGGTTAAATGCACAGACCTCAGGACCCTTGTGTGCCAGCAATTTATATGCTAAAAATGTCAATTTAATTCTGGTGATTAATGGATATGAGAGATATGAGTTTTGACTCATCTTTAAGTAGCGTAGCAGGATAGTGTGCCTCTACCAAAACACAATGTGTAACACGCAGATAAAATATTTTTTTATGTAGACAGCTCAGTGGGTTACTGTTTTTGTTGCAGGGACCCTTTTGTTAATTTAATTCATGAAATACAATCCTACTATGGCACAATGAGCTATGACCCAAAATCAAATAGCAGCAATGAAACTGCAAGGCACAGGTTTACAGCCTTATTGTTTTCTCTAATCTTTCATTATTCTAAGGTTGATCAATAGTGTTACTTTGGATAATAATAATTACTTATTAGTAAACACAACCCCAACCACAATGTTATGTTTTAAATTCTGAGTTTGTACTTCTCCAGACTAAGCGGTGGTAACATATAATGCCTACCAGTTTGGATGACATGTGACTCCCACACGTTGTAGTCCTCATTGTCCTAAGCAGGGCCAGTAGATTTATGTGTCCAGGGTGGGCCAAGTTATGAGGCAAGGTTGAGTAAATTATGCAGCAAGAAAAGGCAAATTGTGTGGCGTAATGGAGCACATGTTGGAATAGTATTACTTAATTATTTTGCCATTTTTAAACTTGTTAACACTGTCTGGGCATAGGTTTCACCTCATAAGGGCCAGTTTAACTCCCACATTTAGCAATAAGGAACAGAAAGATGACCATTCAACCTTTGCAAAGGATCTTCCACTTCGGGGAAACATGTGTTGCTGCGTTTTTAGTAACATTTGAACCATTTGAGCTAAAATCTGCAGAAAATGAAGCAAATGATGGATTATGTGCCAAATTAGCAGATCTATAATTATGCCAAAATTGCAACGGTTGGACAATTGAATAATTCCAGTGGCCCTGGCCTCAAATAACATTTTCTATACATTGGCTAACAAACTTTCTCTCCTGTTCCCACTCACAGGGCCCTCCTCTCCTTCAAGCTATGCCTCGATCTACTCGCAAGTTTGGTTAATCTTTACATGCACTGCAGTAGTATGCTCATGTCTCCATTGAAACAAATGGCTGAGAATTTTAAACTGAAAGCCAGTGCGTTAGTCGAGTTAAGTTGGCTCTGTCAGCCTTAAAAGATGTGTGACTTGAACTTTATTTTGCTGTTCAAGTCTCAGTTTTTAAAAAATATGACTGCTAGCTGGGAGAGGAACCAGGGATTAGAGTACTTTTGTTTGTGAGCTTGCAGAAAACTACGCAAACCATTATGCTCTAGGAAATGCACGACCACTGTCTCAACAGTTTATATAGAGTAGAGTTTATGCGATGTTGGTGTAGTCCGCAATGGATGCAAAAGTAACAAGGCTAAACATGAAGCAGACTAAGAATCGACGTCTCACAAACTGCATTATAATGAGATAAGGAG